>NC_136070.1:348253632-348959882 GCF_964261635.1 Lissotriton helveticus | reverse complement strand
TGGACATCGGGGCAATCAGAGCCAGCCTTACCTCCACCGAAAAGGAGTCACACCGCAAACAGGGCTCGTGCCTGTACTGTGGCAAGAAGGGTCACTTCGTGCGCGAATGTCCTGCTAAGCCGAAGGCCGGACGTTTTCGCTCCAGTAGGCTGGTCACTGCGGCGGTGAAACCTAGAGAAGGGGCTTCTCGGAGTCGCAGCTGTATCCCTTCACTGCTAAGCTCAGACCAAACAAGTCAACGGCATCTGTTTATCCCCCTTAGGCTTCTAGCCCAGAACGGATGGGTTTCGGTGGCGACTATGGTCGATTCCGGGGCCACGGGCCTGTTCATGGACGCAGAAGAGGCTCGTTGTATCGGCATCTGCCTGTTGCAAAAGGCTGTTCCAGAAGACGTGTACGCTGTGGTGGATGCAAGCTGATCTCTGGGCCTATAGGCCAACACACAGGAGAAGTACAAGTCAGGTATGGGAGAAGACACCAGGAAGTGATAGACTTCAGCATCATACGGGCCCCTCAGTACAGTCATACTGGGGCTGCCCTGGCTTCAAAAGCACAATCCATCGATCAACTGGGTATCAAGAGAGTTGATCATGGATTCACCCTATTGTCTTCTGCATTGCGGAACGCCACCGAACAGCGGGATCCAGGCCCAAGCCCCGTCACAGGCGGTCGCCACGGCGGCGGAGAAGGCTGTGAGTTTTCCTGTTGCGTATCATGAGTATGGGGGTGTGTTTGATGACATCCAAGCCGAAGTACTTCCTCCCCATAGGCAGTACGACTGCCAAATCGACCTGGTTCCAGGAGCATGCGTACCGAGTGGGCGTTTATATGCGCTGACAGAAACCGAGAACCTCCACTTGCGCTCCTACCTGGATAAACTGCTGGATATTGGGTTTATCAGGCCTTTCAAGTCACCGGCGGCGTCACCCCTTTTCTTCATACCAAAGGCCAACGGAGAGCTATGCGCCTGTGTGGGCTTCAGGGCCCTCAACGCTATTACCATCAAGGACCGTTACCCCTTGCCACTCATCAATGTTTTATTGGAGCAGGTGAAGACGGCTAGAATATACACCAAGCTTGATTTCAAGGGTGCTTATCACCTGGTTCGCATGAGGAGCGGGGACGAGTACCTGGTGATGCCGTTTGGGCTCTGTAACGCCCCTGCCGAGATTCCAGTACTTCCTGAAACGACGTGCTTCGGGAGATCCTGGACGTCTATGTAGTGGTGGACATAGACGACATCCTTATTTATTCGGATACGGTGGAAGACCACGTGGGACATGTGTCAAACGTCCTGAAGATCCTACAAAACAATCATTTGTTTTGCAAACTCACCAAATGCGACTTCCACGTCACAACGGTGGAATTCTTGGGAGTGATGTTGAGCCCGGACGGGCAGGAAATGGAAGTGAGGAAGGTCAAAGTGGTGAAGGACTGGCCTGCTCCCCAGAGCGTCAGGGATGTGCAGTGCTTCATCGGCTTCGCCAATTTCTATAGGAGGTTTATAGACGGATTCTCTGGCCTCGTTGCTCCTATCACGCAGCTGCTTCGTAAGTCCCAGCCGTTCCTTTGGACCACTGAAGCGCAGGCGGCATTCCTGGCTTTGAAGCAAGCCTTCATAACGGCTCCTATGCTGGCACACCCGGACCCGGAAACACCATACATTGTGGAGACCGACGCCTCAGCTGTGGCTCTGGTGGCCATTCTATCGCAGAGACATGCATCTACCGGCGTCCTACACCTGGTGGCCTTCTTGTCACGGAAGCTGAACGATGCGGAAATAAATTACCACATTGCAGAGAAGGAGCTCCTGGCTATAAAGGAGGTGTTCACAGACTGGAGACACCTGTTGATGGGGGCGAAGCATGTGGTGACGGTATTCACGGACCACCGGAACCTCCAGTTCATGACCGCTGCGAGACTCCTCTCTCCCCGCCAGCTGAGATGGATGCTCTTCTTCTCTGGTTTTCATTTCAACATCACGTATAGACCGGGTGCTGAGAACAGGAAGGCGGACACCCTTTCCCGTCAAACGGAAGCATCGGCACACGCCCCTTGACGATCGGACCCATTATTCACCCGGCCAAGGTCTTAGGGGTGATACAACCGGACTCGTTCCTGCGAGGAGTTCAGAGGGGTGTCCAATCCTTTGCTTGGAAATTCTGGCTGCAATGCCACAGGGAGTGGCAGGTAAAAGATGGGATTCCGATAAACGGACGACATCTGTTGGTTCCTACCTTGCAACTTCGGAAACAAGCTTTTCGCTGCCATGATGCACCCAGCGCCGGACATTTGGGGGTCGAAAAAACGATCGAGTATCTCCACAGGCAGTTCTGGTGGCCTTCCCTGAGAGCGGATGTCAAGGAATGGGTCATGGCATGCGACACCTGTGCCTCCATGAAATCTGACCATCGCCGTCCACAGGGACTGCTGCAACCCCTTCCAACGCCCTCAAGGCCTTGGGAGAACATTTCCTTGGACTTCATCATAGGGCTGCCGGTGGATCAAGGGTATAACGCAATCCTGGTGGTCGTGAAATATCTTACCAAGATGGGGCATTTCGTGGCGTGCAGGCAAGTGCCTTCTGCAGGACGCTTGGCCAAACTGCTGCTCATGCATGTGGTGAGGTTGCACAGACTGCCAAGCGTAATTGTGTCCGACAGGGGTTCGCAGTTTATAGCCCAGTGCTGAAGGCATGGTGTTATTCCCTACACGTCAAAACTGCACTGTCCACAAGCTATCATCCTCAGACGGATGGCCAAACCGAGCGTCTCAACCAGTCCCTCAAGCAATACCTGCATTGCTTCATCGAGCAGGGCAAGGAGGAGTGGGTTGACTACCTATGGCTTGCGGAGATTGCGTACAACAATGCCACTCACAGCTCGACGAAAGTGTCCCCTTTCTACAGCAACTACAGACAGCACCAGCGGTTTCTCACGTTTCTACACCCAGTCAAAAACCACAGTCCGCCAGAGGCAACCCGGGGAGTGACACCCTGCTGCTCCTGCGAAAGAACCTGGACAGGGCCAAGACAGCTTATAAAGTCTCGGTCAATAAGCATCGGAGACCAGGGCCGCTGTACCGGGTTGGGGACTTCGTATGGGTGTCGAGCAGGAGCCTGCGCTTCCACAAACACAGCGTGTTCCACCCGCGGTACATAGGTCCATACCGCATCACGAAATGTGTCAGCCCGGTGAATGTGCGGCTGAGTCTGCCGTCACATATGCGCATCCATCCGGTGTTCCATGTCTCTCTGCTAAAACCCTCGACAGCGCTCCTACGGAAGACCCCTTACCCGGTGGTGGTGGATGCGGAAAGGGAATACGAAGTGGAGGGCATACACGACTCGAAGTGGCGCAGAGGCAAGCTATGGTACCTGGTGGCATGGAAGGGTTACGGCCCTGAGGAGCAATCGTGGGAACCGGCTTCGGGTGTACATGATCCTCGACTGGTGGTTTAATTTCACAGGAAGCACCCTTCAAAGGCTGGCCCGGTGTGCGGCCTTGACAGGAGGGGGATGTACTGTCAGGTGCCCCCCCTCCTCACCCTCTTGTTCCAGGTATGCAGGAGCAGCGTTGAGTTCAGCAGCATCCGTAGGAGCCGCCGCCGAGGAAATACACCTCCCGGCAGGCGAAGCGCGGAGCTGGCTCGAGTCTCCGCCGTGCTGCAGGACTACACAACCCAGCAGGCCGTGCGCGGGGCATGCGCAGGCCACCCCAGCCATAAATGGCAGCTGCGGCTCAGGAGCGGCATCGGATATTGAGCCGGACGCGATCAGAGGCAGCATTTCCCTGGGAGAAGCGCAAGGCTGGGCGCTTGTCTCCCCCACTCACAGCAAGGTTGTAGTTCGCGGCCTGAGTGCGGAACAACCGTTCACTCTAGGACAACGTCGGAGTCTGCCCGTGCTCGTTGGTTGGAACCGGCGGTTTGGAGCCTGATAGTTAACAGAGTCTCACAGACAGACCAAACAAAGCAGCGGACAAGGACACCAGCGGTGAAGTCAACGGCCAGCGCGGTACAGCCGCAAGCTACAAACACCCTACCACAACAAGTGGAACTCGAGCGGCATTTTCGGCCGCTGCTTAGCATGGTATCCTCCGTTGGCGAGTAGCCAGGACTGGTGCTCATGCGGAGGACGGTTGGTCCCTGAGAATCGCTCGGTATTGTCGGCCGAGGGGGTTCCGTAAGGAGTAGCTGCATGGTGAAGGGTATCGTTGACCTTACTTTCTTATTGCTTCGGGATATTCAGGGTGAAGAAACCCTTTCTTTTGTGTTGCATTAAATAGTCTAACAGCACACTAACGAGTTGTTTGTATTGGCCTTCTTTGATCTCTCATTGCTCAGGGAACACAGTGTCGTTAGCTGTCATTACCTTGCAGGTATCCCTCAGTGGCTTTTCCCATTGACGTCAAACCGATCCCGAGGACCGGAGAGGATCACATGATGTCTGTAGGACCCAGGTGGGGGCAAGAGACAATATGACACTTTCCCAGACAGAGTTAAAATACCAGAGAAGACCTAACGAAGCTATTATTAATAGGTTTGCCTCATTATAGGGTTTACAAGAATGTGATTGACTCTCAGGACAGGTTAATATAAGAGACAATGAGAGAAAAGGTAGGGCACCTAGGGAGTATGAGAAGGGTAAGGAGGGACAGAAGAAAATTAAGCTCATTTCCTGCAATATAGAAGAGTTCGCTAGTAAGAGGGATGAACAAGAATGGCTAATTGAAATAAATATGATATTGTGTGCCTCCAGGAAACTTTAGAGGTAGCACCGATATCTATGGATTGTTTTAGAACCTATCAAACTTTGGCGGTTTCATCCAGAAAAGGTAGAGCAAAAGGTGGTATAGTGACATTGGTGACCAATACTGTTAATGTTAAAGTTTATATAATTATTCAATATATTTCCATTATCTATTAGTTGACGGACTGGAAGATTAGGACTTATTAATAATTAAATTTTATAATAACAAATTTGAGGGGGTGATGGATAGTGTGGTAATGGCATTAGAAAAGGAGATTGATGAAATTACCACCCAACACCCTAAACATTAGGAATTATTTGGATGGGTGATTTTACTATTAGAGTTTGTCATTTATTGGATAATGCTGTTTGTGGAGTTTCAGATTGTCAAGGAGACCCGATTATACATTTTAAATATAGCACCCATGGAGAGGCTCTGAACAGGATCCTAGTTATATGGGATATGGGGATCGAAAATAATGTCAACCTGACATCAGGAGTTATGGATAAGACTTATGGATCCCCTGATTCTGGTTCAACAATTAATTTTATAATTCCTTCAGAATCTCTAAGAGATAGATTTAGTAGCTAGAAGGTTGAATTTACAGTTTTTAGTGACCATCCCCCAGATTCATCAAAGTCATGTTTTGCGAGTCCTTAATAGCGAATTTTAAGGATTCACTATTAAAGACTCGCAAAACGGGATGCATGTAGGAATCGCAATATTTTTTGCGATTTCTACTGATTCCTTATTTGCGATTCGCTAATTGCGAATCGCAAATAAGGAATGGCTATCCCATTCATTCCTATGGGCCTAAAGGCCTAAAGGCCCATAGGAATGGATGGGGAGACATTCCTTATTTGCGATTAGCAATTAGCGAATCGCAAATAAGGAAGCAATTTAAAGGGTGCCAGGGTGTCCAAAGGACACCCTGTTGCACCCCTGAAATGGTAATGTGCACTGGTGTTGCGCACACACATGTCCCAAGGACATGTGTGTGTGTAACATACAACTTAGAAAAATGCACTGAAGTGCATATTTCTAAGTTTTTGCTATTTACCACATAGTTAGACTTCGCGGTAAATAGCGGCCCCAGATTGCGAATTCGCAATCTTGGAATGGTTCATGCTCTGCATTTAAGGAATCGCAAATTGAGATTCCTTAAATGCAATCGCAATTTGAGAACTCGCAATTATTTGCGAATTCTTAAATTGCGAGTGCATGAACCCTTGATGCATCTCAAATGCCATTTTTGCGTGCGCAAACGGCCGAATTTTGCGATTCGCACCGTTTGCACTCGCAAAAATGCTTGATGCATCTACCTGCATGCTTTCCTGGTTTATATGAGGTGGGAGTCTAATTTCTATACACAGATAGTGTTGGCACCAAAACCTGTCCTGGCCAGAAATAATGGCTACATACTAAAATGGGATGAGGTGGAGGGACAAGGCCTTCTTCATACTCTGACGGCTGATAACTATTTAGAGATCATGATTTGTTTAGATGATAGCCCCCCCCAGATCAGGTGATACTAGCATTTGATGAAGTACTGAATGGGATTAGATGGCAATTGACACGCCCTTCTAAGAATAGAAATAAGATTCAATATTCAAGGTTTGACCACAATTGCACTAAGTGTGCCAACAATTTGCATATTGCTTTGCATGCAGTACCCAGAGATCAGGGTCTTATAAGATCCCTACGAACAAGTTACAAAACGGCAAGGTGGGAAAGACTTAAGGTTCTAAAGGCTAAAGTGTGGGAAGATATGAGACAGGCATTACAGAGAAAGGATAGTCGGGAATTATGGAAGGTGGTTAAGGCTCCCTTTCTAAAGGAAGAGGGAGCTCCCTCTTTAGATACGCATATAGAGGAGAATGGAGGAGTCTTACACTTTCAAAATATATTTACAAATCCCACATAAGTAATAATGATAGCGCAGAAGATCAGTCTTCTGCTCAGCTAATTTTTGACGTGGGAGAAATAGATCCTGCATTGGCCCAGATTAAACCTCATAAGGCTCCCGGACCTGATGGGGTTCCGACAGATGTATTTTTAAAAACGAAGGCACTGTGGGGCCCTGCCTTGACTAATGTTTTTAATGTTGTAACCAAACGAGTTCCGCCAAGTACCTAGATAAACTCAATTATTGTACCAATTTATAAAAAGGGTGATAGGGCATGACCAAAAAACTATAGACATATTTCCTTAATTAACAGCACGGCAAAAAAATGGGTAGAGTGCTTTTAAACAGGTTAGAGTACAGGGCAAGAGAAAAAAGAATCTTAGCGGAGGCCCAGAACTGTTTCATAAAAGAAAAGTGTCACCTAGGTGTCACCCCACCTCACCTAAGTTGCTGGGCGAGAGTATGGAGACTCTTGAACCTTACATTAGGCATGTGTTGGAGGTCTCGTTTAAATCGCATACAGTGCCTGGGAGTTGGAAAAGAGCGGTTGTTCTACCACTCCAGAAGAAGCCAAATATTGGTCAGGACGTATTGGAAAATCTAAAACCTATCTCGCTTTTGCCATACTTGGCGAAGGTAGCAGAGAAGGTGGCAAACCAACAGCTCATGATTATATTGAAGACTTTTGCCTCCTACATCCGTCTCAATCGGGCTTCCGGGCTTTTCATTCTACGGAGACCGCACTACTGCTTGCCACGGAATCCATCAGGAAGGGGGCCGATGCTGGACATACCATGGCCCTGATTATGCTGGACCTGAGTGCCGCCTTCGACACTGTAGCTCACTACACCTTGCTACAGTGCCTGAACAAGAGCGGTGTCTCGGGCCCGGCCCTGAAATGTCTGAAGTCCTTCCTGGTTGAGCGTAGTTTTCAGGTTAGACAGGGAGCGCACTACTCCAGGGACTTTACACTGGAGCAGGGTGTGCCTCCAGGCTCGGCCCTGAGCCCTACCCTGTTCAACCTGTACGGAGATAGCGCAGGGCTTTGGTGTGGGGGTCGTCTCTTACGACGACGATACCCACCTGGTGATCTCCCTGTCCCAGGCACCGGACGTGGCAGCCTCTAATTTCAGGGCATGCATGCAGGAGCTTGCCTCCTGGATGGCTAAGAACTGTCTGAAACTCAATGGCAACAAGACAGAGGTGCTTGTGGTAGGGGGCGATCCGGCAGGTTGGACGTCGGCTTGGTGGCTTCCGAGCCTGGGCCCAACTCCTATACAATGCGCCCAGGCGAAAAACCTTGGGGTTTGGTTGGAACCCACTCTTTCCTATGAAGTGCACACCAGACGCGTAGTGGTGAAATGTTTTGGAGTTCTAAAAAACCTATGCAAAACGATGGATCTCCTTCCGATAGAGGCAAGAAAGACGTTGCTCCACGCCCTATATAACGTCTCGCCTAGATTATGGCAACATACTCTACCTGGGTGCCACTGCTAAATGTCTTGGTAGATTGCAGGTTATGCAGAATGCCGCCGCACGGCTGGTTCTTATGCAGCCGAGGATGGCTGCCTCCAAAAGAGCCCTGGATACCTTGCATTGGCTCCCAGTAAGGAAAAGAGTAATGTTTAAGGCACTCTGTACTTGCCATCGTATCACCAAGGGAACTGGTCCCTCTTATCTGAGGGATCTTGTCACCAGCTATGTGCCGGGAAGGTCCTTGAGATCGAGCGGGACTGGCCTGTTGAAAATACCGAAGGTGAAGAAGGCCAGAATGGGAGGCAGATCCTTCCGGTTCTTGGCAGCTCAGAACTGGAATAAAATCCCGCTAAAACTCCGGATGGAGACCTCTGAAGTTAAATTCAGAGAGGCGCTTAAAACCTATTCTAAAGTTAATCCCGCAGTTGCCTTGTATACGTAGCACCTTAGCGCTGGGACACGCCGAGATGGCTTAACCATGCGCTTTACAAATTCCTTCATTATTATTATTATTATTATTATTATTATTATTATTATTAATAAAAGGGCACAACATTTATCAGTGCCTAAATGTAACTATGATTATTTCTAAATACACATTAGCCAAAAAGGGTCAACTTTGTACGGCTTTCAGTGACCTGACAGTTGCCTTTGACTGTGTGCCCCATAATAAATTATGGGCAATTCTGGAGGAAATGGAAGTGGACCCTCCAATTACTAGCTTTATCGTGCAGATACATACAGGAGGTACAGCAAGTGTCCACTATGGAAGAGAAGGAGAATGTACAAGGGCTTTTAACACTGAGAGAGGGGTGAGGCAGGGATGTGTACTTGCCCCTTACCTGTTCTCCCTGTATACCAACTGGTTGGAGGCAATATTGGGAGAAAAGACAAAAGATGTTCCCTATGTGGAGATATCCCCTCTACCTATACTCCTCTATGCGGATGTGGCAGTCCTCTTGGCAAGAACTCCTATGGCGCTGCAAAAGCTCATAGAGGAGTATACAAGATTTATGGCCAGTTTAGACCTACATGTCAATGTGTCTAAATCTTTTGTTTTAACTGCGGGAGTGCATCCAAAAAAACCCTTTTAATTTCCATATAGAGAAGAGAAGGATGGAAGTTGTAGGCACATTCAGACATCTGTGGTTATTATTCGATAAGAAACTATCCTAGAAAAATGTGGTGCTAAGTAGAAAGATTCTTCTGGAAAATGGCATTATGGCACTTGAAAAGCTTTCCTAAAAATTGGAATCTAAACCGATCCCAGAAATGTTAACCATCTTTCTAGCACAATTTATGGGGCAGCGATTTGGGGTATGATAGATCGAAGTCCACTCCCGCATGTGAAGGATGATTTATGTAAGAAAATGCTTTCGCCTCCCTGTACGTGTGCAAATTATTCTACCCATGTGGAATTGGATCTACCATATTTTGAGGATGAAATTAGATTAGCCCCTTTACTAATATGGTTTTCTATATGGAAAATATATGGAAACTGGAGAGTGTACCGCTAAACCAGGCGATCCTGAGGGATTGTTTAAAATTGGACCACACTCAGAGGATCCCCTGGTTAAAGTATGTAGGGAATACCTTGTCAGTTCTGGGACTTCAAGCTTTATTTGGTTCTCCAACGTTATTTTCCAAAGACTAAACTAAAAAAGATTTTTCTTACAAAAGCTTCAGGGGACAGATGAGAAAGGACTAAAACAAAAAGCACAATAATTGCCAATAGCGTGCTTTCTCCATTAACAAGTGTATTGTCCTTTGTACAGAACTCCCAGCACCTGTACATCTTGGCTAGGTTTCGAATGAATCATATTCCTTTAATGTTTGGTTTTCTGGCTGATACTCATTTGGTGAGCGATTTACTGCTATGCTCTTGTAATGGGAGAGCAGCCCAGTCACTTTTACATATTTTATTCTTCTGTACATTTTATGGTCCTCAAAGGAAATCCTTTGTAGTCCCTGTTTAAATACACATTTGTTCAGTGTAGACCTGCACTGCACTTTATCAACTGTTGGCAGATCCCTATTTGTGTTATGCTCTCGCCTCCTGCTTATGGACAGTGGCTAAGCGTAGACGTTTAACCATTCAGATGTTTTAATAATGGATGTTATATATTTTAACATATGTTTGTACTTTATTTATTGAAATAATGTGAAATACAGTAAAGTATTGATATTGAGTTGTTTAGTTATGAAGGCATTAGGTGAAGGTGTATATAGATTGTAATAAGCAAAATGTGGGTTAATTTATGTACATTGTTTAGTGAACCTCTGCATAAAATATGGATGGTGCCAGTCTATAAAGTGGGTGCAAAATCCACCGGCGCCGCACACTGGTTTTAGAAACTTCATTCCTTTACCTTCCAGGTTCAAAGAAGTGTAGGGTCACAAAAGACTGGTTTCAAGTCCCTTTGTGAGTGTGTACTAAGCAGCCTTTGAAAGGTAAGCGGGCAGGAAATATCTCCACCACACCCAAATGTTTCCCAATGAGATTGGTGGGCCTTATAGTAGTGAAAAGCACATTTAGAAGTTTTCTATACCATAGAATTTAACACTTAAAAATGCATGTCCAACTTTGTAACTACACTGCACCCTGCCCTATGGGCTGTTTAGGGTCTACCTTAGGGGTGACATATATGTATTAAAATGGAAGGATTAGGTATGGACAAATGTTACATTTGGCAAGTCAGTTTGTAATAAAAATATTCCACACAGCCCGGAATGGAAGTCATGAGATAAGTTTTAATGGGCTAATGAATTGGATGGCACTATAAGTGCTGCAGGCCCACTAGTAGTATATACTTAGGACTCCCTGTTATATGGGATTTCTTTTTTGGACATTTCCTTTTGGATTCATCCATATATTTTTTGATAATTTTATCTGTACTTATCCACATATATTTTGGGGTTTGCAAAAAAACAAAGCTGAAACTGGTATATTTCCACTTTTACTGACCCAAAAAATGTATACTCTTACTTGAATGCAGGTTCCAGTGGTATGAACACCTACAGAGGAAAAATCAATGTACTTATATGAAAACAGGCAGATTTTAGTAACATCTTTGTGCATACCTGCTGCTGTTTAAGCCTCATTACTAAAATGTATTTCTTTTTACACCCCCCCCCCTTACCTGGCAGTCCGGACTTCTATTGGCCTGGCAGTCATGACTTGAAAGCAATTAGTTTCTCTAAAAAAACACCCTCATTTCTGTTTTTATCTACATTTAAAAATAAATAAATATAAAATGGAAAATAAATGGATTTCTGTATGTATTTGTCTGTAAAACACCAGTAAAAACAAACAACAGGGAGACTTATATATAATTTACAGGATCTTGGTGTATGTAGTTAGACTTTACTAGAGACTATTAAGTAAAATAAATGAACCAATTGGGTATAAGGCAATTTTAACTGGTTTCAAGAAGAGTACACAAACACTTTAGCACTGGTTAGTGATGGTAAGGTGCACAGACTCATGAAAGCTGCCCTAAATGGGTTGTGAAATCTGGATGGGTAAAGGCAACAAGTTTCAGGATGAGCCTTCAGAGAGGGCCAAGTCCAAAACTTGTGTAATGAGATATTCCGGAAGGGAGGCCTAGTGTATAGTTGCTTGGTGTGTAATATATTTATAGGCTTGGAAACAATCAGTGCCTAAAGTCCAAGATCAATGACACCCATAATGACACCATAACATACTCATATCAATAAGTAGCCCATATCCTTCACTGCCTCCTATGTTTACAAGTAGAATAGTCCCAGTTAATTAATATCCATATGCAAAAGCAAAAATTAATCCTGACCCCCTGAAATTAGCTGTTGTGCATGATTTATATGTTATGTAGAACATATTTATTACATTTGAACCACAATTGATGAATATAACTTGTTTTTTTTACATTCTAGATCAATTTAATTTCTATAACATCATCAAAGCCTTTCCATACCAGGAATGCTACATCATTATGATGTATGAAGTATGTGTATGTGATGCATATAAATGATCTATGTACATAAATGTGATACTACTATATGAAGGTGACAACATAAATGGTAATGTGATACATGTATGACAACATGCTAAGTGACCTCCTGTGTTTATGTGCCTAGCATATGTGTTAACTACACATTTGTGAATGCTGTGTTAAAACGCATTGGAATGTTGGTGTTGAAGCGTCGTTTCTGTTTTTTTAGCGGTCAGCTGAAGGTTGGGACATATGTGTAATGAAGGTTGGTTCTTCGACATTGACATCTAGTAAGTTATCAGCATATTAGCATATACGAGACACAACGGGTGACAAGGTTTTTTATAATTTTGTCACTACTTGATTTTGACTTGGTCACAGTTAAGATAGGAGAAGTATTCACTTGAGACTCTGTGTGTTCACTTGATGGTTCTCATTTCATGGATAGAGGTGAAGGTCATACTGTTTATTTTTAACTTGAAGTTTGGGTTTGGAAAGGGAGTGAGAGAATACTTGAAAGTAGATCACCACAAAGAAGGTCGGCAAGCTATAATACAGTCACTTTACTAACAACATATATCCTTAGACATTTGCCTTTTGATCATAACCTATCCCTGTACATTGTTATTTTTGTTTGTTTACAGATTGGCCCCTGAAGAAGGGACTGTGTCTCGAAATGCATTGGGCATGAAAATTAATGTTGTAACTCAAGTTTTCTGATTACACTTTGTAATAATAAATGTGAAAAGCGACATGCACATTTTTTACCAGCTTGATGAAATTGTTACAATTTGGTGATACAATTTTTATATATTTAACTACACATAAAACACATATAAATTAAAGCACACTAGATGATGAGTGAATAGATAGAAAATTGCTTTAAACAATCATATTGTTGAAATATTGTTACAAACATGAATGTAAGTCCTGATGTTGATAATGGTGGATGGGTTACTCCATCACAAACGTTCCAGATATTCTGTCAACTGTAATACAAGTGCATTATATCCAATGGTGGCTGTACTATGTCAGCCATCTTACCAGACAAGTTGGTGACTGAATCACCCATCCACAATCTACACAAAGTCACTTACACTTTTACTCTATATTTAGAATATAGAGTGATGATGAGATTTGTGTCATAGTAAAGCTGCATTAATTATTGATCGGAATTGCGCTTAATGAATACATTATATCCTATAAAGATAGTGCATATAGGTAAATACTTGTTTCTTTTTCTTATATGAAGAATCCCGTACAAGCAAAGGAGATGTTGGCCAAGAAGGTAGGAACCAGGACGTCCCCTGGGAATTGGAAGGTGGTGGGACGGAAACCGAAGGATCCAGCAGCAAGGAGGGTGATGAGGCTGGAATGGAGGCCACAACATCGTCCAATTCAGAGGCCTCCACATCTAACCGGCCCCAAGTGGTGGTGGACCCGAGACCATCTCATGGACCATCTCTACGGCCACCACCACTAGCAACATTATCACCCTTCCTCCTGCTCCCGTGAATGTTGGCCAACACTCAGCCCCTAACAAGGCTCCACAGCTCCTGCCCATGTTCACCCAGCAGTAATGTCTGAAGAGAATTGCGATTCTCATATTACTATGACTAGAGAATCTGGATTTCATTTAGGACACGGAGGTTGACATTATGCATTATTCCTTTAATGCAGTCCAGCAGACGCTTACATCACAATATTAAAAGGTCCCAGAATAGGACAATAGCAACACATGAAAGGCATTAGCCATCAACAATCTGCCTCTTTTAAATGTGGAGGAAAAGAAGTTCATTAAACTTGAAACATCAAAACGATCTTCTGATGAGCAGGATGAAGGAGAAGGAAGAACGAAGGTAAAACCAAAGGCCAGACGACACACAGTTAAGGAGCGTTACCTGAAAAGAGAAAGAAGTAAATATCTCTTGAAGTAAAAAATTGTGTCAAGCTTATCAAGCTAAAAGGAAGAAGAGATGAAACAAGTACTGTTAATAAAAAGTACAGTAATAAACTGTAACAAAAACAGCATTAAATCATTGTAAAACCATCAAGGGGTGGGATGGGAGGGATAATGTCAGCCTCCGTGTCTTTAATGAAATCCAGATTCTCTAGTCACGGTAATATGAGAATCACAATTTCATTACAAGAACGGAGGCTACATTATGCATGTTGGTAGCTTTTTAAAACAACATCAGACATATGTTCAATAGGCTTGCAATAATGACGTGCAAAGGTGTTAGTATTTGACCAGTCAGCAGCTTTGAGAATGTCGTCCAACTTACCTCCAGACCAGAGATTTACTGGCCATAGCACCCCTCTATGGGAGTGAGCTTGAAAAATGTATTTAAGTCAATACCTGCTAAACTCATAACAGTCTTAACCCATCTAGCAATAGAGGTTGAGGTTATGCCTTTGTGGGGTTTACCAAAGGATATAAGTAATTGGTTAACATCTTGAGGGCGAAGAGCAAACATTCTGCGATCATACTCGCTCATGCAGTCCACAACGCAAAGTTTTGGACATAAATCAAAACGTGGGTAAAAGCTTGAATCAGACAGTCTTTGTTCTTCTATAAATCTCAAATTTGACTCCGAACATGTTATGAGATCTATTCGTAATCTCCAGGGCTTTGACATCAGAGACCCTTCTGCATCATGAGATTAGGCATAGTAGACTAGCCAGCTTAATGGAAAGGTTTTTTAAATATTTTTTTTATTGAGGAGAGTATTAACAGGCTAGTTATTGAAAAGATCAAGGATTGGTTTGACATCCCAAAGTCATTCATATTTAGGTTTAGGAGGTCTTCTTAAACTAATGCTTTTCACCACTCTACAAACAATGACATTTTTACCTACCGTTTTACCATTGACAAGGACATGACCATCAGAAATAGCCGATCTATAGCAATTGATAGTTCTATAGCTGAGGCCTTCATCAAATTGTTTAACAAGGAAGTTAACTGTGTCAACAATAGGTGCTTCCAAGGAATCCAGGTTCCTTTCCAAGCACCAACGTACCCAGATTCTCCATATGTTTTTATATCGGTAGTAAGTGCCTAGGGCCCAAGATTCTCTGAGGAGAGTTGCAGCTGCCGCCGAAAGTCCTGAGATTTCATTGGATCTCTTGAAACTCTCCAGGCAAGAAGGGTTAAACTCCTGTTCTGAATTAGGGGGCGAACTCCTCCGTCTACGCCTGCAAGAAGATTCTCTAGGGTAGGAATAAAGAAGGGGGGTTGCAAGCTAGTTCTAGAGTGGGGCGGACCATGCTTGGGATGGCCAAAAGGGAGTTATTAGGACAAGGAAGCACTGATCCTGTCTCACTATCTAAAGAACTCTCAGAATCATGGCAAAGGGAGGGAATGCATACACCTTGGCGACTTTCCAAGATTGTAGTAAGGCTTTGACTGCTAGAGCACCTGGGTCAGGCATCCAGCTGAAGTTGTTTTCCTGTTGTAAGGTTAGTCTGCTCGCAAATACGTCTATCTCTAGAGTGCCCCAGATCTTGTTTAGGGTACTGAACACGGAAACATTCAGTTTCCAATTGCTGTGATCTAACAGTAATCTTGAGTTCCAGTCTGCAGAGATGTTCCATTCCCCCGGAAGGTATTCCGCTTTGAGAGCAATCTTGTGTTCCAGACAGAACATCCAAAGTTTCTTTTCTAGATTTGAGAGATCCGCAGATTTGGTGCCTCCCAGACGATTTATATAGGCTACCGCTGACATGTTGTCCATCTTTAGAATAACTGACCTCCCCTGGAGAGAGTGTTTGAAGCTCATGAGGGTGTAAAGCCCAACTGTTAGTTCTAAATAATTTACGTGGTGAGATGAATCCTCTTGTGACCAGATACCACCAGTGTTCGGATTGAGAAGGCAAGCTCCACAGACATGAAGGCTCGCATCTGATTCTAAAACAAACTCTGGTTTTGAACCAAAGATTGCTTGTCCGTTCCACGTGTCTAGGTTTTCGAGCCACCAGGCTAGTTCCGATTTGGCTTCTTGATCCAGACAGATCCGATCTCCGTACCAGAGGCCAGATCTTAGGGCTCTCGCCTTTACCCTTTGGAGGGCCCCTAATTTGAGGGGACCGGGAAAGATGGCGTGGAGGGAGGAGGAGAGGAGACCCAGAAATCTGGCTAGCTCTCTCAGAGATAAGTCTTGTTGCTTCAGGATGTGTCTTATTTCCTTCCTGATGTTGGTAATCTTTTTGGAAGGTAGTGAAAGGAGACATTTCAATGTGTCTACTGGGAAACCTAGGAACTCCAGAGATCTGGAAGGGGATAGAATTGATTTTCCTTTGTTTATGATGAATCCTAAACTTTCTAGGAGATCCATCACAGTCTTCAGCTCTTTGGCTAGTAGTGAAGGATCTTCAGACATAATAAGAATGTCATCTAAGTAAATGATTAAACAAATGTCCCTTATTCTTAGAGATGAGGCAACAGCTCTCATGACCTCGGTGATGCACCAAGGGGCAGAGGAGAGTCCGAAGGGGAGAGCCTGAAATTGGTAAAGGTGATTTTTCCAGACAAAATGAAGAAAGGGTTACTGGGATTCGGCCATAGGAATGGTGAAGTAAGCATCCTTTAGGTCCAGTTTGACTAGCCAGTCTCCCTCTAGGAGCACCTCGATATTTTGTGCCACTAGGGACACCCGGATAGTTTGTGCCGCTGAGGACACCATTAAGAGTTGTGCCGCCAAGGACACCCAGTGTATTTGAGGCGCGGTGACCTCCCATAAAAGTTGAGGTGCTGGGACCTCCCATAGTGCTCTTTGGGGTTGTTTGATCAATATTCTTATTTTTTCCAAGTCTTTTCCCCTTTAATTCAATGAGATCGTCATTGGATAGGGTATGTTGGTTTTCAATGACATCATCCTTCTCAGAGGGAAGTGATCTTTTAGATACAACATCTTTAGATAACGTCTCCAACATACAGGATCATATTTCTTTATAGATCAAACTTTTGAACGCCTCGTTATCATATTAAGGATGGGGCGTTAGCCTCATCAGAAATCTTGAGTGATCAATCGCCAATTGTGAAGGAAGTATTTGAGTCTGCCACCCACTTTTTGGGGGATAGAAAGAGAAGGGAGGGGGGAGAGAGTTCTCACTTGCAGGGTTATTTGAGATGAAGGTTCCACAGGATCTAAATCCTCTGATGTGTTGGCCTCTAATTCTCTGGGGTAGAATTGAGGCACACTGTACTGCTGATACCCGCTTCCAAAACAACAGGATCTTGGAAATGGCCATTGATTGAAGCAGCCTGATGAGAGTCCCCATCTTCTGGCCCGTCCAAAAAGGTGCCTTGTCCAGGGTGGTGAAAGACGTATTTCCCCAAGGATTTAATGAGGTCCTCTCCAAAGAGTAAACCTTTTGGGTTTTGCGAGGGTTCTTTATTCGCCAAGTCAGTTTTGGATTTATTTTAGTCAAAACAACTCTTTGTCTTTCTGCATTAATGCTAGCGTTGGCATTACCCTGTAGAATTAATGCTCTCTGGCTCCATCCCTTGATGAGATTGATGTTGAGAGGGGTGCCATTGATGTGGCTGTATTCTGCGGAACCTAGGATTCTGGCTAACGGTCCCAGTACATCAAGAAGACGGTCTTGGCACCCTTTCAGGGATTTTTCCTCACCTTTTCTTGGATCACGTCCACGTTTGAATAGGAATTTAATGAGTTCAGGGTCTAACTTGGGGGTATAGCAGCTTTTATCTTCAGTAGAAGGTCTAGTGCATTCAGCTCTAAGGATGTTACGAGGGTCCCTTTCAAAGAAGTTTATTTTCCATTTTTTAATTAATTTTGCGACGTGGTCCTGAGTGAACCACTTGGAACTTCTTGGGTGTTTCAGATTTAATGGGGAAAATATTTCCTCCCCTCCCTAAGGGGTCAAGGATAATGTCCTTAGAGGATGATGGGAGTTCCTCTTATGGATTGTAAAATTCTTGATCATCTTCATCAAGATCAAGGACATACTCATCAGGAGTGTCTGAGGATTCTATATCATTAGATTTGTTATCTCCCATATTATAAAGAGCAATATGATATTTTGTGCCGCTAGGGACACCCAGATGTTTTGTGCCGCTAAGGACAACCAGATAAGTCGTGCCGCTAGGGACACCTTGGGAGTTCAAAGTGTGAGGACCTCCATTAGAAGTTAAGGTGCTAAGACCTCCCTGAATTGATGAGGTGCTTGGACCTCCTATATTGCTCTTATCAATGTTTTTACTTTTCTTGAGTCTTTTACCCCTTAATTCAGTGATCTTGTCAGAGTGGGGGTTTGGAATTTCTGAGATTTCGTCCTCATCAGGGAGTGACCTTTAAGAGGACATGATCTGACTTAAGGTCTCAAACATGCAGGACCTCAATTCCTTATGAAAGATATTTTGTAGGGCTTTTTTGTCTATGATAGGAGTAGGGGCAGAAATGGTATATAGAAAATTTTCACTTTTAAAAAGTGGTAAAGCCCTTTAATGAAAGATAATTAGGGAGGATTTCCCTTATTAATAGTGACAAGGTGTATAGGTGAAGGAATGTCAAGAGAATAATTCCTCTCTTATAATTAATTCTGTTATAGAAGAATAATCGTGTACACAAAAAACAAAATATTAAGGTTCGATTAAAAATCTAAACATCTTGAGTTCTAAAAATCTTTAATTATATTCAAACATTAGAAATAGTACATAAGCTGAAAGAAAAGGCAGGTTAATCTGGTCAGTCATGCAAGGCTGGGACTAGGCAAGGGGGTGTAGGGAGATCTCCGTAAATTGGAGATTGGTATAGAGGCAGTAGGAAGGGGGGTGGGTTACGCCACACAGAAAGGAACTTCAAAATAGTGATACAAATGAATAATGGTAATGAAGGAAAATGAACTTATCTGCTTGGAGCCGCATTTAAAAGAGGCAGATTGTTGATGGCTCATGCCTTTCATGTGTTGCTATTGATGGAGCGAGGTTCAGAATGATATTTTGTTCTGACTCGCAAAGTTAAACTTCCATAAAACCGTAACTATATTAACTCGTTTGTGACGAAAAGTATTAACCAACCTAGTTTTAAAATGCATATACATCAGAAACACGAGGGACTAACTCATATGCTCTATGTCGCAAATGCAAGTGCGTATAAAATAATAAACTAACATTGTCTATTGTCTTTGTCAGTATTAAATGCGGCTGTTTAACTAATGGCATGTGCTTATATGTGTGCTTATGTTATGTCTTTATGTCTTTTATGTGGCAAAAGCTTGCGGAGAATCCTGCGGCCTAAAAGAAGAAGGTAGATATAAAATGCAGCTTTGTGTGCACAGCTAGGTAACATAAATTAATGGGTTAATAATTAGCAAAGGGGGTGGGTAACAGAATGGGTCTCAATTCTTTAATTAATTGATGTCTTGTGTTTGTTTAAATAATAGTTTTCGAGCGAGGCCTAAAGGCACTTTGAAAAGATGGCGTTTTCGAGTCCTGTCCAGAAAGAGCGCTGCACAGAAGTGGAAACTTTTACCACGTTGACAAGTTTTTGAAAACTCAATAAAATTGTGTTAAACGTGCTCTTGGAGAGAAAGATTCAAGGACAGGAAGCGGCAAAGTATGCCAAGCCAAGGAAGTCATGTACTGTAGCTCAAATGAAAGTAACATTTTAAGGAAGCTGCGTGACTTGAAAAATAAAGGACAATGGACTCTAAGAAAAGCCCGATCAGGGTTGGAGAACGGTGATGACACCGCATGATCTGACATAAGTCAGCCAATTAGTACACTGGATGGCAAAGAAAATTGTACAATTTAGTGGAGATTAGCTAGACAGAAAGGTATAAAACTTGGCCCCATGGGCAGGAGGGCGCCTCTCGCTTTCCGGTTCCTGAAGGGCGTGTCGTGCTGTTGGACTCTTTGGAGCACGTAAGGATAACAGACTTTAATGACTTTCCTTTTTAGGTGGAGCGAGTTTTAGACAGGGAAATAGAATTTAGGGAATGGAAACTGTAATTTTCTTTAATTCATGCTAACTGATTTGCCTTAAAAGTGTTGGTCTATTATGTTTTCCCCTTAATAAATGCTGCTTTATTATTGCTAATAAAATAAAGATTCTTTATTGAAAATGCTCTTTCTATGAATCATAAAGTTAATAAAATTAGATTTTTGAAACGACAAGCTGGTCTTGTTTATTCATGGTCTAGTTACCATCAGCTGATCCATTTGCCTAAGTGACTTAATATAAATGATATATGATTAAAACCATGGTAAGAAATGATAACCTGCAGTTGTATATATTTGTGTAAATAGGTTGTGTATAGATCTGTTAAATTAAGTCACATGATTCAGTTGCCCAAAAATTGTCTCGTTAGTCTATGGGCCTATGTGAGAGAATTATGATTAATGGTGAGTATTATGGTGTTGGGTAGCGTTGGTGAGACAGTTTTTCCATAGGGGCGCTGGATCAATTCCTTGGTAGCAGAGTTACGGTTGCTATGGTAACTGTCATGCTACATGGTAATTACATAGGATCGATGTTTAACATGTGTTGAGTTTGTTTAGTTGTTATATGTAGTCGAAAGGTTTTTTCCAGCAGTGTGAAAATTCCTAGTTGTGCCGGCAAGAGTAGTGTAACAGGTGAAGTTGCACAGTGCATTTGTTCTGTTTCAAAATAGTGGTATTGTCATATATCACTAGTGTTGTGGTCGTACAGCACAAGTTTAGGGATTTTAGGTGTGTAAGGTAGAATGTATAGTGAGGATTGTCTATGAAATTGTAGCTTTCGAGTATAGGGACTTGGAGCCTGTTTTAAAACTCACTGTGACAAAAGTAGTAGAATTTATCCAAGCTTGAGTGAAGGGTAAGGAAGCGTCGTCTATTTTACTGGCGAGTGAAGGTTTTCTAGTGTGGGTTAAAGTCCTACCAAGATTCATGTATACATGCTTAGGGATTTTTCTGTTTGAATGTGTGTAAATGATTTTGTAATATACGATCGAGTGAAACTTTGAATTGTTACTATATGTGCATTCAGAAAGAAACAAGTTCGTTATTACCTGCTAGAAGGGTAGAGTAGCCTTACTTTATCAACAAATTTAAATATTCTGTGAAAATAGCGTCGTCTATTCCACGCTAAGAATACCTGAATGACTGAAAAAGCTATCACTTTATTTTAGCGAAACAGACAAATGGTTTGTTTTTCTGGAGTTACTAACTGAATTCTATTGAAAAAGTTTGTTAAAAATGGCGCTGTGAAAATATTTTGTAAAGGAGGTGTCAGTGTCACAGCGGAGCGAGGACAGAGAAGCTGCAGCGGCAGTATACGTCGCGCTGTGATTGGCTAGCATACGTCACAGTATTCGCTGTGATTGGCTAGCATACGTCACAGTATTCGCACACTGTTTGGCTCATGTGACTAGGCAGGCTCGCAGCTGATTGGCTTATCCTGAAAAGCAGTAATTCTATTGCTTGAGCAAAGCAGTGACGTAGCTTAACCTGATTGGCTTGTTGGTGAATTTCGCGCACGGATTGGTTGGTTTTACGGAACAATAAGGAAATAATTACGATCCATTCCGAAGTAAGCGGAATTGATTTAAAACATGGATTATTATTACATGAAAGAGAAAAGGAAGCTTTCTTGGTTTCAGAAATTGAAAAATAAATTGAAACCTGACAAGAAATTTAAAACGCAAGGTGGAAGATTACTTCATAAGTACAAACACCCGCAGCTTATATGTTAGGTGAATATGGTTATCATACTTGTCTTTGGATTGAGAATTGGATGGAATATACCAAGAATGATGGTGTAGAGGAGGAGCTTGGCGGGCATCCGAGATGGCCGCGTGAGCACAGCGCTCTCTGGACCCCCGCCACTTCCGGCATGATATCCTGAACATATCCTGACTTTTTACGAGGATTTGTGTAGAGGACGCTGGGCTGATCGTCCTGGAACTTTCGGAACTTGATTCTGACCCGGGGTGCCGGAGTTACGGTGATTCGAACTTTTGGGATCCGCCCTTGAGGTACGCCCGGGACTGGGTGAGGCTCTGTGGCCGTCTTGGAGTTGAACAACAGCGGCAGGGGGATTGGACTTGTGGGTCCCCCTCTTAAGTTTCGGTTTCGATTCTGCCTCAGACTGAGACATCTGGCAGGGGAGTCTGGCCTGGGCTGGGTCCGGGGCACGAGACGGCTGTCGGGCCTTTGGCTGGCTTATTCTCCTATCTGGTTGGCTCTATCCTGGTGGTACCCTTTTGGCGGCTCTTTGATCCCGAAGCCTTATTTTCCTGTGCCCATTCCATCGAGCCTGGTGAATCTCTTTGTGACGCAGTTTCCAACATGGCGGGCAGAGGGGACCGAGAGACACGGAAGACCAAGACACCCCTGCGCGGGGGCCCGGTCCAGTTTAACGTTATGGACCGTTACACCCACTCAAAGGGGTCCCCCGGAGCCGCCCTGCCCGGTCCAAGTGCTGCTGACCACATCGTGGACGCGTCAACGGAGCCGTCCTTGCAGGACATCATGGGCGCCATTTCTGGCATGAGGGAGACGATAGGCCAACAATACGAGGCCTTGGCCCACAAAATTGACACCGTGGCCATTGATGTGAACTTGATTCGAGCCGACCTATCGAAAACCAATGAGAAGGTGAAATCATTGGATCTCAAGTCATCCAGCCTCACGACGGACGTCTCAGAGATACAGACGGAGATTGGTAATCTCCGTAGGGTGAACGATTTCATGACCCGGCGCCTGGAGGACTTTGAGAACAGGGCACGTCGCTGTAATGTGCGCGTGGTTGGCGTTCCGGAGAATCCAGAACCTCACTCTGTTGATCTCCTGGTTGAAGACCTGATCCAAAACTATCTCTCTCCGTCTGGACTGAGTAAATTTTTCGCAGTAGAGCGTGCCCATCGAGTTCCGGGGGGCCAGGGTAAGCCAGGTGCCCCGCCGAGGCCTATTGTTGCGAAACTCTTCCATTATAAGGATCGGGACGCTATCCTGCAAGCATCACGTGTGAAGGGCCCGGTGGCCTTTGAGAACGCCACAGTGAACTTTTATCCGGACTAACAGGTCCAGAAACAGCGTATGGGCTTCCGTGGTGTCAAGAAGCGTCTTCGGGACATGGAGTTACGCTACGCTATGCTGTTTCCGACCAGGCTGCGAGTGGAGTACAATGACCGAACCTTTTTCTTTGATCGGCCAGATTCTGTGAACGACTGGCTGGACTCTCTGCCTGGCCGACCTCCTGCGACTGAGTCCGACGCCCACCCGGGTGGTGCTGAGGGTGGTGTGGAGAGCTGAACAATTCGTCTACGCCTGGGCCCTCGTATAGAGTAAACTCTTCCGGGATTCTATGCCTAAGTGCCTCTACTGTTTGTTTGTGTGTTTTCCTCGTCCTTTGTCTTGATCGGGGTGGCGGGTGGGCCAGAGCCTTTCCTCCACCGGGGTCTTTTTGTAGAATGGGGGTTCTTGGGCGACAGGCACACTGCATGTTGGGGTGGCTTTTTAGCATTTTGCAGGGGTGCAGGGTGGGGGGTGTTTTCTTGATTGTTGGGGGGTGGGTGGTTGGGAAGTTCGATGTTTGTGTGTTATGTTCTCAAGGCGACTTTATCTTGCTACTGATGGTTTTTATGTCATGCTCATGGAGGAGGGGTTTCGGCGTTGCTGTGTGGGATGGGGGGTAGCGGGTTGAGGTTTGTTTCGTGGAATGTTAATGGTCTGGGGGATCGTATTAAGCGGAGTGTGGTGTTGAAATGTTTACGACGTTTATCTCCAGATATTGTTTTTCTGCAGGAGACTCATTTGGTGGGCAATACTTGTCGTGCGATGAATAGGTGGGGCTATCGCCTTGCCGCACATTCGGGGTTTACCACGGGTTCCAGGGGGGTGGGTATCCTTGTTCGGGCTTCCCTCCCCCTAGCTATTGATGATGTGATCCTTGATGATCGGGGGCGCTATGCTGTCCTCGTGGGTCGTTATGAGGGTCGTACCCTCTCCTTGTTTGCTGTTTATGTCCCCCCCGGCCTGCAGACTTCTACCTTTTCCGATTTGGGCCGTGTTTTGTTGGACCTCCCTAATAGTACTCTCTTCATTGCAGGTGACTTTAATTCTGTGTTCTCCGGTCTACACGATCGCCACCCCCCTAGGGACACTCCTTCGGCCCAACAGTGGCTGGGTGGGTTTCTGGACACGTTTGGTTTGGTGGATTGCTGGAGGCTTATGCATCCTACTCAGCTTCAATACACTTTCCACTCTGGGGCCCATGGGAGTTTGTCTAGACTGGATTATTTCCTGATGCCTGCGGCCCAGTCGCCGGCGGTGCGTGAGATTAGACACCTCCCCCGGGACATTTCCGATCATTCTCCGCTCTGGCTTTGTTTTGAGATGGGGGTGGAGGCGGCGGGCCGGGTTGCTCCTATCAACCCATGGTACCTTACCTCCCCCGAGACCCGCAACCTTTTGACTAAGTCTTTGGACGCCTATTTTTTGGACAACGAGGGATCCGTTTCCTCTGCGATATCCCTGTGGGAGGCCTTTAAGACAGTGATTCGTGGACAGGCCCTTTCCCTTATTGTTGAATCCAAGAGGGCGAGGGATCGGGAGGTGGTGGACCTCGAGAGGGAGATTGCTGAAAGGGAGGCTGCCTTAGAGTCGGAAGTCACATCTGATAAACTCCATGCCCTGGGTCTGAAACAATTTGCTTATAAGTCTTTGGTCACGGATGCGGCCAAACAGATGTTCCGGGAGCAACAGGGCCGTCTGTATGATGTGGGGGACAAGGCGGGCAAATTATTGGCATGGTTGGATAAGAAGGAGAGGGCGAATCGTGTGGTGCCCGTGATTCAATCATCGAATGGTGTGAGAGTGACGGACCCGATTGGAATAGTTGCATGTTTTGCTGAGTATTTTCGTGTGGTTTATACCCCTGTGTCTGGACGGGATGTTGCTGACTCTCGCCTTCTGTTGCGCGACATAACTTTGCCCAGTGTCTCCGATTTAGACTGTAAATCGTTGGAGTCCCCTTTTACTACTGACGAGATAGCTACTGCCATTCGCTCACTCCGTTCGGGCAAAGCCTTGGGCCCAAACGGGTTGCCAATTGAACTGTACAAGCTACGTCCTGATAAGGTGGCGCCCTATCTTCGTGACATGTTTTTGGAGTCCCGGGAACGGGGTGCTCTCCCGTATGATCAGCGTCTGGCTACGATAGTCGTAATTCCCAAGGACGGTAAACCGCGGGACCTTTGTTCGTCTTATAGGCCCATTTCTTTGTTAAACGTTGAGCCCAAGGTCCTGGCTATGCTCCTGGCGACCCGCCTCTTGACGGTCATTAGTGACTTGGTTCATCCGGATCAATCCGGATTTATCCCACATCGCAACACGGCTCTTAACCTACGTCGTCTCCACGGTGCTGTTGCGAGGGCGGGGCTTCTGACGGAACCGGCCATTTTGGCCTCGTTGGATGCCTCGATGGCTTTTGACACAGTGGAGTGGCCCTATCTTTGGGCCGCTCTTGAAAAATTTGGTTTTGGTCCTGAGTTTATCGGTTGGGTGAAATTGTTATACGCTGAACCCTTAGCGCAGGTAGTGGTGAACGGTAGAGTTTCTGTCCCCTTCTGCCTTGGTAGGGGGACCCGTCAGGGTTGCCCCTTGTCTCCGTTGCTTTTTGCGCTCGCCCTGGAACCGTTAGCTGCATGGCTTCGATGGGAGCCTTCAAGGGGATCCGTTGGTCACCGGACTTTGAGAACCGCGTCTCACTTTACGCGGATGACATTCTTTTGTATCTTACTTCCCCGCGTAAATCTTTAAATGTTTTATTTGATGTTCTTACCTCGTTTGGAGCTAACTCGGGCCTAGTTATTAATTGGGCTAAGTCCTGTGTGTATGTTCTTTCGGGTGTTTTGCCCCCATTGCCGGACAGATTTCCTATCCAGGTGGTCCAGTCTGGCGTCCAGTATTTGGGGATCTTTATTACGCTGGACTCCTCACTCCGATTCGAGCGCAATCTCCTCCCCCCGCTTCTTAGACTGCGACTAGATGTGGCCCGTTGGCGTAAGCTGCCCCTGTCTCCTCTGGGCAGGGCGGCCCTTTTTAAAATGATGTCCTTGCCGCGGTTCCTCTACGCACTTCAGAATTCTTATGACGACGTTCCCGCTACCTATTTCCGAGAGATCGAGAGTCTTCAGAGACAACTGATCTGGGACGGGCGTCCACGTATTGCCCTTGCGAAACTCACCATCCCTTGGTATGACGGGGGCATGGCGCTCCCCGACATCAAGAGATATTACTGGGCTGCCCAGCTGTCTGCCATCAACCACGCGATGTATTCACCGGGTCGGGATCCGGCCTTTGAGATGGATAGACTCCAGCTGCCGGGAGGGGACTTTAATAGAGCGCTTTATTCTAGATCGGCCGGGCGCCATCTTGTGGGCCCATCCAGGATCGCAGTCACTGTGTGGCGCGCCGCGCATGTGAGTTTGGGCTGGGAGAATCGACTGACACTGGCGACGCCGCTTTATGCCTCTGAACGTTTGGGGTGTCTCTGGTCTACTAAGGGATTCGACCGCTGGGATATGATTGGGATATGTAAGGTGGGTGATGTCTGTGCGAAAGGTAGCGTGAAGTCATTCCAGACCCTTAAGGCAGAATACGACTTGAGTGATAGAGAGTTTTTTCGGTATCTGCAGGTCCGACATGCCCTGGCCTCAGTTCTAACTCCTGGTGTGACCCTGCCTGAGTCTTCCCCCCTTGAAGATCGTATACTAGATGGACACCTGCCTGATAGTACTATCTCCCTTATTTATAAAAAATTGATTCATAGTCGCGCCGACCTGTTGGTCCGCCTTAGGGAGCTGTGGGTCGGTGACGGATTGGAATTAGATGACGAGGATTGGCAGTCAGCACTCTCTTCTCCTAAGGAGGTAGCCATTCCCGCCCGTCTTCGTTTGGTGCAACTTAAGATCCTCCACCGAGTGTATGTAACTGGCCCGCGCCTGGTTGTAATGGGTTTTTCCCCGGATGGCTTATGTAAGCGTGGCTGTGGGAAGAGTGCTACATTTATGCATATACTTTGGGAATGCCCGTTAGTAGCGGCCTACTGGATTGATGTACTTGATGTGATGACTGTCGTGACTGGTGTTGCCCTGCTGCCTGAGGCCCGACAATGCCTGTTGAACGTGTGGGAACCCACCGATTATTCTGTGGCCCAGACCAGATGGGCAACCTTGGGGTACATGGTCGCGAAGCGGGACGTTGCACAACTCTGGGGCGCATCCAGACCTCCAGACGTTTCGGTGTGGGAGGATAACATGGACTTGTCCATGTTTCGAGAGAAGACCGTCTATGTGGCTAGGGGCAGACCCAGGGCGTGGACTAAAATTTGGGGTCAGTGGAATGCATATCGTGGAGACATTTGTACCCCTCCCTTGGTTGACACATCCGATGTTACCCTGTCTCCCTAGGCTGACGTTCCCGAAATCTTTCATTCTCTTTTTAAGATTTTCCTGTCCTCCCTGCTGCCCCCCCCCCCCCGGCCTTGCCGAGTCTCATTGATTTACCTTTATCTTCCTGATTAGTATACTTCCCCTCTGTCATCTGGGCTGACGTGATTGCTACATTCGCCTTATTTTGGTTTGTTATTTTAATGTTTAAGACAAAAACTGTTGTGTCCTGTCATATGCTTTGTGCAATATTTAATCTGTGATTTGGGCCTGGCCACGGAGATTAATGTTTACTGCATGGTACGTGCTTTACGAATTAGCGGCCAGCCCGTGTGGTTGTAGGCCCATCTTTGTATTTTTTCTCTGATTGCTCAATAAAAGTTTTTAACCCAAAAAAAAAAAAAAAAAAGAATGATGGTGTATTAGCATGGCCGGAAGATGGATCATTTAACATTAAGGTTAAGAAAAACGTAAGAGAAAAAATGATGACTCTTGAACCAAAGCCTAGACCTACGCAATTTGAGGCTTTAGCTGAATGGGAGGATGAGATGTTTGAATTAGAATGAGAGAATAAAGGTATAACAAGAGGTACTAGATTGGACATAAATAGGGAAACTCATGAGGATAGAATGCGTCGATGGAGACGTAATGCATGTGATGGTCTGTATCCAGCAAGAATTAGTGAGGCAACTAGTCAAAGTAATGCCCAAAAGAAAAATAATAATGCTAAAGAAAGTGAATCAGAAGATGCAGTTTTAGAAGAGATTTATATTACAAAACCGAAACCGCCTCCTTATCAACCAACTTGTACATGGTCTACTCCGAGAGTTCCTCCAGGAACTTCTCCAAGTGCTCCTCCTAGAGAAATTATTGATGAGCCATCACCCAGATCAATTCCGAATAATGCAAAAACTCCTGAACGAGTAGAAACAAGATCTAATTCTAGTTTATCTGGTGAAAACAACAATTATACTAATACCCCAATTCACAGGAATGAAACCCTAAGAAATGTAATGAGAACAGAAAGATGTGAGGAAATGCCAAAGACATCAGAATATTTCCGATCAAAAGATGAATTAATACAGCAGTTAACTAAAAGCATGGAAGCAGTAACGGTACCAGTAACGATTGGACCTGTTCATCCAGTATTTGATCAAAGGGAAAATAGACATTCAGCTTTAACTGTTCCATTAAATGCTGAAATTCAGAAAGTGGCTGAAAAATTTTATTCAATTCAAAACTTTATTCGGCTATATTTCATAACCAGAAAAGTTCATAAAAAGCACAATAAAATTACAACACATCAAAAACATCAAATATTTAAAAAAGATATAAAGAAAACAATCTAAAAAGTACATATGCAGAATAAGCCAACAATCAAATTATCATTGATTTACGCAAAAGAAGTACATTTTTTAGGAAAGCCACAACGGAACAAACGGAGAAAATATCCTCCAATGACTGTATGGCGAGAAAGGCAAGGCGACACTGTCTCTGATTCATGTATTTTAAGATGGGCATTATCCATCTCTTCCTCGAGATCACATAAAATCTACAAAAGAATAAGATATGCATGTCTGATTGATCCGAAACATCGTCGCATAAACATTTGCATAAAGGTTTAGACCAATCGTTCATGATAGGGAAACTCAGTAATTTAAAGAAAATCCCAAATCTGAATCTAGTCAGAAGAAACCTTTCCTGCTCTTTCATTTGTAATTTAAGATAGGGCTGAATAGACCTTCCTTTAGTAATCAATTGATGTAAAATCACAGTCTGTTTCTTAGTTTCATTTGACTGTCTTTGAATCATAAGGAAATTTAGGCACAGATGTTTCAGAGTCTTCCTAGTAATCCCAGACAAGGAATCAGGCTCATTGAAGAACTCAGGGTGCTTAATGTTAGTACAGACAGTTTTAATATGACATAGCCATTTAATCCTTTTTGCCCCATCCAGTTTTAACACGTCTCCCAATATAAGTCTATTTAAATGGCATCTCTCATTGGTCCATACCCGGTGCCATAATAGCACTGGTTGGATCCTAATTAGATCTTCTAGGAAAGAGAGACCTAGTTCTGTATGGCAATTATAATTAGACGTACTCCTTGGGAGTGCCAGTAAATACCGTAAAAAACAATTTTCGGTTATTTGTAAACTACTGAAATTTAGATGTCCCCATATGCCTGCCCCGTAAAGTGCAACCGAAACACAGCTAGTTTTGTAGATGTAAATAAGTTCTTTCACTGGTTTTTTGCCCATCTTTTTACTGAAAGATTTAAGGGCCGTTATGGCTTTGGCAAATAGTAAATTCCTAGCCTGTATTGCACAATTCCAATTCCCAGTATGCTCAAAGAGGATTCCGAGGTATGGAAAAGTAGGGGTATGCAATAACGGGGTAGATCCAATAAACATAGTTTTTTCCTTTTGGGAACATTAACACAGCAGTTCATCACAAAGGTCTTAGAGCAATTCATTTTTAGTTCAAGTTTGTCCCTAAAGGTACTAAAGGACGTAATCATCGTCTGCATGGCTACAGGGGTTCTTGCCATTAACACAGTATCATCTGCGTAAATTAATGCTGGTAGCCTACGAGATGAGGCGTTGGGCATATCATTGCATTCCTGTATGAGGGTATCCTCTAGGTTATTAATATAGATAGAAAATAAAAAGGGTGCAAGAACGCACCCTTGCCTAACACCCCTTCCAACTCTAAATTTCCTTGTGCATTCACCCCCCACGCCAAACCTAACCATAGCACAGGCCCCATTATACAGTTCTTTTAAGAAACCGATAATATTTCCTTCAACTCCCAACCTAGTTAAAATAATCCAAAGTTTACTGTGATTAACATAATCGAATGCCGAGGTAAGATCTAAGAATGTTAGAAAAAGTCTACCTCCCTTCGCCGTTGTGTATTTTTCTATCAAAATTGATAGATTAAGTACTTGTTCTAATGTGCCGACACCTTCTCGGAACCCATACTGAAGGTCACTTATGATATGGTGTTCCTCGGCCCATTTCTGGAGTCTGTCTAAGATGACTCTACCTATGATCTTAAATGTAGAATCAAGCAAAGAGATGGGCCGGTAGCAGGCACATTTGGATCTCTCTCCCTTTTTAAAAATTGGTATGATAATTGATTGATACCATGTGTCAGGTAATCCTATGGAGCAAGCAGCATTAAAAAATCTAGTAAGCAGCGGGGCCCAGAGACTGATGTTCTTTTTGAAAATATCTACTGGTACGCCATCAGGACCTGGCGCCTTTCCCCCGCGACTAGACTTAATGCCCTTAATTACCTCATCTAAAAAAAAATTAAGATAGGGCCCTTCTGCATGCTTTTTCTTAACTGTTAGTACCTTAGGTGAATCACCGGTAGCTGTTACTGGATTATAATGAATTTCAAAATACTTGACCCAGTCATCTTCGTTAATGGCTAACTCCATGCGAGCCTTAGAGCTGTCTTTAAAAAAAGGAGCATTGACTGCTTTCCAAAATGCTGTCATATCCTTAAGTTCAGAAGCCTCCACTATCGATTTCCAAGCTCTGTCTTTTATCAATTGTTTTTGAGATTTCTATGCGGTTTTATACCCCTTCCGCAAGGTCCTAATCAGAGGCTGGTTTCTCACTCGCTGGCACAAGGCCATTTTTAGTTGTTTAAGGGCCTTGGTACAGGCCGGTGAGAACCAGGCTCGTTTTTTCCTTGAGTTATTGTTAGCCTTTGGGTTTACCCATAAACCATTTTTTATGCTAGCAATAATCTCTTTAAAGTTAGCTAAAATTAATGCGTCCTCAGTTTCTGGATCTAAGCAGACGTCGAAGTATTTGCTACAATCTTTAACCAGTCTACTTAGGAAAACCTCGGGAACCACCCTGGTCCATTTAATGTCTATTTATGTCCACATCCGTGGAGGTGGCTTCAGCTCTTTTATGCACAATTAAGTCAGTGTCCAAAAGTTCCATCCTTATAGGGAAATGATCACTGAAAGGGACATTTAAAACATCAAAATTAACAATACATTCCCGATAGAATGATGAAATAAGGATGAAATCAATGGTTGACATCAGCCCTCTACCATTAAAGGTCGGCGTAAATGCGGTCTTATTACAGCATAGTTCGTTAACAAAGCCTAGATCATAAACAAAGAGAATCTCATTTAGGGCGTCACCTAAGATTGAATGTTCAAAATGAGATGTAATAATTTCCCTTTCTAGAAACAGACCGCAATTTCCAGTTCCAGATCTATCACATAGGGAACAGTTAAAGTCCCCGCCCCAGATTACAGCAAACAATCTATTAGTACTGTTAATAATACTATTTAAACTATTATTAAGATTTTTGAGTACTGCTAGTATGTCGGCGGGGGGAATATTATTATAAAAATTAACTATCAATATGGAGACAGGAGTGTCAAAGTGCAGACCAATGATGTGGAAAAAATTGGTATGGGTATATAGCTGTAATTTTTTAAATAGAAGACAATTTGAAATGTAAATACATAGTCCACCTTTAGATCGACCATGAGCTGAAGCAACCGCAGGAATTGATATTGTTTTATAACCACTCAAATGATATTCACCCTCAGACCAGGTTTCCTGAAGACAAAGTACATCACAATTCGCAACAAAAAGTGTCCAGTCTGGGTTATCCATTTTTGCTCTGAGACCGGCTATGTTCCAGAAGGTAATAGACCATTTTTTCCCATAGCTTTCAGTTAGTTTCCGACCAGTGCATGGCCCACTATCTAAAGCAGTGTGGATTGACTTACCCATAGATTTTTGATAGCGCTTAACAGATACCCTATGTTCTTCCACAATACCAACAGGTTTATCACTACAATAATCATCACCATTACCTACACTACTCACTTTTGTGGTACATTCCCCAACCATCACCAAACTTGCAACATCCAAATCAGTTTTATCTAGATCATGGTTGCAAGCCTCAATTATCAATGGGTTATTGGGCGAATGGCCACAGCGCGGTTTCTTATTCGACCATGATGCAGGTAGTCACTCATTTTCATCTAAACCAGAAAAGGGGTGAAAAAGATTGGATAGTGGAATGTCCCAATATTCCCTGGGATTATTGGCATGTAAGTTGTTATTATTAGATGCTGATGAGTACAAATTAGGATACATAGTTTGAAATAAAGGGTTATCTTTCATGCCATAATATCTGTAGGCGGCCGGGTTCTGGTTTAATTTTTCTTTATGTGGAACATAGGGTCTATACATCATAGGTGGATAGTTTGTGGACATATGATTGTAAGAGGGAGTTTCAATCTCTCTATGGTAGCTATGGTCAGCCAGATCCCAAGACGCGCCAGTTCTAAATGGTGTGTTAGTTCTAAATGGTGCATTCAGTCCATGCTTCATGGGCTGATGTTTGGGATACCGTGTTGTTCGATTATTTGTTGGATTCATCAGAACTTCCGGATAAAAATAACTAAGGTTCCGCGTAGAAATGCCCCAATCGCTCCTCCCTGGGAACCAGTCACTGATATGAGTGACCAGTCTGTGATCTTTGAAATTAACTATGATCACATCCCCATCGATGTCCTTGGGGCGTAAACCTACCCAGTTACATCGTCTAACTGAGACGATGTCTCCATTTAGATGCGAAGGGAGCGGTCTATACTTACGCAGCCAATGAATTACTTTATTTTTGAGGCTGGAATTATGTTCCATGCTGCCACCTGTCAGAGTTGGAACACCCGTCAGAATAATAACGTAGTTTATTGAATCCGGCGGTAAGTCTGCAATGTTGCTGATTTTAGTTCTAGGTGCATAGACAGCCTTACCAGGGGAATCATGATGTTTATTTAGTTTGCTAGTTCCTACCGGGGCTTTATCTTTAGTTGATTTTTCTTTAGCTGGAACAGTATTAATAGCATTAATACCCGTTGGATCAATAGAGTTAATTGAAGTATGAGGCTTTTTGTTGGAAGTGGGAATAACAGTTTGTTTCCTAGGTGGGTTATTGGTGAGTTGTTGGGCCACTGGAGGCTTATGACTCGGATTATTAAGTTGCTGAGAATCCGTCTGATTGTTATTCGACAGAATCTGGTCCATCTTCTCCCCTAACCTTTTAATTCTCTCAGTAAGCGGGAGTATCAATGCCTTTAAAAGGCATTCAATGTCCTCTAATAGTCCTGTGTAATTTGGGGCATTTTTATGATTAACGGTACAGTGCCCTAATTGATCTACTTTTCCACCATCTTTAACGATCTTATGTGGAGAATACATGTTACTAGTAGCCATCGGAAGAAATCTTTCTCCCTTTCTAGGGCCACCCTTTCTTCTCCTTTTCTTTGGTGGGGAACGAAACATACTATGAGTTCCCTAGTGGGTGGTTTTTTAAAGTTCTCCCTTAATACTTTATCCAATTGTGAGTCTAGACCTGTGGGTAAAGTTGGTGGTTTCTTAATCTTTTTATCAGGTAAATTAGCCATTTGTAAGTCAATACCTATAGGTGTAAACACAGGAGAGGGTATGTTAACATTATGAAGGGGTACTATATCATTTGAAGAAGGTGTGCTTAAATCAATTAGGGAATTAGATGTATGAATAGAATGAATAATATTGGAATCGGGAGTAACTAAAATATCATCAGAGGGTAGTTGAATATTTTGAAATATTAAAGGTATACTTTCTGTGCTGAATAAGTCAGCATCAGAATCTTTATGCATCACTGGTTCAAGTAGATTACAAGAGTCTATCTTCTGGGTGACAGAAAGAGGTTGTCTCCTTAGAAGTTCAACAGAGAGACGACGCCCAGCTCGCCTCTCGGCCAGCGTAATCTCTCTGTCTACCTCACTCTTTACCCTAGCAAAATACTTGTCCAGTGGCCCAAGAATGGATACCCCCACCGAACTAGGTAGGGAATCCAAAACAGAGGAAGCCATTTTGTAAGTCAATAATTAAATAGAATGCTCTTAAAATAGTAATATAACCACAAGAAACGCCCAGTTCAATACAACAATCAGAAATATAACTATCAACACTCTGTGAGGCAACACAATAGCAATAAAGTCTATGGACAATAAAGAGAGCTAATAGCCAAGTCCCAGTGGCCAAATGTCAGGGGGATAGCCCGGCCCGGCCTCCTTCGGCCCCTGACGGCCACGGACGGTCCCGCCCTTGTCCCGGGCTTCTCCCGGCGCGCTCCCGCGAAGCGGTAGCACTGGACACCTTTAAACAAAACTACAGCAGGCTCATAGGCTGATAGGCGGGTGGGCATGGCCAGCGGGGAGAGCAGCCCAGGTGTGTTGAATCGGGCGCGCAGGGACTCCTGGACACTGGAGTCCCTGCCTGTAAGCTCGCAGCCCCGCTGACACTGTCACCGGCCCGCGTTCCTTTGAATGCTCCCACACGTCCAGCAGCTTCAGGTAATTAAGGCGCTGCGGGACCCGCGAAGCGGGTCCGGCGGGGCGCTGAGGGCTTCCTAAGATGCAGGGAGTCGCTGGGTGATTGCAAATATCCAGATGGCCAGGTAAAGGGTAAAGGACGTCAGCACTGCGCAGAATGGTCCCGCTGACTCGAAGAAAATGACTGTTTTTCAATCCGTTGGCGGGGGCGTGGCCAGCGGGGAGAGCAGCCCAGGTGTGTTGAATCGGGCGCGCAGGGACTCCTGGACACTGGAGTCCCTGCCTGTAAGCTCGCAGCCCCGCCGACGCTGTCACCGGCCCGCGTTCCTTTGAATGCTCCCACACGTCCAGCAGCTTCAGGTAATTAAGGCGCTGCGGGACCCGCGAAGCGGGTCCGGCAAGGCGCTAAGGGCTCCCTAAGATGCAGGGAGTCGCTGGGTGATTGCAAATATCCAGATGGCCAGGTAAAGGGTAAAGGACGTCAGCACTGCGCAGAATGGTCCCCGCGCTACTTAAACTCACGGGAACTTCTAATGAGCTGCTTCTGTGCTTCCACCGAGGGTGCTGGCGGAGAGGAACTCTGTCGTCTCAGTGTTGAGCTTCTTGCTCCGGCGCAGAGGAGCTTTTCAGAGCAGCCTGACCGCGCGCTCCTTCACGGCGATTTATTCAGATTTATCAGAAATTCACCAAGACAACAATGATGCCTGACTTAACTTTTAATCAAAGCTTCTCGAATGGTGCAGAATCTGATTCTGGAACTCCGGAAAAGAGCATTAATAAAATAGATTTAACGCATACCCCACAAAGCTCAGAATTCAAATTACTTGATGTTGCAAAACTGAAAGCAGATTTGGAGGAATTGATTATTGGCACAATTTGACCTGACAGTTTAAAGCTATATCAGGATGATGAATTATTGTTTATTTGCAAAAGCATACAATGGAAAACGAAAACAAAGTATGATCAATTAGAGGAAATGGCTGCCGAATTAGAAATAGATTTAAGCAGACAGAAAAATTTGCAGAAACATTACAGAGTGGATTTCTCTGAAAAAGACATTGAGAACATGAATACCACAGGAAGAATTATTCATATAAAAGAATTAATTGTGTTTCTAAAAAGGTTAGGTGAATGAAGTAAGTGGAGATTAAAATGGACAAAGAAAAGAGAGGAAGACAGACGAGAAAGAGGAGAAGTAGCAAATGAATTTCCAATGAGAGAAATAGCTGGAGGTGGATATGTGCATGTTCCTTGGTCAAGACAGGACATTTTACTGTTCACAAATGATTTTCCTCGGCTGAGAAAAAAACCGGTGGAATGGTATCGACAGGTGGACAGATTTGTTAAGGTTTCAAAAGTTCTGTGGATTGATCTTGATGGATTCTTTGACATTTTTGTCCCATCGGATCTTTGGACAGAATGTAAAATTTCTATAGATTGGCCCAAAGATGAACCTACCAGAAATAGAGTAACATGGCTCCTTCAGCAGATGTTATGAACCTGTACGATAAGGTCATTGTTTGGTTGAAAAACAAGATTCCCCCAAAAGAAGTTGATTGGGTTAAAATAGATAGAACAAATCAAGAGCCAAAAGAATCAGTACATTCATTTTATGAAAGATTACTGCTGGTATTTAAACAATACAGTGGTTATGAAAAATTGAGTGAAAAAGATATGAGCCACTTTATTTATAGATTTGTTTATGGCTTAAGACCTGAAATTGGTGAAATGATAAGGTCTGGAATAGTTGGCTGGCAATCACTTTCGGTTGATGACATTTTGAGAAAAGCAAAATATTGCAGTGATGAAATAGATGCTAAAATGTTCATCAGAATCAAGGGAAATTTAAAGGTAATTTTAATAAGCCAAAATTGATGGGAAATATTGAAGAGTTAAAGCAGAAACTCCCATGTTTTAATTGCGGCGAAATTGGACACTGGAAGCGCGAATGTAAGAATCCGCCCAGAAATTTTAAAAACGCATCATTAAATCCACAGATGCAGAATGAGATAAATCTGCAGCAACAGCTACAGCGACAGGTAGTGAATCAGCAGAGTCAGATTCCACAACCGCCACTTCCAAATTGTGTGAATGTGCAGAGGTACGATACAGAAACGGGATTCTGCGGAGGTGAACAGGTAAACAGATCACCAAGAGTGAATGTGTCAAATGTTTCTCAACAGTATTTCTTGAATGAAAATGGAGGGAGTGATTCTGAAGATTACTTATGACGGTGCCTGAGAGAGGAGGAAGAATGTGTGCTTGGAGCCACTCTTGAGGTAGATCAGTCTGGTCCATTTGTAAATGGAAAGGTGAATGATGTAGAAATCACTTTTCTTGTGAACACAGGTGCTACCCGTTCTACTGTTAGATCAGTGGAAATAGAAAACCTGCCTCTCTCAGGTGAGAAAATCCAAGTAGTTGGAGTAGCTAATCAACAAATTAAAACAGATTTAACAGAACCAGTTAAAGTTGAAATTGGCAAATTTAAAGACAAGCATAGATTTGTAGTTTGTAACAGCAGTCCTGTAAACCTGTTAGGAAGGGACATACTTTGTAAGATGAATTGTAAAATATATTGCTCACCGGATGGTATAGAACTCCAAACTCAGGAAGAAGATGGGCTTTACAGATTAACGATGTTAATGGTTGAAGCAGAGGAAAGTACATTGTTTCCTGCATTTGATAAAAATAATCTACCTGAAGAATTAAAAGACAGTTAATGCTAAAATTTGGGATTTAACTGGAGACGAAATGGGTTTGATGAAAAATGTAGACCCAGTAAAAATAACAGTAAAACAAGGAGTAGATTTTCCAAACATTCCTCAGTATAAAATGAAAGCAGAAACTATTGAGGGTGTTATACCTGTAATTGACAAATTCATAAAACAAGGTTTTCTAAAAGAAATTGAAAGTAGTCCATGTAATTCACCTATTATGGGAATTAAAAAGCCAAACGGAACTTTCAGGATTGTTCAAGACCTGAGAAAGGTTAATCAAATAGTTGTTCCATGTTGCCCAGTTGTACCAAACCCAGAGGTAATTCTTTATCAGATTCCGCATGATGCAGAATGGTATACAGTTATAGATCTTTGCAACGCATTCTTTACTGTTCCATTGCATCCAGAAAGCCAGCAAATGTTTGCGTTCAGGTTCCAGGACCGTATTTTAGCATGGTGTCGTATCCCTCAAGGGTATACAGAGAGTCCATCTATTTTTAATCAGTTGCTAAAGAAATCCTTGGAAAATCTAGATTTACCTGGAAAATCAACATTAGTGCAGTATATTGATGATCTCCTTGTGGCTGCAAAAACACGAGATAACTGTGTGACAGATACCATTACTCTCTTGAATCATCTGGCAGATGAGGGACATAAAGTATCTCCTGCAAAATTACAGTTTTGTAAACAAGAAGTGAAATATCTTGGTCACAGAATTGCAAAAGGAATCAGGCAAGTGACAATTGAGAGAATTAAAATGATTCAGGGAATGCAACCTCCAAAAACACAGAGACAGGTCAGAATGTTTCTAGGAATGGTAGGTTATTGTAGTCAATGGATTAGTGGATTTTCAGTAATTGCAAAGCCACTGCAGAGATTAACAAAAGCAGACAAAAAGACCCGATTACCCTAACAGATAATGAGTTAGAAGCTTTTGAGCTATTAAAGAAAAGTTTATGTGAAGCACCAGCTTCAGGTATGCCAGACTACGAGAAGGAATTTGAGCTGTATTGCAGTGAAAGGGAAGGATGTGCATTATCAGTTCTGATTCAAAGACATGGAAGACTGAGAAAGCCAATAGCATATTTCTCAGCAGTTCTTGATCCAGTTGCAAAAGCATTACCAGGCTGCTTAAAAGCAGTAGCTGCAACAAGTGTAAGCCTTGAACAAAGTGAAGGGATAATAATGGGATTCCCTGTAAAAGTATATGTACCCCATTCAGTTGAAATTCTCCTTACCAGAAGCAAAACACAGCATTTGACAAGTAACAGGTTAACAAAATATGAAAAAGTTATTCTGGGATCAGATAACCTTTCGATTGCAAGATGTGTGAATTTAAATCCTTCCACATTATTACCTGATGGCACTGTAACAGAAATTAGAAATGAAAATGATATTGATCATGAATGCTTGGATGTTTTAGAATATTGCACCAAACCCAGGCAGGACATTAAAGATGTCCCATTAGCTGAATCAGATTTTGTTTATTTTGTTGATGGTTCATGCTTAAGAAAAGATGAAGGTGTTCTGAGTGCAGCATATCCTGTCTGCACAGTTGCAGATGTAGTTGAAGCCTCTTGTCTCAAAGGAATTCGTTCAGCTCAAGTGGCAGAATTGATTGCTTTGATTCGTGCATGTGAAAGAGCAAAACAGTTAAAGGTTACCATAGTGACTAATAGTCAGTATGGATATGGCGTAGTCCATGACTACGGCCAGCTCTGGTCACAAAGAGGTTATTTAACTTCTGCAGGAACTCCTACCAGAGAAAATTGCTGTCGTGAAATGTACAGCGCACAAAAAGGGCGATGATTATATGACAAAGGGAAATGCATATGCTGATGAAATCGCGAAATTCTGCGCAAAGAATAATATGTCAATCAATCGGGAAAAAGACAATGAACATGTTTTGAACTCACTTATGCTAACATCTGTAGTTGAGACATGGCAAGGAGTAAAATATTTACAAGATGAGGCAGATGATGAGGAAAAAGACACATGGTTAAAAGCAGGTTGCAGACAGTGAGAGGAAGATGAAATTTGGGTTTACAAAGATGACAGACCAGTTATGCCAGATAGCATGATTGCTGACATGGCTCGAATGTATCATGGTCCAGGACATATTGGAAGAGATTCAATTATCAGGTTGTTTAGGCACACATGGTACAATCCAAAGTTCAGAGTAATTGCAGAATCTTTTTGTCAGAGATGCCTGATCTGCCAGCAGATCAACCCAAACAGAAAAACAGTTGTGAGCATGGGAACCATAGGACGGGAGGGTGGTCCTTTTACCAGATTGCAAATGTGACATGCCACCTCATAACAAATTGAGATATGTTCTGGTGATAATCTGTCTGTTTTCAAGATGGGTGGAAGTGTTCCCAACTCGTCACAATGATTCAGTTACTGTGGCAAAATTGCTTTTGAGAGAAATCATACCTAGGTATGGATTTCCGGTGACGGTCGAGACTGATCGTGGAACACATTTTGAAAACAGATTGCTAAAATTGATTTGTGAAGCACTGAACATAAAGCAAAAGCTTCATTGTGCTTACAGACCAGAAGCATCAGGTGTTGTTGAGCACTTGAATGGCACAATCAAAAATAGGATAGCAAAAATGTGTTTAGCTACAGGAATGAAGTGGACTGATGCACTTCCACTTGTTTTGATGTCTTTGAGAAGTACTCCAGATAAAAAGACAGGTTTGAGTCCACATGAAATTGTCATGGGCAGAGTCATGAGACAAGCATTTGTACCAGTTGGTAAACTTATGAGCATTCATGATAGCGTCATTTTGGAATACTGCAAGAGCCTTTCTGACGTCATGACTTCTGTGTTCCATCAGGTGGGAACTGAAGTGATAACCAAAGAGAAGGAACAAGCTCATGATCTGTTACCAGGAGACTGGGTGAGAACAAAAGTACACCGGAGAAGAAACCGTCTAGTACCCAGGTGGCAAAAGGCAAGACAGGTGATACTAGTCACAACAAATACAGTAAAGTGCAGAGGTTTGGAGAGATGGATTCATGCTAGTCACACCATTCGTGTAGCTCCACCTGAAAATCCTGACGAGGGTGATACTACAGCTGATTCAGATTCTGAAGAAGAACCTGAAAGAGATCCAGATCCTGAAGATCGACAAGAAGGTCGACATCTGGAAAATTCAATTGCGAATGAGGCGTTGAATAAAGACATCGAAAAAATTGTGATACAAGACTCTGAAAATGATGAAGATCTGCTAGAAAAAGAAGCAGAAAAAGAGTCTGATCAAGTGATGATTCAAGATCAGGAGAGTATTGAAAAGCAGATTGAAAGCTCTGAAGGCAGGAACGGAAATTCTGAAACTGGGAAGTTGGAAGTAATTGAAGAAGAAGAAGAAGACGAAATTCCGAGTACCAGCTGTAAGGATGATGTTCCTAACAGAGTGAAACTGCCGAGTAAAGAAGTACCTGAATCTAGAGCTGACATCGCAGAAAGTGAAACAGGTGAAAGTGACGATGAATCCAAAGTGAGAAGTTCAAGGAAAAGAGCTTGGAGAGCAGAGTGTAACCTGACTGAACCAAAGAAGAAATTATCAATAAAAGGAGATAATTGGCCAAATGAAAATGAAGGTCTAAAATTTAAATTAGTAAACAGATCAAAAGAGCAGGTTAATGAAGTCTCAAGTCAAAAAGGAGACTCAGATAAGAAAAATCAAGCAGGAAAGAAAATAGAAGTGATTAGTAGCAAGGCGAAGAGGGTGATTAGGCCTAATCAGAAGTACAAGTCGCCTGAGTGGACGTACATCATCATCCCACCAGTGGTGGAAGTGAATAGTAGTATTCAGGAAGATTTAGAAGACACGAGTGATAATGATTGATTTTGTTTGCATACAAAGTTGAAATTTGAATTTGGCATAAGGCTGAAGAAATTGTGTTAGGGGACACAAGGTCGAAGAAATTGTGTTAGCTGGAAAAACACATTGATGTAAGACGCAAGGTCGAAGAAAAGCTGTTAGAAAGTAGGGTTTAAAAAAAAAATAGGGGGGTGTATATATATTCTTTTTTGATTTGTTTTGTAAGGCTCTTGTTTCAGAGTAAAGATGCCTTCTACTAATAATAATTCAAGATGTTCTATCTTAAGGAGATGTTGCAAAATGTCTTCTATATGTGTGATTCTAATAATTTTGGTTTGGTTAATTTTAGCTGTCATTTTTCCTTTTGGTATTGACAAGGAAGAGTATAAGACTAAAATGACTAGTAAAATTGTGGCTAAACAGCATAATCATGATGTAGTAGGCAAGACTAACAGAGGTATTGAGCACAAACCAGTGATCCTCCAAGATAGATCTGTTGGTGATTTTTCTAGTAATACTTTTTCAAGACTTTTATCTGAATATGTTAAGGTTATGGATGTCAAGGATTGTTATATTTGTGTAAAATTGCCTGCTTCTGTTTCTGAGGCTTGGTAGTTTGGTCTGCCCTGTTCCCATGATGCACTGGGTCAGGGACAGACTAATTTGCATATAGCCAGGTTCTGAACTGGGATGGTGCAGTGAGCTAAAAAACAGTGATGGATCAAGCCCTGATCTGTTGACTGGGTAGGAGTGTTCTGAATAACTCAGATACTCTGTCCATCACCACCCCCTTTTTGTAATTATTTTGGCCACCATGAGTGTGGAAGGGTATGCTCAGACATGAGTCCCTTGCTCATTGCACCATCAGGATTCAAGCAAGCTGGGCCGAAGACGGCTGTAATGCCAGAAACCGGTCCCCGGAAGCTTGTTTCCTTTCCAGTGAAGAATTGGCTTGGTAGTTTGGTCTGCCCTGTTCCCATGATGCACTGGGTCAGGGACAGACTAATTTGCATATAGCCAGGTTCTGAACTGGGATGGTGCAGTGAGCTAAAAAACGGTGATGGATCAAGCCCTGATCTGTTGACTGGGTAGGAGTGTTCTGATTAACTCAGATACTCTGTCCATCACCACCCCCTTTTTGTAATTATTTTGGCCACCATGAGTGTGGAAGGGTATGCTCAGACATGAGTCCCTTGCTCATTGCACCATCAGGATTCAAGCAAGCTGGGCCGAAGACGGCTGTAATGCTAGAAACCGGTCCCCGGAAGCTTGTTTCCTTTCCAGTGAAGAATTGGCTTGGTAGTTTGGTCTGCCCTGTTCCCATGATGCACTGGGTCAGGGACAGACTAATTTGCATATAGCCAGGTTCTGAACTGGGATGGTGCAGTGAGCTAAAAAACGGTGATGGATCAAGCCCTGATCTGTTGACTGGGTAGGAGTGTTCTGATTAACTCAGATACTCTGTCCATCACCACCCCCTTTTTGTAATTATTTTGGCCACCATGAGTGTGGAAGGGTATGCTCAGACATGAGTCCCTTGCTCATTGCACCATCAGGATTCAAGCAAGCTGGGCCGAAGACGGCTGTAATGCCAGAAACCGGTCCCCGGAAGCTTGTTTCCTTTCCAGTGAAGAATTGGCTTGGTAGTTTGGTCTGCTCTGTTCCCATGATGCACTGGGTCAGGGACAGACTAATTTGCATATAGCCAGGTTCTGAACTGGGATGGTGCAGTGAGCTAAAAAACGGTGATGGATCAAGCCCTGATCTGTTGACTGGGTAGGAGTGTTCTGATTAACTCAGATACTCTGTCCATCACCACCCCCTTTTTGTAATTATTTTGGCCACCATGAGTGTGGAAGGGTATGCTCAGACATGAGTCCCTTGCTCATTGCACCATCAGGATTCAAGCAAGCTGGGCCGAAGACGGCTGTAATGCCAGAAACCGGTCCCCGGAAGCTTGTTTCCTTTCCAGTGAAGAATTGGCTTGGTAGTTTGGTCTGCCCTGTTCCCATGATGCACTGGGTCAGGGACAGACTAATTTGCATATAGCCAGGTTCTGAACTGGGATGGTGCAGTGAGCTAAAAAACGGTGATGGATCAAGCCCTGATCTGTTGACTGGGTAGGAGTGTTCTGATTAACTCAGATACTCTGTCCATCACCACCCCCTTTTTGTAATTATTCTGTTTCTGAGGGGGTCACCTATAATATGCTTCCCCTTACTTATGGCATCACTTGCAGTGTAATAGCTAGTTTATTTTATCAGACAGGTCGTTTGGAGTACTATTACTCTAACTATGATGAAATTTTTGCAAATTTAAAAGTTGATAAAAGCTTGAATAAACATAAACATGCTAAACAGATGAGGGAATTTTTCATTGTAACTAATGAACTTACTTATGAGTATGCTTTTAGAAATAATTTAACTTGTAAATTGAGAACTGAAGAGAAATCTTTCTTAAACTTGGTTGAAGAGAGAAGGGCAATTTATAAACGAAACGAGATGCTGCAGCAAACCAAATCTAAGTTTTGGCAGATTGAGGATGAAAAGCTCAATGGTAGAACTGAAAATGTTGCTATTCATATAGATAAACCTGTGAGTGGAAAGCTTTGTATTAGAAGAGATAACACATTGTTCGATAATTATTTTGTTGGTGCTAGTCAGTGTGAAGACACTTATCAAATCTTAGGTGGTTGGGGATTTAAAGGTGGCAAAGATCCAATTTTTCCTGGAATTTATTTTGTTTGTGGAAACAAAGCCTACTACAATCTCCCAGACCACTGGTATGGGATCTGTTACGTTGGTTTAGTTTTTCCAAAGATTTTTCATGTAGATAGAAATTGTTAGAAATGGGATCCCTGGCTGGCCAGGACTTGCGCCAAAGTCAGTCAGAGACCACCACTCCTAAGTCAGGGCAAGGGAGTTACACGCCAAGATAACCCCTGCTCACCCTGTAGGTAACGTGGCGCGAGCAGCAAGGCTAAACTTGGAGGCGATGTGAGTTAAGTATTTGCGCACGCACCCCAGCAACAACACCCACGACCCACCACAAAGGAAACTCCACACAAGGTTATATAAAAATAGCCTTTGTATTACACCAAAACACATTAGATAAAAACACACACTTTACAATGTACCAACAGGCACGGGCAGAATTTACAGGGGATATGTACAAGACAGGGCCACCTGGACCACTGTCAGGAATCAGCACTTTTAGAAGTAACACTCCTAGAAATAGCACCTGGAACATAAAACACAGAATGTAAAATCACTGTAGCACACAACCAGTAACTACTGGTAACCAGGACCTCACTAGTACCACCTGCACTAGGAGAAAAACCACCCAAGTATCACAATACCTGTAGGGGTATAAGCACACCACACGATGCATAAACATACATTCAGCGGTGTAAGGAAGGAAAACACATGATGTATCAACAACACATTCAGAGGTGGAAGAACAAGGCACATGACGCATAAAAGCACATTCAGAGGTGCACAAGCACACAATTGCGCAAAAATCCCATAAGCCACCACCTGTGGCTGTCCATAGGCCAACTGGCCTCACTAGGGCCAGGACGCCCTGTGTCCCAAATGTCAGGGGGCCTAAACGTAGCAGCTGCCCACAAAGTGCTGGGCAGCTGTGTGAGACAAGGCTGGGGCCAACGCTGGAGCCTCGCAGGCTCTGCCCAACTGACTGTCTCCTGAGCCTCTCTGGCTCAACCAACAAGAATGCGCCTGAGCCCCTCGTGGGCTCTAAGAAATTAATGTGGCCCTCAAGAGCCTCTCTGGGCTCTTAACATCAATTATGCCCCTGAGCCTCGTGGGCTCTTCCTCACAAATGTGCCCCCTGAGCCCTCGTGGCTCTCAGACCAAATGGGGCACCTAGAGCCTCTCGGGGCTCTGGCACAAAGAGGCGGGGAAATCGGAGGAGTCACTCCCTTGGGGACTCGGAGAAAGAATGCCCCCGCTTTGCTGGAGTCCTCCTCCTGGGGACTCAAAACGACAATGCCCCTGTGAAAGGTAGAACTTCTCTGGCTAAACAAATGCCCCCTCCAAGGTGGAGCCTCGCTGGGGGTCTCATTGGAGCGGCCCTGCTGACCAAGTGGGGCTGCTCGGTGGCACTGTGGCAAGGTCCGGAGCTCTCCCCCCCACCTGACAACACTCACCGGGCTCGGCTGGCGGGGGCTACACGAGAGCTCCCGCTCCTCGGGGCTCTCTCCGCAGCACTCCTCTTTGCTCCCGGTGGGGATCCTCGGGTCTGCAGCTCTTCTCCGGGGCCGCGGGGCTCTCGTCGTACTTCCGAGAGCCCTGCGCACGCCTCCCTCACTTCTCTGCGGGGCCGGCCGGTTTCCTGGGTGAGCGCGGGGAAGCCCTCGGGGCTTGGCCAATCCCTGCGCGGCCCAAGAATGATGCAAGGGAGTCCCTGCGGCCGGGGACCAATCACAGCGCGGCGATTCTTCCCAGGCCCCCTGACTCCGGGACGTGCTGGGGAATGGCGGCGCGGGGGTCTTCAGCAAAAGTACGAGGCTGGCACACGGTAGAACGCAGCGTGGGCAGCCGTGCAAGGAAAATAAAGCGCTCCCAGGCGCTCTAGGCAGATAAAGCGCTCCCCAAGCGCTGTAAGCAAAATAAAGCGCTCTTAAGCGCTGGGTCACAATAAAGCGCTCTCAAGCGCTAAAAGGCAATCAAAAGCGCTCCCAGGCGCTAGGGGCCAACAAGCCCAGCAAAAGTCCTTCTAGGCAGGCAGGGGGGGGGCAAGGCTGGGCCCAGAGCCAGCTCACTGGGTCTCCAGGCAGGGAGACAGTCCAAGTGGCGGTCCTCCTGGCGCCCAGCACAGCAACAGCCCCCCTCAGACAGGATCCTGGAACAGAACAGTTTGTGTGGGAACACAGCCCCATTTTTATACACCACATTCCTTTGTCTGTAGGTGCAGGGTGGGGGAGAAACCAGTCGCAGCTGGTTTTGGAGCACCCTTGATGGCCCAATCACCCTTTTCATTCACTGGCAGGGCTAGGGTCATTAGACGCACCACAGGGGGCAGAGCCAGCATTGTGTGGGGAAAAGCCCAGCCCCATTCAGGACACAGGTGCACTCCTCCCCAGCCATCAGCATGCTAATCTCAGCACTCACCACTGGGCAGACCCATCCAGACATCCTGGAGCCTGGCATCCCAGCCAGCTCCAGCCAATCACACGCCAGCACCCTCACAGCACACGTACAGCCATGTCTAGAAGTGGCACTTCCCCACTAGACACATACAAGCCGCACATACCATTGCGCAGCATTCACTCTCACGAGTTTGCACATACCAGACTCGAGCCTGTACACCCCACGCATCAGGAACTAACATGGACACACACATTCCCCATGCATTCCTATGGGAGGGCAGGCCAGCCTCACTACAAGCACGCACTTTTACTCTGGGACACAGGGAAAAGTGCGCAGAGACCCAAAAATCACCATCACCAGGTCACCATTAAAAGCAAAAAGTCTAGGGGTGAACCTGCCAGAAGGGCCAAGTCCAACAGAAATGTAAAGGGTTCATTTGAAATTAGCAATCATCCGAGTAGATTCAGAAGGGAAAGTTTTTCAGAAATTTTGGGAGATATTTTTGGTGCAGTAATACCTTTGGTGGGTATAGCCCTGAATGCAGTTAAAACCAGAAAAATGTCTACAATTGTTAATAGATTGTCTACTGATACTGCTAGTGGATTCCAATTAGTGGATACTGAACTTATTGCTATGAGATCGATGGTTATGCAGAACCGTCTTGCTCTTGACATTCTATTAGCTAAAGAAGGAAGAGTCTGTGGAATTTTGCATGTTCAGCATTGCTGTACATATATCCCAGACAAGAGTCAAAATATTGAGATGTATATTAAAAATATTACTGAATTACATTCAGAAATTGTACCTTTAGAAGATGAAGATTTTTCAGAACGCTTGAGCAAAAGATTTGCAGCAATCAAAAACTGGTTTCAAGAGATTGGTAGTTCAATATTAGGCGAAATATTGTGTCCTTTATTTGTTATGGTTTTTGTGATACTTTTGTTAAACATTAGTTGCATGCTACACAAGAGAAATAAACATCTAAGGGAAAAGAAAAGAATTTATAAACTCAGAAAAGAACAAGAAAAAGAAATAGAATTAGAAGAGTTTCGTAGATCTCAAAATGAGAGTTACAAACAAACTGCTGAATCGAAAGTTTAGAAACACTAATACTGTGAATGTCCAAAACATGTTCAAGAGTTAAAAATGTTGCTACATTTTTGGGTGTCGTTTGGTGATTTTGAAATCACCAGATGAGGGAGTTGATGGAGCGAGGTTCAGAATGATATTTTGTTCTGACTCGCAAAGTTAAACTTCCATAAAACCGTAACTGTATTAACTGGTTTGTGACGAAAAGTATTAACCAACCTAGTTTTAAAATGCATATACATCAGAAACACGAGGGACTAACTCATATGCTCTATGTCGCAAATGCAAGTGCGTATAAAATAATAAACTAACCTTGTCTATTGTCTTTGTCAGTATTAAATGCGGCTGTTTAACTAATGGCATGTGCTTATATGTGTGCTTATGTTATGTCTTTATGTCTTTTATGTGGCAAAAGCTTGTTGAGAATCCTGCGGCCTAAAAGAAGAAGGTAGATATAAAATGCAGCTTTGTGTGCACAGCTAGGTAACATAAATTAATGGGTTAATAATTAGCAAAGGGGGTGGGTAACAGAATGGGTCTCAATTCTTTAATTAATTGATGTCTTGTGTTTGTTTAAATAATAGTTTTCGAGCGAGGCCTAAAGGCACTTTGAAAAGATGGCGTTTTCGAGTTCTGTCCAGAAAGAGCGCTGCAAAGAAGTGGAAACTCTTACCACGTTGACAAGTTTTTGCAAACTCAATAAAATTGTGTTAAACGTGCTCTTGGAGAGAAAGATTCAAGGACAGGAAGTGGCAAAGTCTGCCAAGCCAAGGAAGTCATGTACTGTAGCTCAAATGAAAGTAACATTTTAAGGAAGCTGCGTGACTTGAAAAATAAAGGATAATGGACTCTAAGAAAAGCCCAATCTAGGCTTGGAGAACGGTGATGACACCGCATGATCCGACATAAGTCAGCCAATGGATACACTGGCTGGCAAAGAAAATTGTACAATTTAGTGGAGATTAGCTAGACAGAAAGGTATAAAACTTGGCCCCATGGGCAGGAGGGCGCCTCTCGCTTTCCGATTCCTGAAGGGCGTGTCGTGCTGTTGGACTCTTTGGAGCACGTAAGGATAACATACTTTAATGACTTTCCTTTTTAGGTGGAGCGAGTTTTAGACAGGGAAATAGAATTTAGGGAATGGAAACTGTTATTTTCTTTAATTCATGCTAACTGATTTGCCTTAAAAGTGTCGTCTATTATGTTTTCCCCTTAATAAACGCTGATTTATTATTGCTAATAAAATAAAGATTCTTTATTGAAAATGCTCTTTATATGAATAATAAAGTTAATAAAAATTAGATTTTTGAAACGACAAGCTGGTCTTGTTTATTCATGGTCTAGTTACCATCAGCTGATCCATTTGCCTAAGTGACTTAATATAAATGATATATGATTAAAACCATGGTAAGAAATGATAAACTGCAGTTGTATATATTTGTGTAAATAGGTTGTGTATAGATCTGTTAAATTAAGTCACATGATTCAGTTGCCCAAAAATTGTCTCGTTAGTATATGGGCCTATGTGAGAGAATTATGATTAATGGTGAGTATTATGGTGTTGGGTAGCGTTGGTGAGACAGTTTTTCCATAAAGGTAAAAGTAAAGGTAAGTATACTTGTAAAGTGCACTGTTACTCCATCTCGGAGTGTCCTGGCGCTGTATACCGCTGGGGAACCCGTCCTGGCTTTCCCTGTGAGATGGTCCCTCCTGGGCACCTCCAAGGTGAAGCCAGGCATCCCCTGCGCTGATGGGGCTGTAGTGGAGATTAAGCAAGCTATTGCCCAGAGTTGCAGAGTGGGACCCATGGTTAGCGTAGGCACCTCGGCGAGAATTATTAAGTCCGCGGACATTGACCCAAGACCCTGCCGCGTCGGGAATTGAACCCTGGTCCCGGGCCGATCTCTGCTTCAGGGTCTGCCGCTTCTAACCAGTGAGCCACCAGAGGCGCTGGATCACTATTGTCCTATTCTGGAACCTTTTAATATTGTGATTTAAGCGGCTGCTGGACTGCATTAAAGGAATAATGCATAATGTAGCCTCCGTTCTTGTAATTAAATCTTGATTTGTTGAGAAGACTCTCAGTGGGGCAAACTACACTGTTGTGTGCCATCCAGGGGGTATGTCACCAACTACCTCATTGTTTTTTTGATAATCAAGTTGTATTGATTTTATAAATTGCAGCAAAGGAAAACCATACCAGCTGTTAGTTCAGTGATCATTGCATAACATAACAGTGACAAAAAATTAATAATACCCAAGCGTGCACATATGAATAGCAAACAACATTGCCCACTCCCAAGTCCATAGGTGATCATCAGGAATGTTCAGTCTTCTACCACCCCGACCCATTTGCCCCACACCCTTCAAAACTTATTAGGACAGCCTTGGGCTGAATATATTGGTTGCTCCTGCACTGCGCACCAATCCACCTGTTGGGAACTGTTTATGTAATGCGAGCTGTCACGAGCGTGCTTGTTGTGTTACAGCTCGTGACTAGCTTGTGTTTAATGGGAATGTTGGGGACCTTGTTATGGTTTGAATATGTGGAATGATGAGGAGGACTGTTGTTAAGGGGGTTAGTGGCATTATCTGACTGGACATCATGAAGAGTGGATGTTGAATAAACCTCGTCTCACGCCTTATGCTTCCTACGTGTTTTATTGCTTCAACTGAGACTTCCTACACTGGCGACGGGCGTGATTTGTTTACCGCTGCAATTTGTTGAAGTACAGGATTTTATTGGCTTTTGAAAGAAAAATTTCTAATTTGGATCGGGCAGTGAGGCTTTCACGAGGATTGCGGAGACCTGGTTATGGATTACTCTGTTTTATTTGCTTTTCTGCTGTAAGGGAAGAAAGAAAGGAAATTATATGCACTGAAGGTAATCTTACTGTTGACGGCATTTTTTTTCGATGGGTCAGGAGTTCCATCGCGTTGCCGTCTGATCCTATTCCATCTTCGAATCCAGAGGAGTCGGCGTTCGCGTAAGTGCACAGACTGACGAGGCACAGTGTCATCACGCTGTGTTCTGTCATCACGTTACGCGTTAAGGTTCCTGTGTCATCACGCAACGTGGGCGCCATTTTCTGTTGCTGCCTAGCAACACTCTTAGGAAAAGAAGCATTTTGAGGATGATTCGTCGCATATTGGATTAAAGGTGGAAACTTTAGCATATTCACATACATTGGTGACACGCACACCGCGTGTCTCATTTTATGAATTTTAATGTAAATATGGCATCGGTGACACGCACACCGTATGTCTCATTGCTGTTGTATGAATATACTGCATTTATTACCAAATACTTATTTTTTTTTAGATTGGATTCACTCCCTATTTATTGTATAATTTGTTTTTTTTATTACTAGATTTATAATATGTCTGGCATTGTTCCTCCTCCATCTTTTTTATCGTCCCAGGTGAACCTCCCATGGCTTGGGAAATATGGGAACCTTTCTTTCTAGCCTATGTAGAGGTGTTGGAGGAGGGAGAATGTGAGCCTGAAAGGAAATTGTCGCTGTTAAAGCATTGTTTAGGTGGAATTGCCTTGAAAGAATTCAAAACATTACCAGCTCTTGTAAATCCTGGGAATATTAATGTATATGAGTATGCTTCTTTGTAATTAAGTCTGAGATACGGTAAGAATGTTGTTATGGAGAGGTTTATTTTTTATTCACGGAAGCAACGCGCAGATGAACCTGTGGAGGATTTTGTTTCAGCTTTAAGATCATTAGCTGTCACGTGTGATTTTATACATATTTCTTATGAGCAAGTCTTAAGGGACCAAATTTTGATGAGAACTAATACCAAAAAAGTGCTGGAACGACTTTGGACTACATCTGATATGTCTTTAAACAATGCCATAGACATTGCAAAGTCTAAAGAACATTCAGAAAAATTTGTGAAGGAAATTAGAGGAAATGATAAAAGTGATGTTTTCAGTGTATCTAAGGATTCCGATAGGTCAAAGAAAAACTATTTGCTGAGAAGTGATTTTTCATCTAGAATGGACAACAAGTTCAGAAATCAGAAGTATGAAAAGAAGACCTCAAAATTACTTTGTTTCAGATGTGGAAGCAATTGGCATTTAGCAGATTGTAGAAATTGTCCAGCTTTAGGAAAAACATGCTCGAAATGTAACAAGAAAGGCCATTTCACAAGATTTTGTAGATCATTACCAGGGAAAGTGAATTGTATACAGGATTGTTCCGACAGTTATGCTTTAGATGATGGGAGCGAGTTCCAAGTCAATACTGTTATCAATGTATGTGAGGATGGGGACTGTACAAAATTCCTGTCTTGTGTGATAACTGCTGATGATATTGATTTGGAATTTTTAGTAGACTCTTGTGCATGGTATACCATCATTTCATTGAATGTTTTTCATGAGAAGTGGCCTAACAGAATTCTGTTCCAACCTGATGTACTCCCTGGTGGTTATACAGGCCACAAAATTGATCTACTTGGATTTTTTAATGTTAATTTACAATTTTCTGGCCGCCATACTTTTGGAAAAATGTATGTAGCAAGATCAGGATTGTCACTTCTAGGGTGGCCGCACCAACACCAGTTGGAAATGAAAATTGATTCAAGAGCCAACCCTCCTGTTTTTGTTGTGCAACCACATTGTATGTCAGTTGTTCATGGAGACACCTCACAGTTAGTAGATAGTTTGAGGAAATCATTTCCTAGTGGTTTTAGTGGTACTCTGGGATGATATAAGGGTTTTGAACATGTCAACAAGCTGCATGAGAATGTTATTCCTGTTCGACATAGAGTAAGGAATGTTCCACTAACTTACAGGAGCAAATTAAAGGATATGCTTAAGGACTTATGTCAGAAGAATATTATAGAGCCAATAGAATCTTCCCCTTGGGTTTCTCCCATTGTGATTTCAATTAAGTCTTCTGGCGAGCTTAGGTTGTGTGTAGATCTTCGTAGTGTTAATAGTGCCGTTTGGGTGGATTCGCATCCCTTACCAAATCTTCACAAAATAGTTTCAACCTTGGCTGGGGCACACGTCTTTTCATGTGTTGATTTTGCCAGTGCCTATCATCAGGTGGTCCTTTCTGAGGAATCTAAGAACATCACCGAGTTTATTACTCCTGAGTGTCTTTACAGATTTTGTCGTATGCCATTTGGGTTGGCGAGCGCTGCCTCAGTGTTTCAGAGACTCACGAGAGACACTTTGGAGGGGTTAAATGGCGCTGTAGCGTTTCAGGATGACATTCTTGTGTACGGGAAAAATAATGAGGAGCATGATAACAATCTGAAGTGTATGATTGCTGCTTTGTCAGAGAAATGGCTTACTCTCCGTCTTGACAAATGCAAGTTTAGACAAAAAGCGGATGAGTATCTAGAGCATACCATTAGTGGAATGGGGATTAAACCGAAAAGTAATCATGTTGAAAGTATTGTAAACGCTCCTTTACCTTCTTCAAAAGAACAACTGGTGGCATTTTTGGAGCTTATTGAATCCTATGCCAAATTCATACCAAATTGTTCTACAAAGGTTGATCCTTTTAGATGTTTGTTAAAGAGGAATACCAAATTTGTTTGGACTGATGATATGACCCAAGCTTTTAAGAAATTGAAAACGTTTGTTGTGAATGCGCCGTGTCTTAAACCTTTTGTGTGTGGTGCGAAATGTGTTGCCATGGTGGATGCTAGTAATTCTGGATTGGGTGGTGTACTTTTGCAGAGAGACAATGAGAAGGAATGGGTAGTTGCGTATGCCTCAAGAGCTTTGAGAGATGCTGAAAAGAATTATTCCGTTATAGAAAGGGAATTGTTGGCATGTGTTTGGGGAGCAGAACACTTTAGACCTTTTTTGTGGGGTACGATATTCACCATAAAAACTGACCATAAGCCTCTTGTGTTTCTCATGGCTCCTGGTGGTGGCAGGACCATGTCGGAGCGTCTTGCAAGATTAGCTTCAAGATTACAATCCTTTCAGTGTCAGATTGAGTATGTTCAGGGTAAGGCGAATGTACATGCAGATTGCATGTCAAGACTAGTTTCTCCAATGGACACTCCTGAGGTGGCTCTAGAGGATGAGTGTGAGGTTGCTTTAACTATGCGTAATGTTAATCTTGTGTGTGGTGAACGGTCATGTTTGCAGGAAGATGTTTAGTTAAAGGAGATGAGTAAAGACTCAGAATTGTACAATGTCAAGAATTATCTGGTACAAGGTTGGCCGCAACAGAGGAAATTATCTGGAGATATGATGGGTTTTTTAAGGTTCAGGAAGAGCTTGCTGTGGAGAATGATTTAGTTCTAAGAGGAGACAAAATTGTTCCACCCTTTTCTCTCAGGAATGTTGTTCTTGGGATTGCTCATGAGGGGCATCTAGGAATATCTTTCACCAGAAGACGCTTAAAGGAGTCTTTTTGGTGGCCAGGGATCGATTCCTGTGTGGATCATTTTGTGCGTTCATGTGTTGATGCTCGAATAGTGAAAAAACGGCTGTAGTTTTGCGTCCGGAACCTCGTCCTATTGATTTACCCCTTGTTCCTTGGCGTAAACTTGGTTTAGATGTCATTGGTACATTTAGTTGTTTACCTAAACAAGAAGCTTTTGGAATTGTCCTTATTGATTATTATTCTAAATGGCCGGAGGTCAAGATGGTCAAGGAGGTTACTTCTCACCATGTAATAGAGTTTCTGGATGAGATTTTTTGCAGAGAGGGGATTCCTCAAGAGGTCGTAACTGATAATGGCCCCCAGTTTGTTAGCAAGGAAATGGAAGAATTTATGGCTAAATGTGGTATTGTTCATAAAAGGATTGCTGTTTTCCATCCTGAGGCCAATGGCCAGGTTGAACGGTTCAACCGTGTGATCAAAGAGGCTGTTCAACTTTCAATTAAGGGTGATTTGAATTGAAGATATGCATTACAATCCATGCTTCTCGCTTACAGAACTTCACCTAATTCTGTAACTTTGGTCACTCCTTTTGAATTTAAGAGGACGTAAACCTAGTAGAAGGTTGGCTCCTTGGTGGTTAAAGAAAAATATATGTGGATCCGACAATTATTTGAAAGTGGATTTTGAGGCGGTTCAACGTAGAGTTGAATTATATAAAAATAAAATGAAACATGCTATGGTAAGGAAAATTGGTTCTACGTCTAGTCGCTTAATAAAAGTGGGTGATTTAGTTCGTATTAAGAAGAAGGAAGGTGTAAACAAAGGTGTTCCTGTGTGGTCAAGTCCTAAAAAGGTGATTGAGGTCTTTAGGAATGCAGTCAGGGTTGATGGTGGCTCAGTTTGGAACTTAAATAGGATTTCGGTGTTTACTGGGGTTAGTCCAGTTGAGAATGACTATGACAGCAATGTGTTTTTGGATGTTGGGCAACAAAGTGAAAAAGGAAATTGTACATATGCTGAGTGCAATCCTGGTAACACCAGAATTGCACGTTCTCACCGTATGCCGGTTAGGTATAACGATTTTGTAATGAAATAAGTTTATAATGTTATTATTTTGACTGTGTTTTTCTTGTTTTTTTATTTTTTTGTTTTTATTTTGTTGTTTTTGTTTGAAGGGGGGAAGGTGTGTTGGGAACTGTTTATGTAATGCGAGCAGTCACGAGCGTGCTTGTTGTGTTACAGCTCATGACTAGCTCGTGTTTAATGGGAATGTTGGGGACCTTGTTATGGTTTGAATATGTGGAATGATGAGGAGGACTGTTGTTAAGGGGGTTAGTGGCATTATCTGACTGGACATCATGAAGAGTGGATGTTGAATAAACCTCATCTCACGCCTTATGCTTCCTACGTGTTTTATTGCTTCAACTGAGACTTCCTACACCACCCCTCTGCGCCATCGCGCCATGGAAGGAGCTGTCGGGTCCAACCAGAGAGCTGCAATATCCCGCTTAGCCACCATCAATTGCACATTTAAACAAAGCTTCTCGGCTCTGGTCCCATCCAATCCCCCGGTAACACCCAGGAGTATGCTCATCGGGCTCGGGGGGACCTCCCAAACCAGGACCTCCGTAAGTTCCCCTGTCACTAACTCCCAGTAGCGTGTGATTGTAGGACAGAGCCATACCATGTGATAAAGGTCAGCCTGGGGGCATCTACAGCGGGACAGGAAGCATCAGGTCGGAGCCCAGCGTGATGAAGATGCAATGGTGTGAGGTAGGCGGCATGTAAGTAGTATATTTGAACTAACCGAAGCCGCACTGAAGCTATAACTGTTTTGGGGGCCATCAGCACATCCCTCGAATCAGCATCGTCCAGGGATCCAAGCTAGCCCTCCCACTTATCCTGGAGATGGGAGAGGGAGTTGGGGGTGTTATTTGTGAGGGAACGATAGATGTGGGAAATCCCCCCCTTTCCACAGATTGCCACGGCTTCAGGTGGGCTATATTCGGGTAAGGAGGTCTCTTCAGAGATGTGCGTGTGGAGGCCATGGTGCAGCTGTAGATAACAGTAAAACTGGGTGGTGTGGAGGGAGAGGTGAGCCTTCAGATCTGGGAAATCGCGTATGTGGCTCCCACCCCCGACATCCCCAAGCTGTGAAATCCCAATGAGATCCCAGGATCTGAAGCCAGAAAGAGCAGCAATGTCCTTGAGCCACGTTCCGCACCACAGTGGGGTATGTCGGGTTAATTTGCCCGACCAGTGGGTGTGGCACAGGGGGGCCCGCCAGGCCAAAAGCACCCCGCGCGTGACCTCAGGCAGAGCGTGGGCTAAGCGGTTCCCTATAGCATCTTCTGAATGTTGGAGAGACCCAAGTTATGCAGCTGCAGGCGGTATGCCGGGTCCGACCAGCCACCATTAAACCAGTCATGTACGGTGAGGAGCAGAGTCGCCAAATAATATAAATACAGGTTCGTCATTCCAAGCGGTCCTGGATTTTAGCCTACAACGTTCTGCTCATTTCACTCTTGGGAGTCCCTGATATATCGCCCGCCTGGCCAGCCAGTGTCTTTCTGGAAACATGCGGGGATGCGCTGGCAGGGCGAGCATTGCGTTTTTCAAACTATGTGCTCCTTGGGAATGTCAATCTCCACCTTGGCCACACGGAGTCGACCAACTCTGCGGCTTTTCTTGACCCCCCTTCACTTGGCACAGCTCTCCCAATGGGTCAGGTATCCTACCCATCAAGAAGGGCACACTTTGGACACCATCTGCTCAAATTTCCCCATTTTGGTTGTGAAGCCGTTGCTGGTCTCCTGGTCGGACCACTTTCCCATATTTTTCTTATGGGATGTTAAATGTCCTTCACGACTAGCCAGCTGCCATCGCCTCCGACCTCGAGGAAAATGGACCCTGGGAAGCTTAGTAGTTTTCTGGCAGCCTCGTGGCCTTCCCTCCAAGGGGACCTGAAGGAAAATGTGCCTAGGTTTGCAGACTGGATCTCTGAATGGGTCTGTGCTCTATCTGCACCATGTCAGCCAAAGCTGAGGAGAGAGACACCCTCCAAGCCTTGGTTTACCCCTGAGTTGAAGACTTCGAAACATGCTTGTAAAGTATTGGAGAGAGCATGGCGCTCCAGTGGTTATTGTTCCAATGCCAAGCACGCTCTTGGAGCCAAACAAAAACTCTATTATGCGGCTATTGGAGTGGCCAAAGGCCAGCATTCCTCCGCACGCATTCACCGGGCCAATAACAATTTGAAAGAAATGTTTGCAATTGTGCAGAGTTTCTTGACCCCCAACACCCAGGCTAATGTGGCGCCAGCCTCGGAGACCTGGTGTAACACCTTGGCGAAATTTGTCAGGGTCAAAATAATTAGTATACAAGATACTTTTTCGACTACTTCCAGGAAGCTTATAGTCGCCCCGTTAGGGAAGCTGGTGTCAGAATCTGCCTCCATTTTTTTCACGTTTAGGCCTGTCGATCTGCCCAGCTCTCTCACAATCCTTAAGGCACTAAAGTCGGGATCACCTAATGACCCGTGTGCGGCCAGGCTTCTGTCCAAAGTGGCGGATACTATTAATCCAGAGGTGAATCTAATGGTTAACAAGTCACATCGCGAGGCGTTCGTTTCAATGTCGTGGAAGCAGGCACTGATTCTTCCCCTTCTCAAAAAGCCGTTGCTTGACCCTCTGTTACCTGAGAACTGCCGCCCTATCTCACTTTTGCCAAGCTTGGCCAAGATCTGCGAGAAGGTGGTCACGTCTCAACCTTCCAACTATGTAGAGGCTTCAGGCCGGCTTCATCCGGCGCAATCCGGTTTCTTGCCTTATATAGTACGGAGTCGGCATTGTTACAGGTGACAGAGGCAATCTGGGAGTGTTTGGATGCCGGCGGAAGAGCAGCCTTGGTTATGCTAGACCTCTCTGCGGCATCGACACTGTGCCCCACTCCTTGCTCCTTGATCGTCTATCAGAAATAGGTATTTCTGGATCGGCTCTGCAGTGGATCAGATCCTTCTTGGAAGGCCGGTCGCAGCAGGTCTGGTTCCCGTGGGCCTCTGTGCCTATGCAGGTGTCAACCGGCGTGCCGCAGGGGTCATCACTTAGCCCCCTTCTTTTTAACATCTATGTGACTCCGCTGGTCTATCTCACTGAGTCATTAGGGGCCAAAGTGATGGCATACGCTGATGATAAGCAAATCAAAAAGGAGAGAGAGGACTAGGTAAGCCAGTCCGGGTCCCCTGGTTATATGTAGAGATATCAATATAGGACTAGCTATGTTGTGTTTAGAGGAGACTCAGAAGGTATATCTGTAGGCAAACCCTTAGGTTTGGACATGAAGCCCTCACACACCAACCTAGTTGGTGTCATGCTTCATCATCGGGCCCACCACAGTGACACCGAATGTGTCCCGGGTGTGCTGCGACTCCAGATTACTGAGGAGCAGGTATTCTTACTGAGTGTGCAGTGCTGGTGAGAATGGAGGTGAAAGGTTTAAAAGCTATCCAGGTGGTCCCAGTTCCCGAGGGTAAAGGTAAATTTAATACCTGGGCCCCTGTTAGCAAGATAAAAAGGCTGTGGACGTTGTGGAGTATATTAGGGGCTCCTACGTCCTTGTGGTCTACATGTTTCAGCCAGGCCTTTTGATTAAAACTGGCTTTCCTCAGGACCAAATGAGTATGTGTGAGTGAAAATAAACTATATTAAGTGATAGTGTATGGTAAAAAAGTGTTGCACTCGCTAAGGTGCCGTACGTGTAAGAGGGGGATTCCCTCTGCTTTAACTTGCTACTTGCTGTTAAAGCCTCATGGGTCACTTGGCAGGGAGGGAAAGGAGACCGGTATTTCCGATCAGCGGTTCCTGCGACCTATCGTCCTGCTCCAGTGTCCCGAGTGTCACTCGGGACACTGGAGCAGGACGATAGGTCGCAGGAACCGCTGATCGGAAATACCGGTCTCCTTTCCCTCCCTGCCAAGTGACCCATGAGGCTTTAACAGCAAGTAGCAAGTTAAAGCAGAGGGAATCCCCCTCTTACACGTACGGCACCTTAGCGAGTGCAACACTTTTTTACCATACACTATCACTTAATATAGTTTATTTTCACTCACACATACTCATTTGGTCCTGAGGAAAGCCAGTTTTAATCAAAAGGCCTGGCTGAAACATGTAGACCACAAGGACGTAGGAGCCCCTAATATACTCCACAACGTCCACAGCCTTTTTATCTTGCTAACAGGGGCCCAGGTATTAAATTTACCTTTACCCTCGGGAACTGGGACCACCTGGATAGCTTTTAAACCTTTCACCTCCATTCTCACCAGCACTGCACACTCAGTAAGAATACCTGCTCCTCAGTAATCTGGAGTCGCAGCACACCCGGGACACATTCGGTGTCACTGTGGTGGGCCCGATGATGAAGCATGACACCAACTAGGTTGGTGTGTGAGGGCTTCATGTCCAAACCTAAGGGTTTGCCTACAGATATACCTTCTGAGTCTCCTCTAAACACAACATAGCTAGTCCTATATTGATATCTCTCTATACGCTGATGATACTCAGCTTTTGTTTTCCTGGAGTAAGGAGGTTGACTCTGTTGTGGCTGCGCAACACTGTCTGTCTTATGTCTTTCACTGGCTTGGAATGCACAGCTGAAGTGTAACGAAGGAAAATCTGAGGTGCTCTTGTATGGCTATTTTTCTGCAGTTTTCAGAGAAAGGCTGTGGCCTCCCGGTTTTCCTCGGCCCATTGCGGGAAAAAGTGCTGTAAAAAATCTCGGCGTCTGGTTCGATGAAAATTTTAACTTTTCATCACAAGTAAAGAAGTTGGCAGGGACCTGCTTTGGCACTTTGAAAATCCTGAGGAAGTTTCTTCCCCTTCTGCCTAGAACGGCCAAAGAAACTGTGGTCCGCGCCCTGATCTTGTCCCGCTTGGACTATGCCAACGCCCTTTTGGTTGGTAGTCTGGGTTTTCTTGCCAAGAAATTGCAAGTAGTCCAAAACTCGGCAGCCAGACTGCTATTGGGTCTGTCTTCTAGGCATAGTGTACGCACCCACCTTCGCACCTTGCATTGGCTCCTAGTTGAATCTCGTCTAAAATTCAAAATGCTGTCCATTGCCCATCGGGCCCTCTACGGTTTAGGCCCTATTTATCTTCAGAAGAGATTTGTGTTCTATAAACCAGGGAGACAGTTGTGCTTGTCCCCTCAGCTGCTGATACAGATCCCCAGGTTCAATCGCCAAAGGCTTGGTGGGAGCTCTTTTGTTCGGAAAGCTGGTCTGGCCTGGAACATGTTGCCCCTGGTGCTCCGGGGCACCCAGAATCCATTGCTTTATAAGAAAAAACTAAAATCGCTGCTCTTTAGCTTTTGATTAGTGTGCATTTTCCTTTCCGGAGCAAGCGCCAGGACACTCTTTGAGTAGCTGTGCGCTGTATAAATTAAATATAACATAACATAACAAGTCCACCATCAAAGGGGGGTATCCTGCACTGGGTGAGGGCCAGCCTCGGTCTCTGACCTCCCCACAGGAATTTAGTGGCCAAACCGTCCATCTCGCGGAACCAGGACCTTGAAAAGGAGAGTGATGTGTTCTGAATTATGTAGAGAAATCGGGGCAGAACCATCATTTTAAAAAGGGCTATTCTGCCCATAGGGTTTAGTGGCAGCGCTTGCCATTTAAGGAGGTCAGAACAAACCCGTTTCACCAGAGGAGTGACGTTTAGAGTCCAGGCGAGATCAGGAAGGAGATCGGTAAGTAGGGCCACCCAGATCCCCAAGTACTTGAACGACTGCCCCCGAAGAGGAATCAACTACTGCCAATCAAAGCACTCTCTCGGTAGATGGAGGGGGACCATTACCGACTTGGCCACGTTCAGTCAGAGACTGGAGACTCGCTCAAAGAGGCACAGGGCTCGGAGACATTGGGGCCCTGATCGAGCTGGGTCTGAAAAAAATATCAGAACGTCATCAGCATAAAGGGCAATCTTGTCCTCTGCCAGACCGGGCCATTGCCATCCCGTGAGAAGAGGATCGGTACAGTTAAGAGAAGCAAAGGGCTCCATCGCTAACGCAAAAAGGAGGGGCGAAAGGGGGCAACCCTGCCTCATGCCCCTCCCAATGGGGAAGGGGTGTGAAAGGGTGCCATTGACCATCACCTGAGCTCGCGCTTGCAGTAGTGTCCTGACCAAGTTACGAAAGGGGATCCCAAATCCCATCTCTACCAATACGGCCTCCAGATATTGCCAATCAACTGAATCAAATCCTTTCTCAAAGTCCACGAGAAGCAAAGAGAGATAGGGGGTCAGTTGTAGTTGATTCGCCAAAGCAAGGTGGAGCTGTCTGAGGCAGTGCCTGGTTCCCCAGGAGGGCATCAATCCACATTGGTCCATCTGAACCAGCTTATCCAAGTAAGGACATATGCGTTTCGCCAGGACCGAGGCAAATATTTTGAGCTCCGAATTAATGAGTGAGATGGGGCGATAATCAGAGCAGTGGGCTGAGGGAGGCTGAGACTTAGGAATCACTACGATAGTGGCCAGGTCCATTTCAGGACGGAAGGAGCCGTGGTCAGCCGCCTCCTGATACATCGCTAGGAGGTGGGGAACCAGCGTGTCCCGGTAGGATGCATAGAATTCCTGCGGGAGTCCGTCTGGTCCTGGTGCCTTACCTGCAGCCATGTGGGAGATAGCATCATTAATTTCTTTCGGAGTAATCGGGAGATCCAGGTCCCCTGCCTCAGTGTCACTGAGCTTGTGAGGGGCAACCTTTCACGCTGGAGGAGCTCTGAGAGTGTGGGTTCTGGAGGCTGGACAGAGTATAGGGTGGTGTAGTATGAGGCAAAGCACTGGTCTCCCGCCATGGGGGTCCGATGGATCTCCCCGTGGGAGCCGATCACTTCAGGGATAATACGGTTAGCCATAGGATAGGTGCAGTGATCTGATAAGCCCCTGGGAAGGACAGTGATAGCTTGGCCAGAAGGAAGAGATAGTCCAGTCTGGCATGTGTGTGGTAGGGGGCTGATGTGTGAGTGTACATACGAGTAGTCTAGCGCCAGAGTCTCCAGGCGTCTTCGAGGCCCAGAGTCACAGCCCAGTTCGAAAGGAGCGGGGATTGGGAAACCCAAGAGGCAGACGGGCCGCAGCAGTGTCAAGGCCCGGGTCCATAACTGCATTGAAGTCCCCCTCAACAACAGTCGTACCCAGGGGTAGGGCAGCCACTAGAGGAGCAAGACACTGGAGCTTGTTGGACAGCAGAGAGGGGGGGAGTACACAGCAATCAGATCAGGGATTTGTTCCCAACGTTCCCCTCCAAGATGACAAAGCAGCCCCCCCGATCATGTACTACTTTACATGCCACAAATGGAAGAGCGCGGCGCATCCGGACCGCCACCCTCCCCGGGACCCACAGGTAAAACCAGAGTGCCAAATTCCACCATATCCATAGCGCACCAGAAAGGGACAGTAGTTGCCTACCAGGTGGGTCTCCTGAAGCATCAATATATCTACATTGTGTCGCTGGGCATATCGCTGGACTGCAGTGTGCTTGACCTTATCTAAGAGGCCATTAACATTCCAGGGCATAACATGAAGTAATGTCAATCCGGAACGACCGTCAGGCATGGGAAGGCTGGGCAAGTAGTCAACCACCTGGTGCGGGCAGGAAGCGTGGTAGTACAAGTGGACGGGGTAACAGACATAGAATTACAATGTCGATCACTGTATGTTCTTTCCACTACGAAGTAAAAGCGCTGGTGCAAAAAATAACAAAAAACAAACAATAGAACGCCGGACAACGGCCCCCCTCCCTAACCCAACCCCCACCCTATACTTCAGGAACGGAAGACCAAACTAGAATGCTTGGGAATGGGGAAGCGTGGAGTACCCCTCCTCATAGCAGGATGTGCATAATCAAGTCCATCAGGAATTTTAAGTATGGTGAACCGATGTGCTTCCTCCGGCAGCAGATCTATGCCCAGCAGGCAGAGACGATCTCATGTGGTGCCCGTGAGAAGCGTTGGGCTACGTGAGAGATCTGTATCCGGTAGGTCCAGCAGCAGTGGTCTAGGCAAAGCACCCCCAGGGTCCAGGTGGCCGGAGGAGCCAGACCGCCGCATGACTAGGGGGTCTCCAGGGAGCGGCGACGGCTGCCGAGAGGGGCCCAGCGGGGAATCCGAACAGGCTCGCCTCTGAACACAGCACCTACGTGAGCGGTTGCCCTGAGGCCGGGGGGCAGTGGTCTCCTGTGGGGCGCATCCTCCAGCCGCACCCCTGGGTGATGGATTTCGGTCACTGGCTCGTAGGGGGCACTCCTCTGTGGCCCAAGTCCAAGCCTCCTCAGGGGTGTCAAAGAATAGTGTCTTGTTGGAGAACACCACTCATAAGCGCACCAGGAAGAGGAGCCTGTATTGTATGTTAAGAGTGCGCAGCTTCTGCTTGACTTCCCCAAACAAGCGGCGCTGACCCTGGACCTCGCGAGTATAGTCAGGAAAGATCATGATCACATGATTATTATTTTTGAGGTGTTGCTGCTTAAGGGCCTCAGCTAGGACAGAGTCACTGTCTTTAAAATTGAGGATTCACATTATGACAAGTTTGGGGCTGCCCCCTCGGGTGGCTTAGGAGCAAGGGAACAATGTGCTTGCTTGATTTCGAACCACGGAGTAAGGGAGCCCTCGGGGATCATTGAGCGCAACCACTTCTCCATTAAGTCTGTCGTATGACCCTGTTCCGCCCTCTCCGGAAATACCACAGCTGAAGGTTGTTGCGGCGGGACCTGTTTTCTGTCTCCTCTGCCCACCGGTGTAGCTCCTAGGTGTGAGATTGGAGACGAGCGACTTGACCCTTAAGTTGCTGAACATCGTCTTCCACGTTGGAAATTCGGGATTTGGTTTCTTTAATCTGAGCCGTGGCTTTCCGAAGGTCTTGCCGGATGAGAGTCACATCTACCCGGACTGCAGCAATCTTGCCCTCCACGGAGGACTATGAGGCGTGGATCGCTTGAAGGATGGTAGATAGGTCTGCGCTACCCCCAGCCACCCCAGAGTCCGTGGTGGTCAAACAGTCCATTTTAGTCTGGGTGGCCGGGGTTTTGGTTGGCTTGTCACGATCCATGGCTGCCACCCAACAGGGCGGGGGCCCAGACGTGCCTCCTACAAAAGATCTCTGCAGCAGGGGCCCTACGGTCAGCTTCAGAAGACCCCAGAGCAAGACAGCTACAGGGGGCAGTGGAGGAGGCCCTTCCAAGACCTCACTGTGCTCGGTACATGCGGCCGGCTCCACCTCTCCAGGTGAGACCCCACACCGGAAGCAACAGCATAGAGGTCCGACCCCAGGGTCTGCAACAGGACCTCTGCACTAGGATCCACTAACCACACCAGGTGCCACAAGAACAGCTAGGGGCAGGGGGAGGGTGGAGGGTGCTCCTTCCAGGACCTCACGCCGCTCGGTACATGCGGCCGATTTCACCTTCCCGGGACTGCACTCCCAACCAGAGGCAACGTAATAGAAGGCCGGCCCGATGTCCGCAGCCGGGGCTGCTGTGTTGAAGGACCCATTTTCCATGGCAGGAGCCACAGGAGCAATGCGGGGGGCTGGGGGGTGGTGGGGGAGGACCTCACCTAGGACCTCACACCCCTCGATGGATGCTGCCGGACACCCACTCGCCCATGCCACAGCACCCCGGGGGCAGCACAGCTGCGACCCGATGCCAATGGCAGCAAGAGGGGTCACCGCTGTGGAGGGACCAAAGACAGCACTAAGAGATATCAAGGTGAGTTGGAGCAGGGGGTGGCAGAGGGCCCCCCAAGGGACCCACTCCGCCCGATGGGCACTGCCGGGTCCACCCATCCCAGAGCTTCCTCTTGTTTGGTGTACTGTCAAGGTTCCAAGGGAATAGCACAGAATCAGCTCCAGGGGCCCGGTAGGCTGGATCAGCCGCGGCGGACCACAGCAGGTGGGCGAAACAGATGGGCCAAATCTTAGTTCATATCGCCCAGGCCCCAAGTCACTCTCACAGCGGGCAGTAATGCATAAAGGGGGGCCTCTCAACTCAGTCCCAGCCACGGGCACTCACCAAGTCTCCGGGTCCGCCGAGCACAGGACTTCCAATCACGCGGTCCAGAGAGTGGCAGCCGGGGCGCAGCCTTAGACATCTTCGATAGCCGGAGCCAGCAGTCTCAGCCTCTGATCAGGTGCACCACCCAGCACCGGCAGGCAGGAACCATCGGCAGTGGCCGCTCGTGCAGGGTCCCACCCGGGTGGGGGAGGAGAATGCAGGTGGGCGTCTCGCCCAGGGAATCCCACAGCTCACCACCAGGATGCCTGTTGGGTTACAGTGCACTGTATAAGTTCTGCTTACAATTACAATTACACTGGTCGGTGCAGCCTCAGACATCACTGCCTCCCACCCACCACCATTTGCCCCTTCCTCTCTGGACCCATCCTCTTCCCAGACCCATCCTACAACCACTATTTCCAACCAACCACCTCTGTCCAAACAACCAACACCAGGCCCCAGCTATACACCCACACTCAACAGACAAACATATAGGCACACACAGACACTCCCACTTAAACCAAAAACACAAACAAATACACATACAGGCATTCAAACTACTACCACACCCTTCACCACCACAGACACATCCAACACACACACAGACTCACATGCATCCACCACTAATCACTAAAATCATACTGAAACCCACAACCACACCCTCAACTAAACTCACACCCTCAGCAAAACACACACTATCACCCACAACCACACCCTCACCCAAACATATACCCCCTGCAAAACACACACCATCACCCAAACCAACAGCTCCACACAAACCCACACACAAAACCACGACCTCAACAAAAAAAATACCTTCTTCCAAAACCAAACCCACACTACAACACACACCCAAACACACATCCAAATCCATTACCACACATGATCCAAACACAACAGACACACGCTGAACTTCACAACAACACACACACACTTCCACAACCACAACAACCATCCCTGCACCCTCTACCTTCCAAATATCCACTACACCCACCCGTCTACTTGTACTCCCCACTCCCAAAAACTACTCCTCCCAAACCACTAAATAGCAACCACTGGCCCTAATAATTATTTGAGGTGCCTGGCTTCTACCAGCTCATGGAGGGAAACAAGCTCCTCTAGGCGGAGGATTTCTTACTAATTATCTTGAGCCTAGGTGGCAAGATATGTAGCTGTGATGCTACCAAGCACAACAGTGTTTTCTATTGTTTTTGTACTATTTGGTTTAAAAGAGAATTAATATTTATGTTGAAGAAGATATATCACTTTGTAATAAACACTTCATTTTGCCAACATGTTAGTGTGACCAGGTGTCCCGGATTTGCCAGTACGGTCCACGTTTTTCACCAGCTGTCCTGGCAGATTTCGAGAAATTTAGCTCATGTCCCGGTTTTTGGAGAGTGTTGACTAAAAACGAGGGAAGGTGTTTTTTTATGTTTTACAAAGCAGGTATAGTTAGCAGTTGTCCCAAGAAAGCAATTTAATTCACAGGCAAGCTACTGGGTTTAAAAATTGCATCTTATGTATGTTCTTACTGCCTAATTTGTAATTCTCTGCTGAGAAGCGCTGTCATTCTGTGCGCTCGCCTGAGGAAAAGTAATAGTCCTATTTATGTGAAATGTCCCGGTTTTTAGCTTTAAAATTCTGGTCACCCTACAACATGTTTTAGTTTCTGTTTAACCCATATCCAATCTACAAATGCATTTGTTTTAATTACAGTAACAGTTTCTACATGAGTGATTTTTTGCTGTAATTACCATGATTGTTTTACATATACTCTTTCACCCACATTCAAATCTCATATGAAGTTGATTTTAAATAATGCGTCTAATGTTTGCAATAATAGAATATTAAAAAGGTTTGTAAGAAATTGGGTTATTGGTTGAGGGGATTGCAACCCCACTCCAACAACAACTACAATCCTTGTTAGGGTGAACCTCAAAAGCCACTAAATTAACATATGGTTAACCCCCTGGTAGCTTGCCACTAAAGCAATCCGGCTTAACTTAGAGGCACTGTGTTACATATTTCTGCAGCACTCCAACAGTAATAAAGTCAAAATCAAACACAAGAAAAATCTGACACTAATTTAAGAAAACTAGAGTACATTTATATTAAAGACAATGACCACAACACATTTCAATCCAATCAATAAAACTTGAGTTATGTTTTTAGATAATGATGGGGGTGCACAAAAACAAAGTCCAAACAGGCAGAAATGTATGAAAGTAACTCTTCTTTATTTTTTAAAAGTTCTTTGAAAAACTCATCATCTATGTCAAAAATAGATCAGCCAACGCGTTTCTCTCCCTCAGGTTGCTTCCTCAGGGCAATGTAAGAGTCAGAGTTCAATCGCAGTTTGTGAATCATTAGAAGAAGTGACGAAAAAATATTGGCGTCAATAACGGTAGAGACCAAATTGTATCCAATGGTCCTTTGGAATAGCTGTTATTGGATCAAGACCATATAGCTGGATATTGTAGGCACCGCTTAGCGAAAATCCCGCTGGCGTATGTAGAAAACCAAAAAGCTCCTGGGTGTGTTATCTTGCCCTGTCCCATATTCCGGACAATGAAGTTGAGGATCGCGATGCGGCCCAGCGATATGGTCTTGATCCAAATACAGCTATTCCAAAGGACCATTGGGTACAATTTGGTCTCTACCGTTATTGACGCCAATATTTTTTCACATAATCAAAAGAGAATGGACACTTGTGACTACATTACAATAGATTAATGGATCACCCTCATAAACGCTCTGTATACTTGCGGTTTATATCGTATTTCCGCCCCACATATGCGTTATGGCATTTATCATTGGGTGTTCCAAATGTGCTGTATGCCAGCCTCAAGCCTGAGGCAATCTCTGATGTGGCGTAGTAGTGTCCAGAGATATAGATGTACCCCCAAAGGGAGAAGGTGATGTTCACATAAAAACAATCTTTAATCTGGTTTTAAACTTTAATTACTAAAGATGAAATTTTGTGGTTAAGAACAAAGGGTATAATCGTAGATCGTGTAACTAGATCTTTTTATTTCACTTGAAGAGAAGTCAACATGTTTCTGCCCATTTCACCCAGCCGGGTCTAAAGGGCATTCGCCAGGACTAACACAACGGAATAAAATATATATTTCACACAATTTGTGCGATATATTGTGTTTTTTTCTGTTACCACTCTGTTTCTGAATAGGTATAATGTACCTTCAGTGGAATAGTGCCGAATTTCTACAGGAACACAGGACTCTCTGGTTCTAAGCCGCACTTCGGAACTTCTCCGCGTCTGGTGCTGACTCTGCCCCTGGACCAAGTTTCCTATAGAAATGCGGCACTATTCCACTGAAGGTACATTATACCTATTCAGAAACAGATTGGTAACAGAAAAAAACACAATATATCGCACAAATTGTGTGAAATATATATTTTATTCCGTTGTGTTTGTCCTGACGAATGCCCTTTAGACCCGGCTGGGCGAAATGGGCAGAAACATGTTGACTTCTCTTCAAGTGATATAAAAAGATCTAGTTACACGATCTACGATTATACCCTTTGTTCTTAACCACAAAATTTCATCTTTAGTAATTAAAGTTTAAAACCAGATGAAAGATTGTTTTTTATGTGACCATCACCTTCTCCCTTTGGGGGTACATCTACATCTCTGGACACTACTACGCCACATCAGATATTGCCTCAGGCTTGAGGCTGGCATACAGCACATTTGGAACACCCAATGATAAATGCCATAACGCATATGTGGGGCGGAAAAACTATATAAACCGCAAGTATACATAGCGTTTTTGAGGGTGATCCATTAATCTATTGTAACGTAGTTACAAGTGTCCATTCTCTTTTGTTTATGTGAATTACTGATTTGGGGAATTGAATGGACAATTAATTCCTCCTCCCTATTTTGATAAATACTGCCAATATTTTTTCGTCACTTCTTACTATGATTCACGAACTGCGATTGAACTCTGACTCTTACATTGCCCTGAGGAAGCAACCTGTGAGGGAGAGAAACGCGTTGGCTGATCTATTTTTGACATAATTGATGAGTTTTTCAAAGAACTTTTAAAAAATAAAGAAGAGTTACTTTCATACATTTCTGCCTGTTTGGACTTTGTTTTTGTGCACCCCATCATTATCTAAAAACATTTTGTGATCTGGAAACACAGTGACGTCACCCAGCAGCTGACTCAGGGGTTGTTTGCACATCTGTTTCAACATATTTCTGGAACTGGGATTGAGGTGCGGCATCCTAAGGCCCGCTGCTGCTCTTTCTTTCAATTTGGTTCTAAAACTTGAGTTATGAATTAAAGTGAAAAATAAGGCAAAAAAGAAGAAAGGGTCAAATGCAATATCTGGTCACGCGAGACCGGGGTACAGCCAAAAATGTAGTCTGATTGCGTTGGAATGCAATTCGGCTACACGGAGTGGATTAAACCCAGTCTCAGCTTACCTTCAGACTTAGATGAAATTTACAGAGAAGGTAAAGTACAGCTGGAGCTAACACAGAGTCAGGCCGACCAGCGAGCCACCTTGGGCGGATTGGCAAGCAGGTATGTCGTGGTCTCCTGTCGCTTGTCAGGCCACTTTTGAGCAGAAAATGTTCTGTACCAGGTTTTAGGGTTAAGCTGGTTTACCAACTTTAGCACATCTTGCAAGGGTCCAGGACTGGTTGGAGACCACTTTGGGGGTCAAGACTCACTTCAGGCAGGGTCCAGGTACAAGTTCTAGGTTGTTGGAGCTTGTTATGTCCCTGTAGCAATGAACAGGTGGGCTGTTTAGGGACTACCTTAGGGGTGACTTCTTTGTACTAAACTTGAATGTTTAGGCTTAGCAAAAGTTTTATTTCGTGAAAGTTGAATTTGCAGTTTAAAACTTCACACAGGTTATTATGACAGGCCTGAGACCTGTTTTCAAGGGCTACATACCTGGGTGGTAAAGTGAGTGTTGCAAGCCCAATAGCTGCATTAATTTACAGGCCTTTGGTACATGTAGTACTACTTTACTCAGGACTTACAAGTAAATGTAATGTGGCAATTAGCTGTAAGCCAATTTTACAATGTTTAAAGGAGAGAGCACATACATTTTAGCACTTGTTGGCAGTGGTAACGTGTGCAGAGTTCTAAAAGCCAACAAAAACAGGTTAAAAAAACAGGAGGGTAAAGGCAAAAAGGTTGGGGATGGTCTGCAGAGAGTGCCAAGTCCAACAGGAGCAAGTAGGAATGTTGAGTTTGGTGTCTAAAGGATTGCAATTTAAAATCCTCTTTACAGGTAAAATCGGATTTCAAGTCACAATTCTGAAAATGACACTTTTAGAAAGTTGGCATTTTCTTGTCTAAATCGTTTAGTGCCTGCAGCCTGTACCTGGGTCACATGACTAGCTGCATTATGTATTGCTCTTAGACAGTGAGACAAAGGGGGAATATGTATTGGCAGCATAAACCACCTCTGACTTGATGAAGGGTGAGGAGCTGTCACCTACCACTCTTGAACACTCACAAAGTGCTGGACACTAGTCTTTTGTGTCCCCCCCTAGACAATCTGGGGGCAGGAACTTCCAAACACCTCTTCGAAGCTGGCACCAGGAATAAATATTGGACCTTCAGACCCAACTCTTGAGTACACCTCTAGACCTGTGGATGACTCAGAAACACTGCTGTGCTGCTCTGCTGACAGAAGAACTGTTACCCTGCTGCTTTGATACTCAGTTGCCCTGCTGCCTGAGTGAAAAGGACTGAATCTGCATTTTGAACCCAGGACCACCAGAGTGACTCCAAAGGATAGTTGGCTGGCCTCCTTATCTGAGCCTCAGATAAAGAAAAGTCTCCATCCTTCTTGAACCCTGCACCTGGGCTCTGTCGGCTGTGAGTCCTATACCACAAGTGATACCACCCCAGTCTTGATCTTGGTAGTGGGTCTGAAGGTGCTCTGCCCACCTACCTGTGGTCCTGTGGGAAGAACTGGTGCAGAAAGATGCATCTCCTCACATCCTCACCTGGGTACCGTATCCCTGATGCAGGACCTTGCATCACAGCCCCACTGAACTGCTGCAGCATGACGCATCCTCGCCACTGGATATTGCATCACAATCCCTTCATTGGCGGCATCCTCAACGACGGCCCAGGACCTACCCTCGCAGCCCCACAACTTCATCACTTAAATCTTTAAAATTGCATATCTCCAGTTCTGCTGAAAGGATTTTTGTTGTTTTGGTGTGTTTTCACTTTATTACTTGTTTGAAGTGCTGAAGTGCTGAATAAATACTTTACACATTGCCTCTTAGTTAAGCCTGATTCCTTTTGTCCCAAGCTACCATAGGGTTGAGCACAGGTTAATTCAAGGTTTGCATGTCTTTCACCGTGACAGGAATTGTGGTTGTTGCTTGAGTAGTCAACTAGTAACCCAATTTCCAACGGAGTTCTATAGCCAGTAAAAATACGTTGCAGCAAAAAAGGCAAAGAAATCTGGGGTGACACTGCAGAAAGGGCACCTTTCCAACCACAATATAATTTTGAATGCTTACCAGTCCAAGGACACCTGTCTGTGTTAGAGCACAGTGCCTCTCAATCCTATGTGCCTCATATCAGCCCACCATCTATTTTTCTGCCATAGTACAGTAGATTTTCTATTACTCCAATTTTAGCAATATTTTAGATAATAATATTTCGGACACAATACTTATGCCTAGTTATATTCTGACAGCGACATTCTAGTACCATCCCATACAGTGGCGTATGGCACAGGACTATGGAACATTTTGAAATATGGGAGCAGGAGTTACAGGCTGTATTGTGGATGGAGGTTTGGGTGCTTCTGTCCATTGCTCAATAGTTGTGGGTGCTCCAGAGTTATAAAATCAATATGGGCAATACCTGCATTGGATATGAGGGCATGGTCCAACAGGATCATGTGGCCCACAACCAGCTTCCTCCTCTTTAGAGCAATTGTGGCCCTGCATTACAGTGGTCTAAAAACTAACTGCTATGGGAATAGGAGGAGCCAGTAGGCCAGATGCAAGCTCCCACCTTCACACAGCTACTGGGTGCAGTTACTGGAGGATACTGGGAGAACAGCAGGATAATAGCAAGAGGTGCAATAAGTGACAGGAGGGATTGGCTGCTCCTGGTGGGGCTTTAATGAATATATGATTTAAGCTTATAATTCATCAATAAACCTACTTAAATCATCACATCTCTTATTACACACAGGCAAACTCATAAGGTTTAAGGACACAATGATGGGCATTATTACCAAGGGGTGCCAATGACATTGATCGCCTTCACTCTCTCTTGGTCCATAATCACTGCCCTGCCTTTAAGACAAAGGTAGAGGCCATTCCTTTAGTTGAGTTAGCTCTGCCCACCAAAAAGGCCGCCCTAATAGCCAGGCTACAGAACTTCAAGTCCAACATCTGCTGACACTAAATCTGGCTTCTCATAGCTGCTATGCACAGACCTCAAGATGTTAAAGGTGAAAGGCGACACAAATTCAGTGGACGCCTTCAAGAAATTAGGGATACCAGGGTGGGGCTGTGAACCACTCTGGAGTGGCAAATCACAATGGTGGTCCATAGAAGAGTGCGAACAAAGAGTTTATTCATGTATTCCCTATCTTTCAACATCTGTGGAAGTGGGAAGATACAAAGGAAGGCACAAAAAAAGAGAAGGGGTTAGGCAGTGCACTGCTTTGTTAATGGGCCAGAGGCTATTGCATATTAGGAGGTAATATGTGGCCTAATATAAGTTCTACCAGCAAATGGAATTTACACCGGATGTGGGCTCAATGACGCTTGCCAGACCAGAAGAACAAATGTCAAATATACATCGTATTGATACACCACACCACAACCTTTTTACTCTGGGCATCCATGCAAGTTTAAACAGAACAGATGGTATCTAGTCAGTTTACTAGCAGGTGAATTCGGAGCAGTAGTGTGAGGGAGAGTAGTGTAAGGCACTTGAGGAATGGTTCAGTGGGGGGGTCATTCCATAATATGTCCTGTTAACCTGTGGCAGTGCGGCTTCTATGTGGAAGGATAGGTGAACAGAAGAAGTGCGGAGCCTGCAGGCAATGATAGCCAGCTGTAAGTCATGCCTGAACTTACAATGTTAGTTTATTATGTTTGGTCCATAACAAAAGAAGGCATGCTATTAAAAATAGCCAGAAACCGGTCCTAGGATGCTTGATTCCGGTCCAGGGAAGACATGGCTTGGCAGTTCGGGCTGGACTGTTCCCATGAGGCACAAGACTGATTTGCATATGGCCATGTCTGAACTGGGGTGGCTTGGTGAGCAAAATAACGATGGATTAAACCCAGATCTGTGACTGGGGGTGAATGTTTTGCCATTGTGCAACATTCCGTCCATCATCTTGTGTGTTATGCTATTAAAAACCCACTAAGAGTAGGGCACAAGAAAACCAAAAACGTCACACAGGTAAGGGGGAACATTATTTGGATTATTTTTCAACAGTGAAAGAGGTAAAGATATTGAGGTATAGCTAGCAAGGGTATAGGTACTAGGGTAAAGGTAATTATAGAGGTAATTATATAGGAAGGATGAACTGGGGTATAGGCAGGGGTGGAGTTGCAGAAAAGGGATGTAGATATTGGAAAGAGAAATAGAGCATAGGTAAAGTTAGCAGTGCTGTAGTAAGCAGAGGCACTACGGTGAAAGTAGTCGCAGAGGTGCCATGGTTGGGCTAGCGGCACAAGGATAAAAAACATTGTAAATAATTTAGGGTAAAGGTATGAAATAAAAGAGTTTACTCATGGGTTAAGAAACAAGGGGTATAGCTGGGGGCAGAGAAAATACAGAATCATTAGAGTATGAGGATGAGGTTCAAGGGTAAAAGCAGGAGAAGAGTACAGTAGTAAAGAAACAGTTGAGGGAGAAGTAGGGTGAAAAAAACACACATTGGATGAACAATGAAGGGAGGAAAAACACACCAAAAAGATAGAAGGCGTATTGACAATGAGGTAGAAGATACATTATTTTATTTGGAAAACACAGACTGCATAGATTGTTTTCCAACATGGAGTGTATTTTTTGTTTTTGACATATTTAAATCTTCACTAAAAAGTCTACGGAGTACTGAAGTAATACCTATAAATTACGCGCTGCTTAAATTATTTTAAACAAAATGCACAGTTCTCCCTAAACTACCCTACCTATTAATTCTTTAATAAAGTGCTAAGAGGTAGGAAACAACAATAAAGCTACTACTTACCTACATCTAAGACTCTTACCCAGAATGCAGCCAAACTGTGCCACAAATGGCAGGGCTGTGTTTTATGCTTGGTAAACACAGCCATAAGCCAATTACAGACTGCCTTATCATGCACATATACAGTGGTATACTGTAAACTTACCATGGTATACCGTGGCACATTATATAACTAAATATTTCAAAACTTAGGGCCTGATTTAGATCTTGGCAGATCTGGTCACGTCGTAACTTTTCTGTTGCTTTTTCTGCCTGCATGCTAGGCTGTCCACCCACTCAAATTTAGATGCAGAAGGGTCTATGAATGATAGTCCGTCTGAGTGCTGCCGTCCCTGCCAGAATTTCCCTTCTGCATCGACGGCGCCATAGGCAAAAGCAGCTGTCGGAGGGGGCTCAGACAATATTTCAGCCGGGCCAACTGCGATGGGCCTTTCTGTCGATTAAACTGTGGCGGATAAACCTCCATACCTGAGTTGGTAGTATTGAAGGGATTTAAGGTAGAAACATACCTTTTTTTCTTTTTTCCACTTCCGTTTCCGTCTTGAACCCGATTGTCCAAGTCCTTCCATTGCTGCTGCTACTTGATCCCGAAGCAAATCAACTCTGTCGAAGCCGGAATGGAAGGTAAGCTTCTTATTTACTTGTTTTCTTTTGGATTGTCTGTTTACTTTTCTCTGGACTCTTGCATTTTGAAATTGCTGTAACAAGTAATTTATTTCTAATGTGTAATGCATATGTGTGTATTTTTAAACACACCTGTATTGACACTTAAAAAAAATGTTTTGTAAAATTACAATTATTTAATAATGATTGAGGTTAGTCTATCATGTACTTTTTTTACAATTAAAAACAATTAAGAAAAAAGGACGGGGTGGTAGAGGTGTTAGTTTTGGAGGTAGAGGCAGCTGGGGTGGCTGATGTGTTTGTGTCTGTATGTTTGGCAGTTGCATGTGGGTCTGGTGTTTGTTGTATAGGTTTGGATGTGTGTTTTGTAGGCAGATGTTTAATGATCTGGTGAGTGTGTGCATTTGCTTTTGGTTGGTGTTGTTTTGTGTGTCAATGTGCTTTTGTGTAAGTGTGTTGGCTTTAATGAGTGTGTTGTTGTGGTGGTTGTGGGTGTAGTATCAATAGTGTGTGTATGCTGTTTGTGTGTTTCCTTGTCTTTCTTTGTTTGTTTGTGTTTATGTGCATATGTGATTGTGCTGCCTGTGTCTGTTGGAGTGGGTGCCTGCAAAGAAGTGAGTATGCTTGGGATTGGGGTGGGAGTTTGGATTTGGGTTGAGGAAGGGACCTGAGTTGGTGCAGGAGGTTGGGCTGGTTGGGAGGCTGGGATGAGTGAAGAGTCTGCTATACTATATGTTAAAACACATGAGCAATAGCTAATTTAAAAGCAAAAACTACATGTAGATTTAGTAACACATTGAAAAGTATTGCTTACCAGTCTCACTCCACCAGGGATTCCTGTCAGGCCTTCAGTATGTAGAATCTGCAAGACCTCTCCTCTCAGGAATATAGTGGTAAGGGAAGGCTGGGAGAACCACCACCAGTCCTCTTTGCTTCCAGTGATGCTTGGGGGTATGCAGGTGACAACAATTAGCACAAACACATCAGGTGTATGATGCTAGTATCCATCCAAAAGCCACAGGAATAGTACACTGTTGTACGCATCCCACGATAGTCTCCCTCTGTCACGAATCCACTGCTAGGGCAATGCCAGCACAACAGTGAAATCTAAATAGGCTTGGCACAATCCCGCTGCCCTGATGGTGAAGGAGAAATGTTAGTCAGCAGAGGAGTCCACAGATCCAAAGGACGTGAGCCGATTATGCGTCAGAAAACAGTCTGTAAATGTGGACGGAGGATCAGCCAGCCCACATCTAAATACAGCAGGTGGGAATCGGTCAGTTCGACGCAGTACTTGTAAATGCCGCTACAGAGGGACAGCTGGAGTCATGCCAAGATCTAAATCAGGCCCTTAGATCTTTAACACTAGTTACACTATTCACACATACTACCCAAAGTTGACATTTACACCTATTTATGTATTTTCCTGCCAGATTACATCTACATCCGTTCACACACTTTTGCATTACATCTATTTCAATTACCACACTCCAATCTAAGTTACTCTAATATACACTACTCTACTCTATGCTACTCCACTATATGCTACCCCACTCCACTCTACACCATTCAACTCTATAACACTCCACTATGTTATTGAACCCTAAGCCACACCATTTTATGACACTCCAGTGTACGCCACTCCATTGTGCGCCCTGCCACTCTACGCTACTCACTGTATGCTATTCCAGGCTATGCCACTCCACTGTACGCCACTTCAGTGTATGCCACTCCACTCTGTGCTACTCCACTGTACGACACTACACCCTACGCTTTTCCACTCTACGTTACTCAACTGTACTCTATTTTACTGTATGCTACTTCACTGTTCTCTATTCCACTCTACTCTATGCCACTCCCCTCTACGCCATTCCACTTTACTCTATTTGTCAGGTTTGTCTCTGTAGGGACTTCTCTTTCTGGTTCCAGTGCAAAGAGAGGGTCCCCGGTTCCGGGTTTTGATGGTTCTTGCCTGCCCAAGCTTGGGGCAACTTTTTCCAGTAGCCACAGTGCAATTGACAATGAAATGCCAAGACAGACAGTGCCTTCCTGAGGGAGTCCCTGAGAGGAAAAACCCCAAAGGGAAAAAAACTCTGTTTGAAGCAGAGACTCCAGGAGCGGAATGAAATCAACAGAAACCCAAGGAGCAGGGTTTAGGGCTGGGCGCAGAGAATCAGAAGGAAGGAAGATCAAAACAGAAAGTTGGAAACAGGATTTCAATTCCAACAGGAACAAGGATCCGACAGAGATTCTAAAAAAGGGGCAAAGAAACACCAACAGGAGCGAGGACAAACCAACAGGAGGAAGGACACACCAGCAGGAGTGAGTAGTTTTGCAACCCAAGGAGATGGAATATTCAGCCACTTATACACCCATAGACAGGAAGTGATGCGAAAGGAAATGAGCAGTCACTATCTTGGTTATGGGAACTGTAATGAAAAAGACATTGAATGTCGCCATGTTAGAGCAGTGAAATAAAACTTTTCCTGCGGAATTCTGGGAACAAGACAAGAATGAAGATGGCCACAGGAGGAAGAATGTGTGCCAGCAAAACTAGGGAGACTGACATCCTTGCCCCCTAGTCCCCAGATAAGAGCTCCACACTCCCTGCAATCAGTGTTGGATGCCACGAGCGAATCACTGGACAAACTTGTCACAAATTCTTTGGAGGACAGCATGCAGCAGTGTGGTATGTGTTATGTGTATGTTGCATGAACCAAGATACCTTCACCAATGTTAATTACACCAAGCAGTGCTGGAAGTTCTACACTTATGCAATTTTGTATACCCTTCAGTGGTGTCGTGGAGAGCCACAGAAAACTGAAGTGTTTTAAAATGTGGATATATGTGAGTCAGGATAGTAAACATGCTTGGTTACTTCCTACATTTAGATCAGTCTCAGGAAACCATCTGGACCCATTCGATTCAGGTACCAAATGATCCATGGTTGGAGTGATGTCCTCTCTGTTTTGATCACTTTGTTGAGCATGAGCATACCAAGACAGGTGTAGACTCTCTGGCTATTTGTTCTTACAACTTGCACAGATGTATGATGAAAGTAACCAACTGGATGAAGAAGAACTGTCTCCAGCTAATGCACGGACAAGACAGAGGTCCTCATTTTTGGGAACAGCACCGCACCATGGAGCAACGCATGGTGGCCTGCTGAATTCGGTCCACCCCCTGCCCCGACAGACCACGCCTGCCACCTCTGCATCATTCTGGACAGCAAGTTATCCATGAAGAAACCGGTAAAAACAGTCTCATCCACCATCTTCCACACCCTATGCATGCTCTGCAAGATCTCCCAGTGTCTCCCAGTTGACACCAGAAGGACTTTCACACAGGCCCTTGTCACCAGCACGCTGGACTACAGAAATACTCATTCATTATATCTTTATTTCGACAAATTTTGTCATAAAAGAGTTCACAGAAATTGAGCATTATATAAAATAAATAATACAGTTTACACAAATAATCCAAGTGGTAAAAGCGAGAGGAGTGTAACCACAAAACCGATTAAAACTTAGTAGACCACATTACTTAAAAACGGCAATAAGTTCATCCATTGGTTACCCAAAATGCAATGCATTCGACTATACATCAATACATCAGTAGCAAGCGAAATATAAAAACTTGTAAAGACGTGAATCTACATTCAAGCAATGTTTGTTAACAGCCTTCTTTTGTTCCACATTGCTGCCAGGAATTTTGCGACCACAAATACAGTCACAGTGGAGAGGTCTGTTTTAAAAATTCTATAAGCTGGCATACAGTGTGTAAAACCCAGATTTTTGAATGATCCAATGCGTTCTAGACTTTTGGTAGGCTGGACAAATAAACAGTATATGTAAATCATCTTCCTGCTCGCAATGACAACCGGGACAGTTTTTTGGAGAAGACGAACACCATCTACTCGTAAAAGCTCTAATTGGCAAGGTGCCGTATCTCCACTGTAAAAACAATTTTCTAATTAAAACAGGATAAATGTCATTTAAAACATGCTCAAAGTAATAAGAGTCTTTAATCAGTAAAAAAAGTAGCAGATAAGGTGCCGGTGCGTGCATTCTGTGTCAGGGTGTAAAGTTTGCTTTCATAATACAACTTTGCCAAGTGCTTGCGTGAAACCCCGATACAGGCTGTCTCTGGGTCAGACCACAGCAGGGGCAGTCCTAACCTCCCAAATTCCTCTCTCATATATTTAAACCATGGGAGTTTCCCCGCATTGGGGAGTCTTAAGATTTCCAAGAGCTCCAGCCTGTAATTCATGAGCTCTGGGATGGTCCAAAGTCTCCGCCAAAATGTTAATGGTTTCAGACCCAATTCCTCATCTATAGGTCTGAGGCCCAGGTTTAGTCTCAGCGGTAGAAGGGGCGTGCGAGGGGGCAAGGCCAGAAGCTGCCTTGAAAATGTATTTTCAGTTACAACGATCTCAGGTCTGCACTGAAAGTCCCAGAGGTCGCCCCCATACGTTACTGCCCCCCTTGCCTGTAGTTTATATATTTCTAGAGGTGGGCCAATCGGTTTGGCGGAAGATTTGATTGATAACTTGAGGATACCCCCCACTAACTGGGCCTACTTAAGTGGAGATTTAATTTGGTGAATGGCCCAAGTAATAGTTTCATTTAGGGTCACCCCCAAGTACTCGATGGTCTGAACCTTTTCCAGCCTAGATGTGCCTATCCTCGGGGTTGGGCGTGTAGTTGCTGGCGGATTGAAAATCATAAATTTAGTTTTGAGGGCATTTATCTCTAGGCCCCTTTCGAGGCAAAATGCCTCAAAGCTATCCAGCACACGTTGTATGCCCATGGGGGATTTGGATAATAGCAAGGTATCATCTGCGAACATAATCGCAGGTACCTGACAACCAGCGAGCTTGGGGGCATCGCTGTTTGGTACAGCATTCAGGTGGGCGATTACCCCGTTGACATAGAGGCAAAACAGGGTCGGTGCCAGCACGCAGCCCTGTCTCACCCCCCTGTCAACGGGGAATCTTGGCGACAATACGCCGTTTTTTCCACACCTGACCTGTGCAAAATTCTCCTTGTGGAGCCGCATTATTAGTCCATAATTTCCCCCGTGGGACCAGATCGAACGCCGCACGTAAGTCCACAAAGACAGTGTAGAGTGTACCACCCTCAATTCTGACAGTTTTCCAGAATATTAGGGTCAGGCAAAAAATTTGGTCCGTAAAGGATGTATTCTTCCTGAACCCTGCCTGGTAGGGTCTCAGAATTGAACACTCCTCAATCCAGTCCAGGAGGCGGTCTAAAATCAGCCTTGCAAAGATCTTTTGCGGCACATCAATGAGGCTGATAGGCCTGTAGTTGGCTGGGAGGAGAGGAGAGCCCTTCTTGAAGATGGGGACAATCTCTGCTCCCAGTCAAGTACTAGGGACCGCCATTCCCCCCTGGACTGCATTGAATATAGCCGTTAAGTAGGGGGCCCAGACCATAGGTTCATGCTTGAATAGGTCGCCTGGGAGTTTATCCAACCCCGGCGCTTTGCCCGCTGTGAACTTAGATATTGCTGCATAGACCTCTCCCTCAGTAAAGGGGTCCCCATTAGTTGCGGCAATGAAGATACACAGCAAGCTCCCTTGGTCCCTATTACTTTCGGCATTGGCCCCTCCATACAGGGTGCGGAAGTGATCCTCCCACACATCTGCAGCAATGTTTGGTTCATCTGCCGGGAGAAGTTCGCCCAGCCCCGTGTTCACAGTTAACCAGAATTTCTGAGCGTCTCTTGTTTTAAGGGCAGACGTTAGCGTGGCCCAGTTGTCATTGTTCCATTCGATCTTGGCATGGTGAATTAGCCGCTTATATTCCAGTCTCCTAGTTTTTATTAGTGCCTTACTGTTGTTTTGCTTCACAGCCCGTAGCAGATCTGTCTTCGCCTTTCTGCAGGCGGAATTGTACCATGTGGCTCTAATACCCCTGATTGCCCGCTTTGGCGCCAGGGGATTAAGAACCTCCGCTAAGGTGCAAGTTAGCTCCTGATGGAGGTCCCCTAGTTTTTGATGTGTATCAGCGGTGGAATTCTGCATAATTAAAGCACCAACAGCTTCCAGTACAGGGACAATCTGAGCATAAAGCTCAGCCAGTTGTTTAGGATGTGTTACCAATTTGTCCCATCTAACTCTACGCCTGTTGCTAGACAGAACCGCCCTTGAGTCCAGAGCATCGTTAGGCATACAGTTGTCTTTATGAATGTCAGGAGAGGAAAGCTCCAAGATCAATGCGTTATGGTCGCTCTCTAATCTGGGAGTGGCCCTGAAATCAAGGACCTTCGCCCAGGCGCAACTTTCAACAAATATGTAGTCCAGGCGTGACTCTTGGCCAGGCTTGTTGAAAGTGCATTTGGGGGGGGATATCGGATTTTGCACGTCCATTACAGGCCTTAATTGAATGGCTAAGTGTAAGAGCCATGATTTGGACGGCTAAGGGGGTCCATGACCGTGATGGAGGGCCCTCTATTGATGGTATATTCCAGAGCTCGTCCTCCTCCAGGTTTGCGCCATCCATCAAGCCCGGGAGTGGCTCGAAGTCACAATTCAGGTCACCCCCTACTACAAGCGAAGTACCGTGAGGAATGGTGTTCAGAAATAGTGAAAGCTCCTCAATGGTCTGGACTCGCTTGTAATATTCACAGGCCTGGAGTGCACGTTGACCAATGCGAGCCTTGAGGCGTTCGGCCACTCTAAGACTACGCATTGTACATCTTCGGACAGAGTGTTCATAGACCTGGCTTTGCAACCCAGGTGGGTGCCCACCCAGATTGTTAGGCCCCCGGATGGCCGACCCTTCCCCCCCCACCTAGCCGGGACTGAGAATGAGGCAAAGCCACACCGTAGTTGTTCCTCCCTAGCCCAAGTTTCCTGGAAGAGGCACACATCATTATTATCTATAAAAGAGCCCCACTCTGGACAGGCCATTTTGTTACACAAACCTGCCAAATTCCAGGTCAATATTGACAGTGAGTCGGGATTCATACTAGAACCCTGAAATGGGGAGCAAGATCCTATTTTAGTTTTGTTCGCTAATTGAATATGTAGGGTATTTGGGCCTATTGTCTGAAGTTCACAATTACTGGATCCCGAGAGTACGCATGGCAGTGGTCTTAGATGTTTACTCTCCCCATGAACAGCTCATTGAGACCCTTCTTCACTCATACATTTGACAGATCCCCTCTGATATATTAAGTTAAGAGTAGAACCATCGCATGTCCCTAGTCGACCTACTACTCCGCAATTATGCTGTAGTCAGTCGACCTGGTCCAGGCAGCTGTACCGATTGTAGTTAGAGTACAGGGAAGGCATATAGGTGTTACGAGCCTTATCCCTAGTCCCCCTGCTCTGCCCTCTAGGTGCCACCCTGGACCGGGACAGAAAGTGTCAGGCGGATAGAAGAAGGACAGTGGGAGGGACTGAATAATTGTATCGGGGTCAGCGACTGGCCAATTGCAGATGTGGGAAACAGTTCTGGGGTCCCTGAAGTTGACCAGGACACAATCCCCACTAATGTTCTTAGTAGTATTGCCCACCCAGGTAACCCGTCTGACCATCAGAATTTCACTTGAAGTATGTGGTGGGAGGGGTCTGTTTTTATTCATCCAGCTTGCATCTTTGTTCTTAAGTGATGCAAATGATTCAACAGCTAGAGTATCAAGCTCAGGAACTCCCGTTAAGACCACTACAAGGGGAGCTGCTTCCGGAGGTAGGTCTAATACCATTTTCTTACCCAGTGTGTTACCCTCTGTATTTTTTCGCTCATCGAGCAAAGTAGGCTTTTTGGTCAGCCTCAAGGGGCTGGCAGGAGGGGCGGAATGGTTGTTTCTTACTGGGAGGCTCTGAACTGTGGGGAGTGTCGTTGCTGTGGGATGAGTATTAGCTACAAATACAATTCCCTCGTTAGTATCAGGCTTCCCCTGCGTGATTTTAGCTGTTTGTAAACAATCAGCCATGACCCCAGCAGCTTTTTCTAGATTTGTTAGCCTAAGCTCAATTTGGGCAAGTCTAGCATTTAGAGGGCCCAGCAGGGTCTTCAAAAGGGAGCCTATATTAGCAACCATTGGGTCTACCGTGGCCAGAGTTGCCCCACCTGTGTTAGAATTGTTAAGCATACCTGTGGGAGAGCTCAGGGTGGAGGATATACTAATTCCACTGGTTGCAGGGGGGACCACCTTGCCATGTGCCTGGGCCATAGGATCAGAGTGGCTAGAATGTTTGGCTAACTTCGCCTTTTTCCCCCCGCTTTTCTGAGCCCTGCGTTTTCTTTTTGGGACGGCCCCCTCCCTATTTCCTCTTACCTGGTGAGTATTGAGCTCAGGTTGGCTATCAACTAGCGAATTGTCAGAGATGTTAGACACTAGGATGGACTCAGGGATAGCCGGCAAGGAATCTCTACCCCTTACAAGGCTGCTCCTGGGCTTCGGAGAAACAGTGGTTATCAAACAGACATCTTGGCTTAGGGAATCAACAGTGGGGGAAACCATGCGCCTTTCAGGGGTTCTGGCATTAGCTATGTGCCCCAGCGAGGATCTCTTAACATTGTCAATTTCCTGGGAGAGTCGTCGCTCTAAAATAGTTATTTCATGTGATAAAACCGAATTCGCTCTAACCAGGAAATTGTCCAAAGTACCTGCCACATAGGTGCCTGAAGACGTTGCCTTACTCCTGGTCTCTCGGCTCGTCATTGTTCAAATTAGCGTATAACAATGTAACCGGCATTGGTGGAGGCCCCAGAACGCACCTCGTTGTTCGCAGGAATAGCCAAGGGGGGTGGCCCGGTCCGGTCTTTCACGGTCTTGAACGGGCTAAAACGGGCCCGCCCTTGGCCCGGGCTTCGCCCGGCGCGTCCCGTGATGCTGGTAAGAGGAGTTAAGTATATTCGTGCAGGCAGGGGGCGGGAACAATGAGGGAAGAGGCTGCAGCTGGTCCGGCAGTGGGCTGCTGGTCCTCGCAGTCCCTCGTTAGCAAACACCCTCCAATGCAGGCAACACCGACCCCTAAGAGCGGCTCCCGCGGAGCGGGGGCCACGAGTGGTATTTCACTGTCCAGGCAGGGGCGGGAACAATGAGGGAAGAGGCTGAAGCTGGCCCGGCAATGGGCTGGTGGTCCTCGCAGTCCCTCGTTAGCAAACACCCTCCAATGCAGGCAACACCGACCCCTACGAGCGGCTCCCGCAGAGCAGGGGCCGCAAGAGGTATTTCACTGTCCAGGCAGGGGCAGGAACAATGAGGGAAGAGGCTGCAGCTGGTCCGGCAGTGGGCTGCTGGTCCTCGCAGTCCCTCGTTAGCAAACACCCTCCAATGCAGGCAACACCGACCTCTACGAGCGGCTCCCGCGGAGCGGGGACCGCGAAAGGTGTTTCACTGTCCAGGCAGGGGCGGGAACAATGAGGGAAGAGGCTGCAGCTGGTCCGGCAATGGGCTGCTGGTCCTCGCAGTCCCTCGTTAGCAAACACCCTCCAATGCAGGCAACACCGACCTCTACGAGCAGCTCCCGCGGAGCGGGGGCCGCAAGAAGTATTTCATTGTCCAGGCAGAGGAGGGAACAATGAGGGAAGAGGCTGCAACTGATCTGGCAGTGGGCTGCTGGTCCTCGCAGTCCCTCGTTAGCAAACACCCTCCAATGCAGGCAACACCGACCTCTACGAAATACACTCTACGTAGGAATCACTCCAGTCACTTTTTAAACCACTTAATGGGACAAAGACTGTCCTCCTGCAATGGCAAGATGGATTTTATCAATGAAGTTGAAATGTTCTTGCTTCTGAGCTTAGGCCTCTCCTGGACTTTTGCGAAACAGAGGAACACTACATTTTAGCAGCATGTCTGTCCACCATGTTAAGAGCCTCAGATACCACATGGAGATGGTTCCAGTCCTTCCTGAAAAAAACAACAATGCCAACAGATAAAATGTGGCTCTTTTACATCAAGTGCATTACATTACCATTCCCCCTGCCGAAGATATTTGCCCACTGCCTTTAACAATACAGATCTTCTTTCAACAGTGTGGTTGCAAGTGTCAGTCTAATATTACAAAAATGTCACCCAGCCGACGAGCACGTTCTCCTACACCCCAAACCCAAGCAAAGACTGACATTTAGACCTAGATGGTCACAAATTATCTGCAATTCACAGCTCAAAAAACGAAGTGATTTTCTTTAGATGATAGGAAGACCAGTAAGAGCTGCCATGCAGCGGCCAAACATATTATGCCTTGACCTTCAGTTTGGTCAGGGTCAAACACCAAGGCTTAGTTTATGGTTCTACTTGTCATTCTTGCCATATCACAACTTACAGAGAAAAGAGAAAACCGTACTGATGGTACCTATGTTTCAAATTAACATCTGATGTGGGTGCTCTTTTTCTGACCCCCCCCCCACCTCCATTGCCCCCCCCCCCCACCACCACCCCCCACCACCACCACCACCACCGCCAAAAGGAGGAGCTTCTGACCACTGGACACTCACCCTCACTGACTAACTTCAGGAGAATGTTTGTTTGGTTAGGAAGTATTGTAGAACCCCGCCACTTTGTTATGGTTGTCATTTAGTCATCTTACCCAGCTACTTACCTTCAAACGACCTCCTGAAGCCCAACCTCCATTCAAGTGTCCTTCTGACGTGGATGCAAGTGTTGAATCGCAGACCTTGTGATGATGAACCATGGGTGGAATGTTTGAGTGGCTGGTGAAGGTTAGTGGTATTTGAATGTCACTGTACCAAGAACTTACTTGGGTTTCATATGTTGATTTTAGGATCATTAATTGCTTTGGGGTTAATCTCGAGGTAATTTTGGGTCGTTATTCTTAACGTTTTATATTTTGAGAACATATTAAGAACAATTGTTGTAATACGCTGTTAATTTCATTTTGGCCTATAGATGGCAGTATTTCTTCATTTACAAGCATACCCTTTCCATCTGCAATTATAACCATTTATTTTACTTAAACCGTCCCTTTTCTGGTCGCACTGAGCAGCGGACCTGTCTCTTACCGTGAACAACAACAAAAAATAGTTCTAATAAGTATTACAGCGGTAGGGGGCTTGGCTAAACCCGCGTGTTCATTATCTTGATAGCATTTTATCGTGCAGAATTTGTATACTTCAACCAAAAGAGTGCTTGATTTGCACTTTTACTGGCTCCTGAATAGAGATGGGCAAGCCAGCAAATTAAAAGGGGCCAAAGCCAGCCCTATATTCTCATATTCTCAGGTTTCCCCACATCACTTATCCACCACTGTAAAATTATGGCTTTTACCACAGCATACCTCTTTGCACGTTCGGCTTACTTTAACATACCGTAATCAATCTAAATAAAAATAACAATCTACGTGTAATGCTATATTAAGTATTACTTTACATCTCTCTAAGCATTCCCAATTTTGGTCGCTACTTAATTGTTTCATCCCATTCACGTAGTACTATCTTAGAACTACTCAATTGTGCTATAATATCTCGCGAGAACTAATAATTCTCGTTTTTATGTAGTTCTATCATTTAGCTACTGACATGTGTTCATTGGTTCCTGGAAATAAATATGGACGGGAAACGTCTCGCGATACCCAATATCTCTTGTTTTCAAGTAGTTCTATCATTGAACTACTAGCGCGTCCTCATTGGTCCCTGCTGGCAATTTGTGACGCCCTGTGAGTACGGAACTATCCCCTGTCTGGCTACACGCCCTCTTTGATATCAGATACACCTGGCTCCACTTAATAGCACAGGGGATATATATATATAAGTAGCATAAAAACTGGGCATCCTTTCCTTCGGTTTGGCCACGACGACGGACACGATCCAGAACCCCATTACACCATGGCGTTTAGCTGACGAGAAGGTACGCTTTGTGCTAGCAACAGCATTGCTATAGTCTTATATAAATGAAGTTCAATATACTGACATTTTTTTCCTTCTTCTCTCTCTTCGCAATTACCTCAAACTTTAAGGACAGCCAGCGCTTCCAGTCCCCATATTAACAATATTCAGTATCCTGTTTATATCACGGCATTTGTTGATGTTAAGGTATGCTCCGTGCTTTAGTCTAACAAACTACATTGCTCAACTTGACTCGAAATGCAGTTCTGATAAAACGCTTTCTCTTTCTTTTGTTCCTATCTTTACTCATTAGTATTTTGAAGGTTTGGCTGTGTTTCGAGCCTCTCAGTTACCTATTAAGAACTATCTGCAATTATTACAGGTAAATAGATTTTGTTTACCCTAATTGCAGCAGGTCTTACGCGATCTATAGTTAGTCTAAATGTTACAAATGCCATATAGTTCTATCCTTAACTAATATTAGATAATTTCATCCCGACAGCTGGCAATACTATATCTTATTGGACACATCAGTCGTCGTAGTTTCCAACAAATTGCCTATTCTGACTCTTTATAGACCTCGTACAACATCAAGTCACAGCTACTTAAGAATAAGGTTATCACTAGAGGGTAACTACTCATTTATATCCAGAATGCCAATACGCTGACATCTTGTTTTTCTCCCCTTACTGCTAATATTATATACAAATCTTTTCATTCATTATAGCGCCTTGTTCTTTTTTTATCAACTCCAAATTGTCAGCAAGTCCCAGAAGAAGCGCATAAATAAGAATTATATGACAATAAGGTACAAAAAACATAATTTATAATATTATGTCCTCCAATGTCAGTCTGGTTTGTATACATTAATATGTTATATAATAGTCACACTCATTTACAACCAGTTCTCTTTTGATATTAAAACTGTAGGCTGATTATGATAGATATAAACAAGATGTAGTGCAGTAAGTGAATTTACATTGCATGAATAGGCTAGTGCATTATACTTACTAAAAAGATGAGTAACAGGTAACTCAATTGTAAATCGGTGATCGAAATATCACACTGATAAAAGGACTTTCTTTATAAATTGTCTACTCCATCCCTGCCAAGGTTTATTATACTATGTATTTTTTTCTTTCCTTAACCCAGTAAGGTAATGGAAGTGATACCCCCTAGCTGAACTGTCTATCTTGAATAAAACCACGAAAATAGTGTGCCTCCATATTTCTATGTAAGTAGTTAATACAAAGGTATCTCCAACCTAACCTTTGTTTCAAAGCTCAAATTTCTTTATTCATTCACCATGGGGTAAGAAGAGCATAACCAAATGCAATAACGTTTATGTAGTACTTTTTAGACATTAACGCCTGATTCTCTTTCTTTTTCTTTTCCTTTTTTCTCCTTTTTGTCTCTTTTACTAACTTTTTCATTCATGGAATCTCTCTCTTTAGAAAGAAGGAAGATAATCTTAAAATGAAGCTGATGTAAATTGTATATATGTACAGAGTATTAAGCAAACCAGATATCAGATCACTTCATGTCCTTAAATCAATGTATGTTCAGAATACCAATGTATCATATAATAGATCATGGAATCTCTCTCTCTAGAAAGAAGGAATAAAATCTAAAAATGAAGCTGATTTAAATTGTATATATGTATATAGCATTAATTCAATTAGGTATTGGATTACTCTATGTTCTTAAATCAAAGTATGTTCATAGTACCAATATATTATATAACAGATCACCCCATGAGTTCTAAAGTAATACTCTCCCTTGTATATATAGCCGCTCCCTGATGTATCATATGTAAATATCAAGAGTACATTGAATATGATAACTTTGTTTTGTGTTTTTCAATATAAACTTGACCTAAGCCCAAGACTGTTACACTGTGTATATATAATAATAATTGTACAACTCCACTAGAACACGAGTTTGTGACATGTTTTTAATTGTTTTTCAGTGTTGTGTCCAATTGCAAATGACGGACTCCTGAAGAAGGCAAATGCCGAAACGCGCGTAGAGTTTCCATCCACCGCTTTGCTTACTCCTTTAGCCCCAATTAACATCGGTGTCATTTGTGTTGTCTACTTTTCCCCTTTTCTTATTTGTAATATAGTATATTTTCACATATATTTGGGATTATAAATATGTTTATCACTGACTTTTTAAAGCAATATATGTATATTTATATATAGGAAATGTTTACCAAAAATGAAGAAAATAATTTAAATAAAGCAAAAAAATCAATTTATACATAAAAAATTAGTTTTGTTTCTATTTTCTATTACATGTCACAATACTTATTTATTCAGTTGTATGGATCCCTTGGGTTTGTTGGCTTATTAATTTAGTTCACTACTGTCTGCTTTGCAAAAAAGAGTTCATATTATTCCCTACAAGTAGTGAATGCATTAATAGTAGAGGTCCCCTTCTTTTCAAATTGTGTTACTCAAGGACGTTCCTTGAGGGGTTTTCAGTATTTTCAGATATCTGAGTTCGTTTAGGAGCAGCTGTAGGATATATGCTATTTCAGAATTGTATGTTTACCAACACATATATGTATTAGGTGTTTTTCTTCTTTATATATACTTTATATTTTAATTTATCTTTCCTTGGTTTCTTTTACTTACTTACTTCCTATCTACCCCCCTCTTTTTCCTAATAGAACATTAGTTTTTATTTGGTTATTGAATTTTTTCCCAAATATTTCCCTTCCCACCTGTGAACCATTATGGCCAATATGAAATCTTTTGGGTTTACAGAAGAAGACTTTGTATCCATGGTTGGTGCAGATATAAATTTTGATAATATCAATACATCTAATGCCAGTCACAATGAAGAATTACAAAAATGATTAGATCTCAAAAAAAGTCCAGACGCATTGAGTTACATGGCAAATATATCCTTGATTATTTGAAGGCCGGAGTTATCCCTCAAGTCCTTCAAATTAAAAATATTCCAGGCCTTTTCATACAGGTTAAACATTTTCTAGAAAAATGGTCTCTTATTGCAACCAGGTGCTCGAGGGATATGATGATGCTGATAGTTGAGACAGCAAAAACAGTGTTATTAGAATTACTACAAGAGATACAGGATTTAGAAAGTAAAATCAAATCACTAGACACTATACCAGATATCAAAAAAAGATTGGAAGAAGTAGAATCCGAATTAAATTCCTATTCTGACTACCTCTCCAAACGTAAACTAGATACATTTCAAAAAGATCTGAAATATTATAATAAAGAAAGTATACCCATATCTATCAGAAGGATACTATTCATATATGGATTCCAATCCATCAAACCCTCAAAATGAACCTAATGAGATGAGGAATCGAAAAGTAACTACTTTTTCTAACTCTTCTGATTCGGACAGCGTCGGAAGCTCCTCTCCATACCATAACCAAGGATATCAATTTAATCAGAGATCCAGATCTACTTTTTTAGGACAGCGCCCACAGAGCAGGGGCAATTGGCGACCCCGTTATCGACCACAATACAGAGGGGGATATCAACCTCGCCAATCTTACCAACAAAGGGGACAATATCAACCCCAACACCCACCACAATATCAGTCTCACTATCCGGATCATCAACTCCAATACCAGGAACATCAACAAACGAATCCAAACAGGTATCTAGAAACTCGCAATGCACGCTACTGGAGAGAATGACAACTATCCCTATTTTCAATCTTAGTAGCCAGGCACCTGACCAGGGAGTATATTTATTACTATCTAAAGGACTTAGCTATGTACCACACTCTGGCCTTAACAAATTTGAATTGTTTAGTGATATGACGTCTTTTTTTAGAAAAATTCGACTTATGGATTTCTTCTCTAATACTGAAAACAGTACTGGGGAAAACAACAAATCCGGCTTAGCACCGAAGTCAATTTTTACCCCCACTCTAGAACAAGTGACCCCAGAAATTCATATTTTTGAACAAATAGTCATGAAAAAATTAAGAGCAGTTACTAAATACATACCTAAAACTCCTTACAACCTCACATTGGAAGAGTATAGTGCGCTTAAGTCTCTGAAAGAATCCACTTCCATCACTGTGAAGGGATGTGATAAAGGAGGAGGTATTGCTATTCTTGACACTTCCAACTATACAGCAAAAATAGAAAACATGCTGAATGACAATGTCTTTTACAATACAATATCAAAAGACCCCACTGCCAAAATCAGACAAAAAATACAGATATTGACATCCAAGGCTTTAAATAGTGGTGATATATGTCAAAAAGAATATGATTACTTAAATGTATCAAAGCTCAGAATGGCCTGCTTGTACGGAACACCGAAGGTTCACAAGAATGAAGTAGATCCACCCTTTCGCCCTATTGTTAATACCATAGGTAGTATTACTGAACCTCTGTCAAAATATCTAGATGCCATCTTGAGACCATACATATCCAAAATACCGGGATATGTTAAAGACACTGGCCATATTATCAATCTGTTAGAAGGTACAGCATTTAATGAAAAAAGACAATGGCTAGTGACACTAGATGTGGAAAGTTTATATTCTAATATTCCCATCGATGGTGCCATTTCGGCAACAGAATGGTTCATCAATACATATGAAGTTGATTGCAACAAGATCTTTATCTTAGACTGCCTCAAGATTGTTCTAGAGGAGAATGTCTTCGAATTTCGCAGAAACTTATATAAACAAACCAAAGGAGTTAGTATGGGCGCATCTTGCGCCCCTACTATAGCGAATATCTACATGGCACAATTCGAAAATATTCATGTTTTCAACGAAATCTCCCCATTCTTTGAAATAATTCTTCACTGGTCGAGATATATCGATGACGTGATATTCATATGGGATGACAATGAGGATATTCTTAATGAATTTATATTATGGCTTAATGCATGTGACCGCAATCTCAGATTTACATCCCATATTAGTAACATCGATATGGAATTTTTGGACATAACCATCAAGCATGACCAAGGCCAAATTTTTGTGGATCTATATGTGAAGCCCACTGCCCGCAATACTTTGCTCCATTATAAAAGTTTCTGTAGGAGAGTAGGGTCTGCAATCCTATGATCACCCAGATTTTTGCTTTTTGCTGCACTGGTTTACGACTTTCCCTGGCTGTGGGCCTGCTAATCAGACCCACAGCCTAGCTGTTCTCTCTATCCAAATTGTACTCAGGTACTGAATTGGCACTGGGCCCTCTCCAAGTCCCTGTACCCAGGGCTGAGGTGTACCCAGAAGTCTCCCAGGGGCTGAAGCATGTATTATGCCACCCCTGGGCTGACTAACTAAACTGACACAACTGGCTGCACGACAGCTGGGGCAAGGTGGTGTACTCACCCTTTGCTTTAGATATAGTATACCTATATCTAACCCTAAAATGGACACACAGATCTCCTGTCAGGCACTCCTATGGCAGGCCTTAACAATCCTGAAGGCAGAGTGCTTGGAATCGTGTGAGATGGTGCTCTGGCATGAGCTGAGCCTGTCTGCGGCTTTCGGGATCCATCCCTTAGCCGTTTCCATGATATCGCATACCATATACTCTTAAGTGCATTATAATCCTCGCGGTTATATGCCAACTCTGGTATCGCTTTATCAAAACATGTCGAGTAAGGTGTCATACGAATTGGAATACTAACCCCTCGCCAATTCTGGCGACGGGGTTAGCATTCCACCCTTCTAGAGGGACACGACATGTATGTAACCCCTAACCCCGGTTAAAGTCAAACAGAGCCTCAGCTCCACAAAATGGATGCTGCCACCGAGACACAAGTCTGCCCTCCTGCTGCTGGGAGTCCTCCCAGAGCAGGAGGCAAGGACAAAGGGTTTCCTGCCAGCGGCGGTGCCAGCACCGTCCCAGACAGGGTTTTGTGTATTGTAGGTAGGCAGGGCTTTAGAGGAAGGTGACTGCACGTGGCACCCCGGTGCTCACTGTGCATAGGCTGGCTGGAACCAGTTCCAGGGTCACTCCAGACCCTGTGCTGGGGAAAAGCCCGCCAAGGAAGTGGGTGTAACCACCCCCCTCCTAGTCCCACCCCTAGGGCAGGACTTAGTCGCGTGCCAGCCCCTTTTTACAGGATAAAGGTAGGAACTGGCCCCCTTCCAAATCAGATCATCTTTGAATCCTGAAACTACTTTCCACGAAAGGAACTCAAGACTTCTTCCTAAGATTTCTCCCTTGTGACTAAGGAGTAGTCACCCTGCATCCGCAGGCACCATCTAAGAACTCTGCGGTCTGCTGCAAGTCCTTCCTCCGGAATCCGACTGCCCAGCTCGACGAGAACCGGCTTCCCTGGCACCTCTGACCTCTACCCACCTCTACAGCCCAGCTGAGAACCGTGGGTGCGACGAGACCTCAAGGGACCGGCCATCTGCAAGACTGCACGACTTCTTTCCAGCAAGCCCGCCGAGTGAATTCCTGGTGAGTGCTTTGGGGTCCGAGAAGCCCCGACCCTGAGCAGCTCCAGCACCGAAGTGCAGCCCCCCAGCATCTCCACGATCTGCGTGGGGCCCTTCTGCTTTTGACTGCTCACCGCGTTGTTTGGCTACTAGCCCGCTGGCTTGTGGCCTTCCCGACGACGCCCGACGACATTTCTGCTGCTAGTCTGGTTGCTCCAGACTGGCCCTTGCTTCCCTCCATCGGAGAAGTACCCTGGACCCTCCTGGTCCGCCCAAGACGCCATTTTAGGTCCACCGCGTGGGCCTTGCATTTGCCAAGACTTGTTGCCCAATCCTGGGTCCAGCGACGTCGACAGCAAGAACCTTCGTGGGACAGCTCGCACCTCCATCCTGGTCGCCGACAACGCCTCCTGGTCCGAGAGACTGCAGAGCCCAGCAGCGCCCACTCACCTGACTGCGGTGACTTCGCCCGGTGCCATCATGGTGCCCACTTAATCACTGGCTAGTGATTGAAGAACTTGGTCCCCTCTGCTTTCAGGTTTTCTTCTTCCTTGATCCAGGCTTGGATCCATCGAACTTTTCTTCACTGGTCGCCTGCCAGCAACTTCTTCCTTCCAGGCTCCTGGTCCGGCAACGAGATCCCCGACGTCTTTTCAGACCTATGCAGCTGCAGCCCCTGGGCTAGGTAACTTCGGCACTTCGGTGTCCCAGCATAGCCTCACTATCCTAGGGTCAGGATCCACTGTTGTTTTTTCCTACCAGGTCGGGTTCGCCCGTGAACACTAACTTTGCCTTTACTAGCTCCCATAGACTTTGTCCCGCATCCCGCGTGAGAGTGCACACTCTGCACCCGAGTCCCCTAGGCCTCCTAGAAGTAATCTAACGATTCTATAGTCAAGTCCTAGCGAGTCCAAAGCCTATTAGTACTGTACTTACCTGCTAGTAATTTCGCATTCCACTTTTTAAGTATATGGTTTTTCGTGCCCCTCGGGCATTTGTGTATAACGTGCTAACTTAAGTATTTTCATAAGAGTTTTGTTGTGTGCTTAGCACCCTGTCCTCATAAAGAGTACAGGGTTGTTGTGATTCTAATAAATACATTGTTTATTTTCATAACACTTGTGTGGTGTCCTTTCACTGGGTGTTCAAGGGGTAATGTGATGGTGAAACAGCTGGCTTAACACGCCCTCTAGAGTCTTAGCCTTAGACTGCTCGTATCCATGCTACTAGGATAGCTGGTCTATAAGGTTGACTTACAACTAATCATCAATAAGGGTTGTTTGGACTGATATATAGTGATCACTAGAATAGTGAACACTGCACATCAGGCCAACTTCCCACAGTTTCCATCCTGCATCACAAAAAAATAGCATTCCTTTCAGCCAATTTTTAAGATTACGGCGCAATTGCACTAAACTACAGGATTATGACGAACGCTCTATAGTCATGAAAAAGAAATTTGAGGATCGTGGCTACCCGCACAGGCTTGTGCGGGAATCATTCAAAAGAGCACGATTTTTTGATCGTCAATCCATCCTACATGAAAAAGGCACGAAACAAAATGATAAATTAGTGTTTGTCACCAGACACTCCTTGTTGAATGACAAGTTACGACAAATTATCTGTTCCAACTGGCATCTTTTAAATGTGAATAAGTCCAAACAAGATCACATACCGAAACCAGTTTTTGCCTACAAAAGGAACAAGAACATAAAAGATCTAATTGTAAGATCAAGAATGCCAGAGAAAAAGATATTCGCACAAAAGTATAACCAGTGAAAACCCAGTTACAGGCAACTTCAAATGCGGTAACTGCAAGATTTGCCCACAAGCTATAGAAGGGAAAGACCTTGTATTCAATAATATAACTATCTCTAGCAAAACAATGACAAACTGTAAAACACAAAACGTAGTATATTTAATACTATGCCCATGTCAGAAAGGATGTGTAGGCAAAACGTCTAGAGCAATCAATAAAAGAATAACAGAACACAAATCTGCAGTGCGCACAAAGTAAATCAATGCCCCTCTGGTGGCACATTTCTTAGAATTTGGTCACTCCCCGGAGGATATAAGATGGTATATCCTGGAAAATATGCACCCCAGAGCAGGACTATGCCCATATAAGATTCGAAAAAAGAGAGGTGTACTGGATTTTCTCTCTGGATACAACTATTACGGGTCTCAATTTAGAGATCCCTTGGGAGCAGGCAATAATCTAAAAGACTAGCTTGTATGATGTCTCATATATCAAGTACAATTATATTGGTAATGATGGAGGCTGATAGATCCGAGAAATAATATATTATTCTCTGCTTCCTAAGCTCTATATTAGAGCTTACCTAGCCAGTCCTGAATTTTCAGGTTGCCCCATATCACCTAGCCACCACTGTAAAATTATGGCTTTTACTACTGCAGACCTCTCTGCACGTTCAGACTAGCTTGTATGATGTCTCATAGATCAAGAATAATCATATTGATTACGATGGAGACTGATAGATCCGATAAACAATATAACATTCTCTGATTCCTAAGCCATATAGTAGAGCTTTCCTAGCCAGCCCTATATTCTCATATTCTCAGGTTGCATCACTTATCCACCACTGTAAAATTATGGCTTTTACCACAGCATACCTCTTTGCACGTTCGGCTTACTTTAACATACCGTAATCAATCTAAATAAAAATAACAATCTACGTGTAATGCTATATTAAGTATTACTTTACATCTCTCTAAGCATTCCCAATTTTGGTCGCTACTTAATTGTTTCATCCCATTCACGTAGTACTGTCTTAGAACTACTTGATTGTGCTATAATATCTCGCGAGAACTAATAATTCTCGTTTTTATGTAGTTCTATCATTGAACTACTGACATGTGCTCATTGGTTCCTGGATATAAATATGGACGGGAAACGTCTCGCGATACCCAATATCTCTTGTTTTCAAGTAGTTCTATCATTGAACTACTAGCGCGTCCTCATTGGTCCCTGCTGGCAATTTGTGACGCCCTGTGAGTACGGAACTATCCCCTGTCTGGCTACACGCCCTCTTTGATATCAGATACACCTGGCTCCACTTAATAGCACAGGGGATATATAAGTAGCAAAAAAACTGGGCATCCTTTGCTTCGGTTTGGCCACGACGACGGACACGATCCAGAACCCCATTACACCATGGCGTTTAGCTGACAAGAAGGTACGCTTCACGCTAGCAACAGCATTGCTATAGTCTTATATAAATAAAGTTCAATATACTGACACTTTTTTCCTTCTTCTCTCTCTTCGCAGTTACCTCAAACTTTAAGGACTGCCAGCGCTTCCAGTCCCCATATTAACAATATTCAGTATCCTGTTTATATCACGGCATTTGTTGATGTTAAGGTATGCTCCGTGCTTTAGTCTAACAAACTACATTGCTCAACTTGACTCGAAAGGCAGTTCTGATAAAACGCTTTCTCTTTCTTTTGTTCCTATCTTTACTCATTAGTATTTTGAAGGTTTGGCTGTGCTTCGAGCCTCTCAGTTACCTATTAAGAACTATCTGCAATTATTACAGGTAAATAGATTTCGTTTACCCTAATTGCAGCAGGTCTTACGCGATCTATAGTTAGTCTAAATGTTACAAATGCCATATAGTTCTATCCTTAACTAATATTAAATAATTTCATCCCGACAGCTGGCAATACTATATCTTATTGGACACATCAGTCGTCGTAGTTTCCAACAAATTGCCTATTGTGACTCTTTATAGACATCGTACAACATCAAGTCACAGCTACTTAAGAATAAGGTAATCACTAGAGGGTAACTACTCATTTATATCCAGAATGCCGATACGCTGACATCTTGTTTTTCTCCCCTTACTGCTAATATTATATACAAATCTTTTCATTCATTATAGCGCCTTGTTCTTATTTATCAACTCCAATTTGTCAGCAAGTCCCCAAAGAAGCGCATAAATAAGAATTATATGACAATAAGGTACAATAAACATAATTTATAATATTATGTCCTCCAATGTCAGTCTGGTTTGTATACATTAATATGTTATATAATAGTCACTCTCATTTACAACCAGTTCTCTTTTGATATTAAAACTGTAGGCTGATTATGATAGATATAAACAAGATGTAGTGCAGTAAGTGAATTTACATTGCATGAATAGGCTAGTGCATTATACTTACTAAAAAGATGAGAGTAACAGGTAACTCAATTGTAAATCGGTGATCGAAATATCACACTGATAAAAGGACTTTCTTTATAAATTGTCTACTCCATCCCTGCCAAGGTTTATCATACTATGTATTTTTTTCTTTCCTTAACCCAGTAAGGCAATGGAAGTGATACCCCCTAGCTGAACTATCTATCTTGAATAAAACCACAAATAGTGTGCCTCCATATTTCTATGTAAGTAGTTAATACAAAGGTATCTCCAACCTAACCTTTGTTTCAAAGCTCAAATTTCTTTATTCATTCACCATGGGGTAAGAAGAGCATAACCAAATGCAATAACGTTTATGTAGTACTTTTTAGACATTAACGCCTGATTCTCTTTTCCTTTTTGTCTCTTTTGCTATCTTTTTCATTCATGGAATCTCTCTCTTTAGAAAGAAGGAAGATAATCTTAAAATGAAGCTGATGTAAATTGTATATATGTACAGAGTATTAAGCAAACCAGATATCAGATCACTTCATGTCCTTAAATCAATGTATGTTCAGAATACCAATGTATCATATAATAGATCATGGAATCTCTCTCTCTAGAAAGAAGGAATAAAATCTAAAAATGAAGCTGATTTAAATTGTATATATGTATATAGCATTAATTCAATTAGGTATTGGATTACTCTATGTTCTTAAATCAAAGTATGTTCATAGTACCAATGTATTATATAACAGATCACCCCATGAGTTCTAAAGTAATACTCTCCCTTGTATATATAGCCGCTCCCTGATGTATCATATGTAAATATCAAGAGTACATTGAATATGATAACTTTGTTTTGTGTTTTTCAATATAAACTTGACCTAAGCCCAAGACTGTTACACTGTATATATAATAATTGTACAACTCCACTAGAACACAAGTTTGTGACATGTTTTTAATTGTTTTTCAGTGTTGTGTCCAATGTCCTATTGCAAATGACGGACTCCTGAAGAAGGCAAATGCCGAAACGCGCGTAGAGTTTCCATCCACCGCTTTGCTTACTCCTTTAGCCCCAATTAACATCGGTGTCATTTGTGTTGTCTACTTTTCCCCTTTTCTTATTTGTAATATAGTATATCTTCACATATATTTAGGATTATAAATATGTTTATCACTGACTTTTTAAAGCAATATATGTATATTTATATATAGGAAATGTTTACCAAAAATGAAGAAAATAATTTAATTAAAGCAAAAAAATCAATTTATACATAAAAAATTAGTTTAGTTTCTATTACATGTCACAATACTTATTTATTCAGTTGTATGGATCCCTTGGGTTTGTTGGCTTATTAATTTAGTTCACTACTGTCTGCTTTGCAAAAAAAAAGGCCTGGCTTGCATTTTAGAGCTCGTGAATTAGCCGATCCCTGAAAATGAGTGATGTAAATCATAAAACAAACAACGTAAAATATGATAACGTGTCTCTAAAGTTGAAAAAAAAAGGTTTACATGTGGAAACTTTGACATTTATAGGGTACCTTATAGCATTGTACTGAGAAGTGCTTATTAAAAGCGGTAGTTTTGTGCAACTGGTAGTTTGAACTCACCAATTCAAAAATGCTGTAATATCCAAACTCCTGGCCAAGGCACTGGCGAACCGCCTACTCCCATATATTGCAGATCTGGTCCACCCGGACCAAGCAGGCTTTATGCCGCATCGGGCGATGAGACACAACATTCGCGTGCACAGGCGGCGGTAGATGCGGTTGGGACGACCGGGGATCGGGCGGCATTGTTGCTCGCAGACATTGACAGAGCGTTTGACTCGGTCAGCTGGACCTACCTCTTTGCCCTCCTGCCGCTTCTCAATCTGGGACCGGTGTTCATCTCTTATGTGAGACTGCTGTACACAGACATCACCGCCTCGGTGCGTATCGCGGGGGCGATCTCTGAGAAGTTCCCAATTGCTAGGGGTACCCGTCAGGGATGCCCCCTCTCTCCATACCTCTTCGCGCTGGCCATGGAGCCATTGGCCGCGCGGGTGCGTCTCGATACACAGTATCGAGGTTTTGTGGGGGGGGGCGGAACTCTCGGACCGTATCGCATTGTATGCGGATGATGTCCTCTTCTTTATGACCGATCTTCCCCGCTCTGGCCCTCGCATGCTGGATATAATGCGAATGTTTGGGGAGGTCTCGGGACTCTTCCTCAACCCGCGTAAATCGACCCTGTGGGTGCTGGGTGAGGAGCCGGAGACATATCCCTGGGCCTCGACTCTGCAGGTGGCGGTCGGTGGTCTAAAATACCTAGGTGTCTTCCTGTCGGACTCTGCTGCTGTAGCATGGGAACGCAACGTGCTGTCGGTATGGGACAAGGTCCAATCGGACATCAAGACCTGGTCACGCATGCCCCTTAATATCTATGGCAGATCTGCCATCTTTAAGATGGTTGCCCTGCCACGGCTCCTGTATCAACTGCAGAATCACCCATATAGGATTGACCCACAGTGGTTCCGTCGGGTGAATTCGGTACTTGGCCGATTTTTGTGGGCCGGAGGTGCCTCCAGGGTAGCGTTGCGGACTTGCTTTCTTTCCACATACTGTGGCGGACTGGCTACCTCCGACCTCCTGTCCTACTACCAGGATTCGCATCTACTGGTGCTTAATGAGTGGTGGTATGGTGACCACAGTGACCCGGCGTATGCGTTGGAACGTTTTTTGATGGAAGATGCCACGCTACACACGCTGCTGTACTCGGCCAGACAGCGAAGGGCACTGCCGCAGGTCACCCAGGTGGTCTTCATGATATGGAGACAGGCGCTGCGCCGTATGGGATGGTGGGGCAGGCTGACAGCCGAAACTCCGCTGTGGAAAAACGGACAGCTTCCAGCACTGGCCTCCCTATCAGGCTTTGGCGGCTGGGACGCCATCGGGATTTCATCACTCGGCCATGTCCTCACAGGGACTGCGCTCAAATCATTTCAAGACCTTAGCACCGAATTTAATATGCCCAAGACCCAATTTTTCAAGTACCTACAATTTCGTCATGCTCTCGCACCGAGCCTGGTGGGGATGGACCAGCTTCCTGAATTTAGCCCGGTTGAAGCCCAACTTTTCATGGGAGACCTGGGAGACAAGAAGGTTTCCAAAATATATCGAACGCTGGTTACTCACTGCTCTTCTTCTCTCCTGTCACTGAAGGCCTCCTGGGAGACAGACGTAGGCCCGTTGGATGAGGATGACTGGAGGGAGGCCCTTGAGTCCCCCCGCGGGGCTGCCATAGCTATATGCCTCAGGTTTATACAATTTAAATACATACATAGGGCATACTATACTAGGGAGCGATTGTGGAGAGCGGGCCTCATTGCAGCTCCGGAATGTTTACGCTGTGGAACTGAAAGAGGAACGCTACTGCACACGGTATGGTCCTGTGTGGGTCTGACCCGGTTTTGGAATGGGGTGTGGAATTGTCTGTCGGAAGTCCTGGGGTGGGACCTCCCTCGTACACCCAGACTGGGCCTCCTTCATGTTCTGGAGAATGTGGGGGGAAACATCTACAAACGCCACCTCCTGTTCCTGGGGTTGGTTGTAGCTAAACGAGATCTGGCAAGAGCCTGGAAGAGCGACCGTGCCCCCCCACTTAGCGCCTGGAAGGCGGGATTAGATTTTCTTATGGGGCCTGTGTTTGAGGCCAGGGGGTGCCCCCGGAAACATTATAAGATTTGGAAGCGGTGGGCAGACTATAGAGAGCTGATGCTGGAACCCCCAGTCGATATAGATGATGTGCCACCATTGGATGGGGACCTTGGGACCTAGGACGTTATCTGACACCTGTCTTGCCTTACTCACGTATCTGAACTGCGAACACGTGCACGGGGTTAGGGTGGGATAAGGGGTGGGTAGCAGGGGAAGGAAGTTGGGGTTGGCCTTTTGGGGGGTGGGGGACGTGGGATGGGGAGGGGGGTGCTTCTAAATTTAGGCCTGTTAGTCATTCTACGATGTGTATACTGTGGACAGTATCCTCCTGTTTGTGGAGAACTGTACTTATGCTTTGCCTAATCTTTCAATAAAAGCAGTTTTGAAAAAAAAATGCTGTAATATGCTACAATGAAGGGAAAAAAAGGGGGTTTGGAAAAATAAAATATTTGCCTAAGATCACACAATTTAGGTGGGGAAGCTGCATTTTATCCGGGTTTCTGGTTTCACTCTGTGCAAATTAGCCAGTCAATGGGTTCCTATTTGTCTTTCCTATTAAGGCAGTTTTTACCTCTGAGTGCATTCTTCTGCAGTTTTTAACGTACAGCACGAACTGGACCCCAAGGTATCGGAGTGCTTTATATTTTTATGAGCACCAGTTACATTACACAAGACCACATGCATTGTTTGTGGGCACTGGGGAAACTAAGTGATTTGCACAGAATCACAAGATGTTGAGCCCACGCCGGGAATCAAACCTGGTTCCCAAGTCCCTCAGTCAGAAGCTCTGACCCTAACACCACATGCTGTTTTGGGGGGGGGGAGTGGCAGGCGGAATTGACATGAAAGCTCGAGCTCGAGCTGAGCCAGAACCAGGCTTTAGGCTCGAGCCTGGCTTGAGCTTTCAGTGGCTCGTGCACCTGTACTCCTGAAGGAGTTAGCCTCACTTAATAAACGTAAGGACAAGACAGGTGCTATGGAAACTTTCGATCATGATGTAATTGTACTTGCTGAGACGATGTTCTCTTCATCATGCCATGTGAGCCAGCAGAAATATAGCTTGGCTGAACACAAGGCCCACATTTACTAACCCTGTGCATTCTCCTTACGTCGACAAGGCAAAGCAAGGCAACGCAAAGGCTTGCAAAGGCAAGCATAGGGTCGATTTATGCAGCCGTGCGTAACTTTATAAAGAAGTGTAAGGCAATTGCGTCGCGTTAGATTTCTTAGTAGTATGCATTCTGTTGGTAGAGCATGGGCATTCCTGTGCAGCCACCCACAGAATGGTGACGCAATCCCAGACCTACTGAAATCAGTAAACCTGGGATTGAGCTAAAATAGTGTGCCACCCCGACCATGGCTTAATGAGGAGGAATACATTTTCTTCTCATTATTATTTCCCCTTTCTATGCACTCTGCACCACGCATAGAAAGAGGGAATTGCCTCTTAGAATTGTTTTTGTGGAGGAAGGGATGCCTTGCTGCACAAAAACAATGCTGCCCGTAAAGAAGACATCTTGCATCATGGCTCAAGGGTGGCTGCGTTGGCACAAGGGGGCCTCTGGTGCACTAGCGAGGGGAGAGATCTGAAGAGTGTGACATCTCAGAAGACATGGCACAGTTCAGCTTTCTCCCATTCAAGCAACACAGCACCTTTGCTTGTTGCCTGCGTTGCGCCATATTTTAGTAAATATGCCCCGGCATTACTTTCCCCCACATAGCAGGGGAGTACCACAGGCCACTGCTGCCCCTGCGGCCTAGGTAACCCCCAGACCTCATGGGGCCCGCCAGCCTTTCAGAGAGGCCCATTCAGTCCAACGCCAATGAATATCCCTGAGACTAAGGGGCCCGTCTTCACATTCTGTAGGGAGAGGCCGTTATTTTGGGTTACGAGGCGCCACTGCCTCAGAGAAGCACTTCACACAAAAAAATCATAGCTTATGTTTTCTACAGCGCACATTATCTGTTGTCCACAAATGATCCTGTTGGAACTGTGACTTCACTCCAGTCGCCCGCTTCCCCTCTGCGGCTGCCTCCTCCGTCCTCTCACAATACCCGGAAACCCGAACCCGAACCCCTGGATAGGACGCTTGCTTAACTGCATTTCTATTTTCGCTTCTCCTTTCGCCTCCCCTTCTTCGGGGCATAGGGTCATGCTGTTGGATTGAGCAATTTCTTAGAGTTAATATACATTTGCTTTTCTGTGGCCTCCCGCCCGGTTCTGGTCAAACGAAGCAAGCCACAAAAAGCCAGGATGGGCTCCTGCGGGGGTTTACAATGTACACTTTATGTGTGATGGAAAACTGACGGCGGCGGGCATTTCCTTATGCAAGATTTATATACAGGTTGTCTGTCACCTCTGCTACTTCCGGCAGGGCGCACCCACTTCCTCCCGAGTCGCACCCTTTCTCAATGCTGTGGCTCGCAGTCCCAGAAATGCAGACTGTATGTGGTGCTGGCTGTAAAGTGAGCATGATTGACAAGTGTGCCGGTGTGAATTGGAAACTCTGTACAGCAGCGCAGAGGGTTGAGTGCCTGCAGTCAGGAGAAACGCGCTTTGTACAGTCCTTTTACCCAGGGCACAAGTCCTATAAAAAGAAGTGGGGGGACTGACCAAGTTAGGCAGTATTCAACTATGCAAGTGACAGCATGATGTGTGCCAACACAGCACATGACGTCACGATGTGTGACATCTCACATGGCATCACAGGAAGTGACCTCACTGGAAGACTCTGCATTAGGATGAGTATAAAAGAAATAAAAAAGTGCTCTTTGTATTGTTATTTCTGTAAATACTGGGACAGACCATCCCATCAGACATTCTTACAGTGCGTGCACTTATATACAGGGGACTGAAAAAAGTAAAAAGCATGCCTCTTTTAAGGATCTGTGACGAGATAACAAGCTGTGTGCTTTTGTTTCCTCTCCTGTGTTCCTGCGTATTTGCATTTAATTGAGAGGTTCCAGGCCGCCTTCCGTCTAATATTTGATCAAAAGGAGGCCCGATGGGCCCTAAACTTCTGCCTTTATATTTGGCACAGCTGGAGGTGTAAAAAAAAGCCCCCTAACTGCCTGCCCGTTGCTGCTGAGATTGAAAAGCAGACATCATGCAGGAGCTGCTGAACGTGTGCCGGTGTCTGAAAATGACACCTGGACAACATATTTCTGTGGTGCCCAACTTCATGGCAGGGGGGATGGCGTCCACCCTGTGAAAATAGTGGGTGGACGCTGTGTACCAGCGTGTACCCCTGACTCGTGCCCTGCTTTTACCCATTTTAATTTCAGCGCACCAGAGGTCAAAGTGCATTAACAAAAAGTATGGGAACTGCGAGGCTTCGCGCAATGAGGATGGGGAAAAAAGGCATGGTTAAAAAACAAAATATTCTGTTACTTTTGTCGGTCTTCACCTTCAAGTAAGGCGGGAAAAAGGGAAGCCTAAGAAAATAATATATTCTGTTACTTTTTTCAGTCTTTCACCTTCAAGTAAGTACACATAAAATGCACGGTCGTACATTATGTGGCCGATCTAATTAAGGGCGTTGCACAAAAACAAGTAGGCTAAAACTCTGTGCTTAGCATAGTGTGTCTCCCGAATGGTATTTTGTTGCTTCTGTCATTGCATCCAGGCATATAATACAAGTAACATTACACCTACAACAAGCCAGGACGTTTGTCTTTAACAATTGGTGTTAGTTGCATAAGTTGCATAAGACAAATAAGCATCAACTATGGCTTTGTTGTATATAATACTGAAAATGCTTGCGTTCTGGAATGATGAGACTGGGAAAGTACTATAAAGAGTCTCTATGAAGGTACATCCAAGGCAGAGAAGGGTGGTACTTCTGCAGAGTTCAGATATTTTTCACTCTGATGGTGAGAGCAAAAATGGAGAGCCCGCTAGGGACCCGTCTCAGCACCTGCTTTTTATAACTCCTGGTGCTGAGTACGGGCATGACCCGGCCCCCTTAAAGCCCTGCTCAGCTCTGTTAGTCAATGCACTGCTGAGGTCTGTGTGGGTAATCAGAGAGCCACAGAATTGAAACCTGCTTGGCCCATCAGAAAGGGTCGGATTGGGATCAAAATTAGGCCCAGGCACCAAACAAAAAAGTGTCCCACACTGGTGGATACTCCGTTTTGCAAGGTAGGGAATGCACACCGCTTTTTTTAAAAGAGTTCGTCCTTATCTTTAATTCACAACTTTTGTTTTGGTAGCGTGCTCTTAGGAGTGGTGCCCTGCCCCGTCGGCACCATAGGTACTACATCACTGTATTTTTGGGGCGACATTCCGCCCCAAGATCCAAGGCACAGCTTCATGCAAACTTGCGTCATATGTTCCATCTTACTCGTTTTTTAATCAATTTTTAATCATCATTTTTCTTAGCTCATCTTATATTATTCCACTTGTTTCTCTGCTCTTCAGTTCCACACGCAAGGAAATGTGCACATTTTCAATTATTTCACATGTTCAAGTTTGTCCATCCGGACCTTATTCCAAGAACAAGTACAGAAGCACGGAGTTCTCCAAAAAGCAGTATTTTATTAACCCAATGCATTTCGGGCATTTACATGCCCTTCTTCGGGGTTAACTACAAACAACAAAATAAGCATCATTTATTAATCTGACATTATTTTAACTTTGACATTAACACAATTAAACTCTTAATTCTACAAAATGTGAAGTTTGCTTTTGCAAAATGCATTTCACCTACTTATTCAACTTCCCATTTATTTTAGAACATTCTCATTACCACCCCTCGTATTATCACAAAAAACATTAAGCTGCCTGGTTTCAATGCGCCTCCTTCTGTGTTATCCCCTCATTAAATATGGCCGTCCTCATCTCCACCGTGCATTTAAACTCAAACGCGAATTACCAGCTACTGTGTTGTCACTCTGTTCCATTAAAGCTCGTTTTTAGATTCCCTTTCCTTCCACGCACCCTTCCGTTCCCGAATTTCCCTGTCCTACTTACCCATACTTTTAACGAAGTGTTGTCCTTTAATGCTCCCACTTTCCTCACTGTTGCATACTTCCCTTTGTCCTCCCACTTTCTGATACATGCATCTATCACTCTGCTTCCTATCACCCTTGTATTTCAATCGTCTCCCACACCCTCTGCACCTTCACTTAATCCGCCCCCTCACATTATTCTAACACTCGCCATTCTAGAGAATATTGTTAAGTTTAACCTGCTGCTTGATTACTCACGTACCTGCTTTAACACAGAAATGTTCCTCATCATTTCGCCGCTGCGAGGTAAATGTCTCCCAAAAGTTTCACAAGCGCTGCATTAAAACCCTCCCGTGATTTACCATCTCCTCCCCTATTTGACAGCCAATTAACATCCTAAGTGACCCGCCCTTACTCAACTTCGCTCTAGTGTTCTAAAAAAACTACTATTCCCATGATACACTACAATCATATTTATAAATGAAGTTTTCATGAACAATACAATGATAATATCTTGGTGAAATCAAAAGTGCCGTAACATCTCCTATTCAATTAGCTAATGAATCTAGTTGCTCCAATGTGCCTTAAAGTTAATGTTTGTTGTTAGTTTAGCTCGCTTAATCTTCCCGACGGCCCCCAGCGCCTAGAGACCCTTATGGGTGATTGTGCGCTTTACAAATGTGGACTTTACTTTCCGTGAAACACTGCTTCATGCACTCGAATCTTCCACCTTGCGTGTGGTTACTTTGCTTGTCCTTTGTTCGTAATAGAATCCTTGTTGGCTGTGGGTGCAAACCCGGTTAAGGCAGACTTATGAATACTCCGTTTTGCAAGGTAGGGAATGCACACACTGGTGGATAATCATTTTTCATAAAATGTTTCATAGCCCTCCATTCTTTTTGATATTCTTCTCCACTCTGCACGCCTCACTTTTCCTTTTGTCTCCACACTGCGCTCATTCCATTTTGTTACTCCCTTCCTGTTGTCATTTTGTCCCAGGATGAATGTTTCTCGCAGTCATTTTGTAAAAAAAACCAATTGTGCTGAGTTGTCTAAAAAGTTCTTTTTTGTGCGAAATTTGGTTGTTAGCCTTTTTTTAAAATATTTTCTCAATAGAAAACGCGAGCCCCTCGCAATTTTGAAGATCACAAGGTTTTAAGAGGCACCTGGGGCTCAGCTGTCTGCTGCTGGAGACAAAAGTAGAGCCTCTTAAAGGGCCACTGCTTGTAATCTGTCTCCTTGCATGCACAGCCCCATTTCACTCCACCCTCTGGTAACATTAGTGCTAGCTGTGATGCTCCTAAACAGCATCGCCACTCCCCGAGGCCTCATTGTCATGCTCAGTGACAGTGAGGTAACAAAACTCAAGGGGGGCCTTCAAAGTACATGGAGGGGGGCCTGCATGCTCCGGACCCAGTCAGGAGTTCTCGGGCAAATGGCCCACTGCCCTTGCATAGTACCAGAGGGAGTCTCCTGGAGCTTGCCCCCCACCGCTGGGGCTGCTGGGACCTTTGTTACGCCACTCCTCAGTGACTCGGATGGGGGGGGGGAGACCCACCACATGCTGTGCCTGCTTAGTTTGGCCCATGATCCTACTGCACATGACAATTAGCACTCTGCGTCTGTACTCAAGTCACCCTGAGGTCTGACCGCCGCTCTTCGCCTGCAGCAGCCTTCCGGGTTGTGTGCAAGCGGCCAAGGTATGATATGAATTTATTTGCAGTTTTTAAAAAAACGGTCCACCAGCTGGCCTTTGCCACAGGCCCCTCGGGCAATGTCTGATTGCCCGCCCTGTCAATCAAACCCTGACAGTGGAGAATAACGACTTGTGTATGTTTAATCCCACGGGCCGGTCTGTGACACAATGCACTGTGAATATGGAAATCATAATTTTAAACTTTCATTGCACACAATATGATTGATAGGCTGCTATAAAATGCGCGAAAAGGTTTAAGATATGAGTGCTTCCTAATTATACATTTTATAGCCTATCTTTAGTGGAAGCACGGACATGAGATTATCATTGATATGTTTATAATTCACTGGCAAAGTCGTATCATTAGGCATGTCAAGTGAGGCCCAGACTAAAGCATTTTACAATTGCCAATTACACAGGTGTTAAGTTCAAGAGCCAAGATTATCACAGAAGAAGCGTAGACCGACAACTCCCCGGAAACCTACCATCCTCTCTTTGAATCCCAGCAATACAGTGACTGCAGAGAACACTGGGCAGGAGGAGATCCGGGATCAGGAAAGACAGTCACGCATCAAGTGAAACAACACAATCATTTAGCACTTGTTGTTCAAACAATGAGCTATCAAGGGAATATGCTGCAGGCTGGCTCCCATATCACCACCATTGTTCCTCTTTATCCCTTGCCAGGTGCACAGGAGCTAGTGCGGGTATTTTTAAGCTGAAACTTGACTCATTAAATGTTAAATTATGAAGAACTGTTTTGCATTTGTGTTTTTTTTTTGTTCTCTAAACAAATAATCATTTGTGGTTTTTTTTGTTCTCTAAACAAATAATATTCAGTTTGGTCATTTATATATGCAATATATGCAAATTGAGTCTACTACTTGGAATGTAAAAAGTTCCAATTCACTTTCTTGGATATGTGCTGCTCTTAAATGAGATCCTTTTAGAAGAATATTCAGATGCCATTGTCCTTTTCACATAGTCACTGATGGAAATTGTCCTAATTAGGGACAATAAAACACACAACTTGACCTTATTTCTTGAGATAATATTATGATTGGAGACAAGTCTACGCTTTTTAAACTGTGACACTCTGATGATGCCTTTGCAAAAGATGCTTTTTCAACTCTGCTTCAGACAGAGCTCATCTATTCACAAACTGGACCTCAAGGCTGGGAAGAGCAAGTTGTTGCTGGTGTCACAACAGACCTCAAAGTGAGAAGGTCGGAAGAGACCAACTATGAGGTGTAAAAGGTCACATGCATCCCACATCGGATCACAACTGCTGTATACTATAATAGTCTTCCAGTCTTATGTCAGTCATTCAAAGATGAATATGCTACATCTGCTGGCAAAGAATCTTTGTTAAAATATGCCCCTTATATTCAGTCCTGTGTGCAGTATTTCTTCTTTCTACAGGTCACATTTTTTACCACATGCTTAGATCTTATTTTACCTACCTGTCTATAAAGGATAAGGCACCACAACGGTGTACAATGAGTGGCCCATTGACTGTAACCCTGGCAAAAGGTTACTCTAAAACTCAGCTTTGTTGCTGTGCTGCAACAGACCAACATCAGTAACTTTCAGGTTTGTACCTTGGCCTTCAGAGCCTTTCATCGTGCTATCCTGTTGCACAATCACACTGTAGTCATAGATTTCACAGTGCACCTCTTATGTCGCAGTTATTTGTTTCAATAGGTCAGATTTTCATGCCGCAATGCATTATGGGTATTGTAGTAATCCATGTGGGATTACATTTCCTCACGTGTTGCTTCAGTGTAATACATAAAAGGGACTTTGCTCTGTTCAGAGAGATCAGAGGAGTCTTGTAAGGAGTTAAACGCTACAATTGATAAAAGGCTACTTTAGCTCAATCAATGGGATTTTGTCAAATGCAATACACACTGGATCTGAAAACTCAGAAATTTCAAATTTGTTGGGATCCTCAAAAAAATATGTACAGGAATGGGGAGGGGTGAGGAATCGAGCAGGTTTACTTCCTTCTTCAATATCAAAGGTTGCTTCTGTCATCGGATTATCAACTTTGACTAGTATTAAAACGTCAACCTGTTGTAAATATGTCCTTGTCCTAAAAAACATACAGTTTCACCTCGGCTAAGGCGGAACCTAAATCATATATAGGTTCTTCCTTAATCTGCCCCTGCAAAGCTCAACTCAGTGCAGAACTGATTTATAGCTGCATCAGTATGGGCAGCTCCATCTCTTCAGGTTTGTGTGCTGTCTGATTTGAAATTAAGTTGCACTGAATTGTGGGGTCGCGCCACAGATTGGTTTGTGCCCCCACCTGATAAATGTACTTATTGGGTGGCCATTGCATTTGGAAGCTGTGGTTACATTTTGTGATCGACCTTCCTGGGCGATACACATAACAGGATTATTCTCATATATGTCTGGAAATTATCTCGAGGACACATAATACGATTAAACCACAATGACACAGATCTGCAAGTGGGAGGAAGCTCCAGTGGATATTAATGCCTTCGGGTTTGAAATCTGAATGAGTGACCTTTAAGAATGCTGTCAGCTACCTGGAAAGTACATTAAATCTTTGAGCTGTAGGGCATCACCTCCTAGGGGATAATCCCATTAAATGCAGTAGCGGCAGCTCCTCAGAGGAGCATCGCCCCACTGCTTTTCAGCAGTGGAAAAATAGAAAAATAAAATGATAATACCATGATATTATTATCATTTTATTTTTCAGTGCAAGCCAGGTTATGGTAGGGCAGGGCTGGGCTGTCAGGACAGTGGGGGAGGAGCAAATATGTGCACTTAAGTGTGCATGATGGTTTGGCCTGGCCGTCTTGAGCCGGCCAAATAGTCATGCGCACTTAGCATGTTCTCCACGGAGCTAGGGTGACCAACCGTCCGTAAATTTTGCGGACCGTCCGTAATTTGGACCTCACTTCCGTTGTCCGCGAGGATCCTTTTTATGGACGCCTTTTGTCCGTAACTTTGGTTATTGCAGGGAACAGCACTGTTCCCTGCATGAAGCCTCAGCCTCCTGATTGGGCCGCCTTGCATTCCTCCTTGAGCACAAGCAGCCCCACCCGCCTTTTGTCATTCTGTATGCGGCTGATTGCCACATACAGATTGACAATAGGTTAGTCTGGAGTGTTACTTACTGCATGCAGTGGCCTCCTGCCAGGGGCTAGGGCAGATGGAAGGAATGTGCAAACAAGCCAATGCTGCTACAGAATCCAGTTCATTCAAAAAAGCTGGTGAAACAAGTTGAAAAGAAGGGGCTAGAGTTCTTTCAGTCTCATCATTTTAGAAAAATGCACTTCAATATTATATTCAACGAAGCCATGGTTGCTGCATTTTTATTTTATGCAGCTAACAACCATTGACAAAGCCAATAGTTCTAGCTTGTTGTAGGTGTAAAGTTACTTGTGTTATATATCTGGATACAATGACAGAAGAGGCAAAATACCAGTCGGGTGGTACACTATGCTAAGCAGAGTTTTTTAGCTTAGGTGTTTTAAACCACACTCTCAATTACATCAAACACCCCCTTTTAAGAACCCCCCCTTTTGATCCTGCTTAAAACCCTGGAAACAACACCATGTCACAGTCACCTCATGGCATGGCACTGTGCATCATGCATGACTCATGCCTGCTACTTTTTCAGATTGCCTATGTGCAGGGGAATAGTGAACCCTCCCCCACACCCCCCTCCTTGCTTTATGAACTAAATCAAGGGTGACATTCTTGATGGGCCTCTTCTGTCTGCAACTCTGCAGACAAAGGCTCAGCTCATAATTAATATGAGAAGGTGGGCGAGTGAGTAAGTGAAGGGATGGGTGGATGGGTGGATGGATTATTGAAAGGGTGAATGGATGGATGAAAGGGTGAATAAGTGGATAATAAGCGAAAGGATGGATTAATGAGTGAAAGGGTGGATGATAGGAGAGTGAATGTGTGGATGGATGAGAGAAAAGGTAAATAGATGGGTGTATGGTTGGAAGGGTAGATGGATGGGTAAAAGGGTGGATGGATGAGTGAAAGGATGGATAGATGAGTGAAAGGGTGGATGATGGGCAATTGAATGGGTGGATGGATGAGTGAAATGATGGACGAGTCATAGGGTCAATGGATGGATTCATGATTGGATGAGTAGAAGGATGGGTGGATGGATGGATCTAAGGAAGGATGGATAAGTGAAAGGGTCAATGGAGAGAGAAAGGGAGGGTGGATGGATGACTGTAAAGGTGAATGGGTGGAAGGATGAGTGACTGGGTAGATGGATGAGTAAGTGGAAGGATGGCTGGATGGGTGAAAGGGTAAATGGCTGGATGGGTGAGTGGATAAATGGCTGGATGGATGAGTGGATGGTTGGGTGGAAGAGTGGATGGATGAGTGTACCAATGGAAAGGGTGGATGGATGAGTGAAAGTGGGGATGGATGAGTGAATTGATGGATGGAAGGATACATGACGAATAGGTTTGCAAATGGATGAATATGTTTGGATATAGATGGGATTACTTATATACTATTACACAACCTCCTTTGATGTGTTTGTAAAACGTACCTTTTGTCCCGAAGTTTTGTCCTGAATTTTGACCTCCTGTCCTGAATTTTGACCCTTTGTCCTGAATTTTTACCCTCACTGTCCTGAATTTGCACCCATGCCAGTTGGTCACCCTACACGGAGCTGTATTGCACAGCCTGGGTGGAGAACATGCACAGGCTCCCACTCCCTCTCTGAGAGCCGAATCAGGCCACTCAGACAAATCATGACGCTACTGTCATGCTGGTGACAGCTGCGTCGTGATTGGCTTTGGGGTGCCTGTGTGCTTCCTGCTTCCGGGGGTCAGGAAGAGAAGCGGTGGAGAGACGGCGGTCGTGCAGAGGAAATTGTTATATTCCCCCGCCACCCCGTTCCGTAACAACGGTCATTGCACAGAACATTAGACAGCAAAGAAGAGTCTTACCAACTAATTGTTCTTGCCCACAGTACAGAAGCTTGTGGGAGCACGAATTTCAAACTGAAAAATATGGAAGTTATGAATGTTAATAGTACATTTTAATCAACGCTTCTTTAGGTTTTGTCCAAAATGAAAGTCATGCTGGTTATAATTAGGAGTAATAATACTCAATAAAATAAGTTTAAAACAACTATCTTGATTTATATATTTGAGGGAGGTTTGATGCCACCAGGGACAATGGTAAGAAAAGCAACGTATATGTAAGGCTCAGTTATTAGACTTCTGTATCAAACTAGAGTATACATAAGGCTTAGTTATTAAGCTTCTGTGTCAGACTAGAATATATTTAAGGCTCAGTTATTAGATTTCTGTATCACACAGGTGATAGAATAAAATGGTGAGCTCCTGATACAAGAAATCCGTTAAAATTGTGTCGGGTTGAGTAATATTTCTTTATTACCCCCTTCCCTCTCCAAAACAATACCAAAGTGATAGTTGAATCCCCTTAACGTATTATGAGCCCTCCTCGCTCTGTAGATTGTGGTGAGTGTTGTGTTTCAGGAAGTGGGTCAGCCCATGTCCCTTACCTGTGCAGGGGTCAGTGGGTAATCCCTCCCCTGTCACTCCCGATAGTCACAATCCGTGACGTAGGGACAAGGTTATATAATAAACAGGCTTGAGAGCTTATTGTCTGGTTTGGAGACAGGAAACAAAGGATTGTTCATTGACAAGGTGCATGTTTCAATCACCCCTTGGTATTTAAGTTGATCTAATATCTCCCTGACCTGTTTTTTAGCTTCTTGCTTAACTGGGTACTGCCTTTGTGCAGTTGGTTGATTTTTTAATTGGATCTTATGGTGAGGAGAATCCTCATCCCATCCTACATGATTTTTATATAATGCAGGAGCCTTGGCTACTGCCCATTTTCTGCTATAAGTATATTTTAAATGAATTGGAATATGATAGGTGAAGGCTGGCTTAATGATGTCTTCGCCATGTGGGCACTCCCTGACAAATTCAGGTGGCCAGTCTTGTTCAGCTAGAAGAATGTCATAACCCTGAGAGAGCTTCTCCCAAAAGAGTGCTCTTATTTTTCTAGTTATGTCCCCCTCCATCGGGAGTGTTGCTTCATATAACCTATGTGGGACACTAACCCTGGTATCTGCAGTTTCAACTTGGATGTGCTCATTCAAGTCCACTGTCTCCAGATGATCCTTCAAGTTCTTGCGAGCTATGGTGACTTCTGCTGCGCTGTCCAACATTATTTGAGCCCATTCCCTGTTCTTGAGTTTTGTCCTCAAGATCCTCGGCATGTCTGATTTTTAGGCATGTGTCCCGGAGGGGTTGGGACTTGAGGAGAATCTACCACGAGACTGTCTTGTGAGGCTTTGGTAAAGAGAAACACAGGTGCCTTCAGGAGAGGTTTTAAAGAAGGTTTAATTGGTATATAAGTATTTTTCATTGGAAAAGGCAGTCCACTTGTAAACAATAAGATAACAGGGTCTCAAATCATATACGGCTTCAATTCAGCTCTAACATCCGGGGGTCTTGCCAGGCGTGGTGATGTCTGTCCCAGGTGCGTCTTTCGAGGCTTCCCCCATCGGTACCAAAAGAAAAGGGAAACGGGGGTCAGGTACTTGCAACGCTTTCAGAATTATTACAGGGCCGGGGGTGAAGACACAACTCCCATGCAATAGTGCTCGTTTCACTCAGTCGGGTGTGAGGGCCAGTGCTCGTGCAGAGGGAGGGGAAGTAAGGGCGGTGCGCTTCACTCTCGGGGCTGTTTCCTCCGCCCAACCCAGCCCGCTACCCGGCCACGTACCTCTTGGAGCCACGCTCCTCCCGCGGGACCGTGGCTGGGGATGCGTTTTGTTGTTGGCCTCCTGGCTTGCCGCTCTCTCCACGCTCGAAGTCTCTCCTTTCGTCTCCTTCCACGCTCGTCTTCTCCGGGGAAACGCCGTCCGCGGCGCTCTGGGCACTTCCTGCTTTTGACATGACGTCTTCGTCGAAGGGCGGAGCCTCGGCCTCACTATACAGTTCCTTAAAGGGGCCGCCTCCGTGGATATCGTCGGTCCAGTCGGCCTCGGGGTCAGCCGTCCAGGTGCATTGTGGTAGCTGTGGGGACAATGGGCACGGTGAGAGGGGGGTGGCGGACCACCAGTCCTTGGGTCCTACCATGTCCGGTCCGCCCGCCCCGTCACAGCATGCTACCTTCTTTTTGGTGAATTGAGGGGTCTTATTTTTTGGAACGTGTTGATCGTCTTTGGACTTCACGCGTTCTTTCTTTTGTTCTGACCGTCCTCTTCTTTCAGGTTTCTGTGAGGAAGTCTGAAAGGTACGAGAGGAACATGTATCAGTATCTTGATATCTATCAGGTTTTCTCAAATTATCCCTGAGGTTATACCTCCTTTCAGAGGGCTCCTTTTGTGGAGACCTACCTCGGGATTGAGAACACTTCTCTTTAGAAGTTTGTTTAGAGTTCTCACACTTCTTTTTAATAGGAGTAGGAGTGTTTTTAGTAAAGACCTTTTCAGGACTTTCTGTCAGTTGTGGTTTAACTGGTTTACCACTCAAACTGTCTCTACCTAGTTCTTCATTCATAGGATTTTTCAATTATTCTGGCTAGTCCTTGAGGTTGCTCAGTTACATCAAATTCTCTTAACTTCTGGCGGTTCGCCACGGATGCTGCTTCACCTTTAATATTAGCTAATATTATTGTTGAGACCTGTTTGAAATCCTTCAGTAATTTCATACCTAAATTTAAAGCAGGCTCTGCCCAGTATTCATTTTGAATCTGTTTCAGGATGTCTGGTATAACTGCCATTGACGGAACACCATGTGTTTTGGTGTAGATTGCAGCAAAGACTGTACCCCAAATGTCACAGTCCTCCAGGTGTGGTGCGATTCCCATTGGTAGACAGATTGTTAGAATTCTGTGTTTCTCATGAGGGGTAGTATCAGGAAATACTGCCTCGATTTGAGTAATTTGTTGAGCAATCGAGAATGGAATTTGTTCCTGTTTTGCGGGTAATTTACCAATGACTGATTGTATAGTCTGTGGTGTAATTTTATATGTGTTCCCCTGGTAAGGGGTGTGTTGTGGAATACTTATAGGAGGTTGGACTGTTAGAGTCCGCATGACATATTGAACCAATTGTCTATAGATTTTAATTAGTTTTTTGAGTTAAACTAATAGTTCCTCATCTGTCATTTCTTCAATGGTAGGATGTGGTGTATATGTTTTAGGGTGCCTTTACACCAGAGCGCATGCTCTTGGTATGTTAATGGAATTTCATTATCCTCGAAAGAAATGTATTCCGTTGGAGGTTGATCTTCTTTGTGGAAGTGAAACACTTTTGTTCCAGAATTTGCTTCAGGGAAGACTATCCAAAAATAGAATACCTCTGTCTGATGATATTCATGTGCCTCTATCACAAAAACGACCCTACCACCTCTTGCTAATAGGCCATTTCGTATAAGTTTTATAGTGATGGTTTTCCTTACATTTTCTGGGATGATTATAGCATCCTCGTCGGTCTCTTGGAAACCTGTTATATTAAAAGCTGCAACGACTGGATCGGCTGCAGCTCCACCGTTTGTTCTGTTGTCGCCGTTAATCGACATTGTTTAATGAAAGTAAGGTGCACAATATTTTGGAACGCTGTATTCGTCAACGTTAAACAAACAAACCACTAATACATATGATTTTCGTCCTACTCAGCTTTGGCGGATATTTTGTCCTTTTACCCACTCCAGACTTCTGTTGGAGTATTTTACGGGAAAAAGGGGTCTCTGAGAAAAGCACGACTGAGTTACTTTAGTATCTAGCGTTAAATTAGTGCCTTACCAAACGTTGGGCGCCATGTAGTGTAGTTCCTATATTCCCAATAGGCTTTGCACATTGGAATAATATATCCTATAGATTTGACGTAGGACTGAGGTCAACTAAGTCTCTATTGAATATACTAAACTTAATTGTGTGTGTGCCAGCTAACTCAGAGGTCACTAGAAACGTTCTCGAATACACAAGAAGGGATTAGTTTCTGACAACCGCATAAACATGATCAACAGACAAGAACCGGGGGTCTAAAGGCCAATATTGTGGCGGGCTACCCTTAACTTCACAACAGCAAGTTAGTACCCAAGTTACCGGGAAAAGCCTGGGAAAAAGAAGAAAAACTCATACATAGGAAAGAAACACTAAAGTGATAAGTGGTAAGATCCAAGCTCCTTGCTCTGGATTGCCATCAACTAAACCTGGTGATCAGTATTATCATTTGGTCATCCAGTTATCAAAAATGGTAAGTCCCTTGATCATCGAGACAACACCATTAAAACACTTGTGGGCTGGATCATGCCCACAATCACCTTAGGACCACAAATGAACAGCTGGATGGTTGATGGCTAGAGATGATAAACTGCAGTGCAAAAAGGATATATATGTGGTGAGTTAAAATAGAGTGATGTGTCCAAAAAGTAAATACAAGTTTAATTGAAATATGGGCACATCCCCTAATTAAAAACAGAACAGTGCAAACGGCAGTTTAAACAAATGACTGTCAAAAAAGGGCCAACATGTTTCACCCAAGCGGGCAAACAATCCCTCGGCTTTCGTCAGGGCCTCTGCTCTCAAAACATTGCTACTGCTTCCAAACGTGTTAATTCAAAAGACTAACCTAAGTCTTGGCCTCCCCCAAGACTTAGGTTAGTCTTGAGGCAACGACGGTTAGAGCGGGGCCTCGATAACCTGAGCACGGTCCAGGTGAGGTGAGGTCCAGTCCCCGGTCAAGTCGGATGCCATCTGCATTCACTGACACGGAGGATTAGTACACCACAGGTTGTATTTATTCCAACCTTGAATTGATTGTTTTCACGTTCATATAATTTTTGAATTAACACGTTTGGAAGCAGTAGCAATGTTTTGAGAGCAGAGGCCCTGATGAAAGCCGAGGGATTGTTTGCCCGCTTGGGTGAAACATGTTGGCCCTTTTTTGGCAGTCATTTGTTTAAACTGCCGTTTGCACTGTTCTGTTTTTAATTAGGGGATATGCCCATATTTCAATCAAACTTGTATTTACTTTTTGGACACATCACCCTATTTTAACTCACCACATATATATCCTTTTTGCACTGCATTTTATCATCTCTAGCCATCAACCATCCAGCTGTTCATTTGCGGTCCTAAAGTGATTTTGGTCATGATCCAGCCCACAAGTGTTTGAATGGTGTTGTCTCGATGATCAAGGGACTTACCATTTTTGATAACTGGATAACCAAATGATAATACTGATCGCCAGATTTAGTTGATGGCAATCCAGAGCAAGGAGCTTGGATCTTACCACTTATCACTTTAGCGTTTCTTTCCTATGTATGAGTTTTTCTTCTTTTTCCTAGGCTTTTCCCGGTAACTTGGGTACTAACTTACTGTTGTGAAGTTAAGGGTAGCCCGCCACAATATTGGCCTTTAGACCCCCGGTTCTTGTTTGTTGATCATACGTACATTTGGGGATGTGAACCAAAGCTGGTCTTTAAAAATCTCCCTATGACCCTTCCCTCCCTGTATTGTTGTAGTAACCGCATAAACATGACAACTTTGTTTCCCAAGAATAAGAATATATCTCTCAGAGTCGTGGAAACAATAGATAAGTATTTCACTCAGTCAATCATTCATGCTTCGTTTCTACAGAGTTGCAGAGAAATAGAGAGACTGGTGTTTTCAATAAAAGTGTTTATTGAAAAGTCTTCTTTCTCATGCAAGAGAGGTGAACTGCTGCAATCGTTATGCAGACTGCAAAGTATAATGCTTACAGCGAGAATAGTATTATAAAATAATACTGTAAGAGCATTGTATGGTTTCTAAGCCATATAAAAATACATACATAAATACATTGACTAAAATACTCAACTAATGCTTCTAAAATACACCTACCCCAATGTACCTAAACTAAGTCTAGTATGAGGTAAGAAGTAAGTATTGTGTAGCATAGGTTTAGTTGTTTTGCCAAGAATCTACCAAAGGTTTTTCTAGGTTCTAGTCAGCTCCATACCTTAGTTAGAATGAAGAAGGTCTGGTATCTCTGTCTCGGGACTCGATTTCCCAACACCCCGCAAGGGGAGCTTGGAAACACTGGAGCTGGAATCTCGGCAAGAGAAGAGCAGCCTCTTGATCAGTGCGTCAGCTGGAGAGTCAGCTTCCTTCGGCACTTGCTGTAGCGAGCTGCGTCGGGCAAGTAGATAGTCGATCTGCTCCGAACCACCATAGTTTGCTATAGCAAGTGAAGGCATATTTATACCTTGAAGGTGTTTAAGAATGCCATAGTTTGACGTAAAGTCGGGCATATGAACCTCATAATGAACCCCTTAGGAATAGCTGTTCATTGTAAAACTAACTGAAATCTTGGAGAAATCAATATTCATTAGTTAACAATGAGAGAGGGAGGGAAAGGTAGAGTACACTCTTAGTCCCCCTGGTCAGTAAATTGAACAACGAAAGAGTGTAATTTCTATAGCCTCAGAAGAGCGAACATGGGAAAAGTACATAAATCTCTTTAGATTTATATAGAAGGCCCTCACTCACCAACCTGGTTGGTGATATGCTTCATCATTGGGCCCCACCGGGAGAGACCGAGTGCCTCCCCGGTGTGCTTCGACGCCAGATTACTGCGGAGCTGGTTTTTGTTTGGTGATAGGTGAGAGTGTGTAAATGTGATATATTTAAAAATGTCTAGATTGTGTCTCACGAAAAAAAATGTATTAAATGGCCAATCAGACATATTAAAAACAAAGTGTTTGAAACGTGCCAAATAAATTGTTTGGCTATTTCCTTATGGTGGGGTCAAAATGTTTCTGCCACTAGTGTATGATTTACTTGGCATTCGTCAGGACCATGAGAGATGTACCTCGGCGGTATGGGCGCGCTAAGGCCCACCCTAACCAGAGGACGTGAAAGTAAAAAATGAGTGTAAAAAAGTGCAAACAAAACAACAAGTTTGTGTTTTTTTTACCTCTACATCAGAGGAACCTGTTGCACCTGTAAGAAAGAAGGACAGTAACAAACATATATAGAGAAAACAAGACACACAATTAATATTTTATGCGTTAACTGTTTGTTACAGGTAAACCATGCTCTCAAAGAGGTGCTTAAACTGTTCAGACTGTAGGTCACAGCTGAGAAAAACCTGTAATTGTTACTTTACAGTGATATAGATGCTAGCTGCAAAAATCAGGCTAGTAACGGTGCATGCAAAGGGAAACTGTTTCCAAATAGTATAAAACACCTGCACGCCAACTAGGGCGTTTAGCGGTAATAGCGGTGCGGGTTGACGATCAATAGGCCACAGAAACGGGCCAGTGAGCCAAAGTGGTGTGGCATCAACCTTCCACACACATGCACCTACTCCGGCTAGATCGTAATTTAAAATGTCTCACTTGTATTGTGAGTGATCCACACCCCAGGGGTCTCGGGAGGGGGGTGGTGGCGAAAGTGGCACACCCTGTAGGAGGGAGGATGACAAAAAACAAACAAAGGACCTAGGCATGAGGCGAGAGTCCGACTTGAGGGAAGGATACGTAGCTTATGTCTCTGCAGAGAAGACTCACGCCCGCGACATTGGCACCCGCGCGGCACCTTGTAGAACCCTCGCACCAGACCCTGTGGATGTAGGGGCTAGTGCCGATGCCGTATTTAAAGTAAAGAACGGGGCTGTTTGTTGACAGGCGGGGGTGCGGCCACAGACGTCAAGACGTGTGGACGGAACCCCCCTCCAATCACGGAGCGCATTCAGAGTAACGTATAGCGCAGGATGTTGGAAAACTAGACTGCTGCCCTGAAGTACGGGTGTCGCCCATGATCAAGGGCTTGTAATCCAGAGTTTGAAAAAACTTTATTCTACGCTCCTTAAAGTCAGAACTATACCGCAGCAACTACGAATAAAAAGGCACATATAATGCATCGCAGTGCCTAACAGGGGGAATTAGATGAAATTAAAATTGAAGATAAACAGAAAACTCATAACGATTCTCCATAGTCAGTGTATTCATGTGAGAGCGCTAGATGGAGGACGGATAATTTATCCATGGGCCATATAGAGGCACAATATTTGAAGAGAGGGTAAATATTAAGAATGGTGCGACTTCAAAACAGTGGTTGCACACTAAATTAATAACAGATTTGGCGGATGGTATATCCGTGGGTCAAGGTAGAGGCGCGGCTGCAGTGTTAAAAGAAGCCACGTTACGTGCATATTATGGTGCAACTTAATTATGCCTGACCCCGGCAGGCCTAGGTTAAGTAAAAATGTTTGCTCATGAGGATATGCTTTATCACAAAAAGGTACTCATGGGGAAGGACAACACTATTCAAAAGGGGGATGGTTTATATCTTGGAGTTATAAAAGGAACAATATTATGGCTTTTGTGTTGAAATAGCCATGTTTGATACATGGTTAAGACTCAATATTGCTCCAGTGTCGCTTGGACGATGTCCGTGCTAGTATCGTAGTACTGTTGCCCATGGTATATCATCATTCAGACCATTATGGTGGGTCCCCAGCCGGTAAACCCATCTTTGTTCTTTTTCGAACAGTAATTGGGTGACGTTTTTTCCAGTGCACACTTGTTCGATGATGGTCCATTTTAGATCGTTGGTGGTGTGGTTATGTTGAAAGAAGTGCTCACTCATTTTGGTAGTAACCGTGCGACATCTGATGTTACTACGATGCTCACATATTCTCAGTTTGATTTTTCGTGTGGTCATGCCTACGTACCTAAGTTGGCTCTGGCATGTGATCAGGTATACTACATTTGTAGAATTACAGCTCGTGTGGACTCGTTGTGTCCACAATTGACCAGGTTCCAAAGTAAGTTGTTTTGTGTGTGTGGTTAGATGGCACACATTGCAGTTTGAACATGGGAAATGGCCAGTTACCCATGGGAGACCCCACGTGTCTGTGACGGATCTCACTGTAATGGCTGGATTCTCTTTGGGGCGTGTGTGGACTAAAGAGTCTTTCAGGCTCCTTCCTTTTTAAAAAGAAAATAGAGGTTTATTCCAAGTTTTATTATTGCTTGTGATAATACTCCAGTTCTTATTGATTGATTTCTTCATAGCGTTCGATAGACTACTGTAAGTAGTTACACAGGTGAGGGGTATATCTTGAGGCTCCCTCATGTTATCTTCCAACAGAGCTTCACGGGGTTGGTTCCATGCCCTTTTGTAGCCTTTGTTCAGGATATCTGTGGGGTAGCCTCTTGATTGGAGTCTGGAAGTCAGGTCGGAGGCTTGTTCACGATAGTCTTTGATGTTGCTGCAATTTCTCTGGATATTGGCCATACGGTAGGTTTTCCATAAGTGGCCTAAGGTGGAAACTGGAGAATTCTAGGAGGTTATTTCTTAGCAGTTGGTTTGTAGTGTGTCCTGGTGGTTAAAGTTGTGCCTTTAACTGTGATTACTACGTCCAAAAAGACCACTTCTTGTTTGCTGCTGCAATGTGTGAATTTCAAATTGGGATCCAGGGTGTTTATCCATTCACAGAAATCTGCCAAGAGAAGTTCTCAGCCCTTCCATATGAGGAGGACGTCATCTATATACCGCCTCCATAATCCTATGGAGGAGGCGAAACGACCATTAGTGGGCAGAATTTGTTTGGCTTTGAAATCGTGGACATATAATCCCGCCGCACTGGGGGCAAATGTACTGCCCATAGACGTGCTAGTGCATTGGAGGAATAGTTTTCCTGTGTATTCAAAAAAGTTTTCTTTGAGGGCCAGGGTTGCACATTTTAGGATAAATTCCTTTGGTGTTTGGTTCTCCCAGTTTATGGAGTCTAGAGCTAATCCCTGGACCCTGATGGTGTCATCCTGTGGGATGCTCGTGTATAGACGTTCTATGTCTAGAGTTACCAGAATGATGGACCCTTCTGCAAAGGTTTGGCCTTGTAGGAGCTGAAGCAAGCTTTTTGTATCCTTCAAATAGGTTGTGGTACCTTGTATGATAGGTTTAAAAAAATAGTCGCAAAAAACGTGAGAGCGGTTCCAAAAGCGATCCAATTCCCGACACGATCGGTTTCCCGGGCGGGGGATCTTGTTTTTGTGGGTTTTCGGTAGTGTGTAAAAGTAGGGTATCACACTGTCCCCTGCCGTTAAAAATTCTGCCTCATGTCTTGAGATATGTTCATTCTCACTAAATTATGTTAATAATTTAGTGTGGAACCAGTGTTTTGTATTAGCACCATTCTTAATATTGACCCTCTCTTCAAATATTTTGCCTCTATATGGCCCATGGATAAATTATCAATCCTCCATCTAGCGCTCTCACATGAATACACTGACTACGGAGAATCGTTATGAGTTTTCTGTTTATCTTCAATTTCAATTGCATGCACCGTTACTAGCCTGATTTTTGCGGCTAGCATCTATATCACTGTAAAGTAACAATTACAGGTTTCTGTCAGCTGTGACCTACAGTCTGAACAGTTTAAGCACCTCTTTGAGAGCATGGTTTACATGTAACAAACAGTTAACGCATAAAATATTAATTGTGTGTCTTGTTTTCTCTATATATGTTTGTTACTGTCCTTCTTTCTTACAGGTGCAACAGGTTCCTCTGATGTAGAGGTAAAAAAAACACAAACTTGTTGTTTTTTTTGCACTTTTTACACTCATTGTTTACTTTCACGTCCTCTGATTAGGGTGGGCCTTAGCGCGCCCATACCGCCGAGGTACATCTCTCATGGTCCTGACGAATGCCAAGTAAATCATACACTAGTGGCAGAAACATGTTGACCCCACTATAAGGAAATAGCCGAACAATTTATTTGGCACTTTTCCACCACTTTGTTTTTAATATGTCTGATTGGCTACTTAATAAAAAAAAAATCTGAGTCACAATCTAGACATTTTTAAATATATCACATTTACACACTCTCACCTATCACCAAACAAAAACCAGCTCCGCAGTAATCTTGCGTCAAAGAACACCGGGGAAGCACTCGGTCTCTCCCGGTGGGGCCCAATGATGAAACATGTCACCAACCAGGTTGGTGAGTGAGGGCCTTCTATATAAATCTAAAGAGATTTATGTACCTTTCCCATGCTCGCTCTTCTGAGGCTATAGAAATTACACTCTTTCGTTGTTCAATTTTTTAAAATCAATATTCAAGCAAGGGGAAGTCCCTGACTGCTTAAGCCGATTTTCCAAGAAATCGTTGTGACGTTTGGTACGGGTGGAAGTAGCCATGGCTGTATTTGGGTAGCATGGGCTATGCCTAAATAAGGGCTTGATTTATATGCCTATATTAGGGAAATGTGAATTGTACCTATATAAGGGCATGAATTGGGAAAATTCACTCGGAGCTTAAAACGCCACACAACACCAGATTATACCTCATCTTGAAAAGATCATCGGCACTCATGGAATTCTCAAAGAACGGATAACGGCCCTCCCTTCTCCAGTCAAGAAGTAATGGAATACCTACCGTCCTGAAGTGTTGGCCACAGGAAGAGTACACCACGATGGCCTCAGGCCAACGGAGAGGCAGAGCCCTATATGCATACCCTCAATATGGTGCTGAGAATTGCCATGGCCAGTAGACAGAATGTGGACTGTGCCCTCTATTCTTTTGTAAGGGAATATCGTCTGACTCCCCATTCCACCACTGATGTCAATCTGAGCTCTCTGTGCATGAATCACATCATGGGTGATGTTTTCCCTCAAATGGAAAAAAAACATCAAGACTGCAGGAAAGCGCTGCTGACCAGTTACAGCGGCGTCGATCAAGGAATGAACACATGTCCAGAACTTGCAGAGCTATACAGCTGCGGCCGCTGCAGGTAAGAAAGGTGGGGCCCGGTGAAGGGCGATTCGAGAGACGGCCATAAGGGAAAATTAAATAAATAATTAATTTTCCCTTGTGGTCGTCTCTGGAAATCCCCCCTCACCTGGCCCCACTGCTCTTACCTGCAGCTGTCGCGGCTGGAGCTAGACCTAGTTACATTGGTGTTGGTGACCAAGTGATGGTATAGAATAGACATCCCTGAGGGAAATTAACGCTTCCTTTTGAGCTCCGTCCATGGAGGGTGCAGGCGATAAAAGGAACCATGATCACAGCCCAACGGGTGAGAGAAATCATCACTAGAAATGTGTCATTCTTCAAGCGATACCAAACTACTGAGAGTGGATCCCTAACCCACCCTTCTGTGAGATCGGAGATTGAGGAGTCTTTAGAAGACGAGTGGTTTCCCATGGCAGTTGTGCTCAATCCGCACCGTTTGAGGTGCACCCTGCATTATCTGAGAGAGAAAGAAGTTGTGTCCCGGAAATACGGTCACCTTGCTCCCCTGGTCTCTGTCCGGTATCAGGGACTGATGATTCTGACGAGAGGAGAAATTACTTGAGTCGTCAAAGGACTAGAAGGTACCATCTCTGCCCCCATCCTGTGAGGTCCTCCAGACTGAAGACTTTTGTAATGTTATAAAGACTGGAAGAATCATTTCATTTTGGGCCAGGATGGTAAAAAGTGTTTGATGTTTGTTCTTTGCTTTTATATTTTTCTCTCTCTCTCTCGTGCTCTCTCTCTCTCACTCTCTATCACTTTTTCTTCTTTTTTTTTGTTTTTCAAGTTATTGCATTCTATTTAGGTTCTGGTATCTATTGTTGGCAAAGGAGAAATGTTGTGTTTCAGGAAGCAGGGTCAGCCCATGTCCCCTTCCCCTGCAGGGGTTCTGTGGGTAACCCCTCCCTTATCAGTCCTGACAGTCACAACCCATGACGTAGGGACAGGGATATAATATAAATGGGTTTGAGGACGTTGCTAGTAGAGCACCAACCAAGACTACAGGGCAGTGTTCATTTCTCACGTCCTTAGAGTGTACAAGTCCGGCCGCGTGACAACCCCACATGCAGATACTTTCAATACCCACACAACAGTGAGGAGCCCAGAAATTCATAGACAATGGGATGAATGGGGTCCTTAGGAGGGTACCCCCTGCCCTCCTTGAGGCCCAGAGGCTGCAGCAGCCTGCCTTAGGTCCCTGTCCATAGCGCCAACATGCTTCTGCCTGTTTAGGATAGGATAGGATAGTATTTATAAAGCACACTTACACCAGCTGGTGTCAAGGCACTAGTCTCATGGGTGTTAAATCTCATGGGTGTTAAATAATCTTATGCCCACATGCTCTTGGATTATTCCGCCCATCTCTAACGCGTAGATGAAGAAGGGAAGGATGTACTATACTGTCAACAGCAGGGCTGAACTGGCCGTAGCGGGCACCGGGCATTTCCCCGGTGGGCTGCTAGGGTAGGAGCTGATTTTGGGCCCCTGAGGGCCACTTTTGTTACAGGGACATTTTTGCAGCATAGCTGCTAAATCGGCCCCTGTAACAAAATCGGCCGAAACCGGCCCTGGCAAACACCTCAACAGGGGGAGGGCGGCCGAGCTCTTTGCCAGGGCCAGATTTGGTTCCCAGTCCGGCCCTGGTCAACAGCAGAGGTCGAAGTGGGCGGGATCTGAGGGGCCGGACGTGCCCATTTGTTTTTCATTTTTTGAAAAACAGTTCCCCTACTTAAAAGGCATCCATCCTGGTTAATTCTAGTATTTATGATGCCTCAGCTGACGTAGAGAGGAGAGAATCTCCTGTGCTGCGAAGTCGAGGAGGGACAGACAGCTGAACAAGAAACAAGCCTTCTGGTCAGGGTGTCAGGCTGCCTGAAAGACATGCGTGTATTTGGTTAATCTGCAAATGTAAAGGTTACTTTGAAGCCGTTATTGGTTTTAATTGATTGAGTCACTTGAAAAGTATTCTTTTTGGGAGGTAATGTAGGTGAGCTGTGGAATGCGTGCTTTTAATGGACAGTCATAAAAAAGGTTTGCATTAGGTACATTATTCAGATCTATATTTTGGAAGCACGTTTTTTTTTGTCTTAAATCGAAATCTTTGTTGCGGCCTATCTTATACTGTGTGTAAAGTAAGTTTAAAATTATGACACATATTCAAGGTGCTTTCTATCACAAGCTTGGATCTCCTGACACTAAAAACACACGAATATTACCCCTGCACCAACCAGAATTCAGTTACGTGGCTCTCTGGTTACACACACAGATCTCTGTAGTGCTTGCATTAACCAAAAGAGGTTTCGCAACGTCAAATACTGCATCTATCACTGATTAGTTTAACCTGAAACTTATTTTTAATTCAAGGTGTGTGGTCAACATGCAGTTAACTGAAGATGAAAGACCAAGAAAATTGTTACAATATGTTTTTTCTAGCCACGCCTTTGATCACCCCTCCCGCATTGCACTCATGATCACAGTTCTCCTACGTTTTCTTTTAATGAACTTCGACCCCTGGTCTACAGATCTATATTTACTGTAAAGCTTGCTGCTTTAAGTCTAAGGTGGGGCCGATCAAGGCTTCGTCCTTCCTAGGTCGATAGCATGAGCATAGCTCACCACCTGGCTCCATGGGAAAATCTAGCTTGCCGCGCGATCTGTGCAACTGGCCAGCTTCATTCAATAACATCTACAGCCAAGGGTCAAAGTTTACGGACTTAAAGTAAACAGACTCCCGTGCCAAACACTCACAGCCCAGGAGGAGGGTTGTTGAGAACTGCGTGTGGGAGCTCCACAGGCACGCACGAAAATATACCATGAGCGTCATTTGTAAAGTTCGCGTCCCCTATAGATGACCGACCCCACCGCAGGGTGAATGCGCGTGCTGCGATGGAATGCAACGATAACCCACAGTCCACATCCACACGCCAAAAAAGGAGGATTTAATAAGCGGGGAAAAACTTCATTTTGGCAGCCACGCGATTCCTTACGTGCGACTTTGTCAGTACAATTAATTATAAGAGCAATTTACATTGTAAAAACAGAGAGTTCTTTTTAAACATTTGGAACCGGTTAAAGCTGAGAAAATGTGAAAACTGTGAAATCTAAAGCTAGAATGTAGGGTCAAGGTCGCAAGGATGTAGGCTTCATTGCGTGGGAGTAGAATCTTAAACTCAGGGTTTTTTCCTAGTTGAAAATGCGATTATACAGCCACATGTGTTTCTTACCGGACTCTTTTTGCTGGAAGGATGTTTTTAGTAATTCATGCGCTATTTTCAATAGAAAATACGCCAGTTGCACGCCAGGTTAAACCTACCGTTTGTCTTAGTACACCTGAAGCAGATAAACGACACTGCCCTCTAGTGGTCTTTACCGGCCAGGTCACACAGATTTGGCCTGCCACCGCTGACACCTGAATCCCTCCTTCTGTGATGGTTATGTTTTGATGACAACTTCTGTGTGTCTCGTAACTACAGTAGCCTTGACCCCAACCCCATATCCAGATGCACGTTGTTCAGTGGAAAGGTCACACTTCTCAGAGATCTTTCCAGTCAGGGTCAGACTGGCCTGTAGGGGAATCAGGCAGTGCCACAAAGACTGACAGTTTAGCGTGCGGCTGGCATTTTGGCTGTTTCTAGGCATGTTTTATGGCCTGACACGCCTGACCTTACTGTTGATTTCCCTGATAGTACCACAAACAAGCACACATGCATGCAGACCCATACCTTACAAAACACCTTCACACCATTTCTGTACAAGTTTCAGCTGCCCTGTTTGCAAATGTGGGTCACTTTTTAGCCATTTGATTCGCTAATTGGGGCAAAAAAGTTTTGTCGGGCCTTCTTTTTGTGCCAGTCGGAGCCTGAGTTAGCCCACAACTTCAACTTTTGGCAGGTCCAACACAGTTTCTATCCTTCTGAATGTTAATAAGCTAGTTTTAAATACCACCTATTAGTAAGAGGGAATGGAGCTTGTGATGTGATCTATAAATGTTTCTTCGTTTTATCATTATTGTTATTTTTGCGTTTTTATCAATATTAATAAAACGAAGAAGACTGATATATTTTCAATAAAAATAAGGGACAGTTGTTTTTTTGTTTAGGCAAATGCGTTAACAATATCTCATGTTGACCTTTGCTGCTGCACCTTATGCATTGCCACCTTAAGTCCGTGTGGGAGCAAAACACCACAAAATTTGATTCACCCCAGAAGATGCTTCTGTTCTTGCACCCTTGATTTTGCGATAAGAGACACCACCCTCCTGAACATCAGACCCAACATTAGCTTAGCAGAGTTATAAGATAGGGTCTGAGCCCACTCAGTACCTGAGTTATAGATCAATGAAAAGTTTAAGGGTTTTAGTACACATTTCAGAGAAATGCTAAATATATGCCCTGAAGGCCCAGATGCAGAGTACATAGTCAGAAATCAGAGTTACTCCAAGTCCTAAAAGCAGCAAAATCATAAGTTGAATGGACAGAGACCCTAGTAAAAAAAGAGAAATGCTATATTCAGTACACAAAAGGAATTTCATTCATAATACATGCTTTCCTTTCTAAGGAAAATAACCAATTGAGTCAGTGTCCTATGCTCTGGGAAGACTGTGGGGAGAGAAGACACGCAGAGGGATATTGATTGGGAGGGGTAATGAGCAGAAGCTAGATAAATAGAACACTTAAAACAGAATCCATATTAACCCGTCACAGTGGGCGTATGCGGAGGATGGCTGGGGTCCGTCCAAAACATGCCCACCCCATAAATCACCCGCACCGCAGCGGAATTCGTGCCGTGGTCAACGGGTTAATAAAATAGTATCTCTGCAGAAATGTGGCACCACTAAACTACATTAATAAATACACTTTTAAACACCTAATAAAAACTGTATCAAGTGCAACTTTAATCATTTATCAGTTACAACTATATTCATCATAAAAATCATTAGCAATCAAAAATGATTTGCCTCCTGAAATTTCACATTTAGAAAAAACGGCCACACCTGCCTCTAATAGATGAGGAGTGACACACAAATGGAAAGGGTGAAGGGCTAGAGGACACATGGGGAAAAAAAACGAAAGATTCTTGGGAAAGATGCAAAGTTCCCAAAGGTGATTACTCTGACAGAAAACCAACTTCCAAATCGAGTGGGTGGGGATGTAAGGCACAATCAATCAATCAATCAATCAATCAAGTCATTTATAGAGCGCACTAGTCACCCGTAGGGTCTCAAGGCGCTAGGAGGGGGGGGTGTGCCGTTACTGCTCGAACAGCCAGGTCTTGAGCTTCTTCCTGAAGGAGAGATGGTCTTGGGTCAGGCGCAGGTCGGTCGGGAGTGAGTTCCAGGTCTTGGCGGCCAGGTAGGAGAAGGACCTTCCTCCTGTTGTCGCTCTCCGGATGCGGGGGACGGCGGCGAGGGCGTGGCTGGTTGATCTGAGGTGGCGCTTGGGAGTGTAGAAGTTGATTCGGTTGTTGAGGTAGCTCGGGCCTTGGTCGTGTAGGGCTTTGTGTGCATGGGTGAGGAGACGGAAGGTGATTCTTTTGTTGACGGGGAGCCAGTGCAGGTCTCTCAGATGTCCGGAGATGTGGCTGTTTCGTGGGATGTCGAGGATGAGTCTGGCTGAGGCGTTCTGGATCCGCTGGAGTCTCTTCTGGAGCTTGGCGGTGGTTCCGGCGTAGAGGGCGTTGCCGTAGTCCAGTCGGCTGGTGACGAGGGCCTGGGTGACAGTCTTCCTGGTCTCGGTGGGGATCCACCAGAAGATCTTCCGTAGCATGCGTAGGATGTTGAAGCATGACGAGGAGACGGCGTTGACTTGTCTGGTCATGGAGAGGGAGGAGTCCAGGATGAAGCCCAGGTTGCGTGCGTGGTCCGTCGGTTTGGGTGCGGTGCCCAGGGCGGGGGGCCACCAGGAGTCGTCCCAGGCGGAGGGCGAGGAGCCCAGGATGAGGACCTCCGTCTTGTCTGAGTTCAGTTTCAGGCGGCTGGTCGTCATCCATTCGGCTACATCTCTCATCCCTTCGTGCAGGTTGGCTCTGGCGGCGGCGGGGTCGTTGGTCAGGGAGAGGATCAGCTGGGTGTCGTCGGCGTAGGAGATTATGTTGAGGTTGTGTTGGCGTGCGATGGCCGCGAGGGGGCTCATGTAGACGTTGAAGAGGGTGGGGCTCAACGAGGATCCTTGAGGTAGGCCGCAGATGACTTCGGTGGCCTCTGACTTGTACGGTGGTAGGCGGACTCTCTGTGTTCTTCCGTCGAGGAAGGAGGTGATCCATTCCAGTGCCTTCTCCTGGATTCCGATGTTGCCGAGGCGCTGCACTAGGGTGCGGTGGCAGACAGTGTCGAAAGCCGCGGAGAGGTCCAGGAGGATGAGAGCCGCTGTTTCTCCGTTGTCCATCAGGGTTCGGATGTCATCGGTGGCAGCGATGAGGGCGGTCTCGGTGCTGTGGTTGGCTCGGAAGCCAGACTGTGAGGGGTCGAGGGATCCATTCGTCTCGAGGAAGGCGGCCAGCTGTTTGTTGACGGTCTTTTCGATGACTTTGGCCGGGAACGGGAGGAGCGAGATGGGACGGTAATTCTTGAGTTCGGTGGGGTCCGCTGTAGGTTTCTTGAGGAGAGCGCTGAGTTCTGCGTGCTTCCAGCTCTCCGGGAAGGTGGCGGTGTTGAAGGAGGTGTTGATAATGTCCCGCAGGTGGGGTGCGATGACAGCGTCGGCCTTGTTGAAGATGTGGTGAGGGCAGGGGTCAGTCGGAGATCCGGAGTGGACGGAGTTCATTGTGCGGATGGTGTCTTCGGTGCTGATCGGAGTCCAGGTGCGGAGGGTGGTGGTGGGTTGCGTTGCTGCGGTTGTGGCGTGCGTTGGTTGGATGCTGAAGCTGTTGTGTATGTCCGCGATCTTGTTGTGGAAGTAGGACGCGAGGGAGTTGCAGAGGTCTTGCGACGGGGTGATGTCGTTGTTTCCGGCGTTGGGGTTGGAGAGCTCTTTCACGATGTTGAAGAGTTCCTTGCAGTTGTGTGCGTTGTTGTCCAGCCGGTCCTTGTATGTATTTTTCTTGGTGGCGCGGATCAGTTGGTGGTGTTTCCGGGTGGCGAGCTTGAGGGTGGTCATGTTGTCCGTTGTTGGTTCCCTTCTCCATACTTTCTCGAGGGCTCGGCAGTTCTTCTTGGAGCTCTTGAGTTCGTCGGTGACCCATGGGGTTTTTCTGCTGCCGGGTCTGCTGGGCGGGGTTCTCAGAGGGGCGAGTTCGTCCGCGCAGTTGCTGATCCACTTCGTGAGGTTGTCGGCGGCCTGGCTGGGGTTCGCTGAGCCGGCAGGAGGGTGCTGGCTCAGGGAGGCGGTGAGCTGGTCGGCTGTGATCTTGTTCCAGCTTCTTCGGGCAACATGTTGCTGGTGGTGGTGGATCGTCGTTCTTTTGAAGGTGAAGTGGACGCAGCTGTGGTCCGTCCAGTGGAGTCCTGTTGCGTGGCTGAAGGCGACGTCTTTGCTGGATGAGAAGACGGCGTCGAGTGTGTGTCCGGCGAGGTGGGTGGGGGTGGACACCAGCTGCTTGAGTCCGAGGTTGGCGAGGTTGTCGAGCAGGGTGATGGTGTTGCGGTCGTTGTTGTTTTCCAGGTGGAAGTTGAGGTCCCCCAGGAGGATGTAGTCGGCGGAGGGGAGGGCATGCGGGCTGATGAAGTCGGCGATGTCCTCGCTGAATCGTGTGCGTGGTCCCGGGGGTCGGTAGATAAGGGTGCCTCTGAGGGTGGTCTTCGGGTCGGTGTGGATCTGGAAGTGCAGGTGTTCGGCGGTGGTTAGGGTGTCGTCGGTGTTGGTCGTGATGCGGATGGTGTCTCTGTGGATGATGGCGATGCCTCCTCCCGTCTGGTTGGCGGTGCGGTCCCTCCGGGTGATCTTGTAGCCCTCTGGGATGGCGATGGCGATGTCGGGCGCTGAGGAGGCGTTCATCCAGGTTTCCGTGAGGAAGGCGATGTCAGGGGCTGTGGTGTCGAGGAGGTTCCAGAGTTCTACGGCGTGTCTGTGGACGGAGCGGGTGTTGAGCAGGATGCACTTCAGGTGGTTGCTGCTGGTGTTCGGCTTGGCGAGTGCTGGTGCAGGGTAGGTCCGGATGCAGGTGAACTTGCAGGCGTGGCAGCTGAAGGGGCCGTGGGTATGCTTCGGGGAGGCGCGGTGACATCCCGGGATGCCGCCGGTGTTGAGTGCGATGAGGTCGGCGGCGTTGTAGGTTCGTCGGGTCGGCTTCCGTCGGTGGGGGCCAGGGGTCCTGGCGCTGGGCGCGGTCCAGGCGCGGACAGGCGCAGACGGGCTTACCTTTGGCGCGCCTTTGGCGCACAATCGGCACACCCGCTGCGCGTCAACGCTGCGCGTTCGCATGGTCGCCATATATGGCGAAGTGCGCGGGGGGGGCGGAGCAGCTGGGAGGCGGGAGCGGGGAGGGTACACAAGGCAAAAGGGGCGGGGTTAGCGGCGGTGGCGGGAAGCGGGGAGCGGGGAGGGGGGACGAAGGGGCTGGCGCAACAGGAAAAAACAGAAGGAAATAAAACACCAATTACAGGGGAAAACAGAAGGAAATAAAACACCAATTACAGGGAGACAGGCAACAATATCAGCAAACAGTAAAACACAGCAAAACCACGGGGGCAGGTCGCGGACCACGCTGCTAGGAGGCAGGGGGCGTGGCCACGCGGCGGAGCTCGGCTAGCGAGGCAGCAGGCAGGGAACACGCACACAGCAGCTGGTGGCCGTGCGGCGCGGGGGTGTCCTAGAGCTAGGTCACACTCACCTGCGTCGCACGGTCGCCATATATGGCCAAGTGCGCGGGGGGGCGGAGCAGCTGGGAGGCGGGAGCGGGGAGGGTAGACAAGGCAAAAGGGGCGGGGTTAGCGGCGGTGGCGGGAAGCGGGGAGCGGGGAGGGGGGACGAAGGGGCTGGCGCAACAGGAAAAAACAGAAGGAAATAAAACACCAATTACAGGGGAAAACAGAAGGAAATAAAACACCAATTACAGGGAGACAGGCAACAATATCAGCAAACAGTAAAACACAGCAAAACCACGGGGGCAGGTCGCGGACCACGCTGCTAGGAGGCAGGGGGCGTGGCCACGCGGCGGAGCTCGGCTAGCGAGGCAGCAGGCAGGGAACACGCACACAGCAGCTGGTGGCCGTGCGGCGCGGGGGTGTCCTAGAGCTATGTGAGATCACTGGAAGTGACATCACCATGAAAGGGCAAATGAAAGAGAAGGAAGGGTGAAAGGGAGAATATATTGTAAGGGGAAAGTTGGAAGAGAAGAAGAGAACATGTGAGAAGAGGGAGAAACATTTACACAGTCAGTGGGGGTAAAAATAAGTCAAAGAGTAAAGGTAGAAGAGGAGTGAGAGAAGACTGGACGTGAAATCGATGATGGTACAGAGATGGTAGAAGGGAAGGATAAGGACAGAGAAGGTGCTGTGACAACCTAAAGACACCTACCATACTTACTATTAAAATGTATTCCAGTAACCCAGAGCCATAATACACTTACATCATGAAACAGGAAATAGAGAGATATTGAAAAGAAAAATTAGGAGAGTCGCGCGAGCGCGTCGACAAGATGGCCGCCGCAACTGGAGCTCCGTAACTTCTTCAGCCCAATGAGCTGAATTACGACGAATTTTGTGTCAAGGTTTGCTCAATTTTGCCAGCGCTTGCCTCCTACGCCGACCCCCTACCTTACCTGTGTTTTTCAGGCGGTTTTCTCATAAGGGGGTCCCTCTGCCTGCTTCCTGGCTCCTCTCCCCTGCCTCTGCTCCAGCGCTGCCGATCTCATCAGCACAGGGGGCGGTGCATTTGCAAAGAAAGGGCCTGGCTTGGGCCTAGCCACTCCCACGTCCCACTTTAACTCTTGCACTGCTTCCTTTTCAAGAGCTTTTGGAGCCTTTTATACCCTTTTCCCTCATATTTATTAAATTTTGAGGTGGATTTTGACTTTCTGCATTTTCCTGACGTAAAAAGTTATTTTTTTCTCCTCAAAATGGAAAACAAAAATATTGCTACTAACAAAAGGAAGCAGCAGGTGTCTCCTCCCCCCAATTAATTCTAAGGTAGTTGAAACTTCTGAACCCTCGCTTACTTTGATACTGGAAGAAATTAAAGCGCTGCGCATGAACACTGATACTATTGCAAATGAAGTGAAAAATGTTCGCAAAGATATGGCGTCCATGTCCATGAAAGTCTCTGATAATATTATTAAAATTCAGGACAATAAAACTAAGATCGACGCTTTTACTCCTTTGATGGCTCAGATAGTACCAATGCATAACCAATTACTGGAATTGGAGAACCGTAATAGACAATATAATCTCCGCATTTTCAATTTGCCTGAAGAAGTTGAGGGATCCGATTGTCGCTTGTACTTGGAATCTTTGCTTCCTGGTCTTCTAAATATCAAGTTTCCAGAAAAATTTGAGGTGGATAAAGCGCATGGAATTCCCTCACACAGGAATCCACGCCACACCAAACCCAGGCAAATGATTTTCAAGGTCTTGCGTCACCATCACTTGGTCCTCATAAGGAAAGCTGCCAGAGACATTCCTTCGCTTCTAGTAAATGGTTCCAAAATATTTATCCATCAAGACTTTGCTAAGGAAACGGTTGCTATTCGCAAGGAATTTTCCTCTCTTCATCCACAATTGAGAAGCCTAGGTTTTAAGTATGGTCTATTTGATCCGTCTACAATGCGAGTTTGGAAAGATACCTTCTCAAAATCTTTTCATCGTCCTGAAGACTTAAGACTTTTTCTGGACCAACAAGCTTCGTCATCAATGGATACTCAAGCTCCTGTTACCTGAATGCATTTAACTTGAGCACTCCTGGCGATTTTTCTTTCTTCATGGGCTCCAACGGTTTCTGGCCATGCTTGTGGAACGGGTGTGCGTCTCTATGTCCTTATTTATGTACCCTGTTTGTAGCTTTTTCCTCCTTTTCTGTTTCTTCCTTTTGTGTCTTTCCTTACTTTTTCTGGCTTTCTATGTAGAGTTACTTATCTTCCTTAGCTGTTCTTCTTCTTCTCTTCCTTTAACTCCTTTCTTCCTCCTCATTTTACCTCTTCATGGCTGATACTCATGATGTTAAAATTGTTTCTCTTAATGTTAAAGGTCTGCGACATCCAGTTAAAAGAACAAAAATTTTAGACTACTTGGGTGCTTCTAAAGCTGACATTTGTTTTATTCAAGAAACACATGTTGATGACAACATTTTACAATATATGAAGAAAAAGTGGGTGGGCAATATTGTTTCGTCGCCTGCCCTTGGTAAGAAAAATGGAGTTGCGATTTTCTTTGCAAAGAGATTGCAATGTCAAATTATTAGTAAATTTATAGATACAGAAGGTAGATTTATTATTGTTAAAGTTAAAATTCATGACTCCACCTTCTTTTTGCTTAATATATATGGCCCCACGGCCGATGACCCATCGTTTTGGTCTAACTTATCTACAGAAGTTCTAAAGTTGGGACAAGTTCCTTTGATTGTTGGAGGGGATTTTAATGTGATCATTGATCCGCTGCTTGATAGACTTTCTACTACCAAGTTTAGACCCCCTAAAGTGTTTCATGCTTTTAAATCCTTCCTTAATACAACCAAACTGGCGGACATATGGAGACTGCACTTTCCCACTGAAAAATGTTTATCTTTTTTCTCTAATCCCCATAATTCTCATTCAAGGATTGATTATTTTTTGATTTCACCTTCCCTACTTCAGTCAGCTACAAATCCTGTTATAGGTACTATAGACATTTCAGACCATGCTTTAATTTCATTTGTCTTAAATATCTCCTCTACTTTTACTAAACAAAATAGGTGGCGTATGAACTCGAACATTGTCCTTACTGACAAGCATAAACCTAAATTATTGCAAGCTATACAAGACTATTTTATGTTCAACCCTGAAGATACCATATCACTTGTCACCAGATGGGATGCATTTAAGGCATACATTAGAGGTACCACTATTTCTATTATGGCTCATGAGAACAAACAATTTAACGCTAACATTAAACATTTGGAAAAGCAAATTGCTAAAATTGAACGTTTGTTTATCTCTTCTAATGACCTCCAGCACAAACTTACACTTCAAAAACTCCGCTATGAATTTAATGCCATCCTTAGTCGGAGAGCAGGAGTCCAACTTACAAAATCCAATGCTAAATTTCGTTTTAATACCAATAGATCTGGAAAGCTCCTTGCTAACTACCTACGGATTAAAAGAGATAAAACTCAGATTACCTCAATACGAGGATCTCAAGGCCAAGTGGCTATTTCCCATAAAGATATTGTTCAAGAATTTTTAAGTTTTTATTCTACCCTTTATAGTAAACCTGACACCTGCCCTGAATCTTTAATTGATTCTTTTTTAAATAAGTGCAATTTGCCCCATATTTCTTTGTCAGATAGAACAGGTCTAGATTCACCAATTACTTCTGAGGAACTTTTGCTTGCCATCAAATCACTTCCCAAGAATAAATCCCCAGGTCCGGATGGTATCCCAGCAGAATTTTACAAAGAATTTCAATCTCATCTCCTCCCTTATTTGCATACCCTTTTCTCTCATTTTGGCTCCTCTGGTACTATCTCGGGCTCTTTTACAGACGCCTTAATCATTGTTTTGCCCAAACCTGATAAAGATCCTACTTTGGTATCTAATTATCGCCCCATATCCCTAATAAACCAGGATTGTAAACTTTATGCGAAAATCCTTGCTACCAGATTAGCTCCTGTCCTCCATTCCATTATTCACCCAGATCAATCTGGTTTCATGAAAAATAGATATTCTGCTAACAATACTAGAACTCTACTCCACGTTATTGAGCAAAGTTCTCACCTTACTTCTCCTGCGGGAGTGATGGCCTTAGATGCAGAAAAAGCATTTGACAAGATTCACTGGCAATTTTTATTTAAAACTTTATTGTCTTTTGATTTTGGTGCCCCTTTTATTCGTATGATTTCTGCGTTATATTTTGCCCCTACTGCTCGTTTGTTTATTAATGGTCACATTTCTAGTCAATTTCCTCTCTTTAGAGGTACTAGGCAAGGTTGTCCCCTTTCCCCACTGTTATTTCTCTTAGGTATTGAACCTTTTCTTAATTATATTCGCCTTTGTGATGACATTCAGGGTATTATGATCAATGATGTTACTGTTAAAACTTTAGCTTATGCAGATGATGTTTTGTTATTTATTAATAACCCTCATTCTTCTGTTCCTTCCCTATTAGACATTATTGCTCAATACTCTATGGTTTCAGGTTACAAATTGAATGTAAGCAAGACTGAATTTTTTCCTTTGAATATGTTATGTACATCAGAGATGCTTCCGAATACAGATATTCTTTGGCAATCAACTAAAATTAAGTATTTGGGAATTCTCTTTGCGTCATCACTACCAGCTACATTGAAACTTAACTCTGATTTCATAATTGACTTCATTAAAAACAAAACGTCCAAGTGATCTGCCCTTTATCTCACTTGGTGGGGAAGAATGGAAGCTATAAAAATGAATATAGCGCCTAAAGTTTTCTATTCTTTAGCTATGATCTCCACCCAATTTCCTCTCAGATTTTATAAAACTGTTGACACTATCTTATCTAAATTCCTTTGGTCTAACAAAGTTCCCCGTATTGCTTATAAGAAGTTAAAAACTCCTAAGTCCCAGGCTGGTTTTTCCCTTCCAGACTTTCACCTTTACCATAAAGCTTTTATCTTAAAACAGAGTGCCCTTTGGTTTAATACTTCGCATATGGTAAAACCTCCAATTTGGTTGAATATTGAAGCATCCATTGTACGGCCCTTTGCTTTACCCTCTTTGTTGTCAATGTCTTCTACAGCGAAGGTTGTTCATCTTTCCTCTATCATTAAGTCCTCCAGATTGATAATTAATGATTTAGATTCTAATTTTGATTTACCCCTACTCTCCACAATTCACTTGTCTTTATGGCACAGTGCACTACTCAAATTGAACAGAAACATTTCCTTCTAGTCCTCTTGGATTTCAAGAGGGATTTTATATCTAAAAGATGTATTTAATGGTAATGCTTTTATTCCTTTTGAAGAGCTACAGTTAAAGTTTGGTATTCCAGCTACTGACCTTTTGAAATATCAATTTTTATGTAACTCAATTTTAGATTCCTTCCCCAATGGTATTCCCTCTTCCACCACAAATGACTTACTAATTTACCTTACAGCTGTAACATCATCCCCAAAAGCTGTCTCTGTTTTTTATAAAAAACTTACCACCTCACGGTGCTCCAATGTTCAGATTATTTCATCGTTCTGGAACACTGAGCTTTCCATCTCCCTGTCAGATGACTCCTGGTCCTCTATATGGCTTAACAGTATCTCTGGCTGGCTCCCAGTGTCTCTTTACCAAACCAATGCTTATATTTTATATAACACTTTGTGGACTCCATCACGTCTATGTCGTGCTAAACTGTTACCTTCTGATGTTTGTTGGCACTGCAATGCTAGCCCTGGCTCACTTCGCCATATGTTATCTGATTGTCCAGTTATTATGAAATTTTGGTTGGAAGTATGGAATGTAATTTTGAAAATTTTACCTTTACAAGATGATATTTCCTTTACTTTGTTGATTTGTAAATCGGTTGCCCTAACTTATCCCCTTACTGAACCAGAGGCAAAATTGTTTAATTTTCTAATCACAGCTGCCTTAAAATCCGTTACTTTCTGTTGGAAGGATGCTTCTTCTCTTTCAGTCCATGCTTGGTGGTCATGGATCACCTTTACGAGAAGAGGCGCGCAGCTATCTCTTAAAGGCGTCAATCATAATTCACAATCATTTCAGTCGTTTTGGTCTCCTATTGATTCATATGTTTTGCAATGATATTGTTGTATATTTTCTTATGTTCTCCTTTTACTTTACATTTTCACTGTAACTCTGTAGTTTATGAATTTATGATCCTATGACATGTTATTTCCCTCCCCTCTCCCCCCCTCTTTTCCTCCTTCTCCTTCCTCTTTGATTGCGATTCATTTTATTAATATATATTATTATAGTGTTTTTTGGTTTAATGCATTTCATATTGTTTATTTGATCATTTCCGCTTGTAACTTCCTTCCTCTTTTTTTGTATTGTACTTTTTCATTTTGTCTTAAAACTTAATAAAATCTTTCTGAACATGAAAAGAAAAATTAGGTAATTTATTTTCTTTATTGACTAACACTGAAACAGAGAGGCACATTTTAGGCAGGAGACAGCTAATATAAAGCCATTTCTAGCTTTAGAAATCGTGAGTCATCTGTCCGAATCAGGTTTGTAGGCAAGAATGGAAACAGCACATTGAAAGCGCATCAATAAATTCTATTTTTGCTGTTTATGAGTGATTTACCAAGACTTAAATATTGGGGGCATTAGGATGGCGGGCAGATCGCCCCCACCAGGCCAGCGGTAGACACCACTGGCCCGGCGGGGGTGCTCTGCCTGCCATCCATACCTGAAAGACCCCCGCCATATTAGTATGGCTGGGGGGTCCGCGGCGGACGGAAAGACCATTCGCCGCATTTCCTCCGGTGACTTGTCGACCAAGCAGAAAAGGGACATGATATCGTGGTGGTGTCTGCAAGACACCGCCATCGAAATTACGATGCAGGCTGAGAGGAGCCTTTCCATGGCGGCATTGCCGCAATGGAAAAACATGCGGTTTTTGCTGTTGCGGGCCCGTTGTGGGCCCCCAGTGTGTTGGGGGTGGGGTGAGGTACATGGGGGTTACCTATGGTACCCACCTACATTTGCACGCACAAAGTGGCAGGCAGCACGCGGTGCCTGCCACTGCAAATGCATGCAATGGCGGGCGGACATAGTCTGCCGACCATCATAATAGGCCCTCTGGTGCGTGACTTTTCAAAAAATTTGTATGTACCTTGTTTAGAGACGTATCACAGTAGATTGAATGCAGATTCTACAAATGGAAGTCGCAGAACTGCTCATCAGATCAGGGCTAGCCTGGGGGCTAAGGCTTAGCTCTTCTGGCTGAATATAGCCTGGGGCAGAACAGTTAAGTCAACACAACTCTAGCCAGGTGATTTTGGGCGCATGTGGCTCCTTGATCGACCCTGCGGCTGAGGTCACTAGATACCCAGCGACAATCCCTGGTATTTAATGTGTCTTCAGGTATCCAGACATGTTTCTGTTCATGGACGCCACTTCCAAATATTCAGAGGCTTAGCTGAGGTATTCACACCAAATATCGAGTCAGTAATATTGACTGACACAATTATTGAGTTGGAAATATCGTGAGCATGAATATCATGGACAAGTATATAGATTTTAAGGTACGTAATATCAATTTTTAAAACATAGAAGTCATTCATATAATTTGCAAAAATACAGTTGTTTAAAATGTATTTTTTTAATTAATGTTATGTATTTTAGCCTATATATTTTAAATGTATGTGATGTCATTTTTTTGTATAAGTATTGTTTATGTTTTTTAATATATGTTAAATTTTTAGTAGTTATTACATTTATTTAATTACATTTTGTGTTTTTTAGTTCCATAGAGGGTTGTGGGTTTATAGGGAAATAGGGTGGGAAGTAATTTAATTAAAAAAACCAATAATCATTATTTTTCATTTAATAATATTTATTTCATTGATATTTAAAAGTGTTAATTGTGCTTTGAAACATTTTTGAGGTACATTCTATGTGTGGGTTGTGGGGTTTATAGGGGTAAAAAGTGGGAAGTAATTTATTTGTATTGAATTAGTAATTAATTTTTAATTAATCTGAATCAATTTATTGATAATAAATGATTGTAATTGTGTAATTTATTTCAGGTGCGGGTTGTGGGGTTTATAGTGGGAAGTAATTTATTTTTAATTAGTTAATAATTAGTTGATAATTGAATGTAATTAATTAATTGATAATTAATTATGTTAATTGTCGAATTACATTTTTCTGGTGTGGTTTTGGGTTAATAAGGGGTAAAGGGTGGGAAGTAAATTATTTTTAATTAGTTGATAATAAATGTAATTGATTAATTGACAATTAATTGTGTTCATTGTTTAATTACATTTTGTTTGTTGTGGGTTTGTGTTTTATAAGGGTAAAGGGTAGGGAGTACATTAATTTTAATTGAATAATAATTAGTTGTTAAATACTATTAGTTATTTAATTGCAAATACGTATTTTTAACTTTGCATTTTTTTAGTTTAATTTTAGGTGGGGGTTGTGGGTTTTATAAGGGTAAACAGTGGGAAGTTAATTAATTGTGATGAATTTAGATGTAGTTTTTAATAAATATTTGTTTAATAGATAATTATTTAATTGTGCAATTAACTGTTTTTATTTGAGATGTGGGTTGTGGGTTTTGTAGGGATATTGGGTGGGAAGTAAATAAATGTTTAGTAAAAAGAAATAACGTTTTAACTGATATTAATAATTAATTTGATGATTTACTATGTTAATGGTGTAAATCATTTTCTGGTAACTTTTATGAGTGTGTTGTGTTTTGTGGGGGTATACTATGGAAAAAACATTAATTAAACTTAATAATTAATATTTGAATAATGATAATTGGTTTGTTGATAAATATTTATATTATTAGTGTATATAATCTTTTGTTTTAGTTACATTTTAGGTGCAGGTTGTGAGTTTTGTGTGGTAATAGGGTGGGAAGTAACTCCATTAAATGTATGTACTAAATATATTTTTGTTAATAAATACTTTTTAAATAAAAGTGTTTATTTGTATGAATTTCTTTTTGTATTTTATTTATATTCATATTTGTAGGTATTTGCGATATGTATTTAACATTGTAATATGTTTTTTAAAATATTACATATATTTGTATTTTGTATTCAACATATTTGTGTTTTAAAAATGTTTTAGATTTCATTTTTAATAATTTAATTTTGTTCAAGATTGTATTTATTTTTAATGTTGCACTTCTGCAATCCAACACTTTCTCTACTATTGCACTGATTGGAGTGGGAATAGTAAATATTACCTGTCCGCAATCAAACACTTTCCCTACTGTTGTATTGACTGGAGTAGGAATAGTACATTTTACCCACTGTAATCCGACGCTTTCCCTACTGTTGCACTGATTGGAGTGGAAATAGTACATTTTACCTCTCCGCAATCCAATGCTTTCCCTACTGTTGCAATGACTGGTGTGGGAATAGTAAATTTTACCCCTCCACAATCCAACGCTTTCCCTACTGTTGCACTGACTGGAGTGGGAATAGTAAATCTAATCTTCCGCAATCCAACTCTTTCCTTACTGTTACACTGAACGGAGTGGGAATAGTACATTTTACCCCTCTGCAATCCAGCGCTTTCCCTACTGTGGTACTGACCGGAGTGGGAATAGTAAATTTTACCCCTCCGCAATCCAACGATTTCTCTACTGTTACACTGACTGGAGTGGGAATAGTAAATTTTACCTCGCCGCAATCCAACGCTTTCCCTACTGTTGCATTGACTGATTGGGAATAGTAAATTGTTCCCCTCCGCAATCCAATGCTTTCCCTACTGTTGCACTGACTGGAATGGGAATTGCTTATTTTTTTGTTAATTATAAATTTTATTGTTGTTTTAAGAATAGTGGGAATAATACATTGTAGTATTTTGTAATGTTATATTTTATGTAATTTTATATTTACTGTAGTTAGAATAGTAAATCTTATTTTTGTCTGATGTAAAATATTTTGTTACTGTTGTGTTGTGTTAGGTGGGAGTATTTATTTTTACATTATATTTAGTATAACAATGTTTTCTTTTTAATGTGGTGGGACATGTGTATGTATTTATTTTAATTTGTAATAATGTATTTTTATGTTGTAATTTATATAATTATGTGTTTGATTTGTTATGATGATAATATAATGTGCAATATTTTTTGTTTGTAGCTTATTTTTAATTAAATTGTAAAATATGTGTGTTGTTTAATTTTTATTTGAAATGAAATTGATTCCCTTTTGAACCCGTTGGCCGTGGCCGCGATATTGGGCAGTGCGGCACTTTCTCAAACACGGGCGCGGCCGCGTCGGCCGTTGGACGTGCACAGCACTACAAAAGTAGTGCTCGCGACGTTCAACGGCCGACAGCAGCACTTAAGGGGTTAAATATATTTTTTTTTTAATATTTATATGTTTACATATATTTTTGATAATATTATGCTATTTAAGATTGATTACATTATATTATTAATTACAATGTTAGTTTATATTATTTATATATGTATAATTATATCTATATGTATGTGTGTGTTTACATTTTTAAAAGTGAGTTTATTTGTTGTATTTGTTAAAATATACATTTAATTATATATTTTTTATAAATTAAAGGTAGTATTTAATTTATGATAATTTTAATATTTTAAACAATATACATTTTAAAATCGATATTCAATACAGATATATATTATTGTAAATTACATATTTTTTCAATATTTTGGTACTTACCTTTTTAAGTATAGGGAGTCAATATTTTTGTTTTCTTTATTATTCCCTCAATATTTTTTCGATCTATATTTTTGTGGTCGATATTCTGGCAGTGAACCGTTAGCTGAGTATGTGTCATAGATTTGAAATAAACCTGCCAGTGTCACACATTTTGTTTTACTATACCACATAATTGCTAAAGCTCCGCATCACAGCAGGGTTGGGGATTACTTATGACTGTCAGTTATATGGCAAGTAGTTCGTTTACACCTGAAAAGGCATAGCACACTTGCAGCCATGTACTATGTTCCAGACTGACCAATCAAGACTGTAGTTTGTGTACATACTGCCCAAGGGTGCTCCCTACGTACACTCCCCTTTGGCCTTTTTTTATTTGCCTGACTAGACCTGCCATATGTGCACCTTCATTGGTACGTACCAAGAGCGTCTTTATTCTTTCAGAGGTCATCATCGTTAACACTCCAACATTAGGCCCTTCACATCAAATAATCCAACATTGTAAGCTTAACCAAGTGAGTAGAGTGGAAAGTGGGGGTGAATGAAGAGGGAAAGGAAAAGTAGTAAGGGAAATGGAGATATTAAGTAGACAAAGAAATAAGCATAAACAGTAAAGAACATTAGTGAAACAGTACAGAAGAGCATATTACAAAACTTTCATTGTGAAATATTTTTTTAAATCAATAGTTGTGGAACACTTTCAAAATTGGCAATCTCATACGTGGATTACACTTCACATGTTCAGCCACTGAGTTTGATTCGGAAACAGTAAGCTCTGTCTCCATGGTGTCAAATAGATCTTCTGTGGGTGTAGAGGAGACGTGAGCACCTGGATCAGGAGTGGCAAATTCACCCAATTCTGACTGACCAGCAGAGGATAAATCAGAGCTAGAGATTATGTATTGTCTTATGACGCCTTCTGTACTGCATAGGTCATATGTCAAATTCGGTAGCATTATGTCATGACCCCCATTAAAACCTTCAGCTTTCAAACTTCCGGTTAAAGATAAGGGCTTTTAGAAAGTCTTTTAAGACTTCAACATTTACCATCCTGGGTGATGACACTGCTTTCGTTGACCTTAACCACTTTGTTTGGTTTGTTAAATATGCTGCTTCCTTTCTTTAACATTCTGGGAATGTGGATTCCACCTATGTCCTCAACGTTTATACTGGTATCCTCACTTTGTGCAACTCATCATAGTGGAACTTGGAACTTTCTTGGTGTAACTTTACTCTTTCTTGTACTTTAGTGGGGTCATCTTCTGAAATGACAACCCTATGAGAAGGATATCTGGATTTCAGCCACCAAGGGCATATAGAAAATGTAGATTCCCTGCCTTTCAATAGAAAGAAATTAGATTTTCCAGTGACAGGATTGGTGAGAAATCCTACATGTCCATAATGTTTTTCCGATTGCTACACTAAAGGAAACGTTCTCAATAGCAGCAAGATGGATACTGTCTTTGAGGAACCTGTTAAACCCCTCTACCAACCCATTACACTGTGGGTCATACAGGGCAGTACGAAAATGTTTGATTTTGTGTGTTGAGAAATTCTGTAATCTCTGCTGAAGTGAACTGTAGCCCATTGTCAGTGACAAGACATTCCCGATGACCCTCTCTGCTGAAAATATCTATAAGAAAATCTAACACTATATTTGTAGTAACTTTCTCAATGAACATCACCTCTGGCCATTTGGAAGGATAATAAATCAACACAATGGCATACTGCATATTGAAAGGCAAATTCCTAAACAGACCAGCAATGTCTAGCTCAACTTTTTTCCAAGGTACAGTGGGCCATGGAACATTCTGCATGGGTGGTGCACTTGTTTTGCATGACTGTTCTGCATGACTGGTCGCAATACAAACAGAAGGCACAGTCTCACAAAACGTTCTGCTTCCACATCCCTACTTGGCCACCAGAAATAACTTCTCAACAAATTATTCAGATAGCACATTCCAATGTGTCCTTGATAACTTTCTCTAATGATAGATTCTCTCATCCCACGTGGTAGAACACACCAATTCGCCTTCCACACTAAGTTCATGACCTACTTGAGCAAAAGAGTGCAGTGAGCCTTTCAAGCTTTTCAGATAAGGCCATCCCACTCCTACATATTTCTTGACTTCTAATAATTCTTCATCCTTTTTTTCTTTGTGGAACCACATTTCCTCATCTATTCCAATTCCATTTATCGCACAAACATCACTTACGCCTGTAACCACTTCCTCATCAGTGCTAGGTAACCTAGACAAACAGTCTGCTGGTTGGTTGACAACACCAGGAACATGCATGATATTGAAATAGTACTCTTGAAGTTTAGAACAAAGTCTTGATATGTGGGCAGTGCTGTTCATCCCTCCTATTGGTGACAATATAGGCATAAGCGACTTGTGGTCAGTTTGATGGGAATATCTATTTCCCCATATAAAGTGTCTAAAGTCCACTGTCGCCACCTGCTCTCACTAGACGGTGGCTGACAGGGGACACATAACATCCTCTTCTCCACTAATTTTTGTAGTAATGAGTAGGATATAGGCAATCTGAAAGCAAGTACCAAGAACGTCTTTATTCTCTTAGAGGTCAGCACCATTAACATGCCAACAGTTAGCGCTTCACATCAAACAATCCAGCATTCTAAGCACAACCAAGTGAGCAGAGAAGAAAGGGTGGGGGGAAACAGGGAAGAAAAGGAGAAGGGGGAAATTGAGATATCAAGCAGGCACAGAAGTATTCCTATACATTAAAGAACATTAGTAAAATAGTATGCATAAGCATAATACAACATCACTTCTCACAGGGCTGAAACTAGGCTGATGTAGTAGGGAAACAGCAGAGAAAATGTTTATTTGGTTCCACCCAGAACCAAAATAAGTGTTCCACACGAGAAAGTCAAGCCAGAAAGGACAGGAGCAAGCATAGAGCACTGGTGACTTCATGGAGGTGGTTTCAGAGCACCACACAAAGCCAACCATGGCTACCTCCGGATGGGCTAAGCCACTGCACAGCAGGGTGCTAAATATTAAAATCTGAGATAACATATGTTTTTCCTTCATGATAATTACAATGTTCTGCTTTGTTCGTTTCACAAAACAGAAGCCTGAAAAAATGTGCGATTTCCCAGGCACTTATAGCAATGTTCTGCTTACCAGTTATAACAGTTCCATCCACGGTGGCCACTCAACCTCTAAATCTTGCGTCTCCAAAGGATTTCCAAAGATGCCATGTAGTTATTGTTACCTAATGTCCCTAAGAAATGTTTTTATTTATCCACTGCCTACTTCTTGTTTTATATTAAAAAAAAAGTAACTGCAACCATTCCTCCAAGTAAAAAGTCCCGAAGAAACCAAGTGCTGTGAAATTAAAGTGTTCTGTAGTTAAAGAACTACAAAAATGTCCAGGTCGCATGTGCTGGTTGGGAACACGTGTTAAGTGGAGGCTCACCTTTGATGTGCTGGGGCAAACGAATTCAGAACACCTATAAATGTATCCTGGTGTTAACTACTACACTCCACAAAATAGCTTCTTCATTATTAACAAGTTCAAACGTTAGTTTTATTTTAAGAGATTATCAGTATCTGATATGGCTTGTGTTTACAGTGAGCAGATACCACCTTTACTGCACTGGGGGTTCTTGTCAGGTGTATCACTACAATGTATCCAATTGAAACTAAACGGAGAGCATTAATCCTACAATGCACTTTTTTTCAATTGAATGACCAGGATTGGAAAGTTTCTGTATCAGTCAAATGGCGGATGATGTGGCCATGCTACACATGTTACGCTTGGTATACAAGGCAACACTCAGTGACTAATTCGAGGGGCAGCAGTGTCAATGGTAGTGGCACGGGCAAACAAACAATAGGTCCAATTTTAGAGATATATAGAGCAAAGTGTTTATCACAGGTAACTTATGGCAGTGGAATTTGGTGCTACATATCTCATGTGGAGCTACTAAGAGCTGAAAATAGGTTCCTGAGACAATCCTATGTGTACCCCAGGGAACCCCCACTTTTACCTGACATGACGTACTGGGTATGTCTTACCTGACTGATTTGTTGTCAATTCCCCCCAATCTTATTGGCTCAAAGTTTGGTTGAATAAGGGGACTGCCCTAAACAAAGATATCCTAAGGGATTGTATGGCCTTTGACAATGCCCATGATAACCCTTGCTTTAGATATATCCGGGAAGGGTTCAGGACTCTTGGAAGGGCGAATCTCTTTAGTAACCAAGATTCAATCGACAGAAAGGATCTTCTTTCTGCCAAGGAGACCTTTTTCAGACAACGGGTGGTGAACAGGGAAGAGCGAGAGCTAATGAACCATAGTGGACGTAAATATATTATCCTGAAAACCGTACAATCTACGGAACCGTACCTCTTAGGGCTCTCCAAAACGTATGACCGTTTTTTATTGACAAGATTCCATTTTGATTTATTCCATCTCCTCCTTGCTCATCCACGAGGGAGTAGGAAAGGTGTGACTCTGTTGCCATGCAGTTGTGATGGCAAGTCCCCTCAGGACATGATTCCTTTTTTATTGTTTTGCAGTAACAATGAAGTTCAGAGAAAATGTTTTAATCCCTATTTCAAAAAAAGCTAATTTTATTCAAGTGCGTCCTGCTTTTATCTTTTTAGCTATGCTCTCAGGGTCTACGCTATGGCATGTTCTAGGCTTTTTAAAGGCCGCAGTTAGGCTTAGGTCTAGCAGCGACTACGTTTTATGAATAGAGTAGGCTTGAATGTGTGACCACTTTGACTTTTATATAACTTGTGGAATATGTATTTTATTGTTTACTTTCTGAATATGTTTTAATAATGATTGGTAACTGACGATTGATGATATTTACGGATAGAAATCTCATGTACTGTTGTATCCCTGACTTTTATGGTTTTTATTACAAAAGCCGAATATAGTGTTTTTGATTGATTGATTGATAGTTGCATGGAAATTCTCTGAAAGTTCTTCTATCTGTTTGTAATGGGACCTTTAAAACTGCAGGTGTGCATCCACAAAGTACGACCAAACTCCATTGGGGAGGGGTACTGCATGAGTGAGAACTGCAGCATGGGGACACCTCCCAACAGGTAGAATGCCAAAAACATTGCAGATAACTCTTTCAATAGACAAAGAGATATAAACAAATGACTTGTAGATTGTGATTTTTTATGACGCATTGAAGGTTTAAAATGGGAAACATCTATTACAACACAGGCATTACATCATTGTAATGACTTGCGTTGTAATGGAACTCGTGGTAACAACACAGTTGTGGTATTGACTGCCATGTTAATCCACACATACGTTTTGCATGTGTGGTAACTAATGCTATTAGTTTAAAACAGATGTTAGGAAATAAAATTATGTTGACCAATAATACCAAAACTTGTATGCGTGTTTAAGCTCTATTAACGCTTTCGTGGAACCTGACATTGAAAAAAAGGTTTACATTTTCTAAATTACCTATAGTACATCAACATAAATGTTTAAGTCAGTTTGCAATAATGGCACTCACATGATATATAGAAATATCAAACATAAACACATAGAAAGTTTAACTTCAGGGAGGAATATGTAGAAACACCGGCTGCCATTTGTATGCACATTTGTGTATTAACTTTAATTTAAGATACCAATACAGAAGTCTTACCTATGGGGGATGGAGGGAGATGCAAATGTTAAGTAAGGCATTTAAAAGACAATTTGGCAAACAAAATATGCCTCTTTACTGCTCTTTTTTCTTCCCCTTACATTGTCCTTTCAGTTACTATATCAAACCTCTCTATTAGATATCCCCTTTTCTCTCTATTCGGTTTCTACATCTTTCCAATCTCTCAGTTCCTCTATTTTCCCACTTTGTCTTTCTCTCTTTCCCTCATGTTCATCTTTCACTTACATTTCTCTCCCTCTTAATCTCTTGTGTTTTTCTCTCTTAATTCAACTCCATTGGTCTTTATATAATTTTCTCTTACACTCAACGCCCTTTCCCTCTTCCTTGACGCCTGCTTATCGTTCGCTTCCTCTATCACAACTTAATATACTATTCATTGCATCTGTCAGAATATTCACATATTTCCCGCACTCTCACCCACCCTATTTCTTACCTTTCGCCTCTCTTACTTCCTCCTCTCTATTACTTATATCTTATTCTGCACCACCTATGACCACCACAAGAACTTTTGCCATAATAGTTCAAGGTACATTTTTCTTTGCCACGACTCTACTAATGGTGAAAATTGCCCCATATATCATCTGTCACGCAATGTCCTCTCTTCTCATAGCTGCTATTTTGAATTCTTTTTCATCAACCATCTCCCCTTCTCTTCTTCAACTCATGATCCTCAACTTTGCATTCTCATACATCAGACTAACTTTCTGTGGCTCACATCCTCTATTCAGCCGCTCACGCTTTTCATTCTCACACCCATTTCTGTCTATTCTCTGATACCCTCCTGTTATCCTTCTCACTTCGATCTTGCTCACCACACACAGACACACTACTCTCCCTGATCCTTCTACTGTTCACGATTCCATCTCATACATTCCTTTATCATATCTTCCACTCGCATATCTTCTCTCACTTTCCCCTCATACCCATCTCTCAAAGATCCTCATTTCTCCCTGCACACAGACAGCACATATCGAGGAACTGTCTGCCTGCAGACACAGGACGAAGCATACCTGGAGACCTTCCTTCTTACATGAAGGGGTTTCTCCCTAGGAATATATTTACCAATTGTTTTGTCAATAATCACTTCATCTTATTAGATAGGCAGTATGATTCAGCCACAGGCAATTGGATCAAGTTATAATGCACACATCCTTTTACATCCGTGCAACAAGGCATTTACATATTTACATTCTGCATGTTCTGTGACCCACACAAGACCATTTATGTTCAATGTGCATGGATGTGAAAGGATATGTGCAATATTGTAGTGTAGTTCCTATCATCCCAATAGGCTCTGCGCATTGGAATAATACCTACAGCAGTAAAGGCCTAGACCAGACGTTAACTAGGTCTACTACTGTCGATACTAGACTTAAAGTTTTGGGTTTGCCAGCTTAGCTCAGAGTTCACTAGAAACTTTCTCGAATGTTCAAGGAGGACTTAACTTCCCTGATTAGACAAGAAGGGATTTAGTTTCTGACAACCATAGAACATGACAACTTTGCTCTCCCCTAATCAAGAGTATATCTCGAGAGTCGTGTGAACAAAAGGCAATTTATTTTACTCAGTCAGTACGTGCATTCTTAGTCTCATCAGAATGTAGAGAAAAGGAAGAGACGGGCGTGTTCAATAAAAGGTGTTATTTATTGATCAGTCTCTTTTCTCATACAAGAGAAATGGATCGATATTATTGCAATACTTATAGTTAAGTAAAGTGCATACATTAAAAGCAATAGTATAAAATAATACTGTAAAAACATTGATATGGTTTCTAAGCCATAAGATGTTTTAAAATGAATAAAATATATTACATACACATATACATTTGACTAAACGTACTCAACTGGTGTTTCTAAATACGCCTACCCCGTGTACCTGACCTAAGTCTAATACATGGGCGGGAATAGAAAGTTACAGTTTAAGTTAAGTTTGTTTTTGCCAAGTGAATAACTAAAGAATTCTCTGTGAGGGGTTATTCAGTTCTGTACCTGGAATCTAGGTTGAATGAGGGATGGTATCTCTCGTCTCTGGTCTCGATATTCCAGGCTGCCTGCGAGGGCTACCCAGAAACGCCGGTGCTGGATTTCTCGGCAGGAGAAAACAGCTTCTCTCAGCGCGTCAGAAAGGCGGGGCTGCGCCAGCGGGGTCTGCTCTGCTCTTCGCTTCGGCAAGTATGGCTGCTCCGTCTCGTCACCACGCGTGTGTTTGCATAGGGCAATATCGGTAATATTTATACCTTTAAGGTGCCGAGATTGACGTAAGGATGGACATAGATACGTCAATAAGGATGTCATACGACTTGCTTGTTAGCACATTCTTTTACTGAAGTTCTCGGTGAAATCAAAACAATGGCCGCAGGGTTTTGCCCAGGTTGTCATAGGTTTGATTTGTTATGAGAACTCCGTATGCCTTATCAGGGGCTGGAGGAATATCGCTTGTCTAATTAGATCGCAAGCGTTATGACCTAATCAGATAACACGTTCCTGTGCCGTAGTGTGACTGCGTCAGATAACGGTATCTGCATCATGGGGGTTTTCTGCCTCATGGGCTGACTGCTAGTTAACTTGATGGTTTGTTTAACCAGAATAGGGTCAGGAATAGGGGGATCGATTCAGAACCTATAGGAATACATCACACCCACTCCACGCTAACTATGGTCATATTTACTAATCTATGCATAGTATAACATAGTACAACATACTATAGAGTATAGTGTATACCTTACCACCCCAAAATACATAAATGCATTTTGAAATTTTCAAATATACGGAAAAATAGCAGTCATATGTATTGTATGCACTCAAGCTGTAGAATAATGCCAAAGTAATCGCATTTGTATACATTATTGCTATTTTGTATATGAGAATTACACATGAAATGGCTCTTAATACAGAAAAAAAGTTTGAGACCATTCCATCACAGAATAAAATATTTATGAACATACCAGCGGGCAGCTAATGTCTATAAGCTATCTAAAATTTAGAAACCTTAGTTCTCTAAGAATAGTTCTTACTTTAAGCAGAAGATAGTGTCCCGAAAAATATGAAAAAATATTTTGGGGCTGCTGAAAAATTGCTGTCCGTGAACCGGAGGGAAAATTGTTCATGTGACTTTATTTTTAAAGTTGAAGGCCGAATTCAGGGAACGCCATGTGCGAGCTTGTTCAAAAGTCTCTATTTCTGCTCTGGTGAGAACATCATATCATTTAGGCTTTCGAAAAAACTGTCAACAGCTTCCTGTGAAAGTTCCACTAACTCGGAAATAGGTGTAATCATGCATTCGTGCGCATGATTGTTTCCATTGACATTCTGATTTGCATTGCTGACAGAAGGTCGTACCTGATCGATGCTGCTTTCATCTTGAACTTCACTACCCATCAATCATAGTGGTGAAGCTTCCACGAATGCCGTCATCAGGATTGGTAGCCTTTGAGGGCAGCACAAAGCATGAACCTTGATCGGGCTCAACAATGTTTCTGCATCCATTGGCGCATCCGATTGTAGCGTCAGACAGGTGTCTAACACGCATTCTTCTCCGCATAGCAGACACCTTAATACAGGTAAAACACATCTTTGCCACATTGGTCGAAATGATAGAAACCAAGTCATGTTCAGGTCTCTAAGCCGGGAGAGTCCCAGGATTTTTGATATCCGGTCCCGGTATCCAATGGCTAGGATTGTTTCTTCCCTTGTCGCAAGAGTTTTGTCTGTGACATGGGTTGCCATAACGAAAAATAAGGACTAAGAATAGGATTCCTGCAATTAGTCCCAAGATCAGGGGAAGTCCGCCAAAAATCGAATGGACGAAATCTGGAAAAATACCCAGTATGGCTTTGAATGGTGTTAATGCCATCGAAAATACTGTCTTAAATACCTTTGAGACCCCATTGGTATCAGAAGTATTTAAGATTTCATTCAGGATTTCTGCGAAATGTATGGGGGAATTAGTTGATAACAATGAATGTATCTCTGCAGTCGTCCTTGCGACTTGTAGATCATACGTTTCTTTTGATGACGTGAGCCTTGTAGGCGTCTGAAGAAGCACTGTTTTCATTCTGCTTAAAGTATCTATTCGAATAGAAGTAATTTTCAAATTGGGCCATGCCCTTGCCTCCCTGTCTGGAAAGGAGCTGGGGAACAACGAGCGTCCACAGCACTTGACCTTCGCAGTCGTAGTTACTAGATAAGGAGTCCCGGGCATAAGACTACAACATCTGCGGTCTACAATTAGAATGTAACTCCCATTATAGAGTCTTTGAAAGAATGGTTCTATTTCTGTTGCAGGTGCGCCTTGCTGGTGACATGAAAGGTTGTATGAATTCCCTTCACAGGCTCCATACAAACTAATTCCGTTACACAGAAGTGTGCCACTTAGTGACATCGCACAATTGTTGCCACTAAGAAACACTTTCTGTCCTTTATTACTGACACATGCATGTGAATAGGGCAGGTTCCATGTTGTTTTAAGGTACCCCTTTCCCAATTTCTTGTACATGCCAGCCTGTATATATTTTTGGCAGTATTGAAACCTGAAGGTTGAGATTGGAATATTTATTATCCCATGTATTATCCATTCACTGACAGGTCGTTCTGACATTGTCACTGGTAATCTTTCGAGTTTTTCAATGCTCAAGATTGTATAATCAGCACCCTTTTGTGCCATACTGATTTGTCTATCAGTAAGGTTAAAGATTTGGAATAGTGACGTTGTGTTGATTAAACGCCAAGGCACATAGCCTGAACGCAGGTTTTGTAACGTCCAGCCAAGCTGTACAATAGAGCGCAATTGTGACTGACCGTGTTGTAATAACAGTAAGTCTTGCGACAATATGTCGATTGCTGAAGACACAATGCTGTCCAAAGAAAAAATTCTGGAGGACAGAGTCATTAACCCATTGTCCACTACAGAAAGTGATTTTTCCAAATTAATACGGTCAATTTCCCGTATTCTCTCTGCTGTTTCAATTTGAGTAACCTTCCAGGCCTCATTGTATGCTGCATATACAGAGGCTGCTATGAAACGTTTTTGACGCTGTTTGCGTGGTCCCATTATGAAATCACGCAAGTCAGCACCATCAGTAAGTAAAGTTAGGTGTTGCTTAATTTCTGCCAGTGTGGAAGTTTGTAGCCATTGAAGGCATAATTTGCCCACACTGTAGGTGGTTATTATCCCTGGGTGATGTCTTTGGGGATATCTAGGGTCTGGCCTGGTCATTTTGAACCCCTGTGTTTTGTTCAGGAATCTATCTTGACAGTTATTTGTATCTGTGGGCCAGATCAACCACTGTTTCCAAACAGGATGTGTTCTGTTTTGGTTTAATACATAATTTACGTCTATCTCTTCATCTGTAGAGCTATTGCTGAACGTTGTTGGCTTTGGAATAGACGGTTTATTTAAATCTTTGATTTTGGCTAGGCCAAGACAGGTAGTTTGTTGAACAGTGTCATTTAAAAATATCATTTGTTCTGGGATCATGCAGGCTCTAAACATAGATTCTATGCCCTGCACTTGCCATTCTTTTGTACCCCAAACGCTTTTCAATTCAACATTTTTGTCCCAATAATCGAAACCAAAAGTATTCATTTCTTCAAAAAATGAGTCTGAATATATCAATTTTGTGTTGGTTATCATGGTCTTTGTCCCTGTCTTGTTTGACAATTTAAAATAGAATGCTTCAGCATTACTTGTATTAAAACCTGAAAAGTATGAATATTTGTCATAGAAGGTCCTTGAGCTTCCTTTTGGAGGGGTTGCACAATGTTCCCATTGATTATAATTTAAAACATTTCTAGGTTGTGCAGATCTATGTAAAAAATGGTTACCATAGTGGTTATAACAGTACATACTATCATAATTTGTAGAACCCTGCAAATAATCATGTTTGGTAAATTTAGCAGACATTACTAAGTCAGACATCATATTATTAATGCTTTCGAAGTCCCAATCATCAGCAAATGAGCTTGGTTTTGCAAAGTCACTCAAGGAGATCTTAATTTGGTGTGGATATTTCAGGATTTCGACCGGACCATAAATTTCATAGTCAGTGTTGTCCCAGGCTACCCCACCCGGTATCGGATTTGCTGTGAAGTTGACTGAAGAAAGTTCTCTTTTCTCGATGTGTGAAGATGTGTGTGGTTTGAGGATCAAGTTGATTTTCTGACTTGCTGTGTCCATTTTTGCATATTTTCCCTCAATGAAGCGTCCCAAAGTTAGTATCATGATGAGCCAAAGTATGAGGATTAATGCACCAAAACCCACCCAAAATTCAATCCATGGGGAAATCAGATATGTTTCTTTCAGTTGTTTCAAAAGTTCTTTAGCTTTATCTTTAAAGGTTTTTGATGATGGCTGTGTCTTTGATTCACTGAAGCCTTCAGAGGAATCATCGAAGTTTATGAAGTAGCCGGATGCAGTTCTGTCAATTATTCCAATTGGTTCAGGATTTCTGTTTCTTGCATTTTCACTTGGTACTTCATTATAGATTGGTGTGTCTCTGCTAAATGTTTTTATTTGGGTTTTCAGAGGTCTGAGTTCTATTGCATTGCTGCATAGTCCTTGTTGTTCTTCTGTAGGCGTTTCGAATGTGATGAGCCTCTTCGTTAGGACCTCTGTACTGGTAGCAAACCTTGGTGTTCTGCTACTTATTGGGAGTCCACTTGGCCTACTGTTTGTTATCGGCCACATGTTGTGGTTTTACCAGGTCGATGGCTACAACTCGGTTCTCCTTTTTTCCAGCAAGTGGAGGTAGTACAACTGATCTTGTCCCGTTGACAGACAAGACAGGAACTGCTTTTCTGTAAGAAGGCCCAAATTCCTTCTTTACCGCGATCTTTTCCCTGACTAGATCCCCGACTTTTGGAATCCAGACAGGTCTTGCTGGGACAGGTGGTGGTTCTTCAGTGGTTGTTGGCTGTTGTTTCAACTTTATGTTGCTCAGGTCTTTTCTTGTTTTGTTTAAGTCCTGCAAAATAGCCAAACGGTCTTTGATATCAAAGCTTTTTTCTTCTACCACTGAAGTCTGACTATCAATGTCAGAGATCAACATCCTAGTTCCAAATAATAATTCGTACGCACTGAATCCCTTCAGAGAATTTCTTGGCAAGTTAATTAGACTACGTTGGACACTTATTAGATGTTTGACCCACCCAGCTCCCGAACCTAATATCCTTTCCGCTATAGATTGCTTTTTGCCTTGGTTTTTTCTTTACACCATCCCGTACCCTCAGGAAGGAAGTGAGAAGATTCCCGCTGGGCTATGCTCATTTGGTCATGTTTCCCCTCAGGCTGTTGGGCTAGAGTGAAAACAATGGTCAAACGTAGCATGCTCTTAGCGTATATGCCATTTAGACTCGCAAATCTTTGTATAACAGTCCAGACGTCAGCCGAGTGCTGGTGATCTACATTATAAGTGGACCTAGCCTGTATATGTTAATCGCAACCCTTCCTTTTTACTCCTGATTTTTCCTGGAGTAAACCGACGAGGTATTAAACTGTTTCTCTCCCCACTGCGATCTCTGTTGCAGTTTGGGCAGTTTTTTACAAACATGGTGTGACGCAGGCTCATGCCTGGCCACCAGTACCGTGATTGTAATTCTTCCAGAGAATCTTTTAGTTTGAGGTGTCTGAGACCCTCGCCCATATGTGCGTCTGCGATTAACAAGTTTCTCCTGTCCATGTTTGGAATCACCCTATCCCCCACTCCAGGGATTCGAGCAAAAGGGACGGAGTTTGCATCTATTATGTATGTATAATTGAGTGGATAGTTGATCGGTAATGCTGAGCAGTCGCCTTTTGATGACGTTTTCACCGCCAGCACTGTTTCACCGTCAATGTATTTTAATGGACGCTTTTTTCGAACTACGGGAGCCGACTTAGTGGCTGCCGCTGTGGCTGTCTCAGCCAATGAATTCCCTGCAACGTGAACGCCATCACGCTGATGACTCAGTGAGTGTGTCACGTGAGTCTTTGGTAGTTCTTTTTGTAAAAGAGCTATTTGTTCCCAGAGCAGTTTCTGCTTTATTGGTGCATCTGTGTCATCTTTGTAACCGTTTCGAATCCATGTCTGCAAATCCTTGTTATATGATTTGACGCAGTAATATGAATCTGACACTATAAGTGTCGGGAATTCGCGATCCGCATTATCTAGCGCCATTTTCAAAGCTAATATTTCAGTTTGTTGTTCTGAATTAGTTTCTACTGAGTGTGTTTTTGTTAATAGAGGTTTTAGTTTACCTCCGCGCCACACTTCTTTTGTAATCCCACATGTGGGGTTTTATGCCTGTTCGCCCCAAACGGGGGGTTGAGCATGTCCGTCTGTATAAATTACACAGGCGTAATGTCGTAAAGGCAGAATATCGATTGGCAGAGGATATGTTTTTTCATATTCTAGATTTTTTAATTCTTCTAGTTCTGGATCAAAGTAGTAGTACACTTTGTCCGTTGTGATTGAATTCACTCATTGTATCCATTCCGGATTCAATGTTGTTGTTGGTAAATTACACGGTGTTGTTAGTGCCTCAAAGGCAGATTCTGCTGTCCTGACTGTGATATGTCTACCGTCCGCTTGATCTTTTTCTCTAGCTATTGCGGTTTGAACTGCATGAACAATTTTTTCTTTGTTGCTGAATTTCTGTTCAGCTTCTGTGTACAAGTGTGATTTGAATGCAATTGGTACCTTTTCTCCCTCATTAGAGGTTAGGTATGTGAATCCGCATCTCCCTGGGATGACTCGAATCACAAGATTGCGTGTGTTATCACGTGTTTCTAATTTTGTTTTAATTAGCATGTCTGTTTGTAGGGATCTCAAAATTTCTGTGTGTATTTGAGGCCAATTGGATCTTTTAAAATCTGGTTTTATCAGATCATAAAGGGGTTTGACCCTTTCTGCGTAATTTGCAATGTATGTTCTTCCGAAATTTAGGAAGCCTAGAATCGACTGTAGGTTTTTTAGTGTTCTAGGTGCTTGGATTACGGCACATTTCTCTAGGAAATTGTCAGCCAGGCTTTTGCCTTCACTTGATAATTCATATCCTAAGAACAGGACTGTCAGATGGGCAATTCTGGATTTTTTAAAGTTGAATTTGTAACCCTCTGCAGCGAACCCAAGTATTATGGTGTTCACTCTTTTCAAGTGAGTCTCCAAGTCATCATCTGTTAAGTAAATGTCATCGACATAAGATAATGCTTCATCATCATATAGTTGTAGCAATTCTGTTACTCTCGCTGAGAATACTCCCGGGCTGTTCTTGTACCCCTGGGCTAACCGACAGAATTGTTTTTGAGTGCCATTTATTGAGAATGCAGTTAAATATCTGCTCTCTGGTGCTATGTTTTGACAAAAGAATCCATTAGAGATGTCTAATGTTGTTTTGTATTTTTTGCGCACTATGTTATTCATTAGTGCAGCACTATGTGAGTTTTGCACTGCAAAAGTTTTGCAACATGTGTTAAGGTGTCGGTAATCCAAAACTAGACGATATGAATTGTCTGGTTTGGAGACCGGAAACAAAGGGTTGTTCATTTGTGAGGTGCAAGTTTCAATCACCCCCTGGTATTCTAGCTGATCTAGTATTTCATTTACCTGTTTTTTAGCTTCTTGCTTAATTGGGTACTGCCTTTGTGCAGTAGGTTGTGATTTTAACTGGATTTTGTGAGGAGGAGAGTCCTCATCCCATCCCACGTGATTTTTATATAAAGCAGGAGCTAGAGCTACTGCCCACTTTCTGGCAAGTGTGTATTTTTTATGAATTGGAATTTGATTTGAGAAGGCAGGCATAATTACTTCTTCGCCATGAGGGCACTCCCTGACAAACTCTGGTGGCCAGTCTTTTTCAGCTAGAAGGATATCATAGCCCTTGGAGAGATTATCCCAAAATAGTCCCCTTATTTTCCTAGTCTTATCTCCCTCTATACGCAATGTTATTTCGTATATTTTGTGAGGTTTGCTAACTCTGGTGTCCGCAGTTTCCACTTGAAGATATTCATTCGTGTCCACTGTCTCCAGATGATTCATAAGGACTTTGCGAGCTATGCTCACTTCTGCTGCGCTGTCTAGCATTGTCTGAGCCCATTCTCCATTTTTCAGTTGTGTCCTCAGTATTCTCGGCATTGTTAACTACCTTGATACTGGCTACCTTCTTTTTTGGAAATTGTAATTTCTTTTTTAGCTGAGCAGGTTCCTTGTCTTTGGACTTGGTGTGCTCTTCTCTTTGTTCTGATCGTCCTCTTCTTTCCGATTTCTGCGAGGAAGTCTGAAAAGATTGAGAGGGACGTGTATCAATGTCTTGATATCTATCAGGCTTTTTAATATTATCCCTATTTCTAAGGTTATATCTTTTCCCAGAGGGGTCACTCTGTGGTGACCTGTGTCTTTGGTTCGGAGATTTTTCTCTTCGCCTAGGAGACCTTCCTCGGGACTGGAATTTCTTTTCTTTAGGATTGGATTGTTTGTTTCCATCCCAGTTCTTTTTTGGTGATGTAGAATTATTATTAAAAAATATTTTTTCAGGACTTTCAATTAGTTGCGGTTTTACTGGTATTCCACCTAAACTATCTCTACCTAGTTCCTCATAGGATTTTTCTATGATTCTGGCAATTTCAGCTGGTTGGTCTGCTATATCTGTCTCTTTTAACCTCTGGCGGATCGCCACGTTTGCTGCTTCTCCTTTTATGTTGGCTAATAGTATAGCCGAGACCTGCTTGAAGTCTTTTAGTAATTTCATACCAAGAGTTAAAGCGGGTTCAGGACCATATTCATCTTGAATTTGTTTTAGCACATCTGGTATTACTGAAATGGATGGAACACCGTGCGTTTTTGTGTAGATGGAAGCAAAGACTGTACCCCAAGTGTCACAGTCCTCAATGTGTGGTGCGATTCCCATTGGGAGACAGATAGTCAGAATCCTGTGCTTTTCTAGCGGGGTGGTGTCTGGAAACACCGCCTCTATTTGGGTGATTTTCTGCGCTAGCCAGAATGGTATTTGTTCCCGTTTAGCCGGTACTTTCCCTAGGCAGGATTGGATGAACTGTGGTGTAATTTTATTTGTGTTCCCCTGGTGAGGGGTCAGCTGTGGGAGTTTAATCGCTGGCTGAATTGTTGAAGTCCGCATCACATATTGGACTAATTGTCTGTGTATTTTTATTAGTTGTTTTAGCTGTGTTAAAAGGTTTGGTGCAGACATCCCATCGATGTCTGGATGTGGTGTGTATCCGGCTAGGACCGGCCACGTTGCTCCTGGTCTACCTAAAGGACCGAGCCTGGTGATGTGATTATTGTGTTTTAGGGCGCCATCAAATAAGAGCAAATGCTCTTGAAATTTGAGTGGTACTTCCACCTCCTCGAAAGGAGTGTACGTTTCAGGAGGTTCCTCTATTTTGTAATAGTGGAAGTACTTTGTTACAGGATTTGCTGCTGGAAAATTTATCCATGAATAGTATACCTCTGTCTGCCGATATTCGTGTGCCTCAATTACGAATATGACTGTGCCACCTCTAGGTGTCAGTCCATTTTCTATAAGTTTTATGGTTATAGATTTCCTTTTGATGACCGGGATGAGTATTATATCCGGGTCTGCGTCTTGCATGGTAGCATCAGCTGCTGCGAGTTCAGTTGCTAATCTAACTGCCTCTCTTTCATCCTCATTGTCTGACATTTTACTGACAGGATGGTTATTTTTTTTTGTTTGCAGATCAGGTTTCTTATGGAAACAAAGATTAGATGCACAATATTTTGGAACTGTTTTTATCCTTCAACGTTGACTAAACCAAGTACCATACATAGGAGTTTCTTCCTGCGAGGTTTGGCGGATATTACCTTTCACCCACTCCAGACGTCTTTGGAGTATTTGGGAAAGGGGGTCTGAGTGAGAAAGCACGACTGAGTTACTCTAAATGTCTTACGTTAGTTTTATCGCCCTTTCCAAACACGTTGGGCGCCATGTAGTGTAGTTCCTATCATCCCAATAGGCTCTGCGTATTGGAATAATACCTACAGCAGTAAAGGCCTAGACCAGACGTTAACTAGGTCTACTACTGTCGATACTAGACTTAAAGTTTGGGGTTTGCCAGCTTAGCTCAGAGTTCACTAGAAACTTTCTCGAATGTTCAAGGAGGACTTAACTTCCCTGATTAGACAAGAAGGGATTTAGTTTCTGACAACCATAGAACATGACAACTTTGCTCTCCCCTAATCAAGAGTATATCTCGAGAGTCGTGTGAACAAAAGGCAATTTATTTTACTCAGTCAGTACGTGCATTCTTAGTCTCATCAGAATGTAGAGAAAAGGAAGAGACGGGCGTGTTCAATAAAAGGTGTTATTTATTGATCAGTCTCTTTTCTCATACAATAGAAATGGATCGATATTATTGCAATACTTATAGTTAAGTAAAGTGCATACATTAAAAGCAATAGTATAAAATAATACTGTAAAAACATTGATATGGTTTCTAAGCCATAAGATGTTTTAAAATGAATAAAATATATTACATACACATATACATTTGACTAAACGTACTCAACTGGTGTTTCTAAATACGCCTACCCCGTGTACCTGACCTAAGTCTAATACGTGGGCGGGAATAGAAAGTTACAGTTTAAGTTAAGTTTGTTTTTGCCAAGTGAATAACTAAAGAATTCTCTGTGAGGGGTTATTCAGTTCTGTACCTGGAATCTAGGTTGAATGAGGGATGGTATCTCTCGTCTCTGGTCTCGATATTCCAGGCTGCCTGCGAGGGCTACCCAGAAACGCCGGTGCTGGATTTCTCGGCAGGAGAAAACAGCTTCTCTCAGCGCGTCAGAAAGGCGGGGCTGCGCCAGCGGGGTCTGCTCTGCTCTTCGCTTCGGCAAGTATGGCTGCTCCGTCTCGTCACCACGCGTGTGTTTGCATAGGGCAATATCGGTAATATTTATACCTTTAAGGTGCCGAGATTGACGTAAGGATGGACATAGATACGTCAATAAGGATGTCATACGACTTGCTCGTTAGCACATTCTTTTACTGAAGTTCTCGGTGAAATCAAAACAATGGCCGCAGGGTTTTGCCCAGGTTGTCATAGGTTTGATTTGTTATGAGAACTCCGTATGCCTTATCAGGGGCTGGAGGAATATCGCTTGTCTAATTAGATCGCAAGCGTTATGACCTAATCAGATAACACGTTCCTGTGCCGTAGTGTGACTGCGTCAGATAACGGTATCTGCATCATGGGGGTTTTCTGCCTCATGGGCTGACTGCTAGTTAACTTGTTGGTTTGTTTAACCAGAATAGGGTCAGGAATAGGGGGATCGATTCAGAACCTATAGGAATACATCACAATATAACTTGATACAATTTTCCTTGGTTGAATGATACTGCCTGCCCAATAAGATGATGTGAAGGTTGTTAAATAAACAATTGGTGAATGTATCCCTATGGTGAACCCACTTTCTTTACAGCAGTAGCACTTGCCTAGGTTTTATAGGAGTTTTACGGGTTCCCCTTTTTTGCGTTTCCTATATGAAGGGAGCGGGCATTCCCTAAACTCTGTTCGCGGGACAAGGATCTTTTGGCCTCCAGGTAGACAGCACCACTATCGGCTGGAGCAGTAGTGTATTGTGTTTAGCTGACCTTCAGTGCATTATCGGATATTGACAACATGGAGTACTTTTTATGCAAAGTTTAGGTTGTCTGCTTCAAAAAGACATCAATATGGAGATAATGCAGTTGTGTTGCATTTACTCAAATGCAGGAACATACACACTCCCCCGACAACCAATACCCAAAGCCATCTTATGCAAGCAACTATAGCAGGTGCAATCAGAGAACATAAGAATGTGGATCAAGATTGCTAAAATAGTCCCAGCCAATTTAGGTGCAAAGGAACTTAAAAACCACGTTCACTACACCAAAGAATGTTACATAAATGTATACGGTAAAGGATAAACTAATCATGCCATAGACTGGAAGCCTTTTGGCCAGAGTAAGTACCAATCATTTTACCATTTCATTATTGGGCCCAATTCAAAAAACTTCCTAGAAGAAAGTCAGACATCCATGCTTGTATCCTTGTGCGTTTAATTTACATACATTTCTGACTTTCTGGAAAGTTCCGAACAATTTGAAGCGCACTTATGAGAATCAGTGACTGTCATAAATGCCCAAGAGGAGCTGCATGTTTAAATATTTACACATATGGAAATATAGCGCGTCTGCATTTCTGCATGCAGAAACAGAATACAAATGTACAATTGCACTTTTATTTTTAGGTTTCGCCTGGCGTCCGCTGCGCAGCAGCGTTCGCGCAGGCGAAATCTGTTGATCTACACTATGTGGCAATGTCCGGCCTTAGTCTACCATTGGCTAGCTCCATAAATGGAGGCTAGCCATTGGCAGACATTGTTGTCCGTCACTCTTTCCCCCGTCCGGACGCGAATCGTGGGCGTTCCCGTGCCTTTTTTTAAGTCCCGCCCCCTTTTTCCGTCACCCGCCCCTTTTTTCGTCCCAGCATTTGTCACGGCATTTTGTTTTTGTGTTCATTACGAGTATGAGAGGTAAGACCTTTTTATTATTTATTTTTAGTAACTGCTAATGCTAATGCTAATGTGTGTTTAATGCTGCTCCTCTCCCCTGTCTGTTGTGTTGCTTTCCCGCCCCCCTCCCATTGGCCGTGTTGCCCATCTTCCCGCCCCCTTTCCTGTTGTCCGCGTCCCCGTTCCGTTTGTCCCCGCCCTCCGTTGTGTTGCTGTTTGTGGCGGCCATGGAGGTGCGGCTGCTCCCTTTCGGAGCTTATCCTTCCCAGCCGGGTCGGGTATTCGCAACCCGTTCCCTTTGTTCCCGCCCCCCTCCCACTGTCTGTTGTCTTGATGCTTGTGGCGGAGTGGCTTCTCAAGGGTGAGTTTCATTCTTCATTTTTTTTTTAACCGTTCCGTTTGTCCCCGCCCTCCTCCCGCTGGTAGCTTTTATTATTGTCCGCATTTGCAAAGCCAGTATCGGCGACAGGCATTTTGAAGTTTTGCTGCTGCTCTTCATTTCACTTACATAAACAAATGTGGAGCTATCTCGGCGCCCTTCTACTCTGCCGCTGCCTTTGTGCTTTAAGGATAACACTGGCCCAACGTTATCAAGGATGTAATCACGTCCGGTGGCGCTTCCACGCACTCACATAAAAATGTTGCTCTGATGAGTGTTCACACTCCCAAGGAAACTATCTCCCTTCATTTTTTCCACAATCCAGTGAGTGCCCTTGATTTCAGTTCTATAAACGGCAGTCACTTTCACGATTCAGCCGCCCATGTGGTGTCATTGCAGCCGTGCTTAATTTTGGCATGAAGCAGAGGCAGCTGACAGCGTCAAGGCTTTGAGGCGCTGCACTCTTACACACACATTCACAAACGTGTTTTGAATGATGGCATAACAAAGCTGGCATGACATAATGGCCGGCTTCTGAAACCCTGACTCTGCAGAGGAGGTAATTGTTTTAAAATCTGCCTTACTGTAAAAATTGCAAAGTAAAACGTTTTTTTGGGTTGCATTTATTTACTTTATTAGTAGCTGTAAAGTCATCCGCCCACAGTTTTTTGTATTCATTTGTTTTCTTAGCATTTGTGTCTTGCCACGCTTTAGTCTCACTGGTTTAAATCTAAAGTGTGGCATGCCGTGATAGCTGCAAAATTAAATAAAGAGAAAAGAAATCAGGCGCCGCCGCATTTCTTTTCCGTTTATTTACTTTTGTAGCAATCACGGAACGTTACCCTGAAGCTTTAAACATCTATAGTTAAAGCAGGCTGTGATGCGATTTCTACAAAAGTAAATAAATAGGAAAACCATGTGGAGGATGCCTTCCCTTTTTTTTTTTTTAACAAATATTTAATTTTGTAGTAATTTTTTGCCAACAGAGCACCTCACACACTTCATGTATTAACAGGCTGGCCGCGCTGCTGTTATTATATTGTTTTTCAACAAAGAGCCAAATGAGCTTCATGTTTTAACATGGCAGCCGACAACCAACGGTGCACAGATGGTTGGCTCTACGCTCACCACAATCTCGTTATATGGTAGATAAGATGTCTATTGAAAGCAACTAAAAGTTGGCTATATGTGACAAGTTGAATCACAGTCTGTGAAGAAAGCTTGCACGGAAATAACACAGCTAAAATTGCTTTTTTTTTTTTTTTTATAAAGACCTTTATTGATAGAAAAGGCAAATACAAATCAACAGGAGCCCAGGAGCCCACACATACGATACATTGCAATTTACTGAAGCACGAAGGATCCATTACAGAAGGAAGGAGGTCTAGTTTTAAAAGTGTTCCTTGTAGAATAGACATGAACAGGAGAGCGCGGTGCTAACAGGACAACATCGGTATAAAACAATCAGGATAGGTAATCTTGAAGCATAAACAAACACCAAAGTCGTTGCGAGGCACCAAGGAAAGAAGCGTCTAAACCCCAGGGAAGGAAAAAAGGAAAAAGAATAGTAGGCCCATAGAACAAAAAGAAAAACAAAAAACAAAAAGAAAGCATCCCCCCCCCCTAAGTACCCCCCACCCTGCACCCCTGCAGCTGGCTACGGCCCGACCCCCCCTAGCAGTGTGCCTGTCGCCCAAGAAAAGGAGTCCCGAAAGATAGAGAGTAAGAAAAGGAGAGAATCCTAACGCTCTCAGAAAAAGAAAAGTGGGGAGGAGCCCACAACCCGTCCCCCAGCTCCGCCATTCTGTACCAATATTTCCCACAGCGGTCTGACGCTCAACAGGTATAATATGTCCAATATGCAGAAAAAGTGGAGGCGCAGCAGCAGCGCGCAATATATGTAAGGCAATAGCACCCAAACCAAGCGCAGGCCCCCGATACGATCTTCCATCCCCAACGATACATGTCCGAGTCACTCAAAGAAGCTAGATCCCTCGCCGTCCCACCCACCAGAATGGCACAAGTACAGGAATCAGTAGCCCAATCGCCATAGCACGGTCCCAGAGCACAGAAAGGAGCACAGCGGCAAGAACATAAAACAGAATATCAATAATATGTCCCCATCCGGCATGATCAGTAACCAAAAATCCATCAGCCCAATAACGGAAGCGTCTATCCTTGTCCCGTCTTATCCCTACCACCGCAGAGCCGTGCAGTCGATACGGATGCAGACGGCAATTCAGGAAAGAAAAAGCGGTGTAGGGGATCCGGTGCCGGCAGGGCAATGAAGTCCAGGAGTACCCAAGGGAGCGCCGAGTATGCCATCTCAAAATCTCCGAAGGTAGCCAGGGCAGGGAGGGAAAGCGCCGTGCAAAACTCTCCTCGGAGCGAGTCTCGGGGATCAGCAAACATTGAGAGAAGGGAGGGCTCGCATTGTGGCAAAGGTTCCAGAATACACGATTTCGGGGGCCACTCTCCCGTGACTGATGGCAACGACAGGATTGGGGTCACGAGGGCGCCACCGATTCCAGTGGGCGCCACCGGAGCACAGGCGAAGATGGAACAAAAAGCGGTGCCGAGTCCCTGCGAGTCGGCCATCTTAGGACAAATCGAAGCACCGAGGATGCCCTCCATTTTGTCCAGCAGGACACAGCCAGAGCGTAGAGCCTCAGTTCGGAAGGAGAGGACCGCTTCCAAAACGTTCCCAAAACTGTGAGAGGGAGCACACAATGTATCAGGCATGTTTTCCATTCAGTGAGGCAAGAAACACCAATCACGGCCAAACAGCCACGACACACAGCAGGATGCCCACCATAGCATCGGGCAGGGAGACCCCAGGTAGAAACAGGCGCGCACCATACAAGGACAACCAGGCGTGCTACGATGTCAGAAGCTTGAGCCTGGGCGCAGACAGTAGTGTAGTCCGACCAGTACGCCGTCCGCTTAGTTTCGATTGCTTGGCCAGCTCGAAAGTACAGCGGCAATAGCGGGGCGAAATGCAGGCAATAAGCACACAAATGACAGTGCGAGTGTCCGTAGCGTCAAAGTTGTAGACTGGCGCAGTCACCGCAGAGCCAAAAGCGCAGCAGGATGCGAGCACGGGGTCCGCTGGCCGATGAGAGCCGCCAATCGGGACCTCACCGTCCCCAAGTCCGGGAGAGCGCGTCTGCTGACCGGCCTCGATAGTTGCGCGAGGCCCCGGTCTGTACGCTGATGCGGGCCGCCAACTGCGTCCAAGTATTTCTCCGACTTGCCAAGGAGCAAAAGCGTCAGGATTTCGTGGCGGGACAGTAGAGTACGTCCGCTGTCGAAATCAGCCACTGCGTTACAGGATATCAGGCAGGAGAGACTTGAAGGCGGAGACGGTCCCCGGAGCCGAGGGACTACACGTCCGCTCCGAGCGCCATCTTGGCTCCTCCTCCTAAAATTGCTTTTTTAAACTGCATTCTATTCCTTGAATAGCAGCAAAAGCAAACCTGTCAGCACCCGGGAAAAGCTTTGAGTACGCACGTTCTGAGACTTCTGGGGCCTCATTTATGAAAGCCTTGCGCCACCAGTGGGTCACTTTTTCCCTTGTTAAAAGTGACGCACCGGCGGCTAAAGGCCTCATTAATCTGCCCCCAGGTGTTTGTAAAACAACTCGCACAGTTTAGAAACTCATTTTCCTGCGTGGGACAAGAAACCAAGTTTTTTACCTTTCAATTTAATGGTGATACGGCGAGCTCAAGGTAAGTGTTTTTAAAATTTAAATATTGCCTATCCCGTCGTCTGTTGAATTCCAACACCCGACTTCACCCCACCCGTCTCACTGCCCTGATGCTCTTACCTCTGCAGACTGCCACTTTGCCTGTGTGTGTGTGCGCCTGTGTGTGAGTCTGTACGTACGCTTGTGTATGCCTGTGTTTGTGTATGTGCTTGTATGTCTATCCGTGTGTGCTTGTGTGTGTCCCTGTGTCTGCTTGTGTGTGTGCTCCTCTGTGTTTGTGTATGTGCTTTTATGTGTATCCGTGTGTGCTTGTGTGTGTCCCTGTGTCTGCTTGTGTGTTTGTGTATGTGCTTGTATGTGTATCCGTGTGTGCTTGTGTGTGTCCCTGTGTCTGCTTGTGTGTGTGCTCCTCTGTGTTTGTGTATGTGCTTGTATGTGTATCCGTGTGTGCTTGTGTGTGTCCCTGTGTCTGCTTGTGTGTTTGTGTATGTGCTTGTATGTGTATCCGTGTGTGCTTGTGTGTGTCCCTGTGTCTGCTTGTGTGTGTGCTCCTCTGTGTATGTGTGGGTGTGCTTGTGTTTGTGCCTGTGTGTGTCTGTTCCACATCATTGACTACATCCAAGAGTTCTATGCCATACCACTCTACACAGTCAAGTGATAATGCACACCAAGTTATTGCTCCCATAAGGATAGATGAGGCAGTTGCCTTATGGAGGCAGCAGTAGATGGTGGCCAATAGCAAGCAAGACCTGGAGAATAGTTTAGCCAGTGGATGCCAGATTCCAGTGTCCATGTGCTGATGTGCCCACCCTTGCACCGTTCGTTGCACGCACTGCTACGACCATTTACACTACCACCTTACTGGCCAGCCCCCACCTCTGTAGCCCAAGGGGCGTGCTGAGATCCCTCTAAATGCTTCCATAGCCCGCAAGACCATAGGCATTCTTTGGGGTGATGTTGTGTGTTGAGTAAACGATAAATGTTCCCTAAATAAGTGAATAGACATGCAGGCATCCAGGTCTAGTTTTTCTTGAAGGCAACGCGCCGCACGCCACTATGTTTTGTATCTCTTATAAATAGCGCGGTGTCAGAGGGCCTGTTATTGACATTCTGTGGACAGGCCTCTCTTTTATGGCTTGGGGAAGTCGGGCCACAAAAGACAACATTAAAAAACCTGATGTGACTGACCTTGAATGTTACTCCATAAAGGCTAATATTGTGAGCGTGCACGGCAAATTAACCCTCGTTTCCAGCGCTTTGTTTAATTATTTAAAGGCGAATATGCAGGGCCTTTCCTCTCCATTATAGCAACAAACCTTGCCCGAAGGACGAACATTAAATCACATCGTAATCTGTACTACTGCCTTGGGCCTCCCTTGACAATTTGGTGTTGTTGAAACTTCATTTTAATATTTACTTCTTGATTTACTTAAGGGCTGTCAAGTTTGGTGTTGTTGAAACGTCATTTTAATATTTACTTCTTGGATCACTTAAGGGCTGTCAAGTTTAATAACCTTTTATCAATCGGATACTTTTATTATACACGGTTTCGTAAAAATAACAAGGCTGTCTTAGGCTTTTAGTCATATGCAGAGAACATTATGTGGACTGGACAGGGATTTGATTTCCAATAACTGTTGGAATGTGTGAGCAGCTTCCCGGCACGCGCAATCAGTTGTGCATCACTGCGGGCATTTATTCCCCTTTTCCTTTACTACACTCATGGGGAATGCACAATCACTAGCCTTTTTCCCGTTCACGCTTATGGGTCCCCTCTCAGCATCCTCTTAATGCCAATAGCTCTACCTTTAATAATGCCGAGACCATTGAATTGTAAATGCTTGTTTTTCAGGTCCAATATGGCCCGTGGCGTCTCCGTGCAGCTGTGTGCACTGCTGTGCACGAAGTGGTTCCGACGGGTATGTATGCTGCTGTTTTGCTGTTAGAGGTAAGCCATTTTGTTTATTTTGCTAATCTTATGTTTATTTCTTTGTTTTTCAGGTCCAATATGGCCCGTGGCGTCTCCTTGCAGCTGTGTGCACCGTTGTGCACGAACTGGTCCCGATATGCTGCTCTTTTGCTGTTTGAGGTAATATATCTTTTTGATTTTGCTAATCTTAGGTTTTTTTCCTCTCTTTTCTAGTTACAACATGGCCCGTGGCGTCTCCGTGCAGCTGTGTGCACTGCTGTGCACGAAGTGGTTCAGACAGGTATGTATGCTGCTGTTTTGCTGTTAGAGGTAAGCCATTTTGTTTATTTTGCTAATCTTAGGTTTATTTCTTTGTTTTTCAGGTCCAATATGGCCCGTGGCGTCTCCGTGCAGCTGTGTGCACTGCTGTGCACGAAGTGGTTCAGACAGGTATGTATGCTGGTGTTTTGCTGTTGCAGGTAAGCCATTTTGTTTATTTTGCTAATCTTATGTTTATTTCTTTGTTTTTCAGGTCCAATATGGCCCGTGGCGTCTCCGTGCAGCTGGGTGCACTGCTGTGCACGAAGTGGTTCAGACAGGTATGTATGCTGGTGTTTTGCTGTTGGAGGTAAGCCATTTTGTTTATTTTGCTAATCTTATGTTTATTTCTTTGTTTTTCAGGTCCAATATGGCCCGTGGCGTCTCCGTGCAGCTGTGTGCTCCGCTGTGCACAAAGTGGTTCAGACAGGTATGTATGCTGCTGTTAGAGGTAAGCCATTTTGTTTATTTTGCTAATCTTATGTTTATTTCTTTGTTTTTCAGGTCCAATATGGCCCGTGGCGTCTCCGTGCTGCTGTGTGCACTGCTGTGCACGAAGTGGTTCAGACAGGTATGTATGCTGCTGTTTTTCAGTTAAGGTAAGGCATTTGGTTTATTTTGCTAATCTTATGTTTATTTCTTTATTTTTCAGGTCCAACATGGCCAGTGTCGTCTCCGTGCAGCTGTGTGCACTGCTGTGCACGAAGTGGTTCAGACAGGTATGTATGCTGCTGTTTTTCAGTTAAGGTAAGGCATTTGGTTTATTTTGCTAATCTTATGTTTATTGCTTTATTTTTCAGGTCCAACATGGCCAGTGTCGTCTCCGTGCAGCTGTGTGCACTGCTGTGCACGAAGTGGTTCAGACAGGTATGTTTGCTGCTGTTTTTCAGTTAAGGTAAGGCATTTTGTTTACTTTGCTAATCTTATGTTTATTTCTTTGTTTTTCAGGTCCAATATGGCCCGTGGCGTCTCCGTGCAGCTGTGTGCACCGTTGTGCACGAACTGGTCCCGATATGCTGCTCTTTTGCTGTTTGATGTAATCTATCTTTTTGATTTTGCTAATCTTAGGTTTTTTTCTCTCTTTTCTAGGTACAACATGGCCCGTGGCGTCTCCGTGCAGCTGTGTGCACTGCTGTGCACGAAGTGGTTCAGACAGGTATGTATGCTGCTGTTTTGCTGTTGCAGGTAAGGCATTTTGTTTATTTTTCTAATCTTATGTTTATTTCTTTGTTTTTCAGTTCCAATATGGCCCGTGGCGTCTCCGTGCAGCTGTGTGCACTGCTGTGCACGAAGTGGTTCAGACAGGTATGTATGCTGCTGTTTTGCTGTTGGAGGTAAGCCATTTTGTTTATTTTGCTAATCTTATGTTTATTTCTTTGTTTTTCAGGTCCAATATGACCCGTGGCGTCTCCGTGCAGCTGTGTGCACTGCTGTGCACGAAGTGGTTCAGACAGGTATGTATACTGCTGTTTTGCTGTTGGAGGTAAGCCATTTTGTTTATTTTGCTAATCTTATGTTTATTTCTATCACTCACTGCTGCACTCTCTCCTCAGCCTCTTACTGCACCATCCCTTCACTCTCTCCTCAGCTCCACTATACCGTCTCTTCACTGTTGCACTCTCCTCAGTCTCTCACTGCACCATCCTTTCACTGCTGCACTCTCTCCTCAGCCTCTCCCTCCACTGTCCCTTCACTGATGCACTCTCCTCAGCCTCTCCCTGCACCGTCCCTTCACTGATGCACTCTCTGTTCAGCCCCCCATTGCATCGTCGCCTTAACTGCTGCACTCTCCTCAGCCTCTCCCTGCACCGTCCCTTCACTGATGCACTCTCCTCAGCCTCTCACTGCATTATCCCTTCACTGCTACGCTCTCACCTCAGTCCCACTGTACAGTCCCTTCACTACTGCACTCTCTGCTCAGCCCCCCACTGCACCGTCCTTTTAATGCTGCACTCTCCTCAGCCTCTCCCTGCACCGTCCCTTCACTGCTGCACTCTCTGCTCAGCCTCTCCCTGCACTGTCCCTTCACTGGTGCACTCTCTTCTCAGCCTCTCCCTGCACCGTCCCTTTATTTCTGCACTCTCTCCTTAGCCTCTCCTTGCACCGTCCCTTCACTGATCCACTCTCTGCTCAGCCCCCCATTGCATCGTCCCTTCACTGCTTCACTCTCCTCAGCCTCTCCCTGCACCATCCCTCCACTGGCGCACTCTCTGCTCAGCCCCCCATTGCATTGTCCCTTCATTGCTGCACTCTCTGCTCAGCCCCGCCCCCCATCCAGGCTGCAGCCCTCACTCCTCCACTGCACCATCACTCACTGCTGCACTCTCTCCTCAGCCTCTTACGGTACCGTCCCTTCACTCTCTCCCCAGCTCCACTATACCGTCCCTTCAAACTCTCTCTCTCACTACCTCACTCTCACTACCCCACTCTCTCTTTCACTAACTCACTATCTCTCTCACTACCTCACTATCTCTCACACTACTACACTATCTCCCATTCACTCTCTCTCTACCTCAATCTCTACCTCACTACTCAACTCTCTTTCTCACAGCATCACAATATCACTACCACAGTAACTATCTCTCTAACACACTACTTCACAACTTCACTCTCTCTATCTCACTACCTCACCCTCTCTACATCACTACCTCACTCTATCTATTACTATCTCACTATCTCACTGCCTCACTATATCATGACACTCTCAAAAATTCACTACAACACTCTCTCACTACCTCACAACTTCACTCTCTCTCTCTAACTCACTGCTTCACTCTCTCTCTATCTCACTACCTCACACTTTCTCTATATACTACCTCACTCTATTTCTATCTCACTATCTCTCTCTCACTATATCATGACACTCTCTCTAAAGTTCACTACATCACTCTCTCACTACCACACAACTTCACTCTCTCTCTAACTCACTACTTCACTCTCTCTCTATCTCACTACCGCACTCTCTCTCTCTCTCTCTCTCTCTCAAATACACTAACTCACTTTCACTCTCTCATACACTACCTCACTCTCTCTCTAGCTCACTACTTCACAACATCTCTCTGTTTCTATCTCAATACAGCACAACAACTCTCACCCTCACTACCTCATTCTTTCACTACCTCACTCTCTCTCACTACCTCACTCTATATCTACTTCACTCTCCCACAAAACAAAAATAACTACATCACTACTCAAATTATATCTATAACACTATCTCACTCTCTCTCTCACTAACTCTCTCCATAACATCACTCTATCTATTTCCATATCACTCTCACTACCTAACTATAACACAAGTCACTCACTCAAAAAATAACTACAACACTCTCTCGCTGACTCACTCTCTATCTCACTAGCTCACAAGTTCACTCTCTCTCTCCAACTCACTACGTCACTCTCTATTTCACTAACTCACTCTCTCTCTCTTTCTATCTCACTAAGTCACTTTCACTCTCTCTTAAACTACCTCAGTCCTTCTCTATCTCACTATGTCACAACATCACTCATTGTTTCTATCTCACTACCACCAAAATCACTCTCCATCACTAACTCACTCTTTCACTACCTCACTCTCTCTATCTCACTCTATCTACCTCACTCTCTCTCTCACTACCTCACTCTCTCTATTTCTATCTCACTAAGTCACTTTCACTCTCTTTCACTACCTCACTCTCTGTCTCTGTTTTCGTTCAGAGGTAAGCCATTTTGTTTTTTTTTTGCTAATCTTATGTTTATTCTCTCTTTTCTAGGTTTAACATGGCCCGTGGCGATTCCCTTCAGCGATGTGCACCGCTGTGCACGGAGTTGTTCAGACAGGTATGTATGTTGATTTTAGTTTATATTAGAGGTAAGGCATATTTTTATTTTTACACTGCACTGTCCTTTTACTGCTGCACTCTCTCCTCAGCCTCTCCCTGCGCCATCGCTTCACTGCTGTACTCTCTGCTCAGCCCCCCCCATCCAGGCTGCAGCCCTCGCTCCTCCACTGCACCATCACTCACCGCTGCACTCTCTCCTCAGCCTCTCACGGTACCATCGCTTCACTGATGCACTCTCCTCAGCCTCTTACTGCACCATCCCTTCACTCTCTCCTCAGCTCCACTATACCGTCTCTTCCCTGTTACAGTCCCTTCACTGCTGCACTCTCTGCTCCGCCCCCCACTGCACCGTCCTTTTAATGCTCCACTCTCCTCAGTCTCTCACTGCACCATCCTTTCACTGCTGCACTCTCTCCTCAGCCTCTCCCTGCACCATCCTTTCACTGATGCACTCTCTCCTCAGCCTCTCCCTGCACTGTCCCTTCACTGCTGCACTCTCCTCAGCCTCTCCCTGCACCGTCCCTTCACTGGTGCACTCTCTGTTCAGCCCCCCATTGCATCGTCCCTTCACTGCTGCACTTTCCTCAGCCTCTCACTGCACCATCGCTTCACTGCAGCACTCTCTCCTCAGCCTCTCCCTGCGCCATCGCTTCACTCTCTGCTCAGCCCCCCCATCCAGGCTGCAGCCCTCACTCCTCCACTGCACCATCACTCACTGCTGCACTCTCTCTCAGCCTCTCACGGTACTGTCCCTTCACTGCTGCACTCTCCTCAGCCTCTCACTGCACCATCCCTTCACTGCTGCACTCTCTTCAGTCTCTCACTGCACCATCCCTTCACTGCTGCACTCTCTCCTCAGCCTCTCCCTGCACCGTCCATTCACTGATGCACTCTCTGCTCAGCCTCCAATTGCATCGTCCCTTCACTGCTGCACTCTCTTCAGCCTCTCCCTGCACCGTCCCTTCACTGGTGCACTCTCTTCTCAGCCACTCCCTGCACCATCCCTTCACTGCTGCACTCTCTTCAGCCTCTCCCTGCACCGTCCCTTCACTGGTGCACTCTCCTCAGTCTCTCCCTGCACCGTCCCTTCACTGATGCACTCGCTCCTCAGCCTCTCCCTGCACCGTCCCTTTATTGCTACACTCTCTCCTCAGCCTCTCCCTGCACCATCCCTTCACTGATGCACTCTCTCCTCAGCCTCTCACTGCACCGTCCCTTTATTGCTGCACTCTCTCCTTAGCCTCTCCTTGCACCGTCCCTTCACTGCTGCACTCTCCTCAGCCTCTCACTGCACCGTCACTTCACTGCTGCACTCACTCCTCCTCCCCACTGCACCGTCCCTTCACTGCTGCACTCTCCTCAGCCTCTCACTGCATTATCCCTTCACTGCTACACTCTCTCCTCAGTCCCACTGCACCGTCCCTTCACTGCTGCACTCTATGCTCAGCCCCCCACTGCACCGTCCTTTTACTACTGCACTCTCTGCTCAGCCCCCCACTGCACCGTCCTTTTACTGCTGCACTCTCCTCAGCTTCTCCCTGCACCATCCCTCCACTGGCGCACTCTCTGCTCAGCCTCTCCCTGCACTGTCCCTTCACTGATGCACTCTCTCCTCAGCCTCTCCCTGCACTGTCCCTGCACTGTCCCTTCACTGCTGCACTCTCCTCAGCCTCTCCTTGCACCGTCCCTTCACTGATGCACTCTCTCCTCAGCCTCTCCCTGCACTGTCCCTTCACTGATGCACTCTCTCCTCAGCCTCTCCCTGCACTGTCCCTTCACTGCTGCACTCTCCTCAGCCTCTCCTTGCACCGTCCCTTCACTGATGCACTCTCTCCTCAGCCTCTCCCTGCACTGTCCCTGCACTGTCCCTTCACTGCTGCACTCTCCTCAGCCTCTCCTTGCACCGTCCCTTCACTGATGCACTCTCTCCTCAGCCTCTCCCTGCACTGTCCCTGCACTGTCCCTTCACTGCTGCACTCTCCTCAGCCTCTCCTTGCACCGTCCCTTCACTGATGCACTCTCTGCTCAGCCTCTCCCTGCACTGTCCCTGCACTGTCCCTTCACTGCTGCACTCTCCTCAGCCTCTCCTTGCACCGTCCCTTCACTGATGCACTCTCTGCTCAGCCCCCCATTGCATTCACTCATCTATCCATCCCTTCCCTCATCATTCCATTCACCCCTACACTCATCCATTCATACTTTCACTAATCCATCCAGCTATGGCTTCCTTGTATAACACATTTTGTCTGCAAAATGTCTGTAATATACATTAAAAATAAATTAAAAAATAAACTCCAAGATTGTCTTTAAAAATTAATCTAAGTGATGAGCGCAAAATCTGTAGAACAGAGCTGGCTCTTTCACACCACACCTCCCCTTCACTCCCATCCCCTTTGAAAGGCTGGGGCCCTGGGCCAGAGTCCACTTTGCAGATGCCTTAAAAGTTCTCTGAAAAAGTAGAGCTAACTCTCCCAGGAGGGGGTTAATTCACAGCGCTGAAATGCTTCAGCTGCAGTGGGAGGCAAGGGGTCTCCTCTACTAAAACTGAAAGCGTGTCTAACTTTTTGTAAGGCGAAACCGTTGCATTGTAAATGCTTGTTTTTTATTCAAAGGGATTTGTTTATCACCCTATAGAGGCCTTTTCCCCTGCTGCCCCAATAATTTTGAGTATGATTGTTCTCCTTTTCAACACTGGATAGAGATTTACTCCTGCAATTGGTAGGAAAACTACCTGAAAAACTGTGTGAATACCCTGGAATTGCGAGATTGTTTTATGTTCACCACCCAGTGGCGTAACGAACCTTGAGGGGCCTCCCCTGCAGGGTACGTGAAGGGGCCCCCTCCGGACTCAATCTAGAGCTCCCCAGCAGAAGTACGGTGCTGACGGGGCCCCCTGGAGGGTGAGCCCCCCCCCCCCCCCCCCCGCGGCCCCTGTCACCACCTGTTGCAGGTGACCCATGCTGAAACGCTCACATCCATGGCCCTGATAGGGTTATTTTTCATATTAAATGGTTTGCATTTTATGAACATTAACATGTAAACTTGCAAAAGCTGTTGTCTGTGTTCTACTCACGTTTAGATTGACTATAGCTTATGTAGACTGTTTACACAGCTAATGTGGGCCTGTTTACATTTTCTAAATCAACAATAGTGCATTAAAATAAATGTTTAACTCAGTTTGCAAAAATGGCACTCACACGAGATGTAGAACTGTGAAACATAAACATCTCCTTTCATGTCACATATTTTATTTCTGGCAGAAATACGAATTATCAAACACGGTGAGTCTTTGCTGAGTTTCTCATGTGAAAAGTTTTCCTTTATGTGATGACTGTACAATGCCCTAATTAGTTGCTACAGAACACCTGCAGAGTACAGGTTGGCCCACTATATTTCATTTGTACAGATACCTTTGAAGGATGGTTAGAGAAGCTGCATTGTTTTGGATCCTGAAAAACGAATGGGCCCTAGATTGTATTTTTATTGAGTTTTACATAAAGGTATATTCGCTTTACTGTTACAGGGTACCAGCCAAGCTTGGCTGGTGTTGTCATGTTTACAGGTAGGTGATACACATCACACATGCTAGACTGTACCCCTTTCCAATGTCTTGTTAGAAGGTTAAGGACAGCTGAAAGAGAAGGAGAGAGAAGAGAATTATGGGAACCATCTGTAGGTGTATTAACTGTTAGAATTGTGTAAGCTAAAATAGTGCTGAATAGGCAACTGTTTAGAATGCATCTGTCCCTTCCCGAGACAGCTTAGAGCAGAGTGGGATGCTCTTCTTATCGGAGAACTGATTTATTTACCCTTTTCCGTTGAGATAACTTTATACTAATTTGTACCTCTTACTTATATGGCTTTAATAGATTTTATCTTCAAAATTACTAAATACATTCATATATTCATTATTGACACAAATTTGATGATTTTGAATCTGCAATCATTTTAATCATTTAATAAAACTTTATGGTTTGAAACGTAACCACTCTCTTATCTTCCTTGTAAAGCCTAATGTGCGTCATTATTTAAATGTATCGATTTGATGACTAGCCTCAGTTTTGGATTTCGATTTGTCAGCACTTTTTGGGCCCCGAATTTGCACAAACAAAAGCGTTACAAACCCTGAAAGCAAATATATAATATGGAAAGTCTGGCATTCAATCATATTTGTAATTGTAAGTAAATCCATTTGTGAGGGTAATTCACGTTTTGGGAACCAATGGTGTGAATTTGCACTTTTACATTTTTGCTCGTCTTGGTGTCTCTCAGGTATCCAGAACACCTTTGTGATTCAGGCCACCGAGAAGGTATATCACCTTACTTCCATGAAGGTTCTAAGTCAACAAAAAACATTTAAGCACAGGGGATACTTTTATCTTTATACAAAATGATTTCCTAGTTTTGCTTTAGCCCTTCTTTCCATATGGTCATTAATACTTACATTTAAACCTCTCTAAAGTGGCCATGTATGCAGCATGTGGTGCTTTAGCCCTTCTCAATAATATAGAGAACACTGTCTAATGAATACTATTATATCCAAGCATAGACATATGTCATATACAAATACAACTAGCCTAGGAGCATCTGTAAGCATTGAATGTGCATAAGGTCAGCTTAGATGCACAAAGATATCCTTCTGCAAGAGTGAATCTACAACTGTGATTCCAAGAAACAGAAATGCATGATTAAATAGGACTTACAAATACAGAAATTCTGATGGTATGGTGCGATTACCACAATCACAAACCTAGATAGGAGCAGGTTTGGAGGAATTTGTGAAAGTTCCTTCCTCCAAAAGTAGATGAACACCCACAAACCTGTATGTTTTGTTGGTAATCACATATATTTTAATGGTCGCTATGTACCCAAAAATGCTTGCAAATTACTTTGGGCAAGTTCAGCTATAAGAATGTTTTCAGAGTAGAGGGAACAATATAATATTTGATGTGTGGTGGGGAAGGCCTTTCTACACAGGAACTAAACTATTCCCTGAGGGGAAACACAAAAACAAAAAAAGTTACGCGCCCGTAGGCACTTTCAAGTATCAGATTCTACGGGCATCAATTTTACAGCTCAAGCCCATACTCGTATGTCAAATCTAAGGAAACCCCCTGAAGGTTTTGAGAACTTGCTAGAAACGCCCTTTATTGATGAACCTTCTCACAGCCAGCCCTAGCACTCTCACGGATATCACCATCAAGCCCTTTGAAGCCATGTCCTTCCAGGGTTCCATCCAGGGTTAAGAAGCAAAGTCAGTGGGGCAGTGGGAGTGCTCCATACTCCTGGGTTCTGTGTCTGTTGGTATGTTTTGGATCAGGATGGTGGGTGACTAACATCTGTGGTGGCAGGAGAGTCATGTCCTTTGACATTACAAGCATGCATTCCAATTCAAGATGAAGCTTGCCTCAAGTGCTTACTATGGACGAGCGCCTAAACCAACTGGCACTTCAAGACTACCTCAAGACTACGTCTTGTGTTTCCGGGTTAGCGAAGGAAGTAGCAGAATTTACACAATCCCAGCTGTTCATGCATCGCCTTGCAGCAAGAGAGTTGATCGGTTTGATCCTCTGTGGCCCGGTCCACGCCTTGCTCTTTTTTCCTCTAGCAAGTTTCTTGTGTTCTAGAGTTCCTTCTTCAGATTCCTCTCAAACTGCTGGAGTTGAGCCATATTCTACATGACTTTCTTGCGCTCCTAGATCTCCTACCTGGTGTTCCATTTTCCGCCCTTACCCCTGCCTTCCTCATATCTGGTGGTGGTGAATAAGATCTGCTTTTTATACCAAAATATTTATGCTGCACTTCCTGAATGTAGGTGGTATTAAATTTATTGTATTCCTCTGATAAAGACTCCAGACTCAAGTAATCTTGTTGAGTTCCCAGAGCAGCGGGCCTAGATGAGGTGTAACATTGGATGGAGCAGAGGCCAGTGTTTCTCCCTTCCTGCCCTTATTACCTGTTTATCTCTAGTCTCAAGGCAGAGCATAGAGTCCATATTTGTGTCCTGCTGATACATGACTGGGAGGCAGTAGGCTGTCGATGAATCTATTTCTTCCTGAGTACCTAGCAGTTACATTATTCAAATGCGATCGCTGTACTCACATTGTGCCAGAAGAAACTCACATTGGGCCAGACATGATTAAAGAGCACCTTATGGGGTACTTGTAGGCCTTTCCAAATTGATTGTTGGGGAAATTAGTGACAAACTATACATTATAGAGAACATTAGTTGTTGTTATTTGGCAATATCTAGTAATAGCGGTTGAAAATGCAAGAAGCTAGCAGGCATTTCACACGAAGATATATCCCTAAGAAAATATGCATTGCCCAGCTCACTAGAGTCCCAGTTGGATCTTATCTCTTTAGCTCTCTCCCTACTTCTGTTCCCGAATCCCACGCTTTACGTCTTATGCCATTTATCTTTTACCTCTCTCTCCTTCTGGTGACTTCTTCTTCTTATGTCTCTCTCCTTCCTTCTTCATCCAATCTTTTTGTCAATTCTAGTTAAATTGGAGAAGAATCCAAGTGTAAAGAGATTTAAGCCGTAAACTCCAATGTTTGGAGTTTAAATTACTTCATATCTTTGAAATTCCTTTTGATGCTGCATAAGCTGATCTCACATTTAATTCTAGGTTCACTAAAGCCTTAGGTGCCTTTATTTTTCCTTCTTGAAAGGGAAACTAGGAGCAGTGTTCACTCCAGACCATGGTATGCAGAAGAACTTTGTGAAGCCAAGCGCAAATGCAAGGATCTTGAAAGAATGTGGCAAAGTCATACAGTCTGGATTACAAAAACTGATACAAGAACCCCATTTGAAAAAAACAGAAACTTATCTGTGTCATGCCCTCAGCCTAATATGCTTAAAAATGGATTTCTGCAATATCTCTTGTAGTGAAATGTTCTCTATTGTACAGAGTTTTCTTAAGCCCCCAGCCTTCTCCATTAACACTGAACCATCCCACGTTTTCTGCAACAATTTGTTGTCCTTCTCCCCAACTAAATAAAGAATATTCAAGCCATCTTTGAGGAAGGACATCTTTGGATAAATGACCCTTTTAAAATGTTCTTTTATTTTCTGTCCATTGGTGCCTCTCTCTTGGATTTCCTCCTTTCGTCTGCTGACAATGTCCTTTTGCTGGTCATCTCTCCTAAGTCTAGCGCACCGCCTGAACCCAGGGCCTGCAGAAATCTACTCTTTTGTCTTTGACATCACCCATTCAGTACTAGCCAATGTGTATAAACTCTTAGTCTCCTCTGCCACTGTTACTGAAATATGGAATCTGATATTTGTCATTCCTTTTTTCAAAAACCCATTGGCTGTGTCTGCTACTCTTAGTAAGTATTGTCCTATTTCACTCCTGGCCTTTCCAACTAAATGCTAGAAAAGGCTGTCAGTTCTCAGCTAACCAACTATGTTTAACACAATATGCTACTAGACCAAGCTTCTGTCCTTCCCATAATACATGAACTGCCCTTCCTACTGTAGTAGATGTTTTGCCTTGCACCTGTCATTTTAGATTTAAGTGCAACTTTTGATAGTTCCTTCCTAGCTTTCAGATCTCAGTCTGTATTTATTCCTCATTTTCTCTTTGCTAAAGTGCCAGGGTAATCTGGGGAGCTTCACTGGGTTCCACGCTATCCAATTGCTACATTGAGCCATGGTTCATATTTGTGGATTTGATGAGTCACAGGCAGATGACATTCAAATTATTATCTCCACCCATGACAGAATTCCCCACACCCAAGACTTGGGACATGTGTACAAGTATACACAAAAAGAAGGGGTGAGGGTACGGACTCACCTACTCCGTACCCCCTGTCAATACTTAGTACACCAGAAGGAGTAGGGAGCAATAAAATCTCTATGTCTTGGATGACCTTACTGCAAGGTGGTTAACATGTTTTGGCCCTGTGTGTGTGCCCCTCGTGTAGGGTCAGGCCGGCCTTCCTCAGTAACATAATACTCTCACCTCAGGCCGGCCTTCCCAGTAACATAATACTCTCACCTCAGGTAGAGATAGGAGGATATTTAAAAACCTGTCGTTCGGTATCAAGGGATTTCCTCAAGGATAATAGTGTATTTACTGTAAGGGAGCAGCAGTGATAATGGAAGAGAAAAAAGAAAAAAGAAACAAGGAGTTAGGAGCAATCTTCTCCCTTGTACTTGTATACCCAGTGTATAATATTCTATTTACACATGAGTTCACTGTAGTGTATCATTCATTGCCTCAAGAGAAACCATTGGTACATCACCCTCCTTAAATTAACCTTATCAAAGTACGCTAAACTGGAGGCTCCGTAAATATGATAGGCTAGTAGGCCTTCGTATAAACCTCAATACCAGCATTACAAACATTATGCTTATTGTCCACACTGTCCATCCAATGCCCAATAGGGGTCAGGTGTGTACCTACTCACCAAGTTTAACCCTATTTCAAGTTTGACCTGGCAGTGGGCAAGGAGAGCCCCTCTCTAGTCACACTTTTTATCAGGAGAAAATAAATCACAGGGAGAGAGACAGTCATATTAGTATTCATCAAATAGCATTGTTAGGTTCAGTTAAAAGTGAGAAATGGGTGTCCAGTTGTATAGCCCCCTCCTATGTAGGCCATTGGTTGCCCCTCGGTAGGCCCAATGTACATGCAAAGATAGTACTACAAATGTAAGAAGCCCTACCTATTTTTGCTAATGGGGGCTGATCAAGCAGGATTATAGGTCCTGATATACCAAGCGTTATGCATCATTATCCTATGGTTAAGGGATGAGCACCAAATCTATGCCAGTGTGGTCCTGTAAACACAGGTCGCCCTGCTAGAAAGTGCCGGTCATGGTGGTCTACTTATGCCGGCTAGACACGAGTTTGATGTATCGGCATGGCATCAAAAATAATATTACATTGCATCCTTCTGGTGTACTAAGTATTGACAGGGGGTTCGGGGTAGGTGAGTCCGTACCCTCACCCCTTCTTTTTGTGTGTACTAGTGTATAGAGCGGTGGCAATAGGAAACCTTTTACTTGTCCTATTTTGAACTGACTACCAGCACGCAGCACCAGCTTGAGTTTTAAATAGCCCACCACCATAGGAAGACCCTGGAGGCTGAGATCTTGGCAGGTCCCTCCTTATTGGGGAACACCGCTATTTACAGGGTCCTGACACAAGGAGAAGGTTGGGACACTCTTTTAGAACTCAAGAGATCACATGTAAAGACAATACTCCATGGGGCAATCCTTACTGAGTATTGGAGGGGAAATGCAGCACCACAGGGTCTCCTAGTCACCAACGAACCCCTCATCTTCTTCGAGGATGCAGCATTTTGAAGGGATTTGGCACTTGTCACATGGAAGTGCACCAGGGATTGGCTGGTCTTAATTATTAGCACAGCTAAGAGACTAGCCGATACCCTGGTGATACAGTTTCTGTAACAAGTGAGGTGGGATTAAAGGCAGAGGTCATAACGTCCACGTTCAGTCACAAAGGACTAAGTTAACACCAAACTGGGGGAATACAGTGATTACTTGATGCAATCTAAAATAACTAAATTGCAACAGGATTTGACATTTTTTTTTAAAAAGGTTTACCCTTACAAGAATGAAGAGTATGTCCAACAAAAACTTGCAGACATGAAAAAAGGCAAACCACAGGGTAATAAATGCCAGGACACCGCTAGCAGCTCCAGCGATAGTAGTGACTATGACTTTCCACTAAGCATGGGCGGATTTTGCGGATCCACGATTCGCGGATTTGCGTATTTACGGATCGTGGATCCGCAAAATCGGCGGATTATGCGGATTTGCGGATCCGCGGATTTGGGGCGGGGCTTCCATGAGAGTGCACATGCCTCTTGTGTGTATAAAAGGTCAGAGACCGATCAGAGCAGCAGATGAAGATACAGAAGCTCCTGGCCACAGGAACAGCACGAGGATTGCGCTCGTGAAAGTCAAGGATGCAAAGGCCTCTGTCCAGCATCACAGCTGATTTTCGATGGTATATTTGGGAAGAAGGCACATCTGCCCAGCCTTGACAACGCTCACGATTGTTTTTGGGCTGATGAATGAGTCACTGAATTTAAGCTTCAACTAGGGCACATGCTTAATTGATATTTGTAAGTGCCTCCGGTTGAGGTTTAATTTTTGTGCCAGGACCATCGTGCCACAATGAACCCTGCCCTTCATATTTATTCAAGAAGACGCCACCGTTTTGTGCCATACCTCTACTCAACTGGAGTACTTTCTACTGGATAATCAGTAAGTGCTACCTCGTTGGGTAGATGTATAGTGCTTTTACTACACTACAGCTGCCTAAAGTGCCAGAGAGTTGTCTACAGCGACCAGGTGTGTGTTACTATGCAATCGCGCCGAAGGGCGCAGGGGTCCCTTGAGTGAGCTGTCCATCATAGTGGGTAAATGGCGGGAAGACGGTGCACACCGCGAGTGTGTGGGCGGGGCCAAACGGACGGGGCTTCCATGCGAGTGCACATGCCTCTTGTGTGTATAAAAGGTCAGAGACCGATCAGAGCAGCAGATGAAGATACAGAAGCTCCTGGCCACAGGAACAGCACGAGGATTGCGCTCGTGAAAGTCAAGGATGCAAAGGCCTCAGCTGATTTTCGACGGTAGATTTGGGAAGAAGGCACACCTTCCTGGCCTGTTGTAACTATTTTACGATGGCGCCGGCAAGCTGCCAGCGCCATCCTAAAATAGTTACTAAATTAGCTTCAACAGGAAGCTCTAATAGATAAAATAAAGCAGGTGCTCGAGCACCTGCTTTATTTGATCTATTAGAGCTTCCTGTTGAAGCTAACTTAGTAACTATTTTAGGATGGCGCTGGCAGCTTGCCGGCGCCATCGTAAAATAGTTACAACAGGCCAGCAAGGCTTGAACATTTGCCCCCGGAATCCGCCGCTTGCGGATTTGCGAATTCGCGGTAAATTCGCGGGAGTTCGCGGATCGCGAATTTACCGAAAATTTGCAAAACCCGCGAGCGTAACGGATTTTCCGCCCATGCTTACTTTCCACAACACAGGAGAGGCAGGTGCAGGGGGTACCAAAGAGGACCAAGACCATTTTTCCCCAATCCCTTTCAAAGCTATCCAAACCAGGCCTATGATGGGTTTCCCCCAACATCCAGGGTTTCAGAACCCCTATTTTCAACCAACACAGTTCCAACAACCACAGGTTCCTTTTTTAGGCAGGGGCAAGCAGAAAGGGAAACAGAGGGTCACCTAGGACGACCAGGAACAGGAATTGAACCAACGAGTGACCAGGAGCATTGCCCAGAGCATACAACCGGGAACGAGCTGGGAACATATCTAGTGGTGAACCTCTCCTCGACAGTCCTCACAAGGGCACAGGAGAACCTCCTCAATAAAGGCCCGGGTTTCGTCACTACAAACCATTTGGATAATTTCCAACTACACAAGAGCTGGCCACTTTCTTCAGGACTGTGCATCTTAAAGTGTTTTTTGAGTACGCAGAAGAAAGAAACACGATGATGGGAGACACGCCACTGTGCTCCAAGTCTACGTTCACACCACAGATGGCTACACTACCACAGGAGGTAGGAACTTTCGAACAGGCCGTCATACATGACCTGGAGAACTTAACGAGACAAGATGTACGCGCCTTTTCCAACATGACCAACATCGAGAAGGTGGCACTGAAAGAACTCAAGAAGAACCACGCGATTATCATAAAACTGGTGGATAAAGGAGGAGTCATAGTTGTCTTGGATAAGACAACTTACGACAACGAATCTCTACGTCTCCTTTCTGATGACAGGAAATACCTAAAACTAGGAAGAGACCCCACGATGGAGGGACATCGCCACCCTTGTGGAGGAGGGACTAGCAAACAACGGGATTTCCAAACATGAGGCAGAATATCTTGTTAAGAATCAACCAAGAACACTATACTTTTATATTCTGCATAAAAAACACAAACCTACAAGACCCTACCAGGCAGACCCATCTTGTCAGGCATCGGATCCTTTCTGGAACTGTTATCACAATTTTGTGATTTCTTTTTAAAACCATTGGTCCAGAAGTTGCCAGCCTACCTGCGGGAACCTTGGACATCTTAAACCGCATTAAAGATTTGGACTTCGATTCTAACAGTGAATTCCTCATAGGCCTCGATATCGAGGCATTATATACCAACATCCTACAGAGAGAGAGACCCTCAGGGTCCTGGAGGACATCCTGTTTGAAGAGTACTGACAGTATCAAACATCATAAGCCTTTATCTTAAACCTAGTCGAGATAGCACTAACACAGAATTACTTTGAATTTGAGGAGACCGTATACTTACAGACCCACGGGACCTCAATGGGCAGTACCTTTGCCCTGAGCCTGGCGGGTCTGTACGTGGGTGCATTTAAAAAAGACCAAAATATATGACCCGCGGTGCCCATGGACTGAAAATATAAGGCTGTGGCGTTGTTATATTGATGACGTGCTAGTGATATGGAAGGGTAATGAACAATCGGTCACTCAGTTTCTTGACTGGTTAAACCACAGGAACCCCCTGCTCCACTTTACATCTACTGTAACCAAGACAGGGTTACCTTTCCTGGACTTAATGATCGGACCTAAGGAAGGAAAACTCCTGACTAGAATCTTCATAAACCCACAGACAAGAACGCCCTGCTTGCTAATGATAGCTTCCACCCTAAATCCCTTAGATAAAACTTGCCAATAGGCCAATTTTCCGGCAAAGATGTAACTGTACTGAGAAATCTAGGTTGAGAGAGGAAGCGACCCTCCTCTCTAGCAAACTTACACAGAGGGGGTACCCGGAGCATACCATCCAAAAAGCCAAGAAAAGAGCCACCAATGCCAACAGGGATAACCTTTTGGAGAAAACTGTCAGACCAGACATTGAAAAATCAGTGTGTGTTACTACATTTAACACAGCGTTGCAACAAATCAGGTAGGTGATATTGAAACACTGGAACATACTAAACTCTAATGAGATGAACATTGAAAGAAGTGCAAACCTGAACATTAAAAGAAGTGCAAACCTGAAAAATATGCTAGTACACACTAGACCCGTTATCGCACTGCAAAAAAGGTTGAAGGCACCAGGTCAACTACCTCCAGTACAAGGCCATTCACATTGTGGCTCTTGCAATGTATGCCATCTGACCAACAACACAAAATCCATTGATGTGGGTCTATCCTACCCATGGGAAGAAAGGTAACAGACAAATTGTAATTCTGGGGCGGTCGCCGTAGGCAGTACCTTAGCATGACTAGCCGCAAGGTTAAGACACGCATCCTGGAACACCATAGCACAATGAGGTGCTCGAAGTCCAATCCAAAACTCACTGCACATTCTCTTGAGAAACGCCATACCATTGAAGAGTTAACCTAGACAGTCATTGAGAAACCCATATTGAACCCATCTGTTGGGGACAAAACAAGAGCCCTTTTACTGAGAGAACAAAAATGGGTATACCGCCTCAAAAGTCATCAGGTGGGCCTTAACAACGATATCCCATGGCATTCCCTCAACAGATAATAGATATCCATCTTGACCTCAGGACCACGGACGCATGTCTTAGAAAGTCACTTCTCTTTTACATAACATGATGTACCCCCAATATTTATCATTTTACATTACGTGGCATATTGAGATACTCCATTAAGCACACCCCCACTATATACCACCAGTAAATACCAATTACTTCCATTAGGTACATACCCTAACTCCCGGGCAAAGGGTACCAAGGTTCATGTGACCAGTGGATCACAGAGAACGTGCCATAGTATTACGTCTCCCCCGTTAGAAACATGTTTGTCGTCACATGTTCACGGTATGTGTTAACGTGCGGAACTCTGTGGCTCCAATCAATCACCCACCCATAAGCATGGCAACCGTCTCATACCTCACTCACGGGAGGGAGGGCGAACGTATGGGCACCCGACTAAATGTTACATTGACTCGGAAGGCTAGGACTATGACATACATGGTACATTATACTATTATGAACAACACAATTGAGGTTTTTGATAACACATGATTCACCACTCTTCAGTATGCCCTTATGGATCTAGCGCAACCCCCTTTTATCGTTGTTTAATGACACAATTACAGCTAACTTCCTTGCTAGCTGTAACCGGGACTGGTCTCCATGCCAACCGGACACGACTGTCATGTGCTTTTGGACGCTAGGCATCATTGTCTGACCGGGCGCTCCAGCACACATTACTACGCGCCCCTGGCGTGATTCCTTTACTGACCTGATTCGGGGATGGTCTCTATGACAACCGGACGCGGCGGTCAAGTGCTTAGGGACGCAGGCTGTCACTGCTTGGCCGTGCACTCCCACACACATCACCATGCACCCCTTGTGCCCCATGTGACCGGAACTACTCTAATCTCCCAAACTCGGATATAACACACTCACTCTACTTCACTGCCACCACTCTACATGGCGGATGCAGGCGAGAAACTTGTGGAGGAGCATCACCCTTGGAGTAGTAAGGAGTGGAGGGGGGAACGATGGGGGCATGGTATTCGTTACACTTAACGCCATGCTATAATTGCCATGCGAGAGGGGAGCGATGGGGGCAATGCAATGTAATATTATTTTTGATGCCATGCTGATACCGCTAGCTTGTATAGCCAGCATAAGTAGACCAACATGACTGGCACCTTCTAGCGGGGCAACCTGTATTTACAGGACTACGCTGGCATCACTACCCATAGATTTTACGCCCATCCCTTAACCACAGGATAATTATGCATAATGCGCAGCATATCGGGACCTCTAATCTCTCTTGATCAGCCCCGATTAGCGCAAATAGGTAGGGCTGCTTATGTTTGTAGTACTATACAGCTGGACACCCTTTTATCATTTTTTAACTGAACTTAACAATGCCATTTGATGAATACTAACGTGACTGTCTTTCTCCATGTGATTTATTTTCCCCTGATAAAGAGTGTGACTAGAGGAGGTCTCTCCTTGTCCACCGCCAGTTCTAACTTGAAATAGGGTTACATTTGGTGCATAGGAAAAGATGGGCGGATTACCGGGGGATGTGGCTGGAGCCGCCAGCTGCTGTAGAGGCTCATCCACTAGGATAATTCTTGATGTACATCGGGATGTGGGAGCGCAGGGTGTGGGGGGATCCGGCGAGGTGTGTATTATCGTGCTAAGATTCTGTTGCTCTGTATCAAGGCTGAGGCAAGGACTATGTGGAAACTCTGTGACTTCCGGGGGCGGGGAGTGGGAGGGGGGATTTGGGGGGTTTGATTGCATAATGTTATGCATTTCTATCATTTCCTTGGATGACACCTACAAAAGTCAGTTGCTCCTGTAACAATGTACGGTATGATTCAGTAGAGGACTCTGGTGTGCAGAGCTCTGCGATGTGTATGCAATTGACGAATGTTAGAACTGGGGGTCTCTAGTTGGCAGAGGTAGGTACCACTGTCCAAATAGGGACCCTTGCTTCTAGTCAGGGCAAGGAGATAACCCTCTGAGATAACCCCTGCTCACCCTCTAGGTAGCTTGGCACGAGTAGTCTAGGCTAACCAGAGGCAATGCGTAAAGTATTTGTACCAACACTCACAGTAACACAGTAAAAACACCACAAACTGACTCCACAACAGTTTAGAAAAATAAAGGTATTTAATCTAAACTACACAAGACCAAAACGACAAAAATCCAAGATACACATTTCAAGAATATGGTTTCAAAAGAGTTCTTATGGGTTGCGTTAAAGTTCTTCAAGTTGCGGTAAAATTAACCACAGGTGCATGAAAAGTTCACAGTTGCGTCACGTTTACTCACAGTACCTTTTAGTTGCAACAAAGTTCCAAAAGCAGAAGCTGGTGCGGTGGAAAACAAGCGATGCGTTGCTCCTGAGACCCTGGGGAGGCGATGCGACAGCCCCGCTGCAGCAGCGGGCGTGTTGCGACGAATCGGTCTGTATGGGGGTGAAGGCCACTTCTATGGATTCCGGTGCGTAGGTTCCGTAGGAAGTTTGTTCTCGCAAAGGCACGATGCGACGATCTCGTAGGGGCTGCGACGATCTCCGGGGCGAAGATGCGTGGTCCAGCGGTGATCCTCTCTTTCTCGCAGCTCCTCGATGCGATGGTTCTGCGACAATGCTCGCAGCGACGTGATGCGGTCCGCAAGCGGCGCGGCGCGGCGATCTCACCCAGCGACGACAGGCTCTGCGATGACACTCGCAGCGATGTTCGACTCTCCCGCACCGGTCTGGTGCGTCCCGCAAACGAAGGATGCGATGGCTCTGGCAGCGGCGTCAGGCGCTGCGACGATCTCGACCTTCCTAGCGGCGGGAAACTTCTCGCACTGTCGGGGATGCGCTCCGCAAGCGAGCGATGCGACACTTTTCAATTTCAAAAGTCTCTCAAGCTTAGTTTCAAGCTTCCCAGCACAGGTACAACTTCCAGAGGCCCCACAACTGGATCAAGCACTCTAGGAAGGACAGAACTCTCTCAGCAGAGTTCAGGGAAGCTGGGGGTGAAGTCCTTTTGTTCCTGGGACTTCAGAACAGGGAGCAAGCTCTTCTCAGGTCCTTGGAGATTCCTTCAAGACAGGGGACACAGCCACACAGCAAAGTCCTTCCCCTCTCCTTGACAGCAAAGCAACAGCAGGTCAGTCCAGCAGAGCAACAGCAGGACAGTCTTCCTTCTTCAGAGTCAGCTTTCTCCTTGGCAGAGGTTCCTTCTGGATTCCAGGATGATCTAATTTTCTGTTGTCAGGGGTCCTGTACTTATACCCCTAAAGTCTTTGTTCTCTCTGTGCATGTGGGCCCTGAGCCCGGTCTGAACCAGTTCTGGGTGTTTCCTGAGTACTTTGTTTTGCTGGCTTCTTCTTTCCTTTCAGAGTGAGGGGCAGGGTCGTCAGCCGCCCAGCAGGAGGTGGAGCCAGCATTGTGGAAGGCAGGCACAGCCCTATTCAGGCCCAGGTGCTAACTCCTCCCACCACTCCAGTTGCAAATGCAGTCATTCAGCCTAGGGCTGACTCAGACAGCCTCCTGGGGTATCCCCAGCCCCTGTCACTCTCAAACCAGACAGTCAATACACAAGCAGGCCAAGGCACACAGAAGGGTCAGACAGGAGAACAGCAACTTTCTAAATGTGCTGTTCTCAAACACAGGATTTAAAAACTACCTTTCCTAAAAGATGTGTTATTAAATTCTGAGTTCAGGGATACTAGATGCTTATGTCCTATCTTGTTCCTATGGGAAGAAATGCTGTTAACCACTGTAGCCAGCATCCCCCATGTTAATCTATGGAGCAAGATAGCCTTACAATAGTGAAAAACGAAAATGGCTGCCATCCACTATCAGAGCATGTTACCTGCACTAGTACATGCTCTACCTTTCACATATACTGCACCCTGTCCAGGATGGTACCTTGGGCCTTCCATAGGGGTGACTGATGCGCACAAAAAGGGAAGGGTTAGGCCTGATCAGTGGGGACACTGACCAGGAGGACATGGCAGTTCACAGACTGCACACAGGCACTGCGGTGGCAGGCCTCAGACACCATTTTATGGCTACTCATGTGGGTAACACAATCAGTGCTGCAGGCGCACTAGGAGCATTTGTCATCACCAGCCCTGGCACACCCAGTGCACTTTACTAGGGACTTCATGGTGATACAAATATGCCAAACATGTATATCCAATCAGAATAACACTTTACATAGGGAGCACTTACACTCTGGCACTGATCAGCAGTGGCAGAGTGTCCAAAGCATCTAAACCAGCAAAAACGAAATCCAGCACAGCATAAAAAATACAGGCGGTAGAGGCAAAAAGATAGGGGGAAACCACGCCAAAGATGCCAGGTCTAACAACGAATAAATATGTTTTTTTTAACTTGGTGAATAGGTACACACCAGACCCCTATTGGGCGGTGGATGGACATTGTGGACAATAAGCATGATGTTTGCAATGCTTGTATTGATGTTTATACGAAGGCCTACTAGCCTATTATATTTGAGTACCCTCCAGTGTAATGTACTTTGGTAATGTGAATTTAAGGAGGGTGAAGCACCAATGGTTTCTCTTGGGGCAATGAATGATATACTACAGTGAACTCATGTGTAGATAGATTATTATACACTAAGTATACAAAGTACAAGGGAGAAGATTACTCCTAACTGCTTGTTTCTTTTTTTCTCTTTTCTCTCCCATTTTCACTGTTGCTCCCTTACAGTAAATCCACTATTATCCTTGAGGAAATCCCTCGATAAAGAACAACAGGTTTTTAAACATCCTCTTATCTCTACCTGAGGTGAGAGTATTATGTTACTGGGACTGGTAGAGTCCCGAGGAAGGCTGGCGTGACCTTACACGAGGGGCACACACACAGGACCAAAACATGTCGACCACCTTGCAGTAAGGAGGGGTATTAGGAGCACATTGCACCTCCCAATCACCACCATCCTTCAAGTTTTTAATCCTGGCCGGAGGGTCCAGGAATAAAGTCTTAGGCACAGTGACACTTCCAAGCTAGTTTTACCTCACAACACGAGGGGCACACACACAGGGCCAAAACATGTCAACCACCTTGCAGTAAGGAGGGGTGTTAGGAGCACATTGCATCTCCCAATCACCACCATCCTTCAAGTTTTTAATCCTGGCCTGAGGGTCCAGGAATAAAGTCTTAGGCACAGTGACACTTCTGAGCTAGTTTTAACTCACATCACACTGCACTTTCACTACCGCCGTTCCCAGCCACTGTGAAATAAATTGTTTCTCTCTGTGTTGTATTGTCTTCCCCCACCCTATTGCTCCACCCCATGCGTGGCTACGCTGTGTTGTGTTGTAAGCAGCCCTATGATGAAGCATGTCACATATTTGTGAGAGTGAGGGCAGTATTAGCACACACAGCACGTGCTATCACGAGACATAGAGATTTTATTGCTCCCTACTCCTTCTGGTGTACATGTGAACAAGTCCCAAGTCACAATCCAGCTGAAAAACTGCTTAAAACATAGTGTTGAAACAGAGATTCTTCTTGCTGGCAATAAGCCCTTAATGTGTTTGTTATGGATAACAAACTCTTGTTTTCATCTCAAGTAAACCAATGTTTGTCATATGCTTTTCCATGGTAAAACTTCTCAGAAAAGTCCTTCCATTTCTTCCTGTGAGACCATTGATCAAGCATTGATTACATTACTCCTTGACTATGGAAACCCTTTTTACCTGAGTGCTTCACGTAAATTGATTCAAAAGCTCCAAGTAGTCCAGACCTCTGCTGTGAGGTTCAAACTCACTGACCTTCTATTTCTTCTAGACGTACAGACCTCACATGGCAGCCAATGCAGAAACATATCCTCTGCAAGCCTCCCTGCATTGTTCATCATGCCACTCATACCACTAATTCTGTCTACCCAGGGCCGGATTTAGGGCAGTGCAACTGATGTGGCTGCACTGAGCACTGACTTATGGAAGGGGCGCTGTGTTTAGCAATAACTTATGATTGGAGAGATGAGGGGCACTTTTGCGAGGTAAAGAGGAGGCGGTCATGGGGTGTGTGGGTGCCAGAAATTATTGTCGCACTAGGCGCCACCAGCGCAAAAGCCGGCCCTGTTTCTACCTGAGGCAGACATTTCACCTCTGTCCTACTCTATCACTCCATTCCTGTTCTGTCAACCTGAATATGGTTCCTCGTATCTCTCGCAGCTGTTCTGGTGGCCTTTTTATCTCCTACCTGGCTTCCAAGTCCTGGACTTCCCCTAGGGTTTAATTTAGAAAGAAGGTAAATATAAGACTTTTCAACACTTCATAACTCATTTGTCCTAAGAATCCCCAAGGAGCGCCACAATGCCCTTTAATGGGTTGCAGCGCACTTTAGGAGCCCTCCATTCACTCATATAAGCAAACATCTTTATTATTTTAATAACTGAGCTCCCTAACAAGAACACTACAAGAGTAGCAACAGTTTATTGAAATTAGAACATATTTGGTTGAAAAATTGCCATACCAAACAAATGATTAGCCCCATAAACAGTTATCATTAAACATACAATTCTTTCGCAATTGCATGAATCAATCAACACCGTAAAACAGAATTGTTGCTGTGTTTGGGTCAGTGGGTGATGAGAGTGGTACCAGGATGCTTATTTCCGGTCCAGCGAAGACCTGGCTTGGCAGTTCGGGCTGGACTGTTCCCATGAGGAACAGGGTCAAGACTGATTTGCGTACAGCTGGGTCTGAACTGGGGTGGCGAAGTGAGCTAATGAATGATGATGGATTCAACCCAAATCTGTGACTGGGGGTGAGTGTCTGAAAAGTTTCAGCGCTCCTCCATCATCTCCTTGCGTTTGCTTTGTGCGCCCGAAGTTGGCAGGGTATGCCCAGACGTGGGTCCCTTGCTCACTTTGCCACTGGATTCAAGCTAGCCTGGCTGATGAAGGGTGTTACCTAGGAACCGGTCCCAGGATGCTTGTTTCCGGTTCAGGGAAGACCTGGCTTGGCAGTTCGGGCTGGACTGTTCCCATGAGGCCCAGGGTCAAGACTCATTTGCATATAGCTGGGTCTGAACTGAGGTGGCGAAGTGAGCTAAAGAATGATGTTGGATTCAACCCAGATCTGTGACTGGGGGTGAGAGTCTGAAAAGTTTCAGTGCTCCGTCAATCATCTCCTTGTGTTTGCCTTATTTTATTAGGATCATGTTTTATATGTGTAGTCATATTAGTGATAACCACACTAGGTAAGTAGTTTCTTGCAAAGCTGCTTTAACAAGGCTGCAAAATGAATGTTCAATTGATGTCACTTCCTGTTATGTTACATCTTAGAGGGGCCTTGCAGGTTCCTATTCTGCCGGTGGCCCCACCCATCTTAGAACCGCAGCCCTGCCAAGTACCACACATCAGGGGTAAGACAAAGGCCTTTTACTGTGATAGTCCACATTACTGCAATAAAATGCTTAAGTCACGCATATAGCACCTCCTAACACACCACCAAGCACATACACGCCGAGCCAGTAAGAGCCACTCTCCATTAATCAGCGTAAGTTGCGCGAAGCTCTGACAGAATCAAGTGCTTACAGTGCAGCTCACAAAATTAGTTGGCACTGACTGCACCACAGCCTGGCGGCTCAGCTGCGCTGGCTGCATTCATCAGTCAGCCAAGAGACTCACTCAGCCTGGGCCTGACCCAGCAGCCTCATGCGACAAAACATCACATGGTTGGATGTCACAGACGCACAACAAGACTAACATCCTGGAGTTATCATTTCTGCCAGTGTTGTGTTCCCAACTCTCTGTTCTCCTACGGCTGGGCGCCCTCCTTTCATCTCTGCCAGGTAATGAAATATTAAAATGCGCCCACCTCTTATCTCTGCCAGCTCCACTATCCCTATCTAGGTCCTGACATGGCTTCATTTTCAGGCTGGGGAGGCATGTCGTCAACCAGGGCCGACTCTAGGGCAGTGCGATCGATGCCACCGCACCGGGCGTTGACTTGGGGTGGGGGTGTCATTTTTGCAAGTATATTCTCATTTTAAAAGCTCCTGCTGCTGCGTTCCTGGCATTTAGAAATTATCAGGCATCAATTAAAATGTCAAGATTAACACCAGTGATTAATCGTCTTCCTGCAAAGAGACCAGAGGTTTGTCTAGTAGAAGTTTTGACTCATCCTAAAGTAGTGCCGAGGGTTAAAATGCCTGCTGCTAAGAACATGTACCATGCAAATAACAAAGTGCATACAATGGAAATAGGTCAGCGGGTTACTGCTTCTGTACGATAACTCATTTTTTCACTTGTGCTTTATACTTCAAAACCCTAATATAGAACATTGAGCTATTAACTGTCATCAAAGAGCTGCATTCAAACTGCAAGGTACATATTAGTGCTATATGTTTTTTTGCCCAGTCTTTCATTATCCTAATCTTGCCAAAAGAGTTAATTTGGGTAGAAAACATTTCTTAGGATTAAAGAGAACCCCTAACAATGATGGTATGTTTTAAATTCTGAATTTGTCCTTTTCCAGAATAAGGAGTCTTAAAATATATTATCTACCAGTTTCGATGACATGTCACTCCTACATTACACCTTGTAGTCTGGTCTGATGTAACATTTCCTATACACTGATTTACACACATATGATTGTCTCTGTGCAATGTGTCAGTGAAGTTAGGGGCTCTGACACGTTACACTGGTATGAGTGGTGCTATAAAACTAAATGAATCTGTGAGGTAGTGGTATGGAAACTTGAGGGGCACTGTTAAAGGGTGCTAGTAAGGAAATCCATGGAAGAGGTGGTCTCCAGGGGGGGTGCCAACAAACATTGTTGCACAGGGTGCCACCAGTGTTAAAGCCGGCCCTATCATCAACTCCCGTACAGGGGACATGACCTCTTGGCAGGGAACTTACTCAAATAAATCAATGTATTCTTCAAAAATCAGTGACAAGTGAGTAGAGTTAGTGCCGTTCATAGTACCGAACTCCTCAAGCTCACAGAAATCGGCGCCCAGACAGAATTGGTATGTAGCAGCCCTTACTAGTGCTTCATGGTGCAGAACATGGTAACATGATAGCAGTGCCAGCCACTGTACATCTGGGTGGTAGCCGCCAGCTGCTGTGAATCCCTGAACTGTTTCTCTGGTAAAGATGGCTCCCACGTGCCCTTCGACTGTAGACATATAACCTGTGAAGCTTGCTCTTACGCACCATGTGACAGTGTATAGTTACACAGCATCTGACATTTTGTAGTCGCATACCGTGTGATAGTGCAAGGTCACATTATGTGTGATAGTTTGCAGGTTTGCAGTGACACATCTAATGAAAAATTGTAGTTATATGCCCCGTGGAAGTGTACAGTCACACACTTTGTACTTTGCATGCTTGGACTTGTAGTTTTCTCTTTTTCTTATCAAACATAATTGGCATTATACAAATCCCAGCATACAAAGCACATATGGATTAAAAAACATAAAACAGAATGTTGTGATCATGGGGGCTGCTTCCTAAATGCCCTACTGGACTTTAAGGAGCTTCAGGGCACATGTAACCTTCTACTTCAGGTGCTTTGCAGCAGTTTCAAGATCGTTGTATAGCTTCTCATTGCTCAAAATGGTTTAATGTCTAATATTTATCTTTCTTTGGACTTTAATGCTTGTTTTTACTTGCGAGAAAGTGTCACTCGAGGTGTCACACATTTAGTCACTGAGTGTCGCTCTAAGTACATGGAAACCAAAGAAATGTTACACACAATCAATCAGAAAACTTGGCAGCTATGGAACAGGCCCTGTTTGAGGGTCTGAAAGTTGCTGTACCACGTACCAACACATACATATAACTGCATTAGGTGTCTTGACCTTCAACAGCATTTTATCGATAAAAGACTTAAACAAACTTAACCGAATGGGTTTCTCATAAGTTAATATTCCTACTATGGTTATTGCATACATACATGATAACAGATCTGATTCAGACAGAAGAATCATGATTTATAAAGCCAGAAATTACTTTAATTTAGCTCTCCGCGAGCTGAAATTCCTCCCATTTGAAGGCAAGTTCATGGTGAAAATAAATCCCCGATTATACATATGTATATATATGTGTGTATATATATATATATATATATATATATATATATACTTTTTTTTTATATCTCCCTCCTTCTGCTTTCCCAATGTTGAAATGTATGTTCTGTGTCTTACTATTTTTGTACGTTCATTTCTGTAACATTTCTCTAATGTAACGTAACTGGTTCTATTGTACAGCGCTCTGACACCTTTGGGTAAAGTCAGCGCTTTATAAAAATGCATAAATCAATCAATCAATCAATCAATCAGGCAGCTTAAAATGTACATGTTCAAATCTTGTGGCAAGCCAACTCAGAAGGTTGGTCTTCTAGGGTGAATAAAAACAACACTATCTTCGGCACAAATAATTAGTACGGGCAGTGCTTCAAAACTGTAAAAATGAAAAAAATGCAAGATGTAAAAATCCAAGTAAAAGCTTGCACTGGGTCTCAGCCTTCCTAGTAAACTGAAGCGTCAGCACACGGCCATAGAAACAGGACATGCCTTAAGGTCTGATAGTCGTAGAAATCGAAGAGGGACTTTCATCCTTCCTCGCAGCGCATGGAGGTAGAAAGAGGACTTGGGCATCGCCTCCTCGACTGTTGAAAACCAAAGGAGGGGGTTGGATTCACTCTCTCCTCCGTTATTTATTTTCTCTACAACGTTTTGCGCCTGTATGTGTGCGACCCTATAGCGCGAGCTGTGGGCAAATAACCCTTTCGTTTTGAACGTGCTGCTTTATCACTTTAAAGTAAAACATGCGGAAACGTGGTGTTGAACTTGGTAAGGGGTGCTCTGTATTTTTCTACATAAATTCATGAATCAGGTGCTAAGCACGAGGTCGAAGGTTCAAATGATATGTTCCGGGTTGCTAACAGATCAGCGCAGCTTCTAGATAGCCGGGCGCGGGAGGGAGGGAGGGTGTGTCCTGTGAGCAGGGAGGTAGCGTGGCTCGGCCCCTCCCAGGCCTTGTGAGAGGAGGGAGAGAACCGGAGAGAGGCACTGTCAACAGCAAAGCAGCAGGAAGGAGAGCAGCAGCAGCCCGCTGGAGAGAGGAGGAGGGAGGAGTGCATCCCTGAGAGCCGCTGCTGGTGCCGGTGCCGCCGGGTGCTGCCAGTAGCCGGGGCTGCAGCTGCTTTCACCGGGGTGCTGCGCGCACACACTCTGCCACAGGTGAGCAGGAAGTGGGCTTCAATGAACAGTGGTGGGTTACAAGCATGGTAGCAACAGTGAGGAGTGGGTGGAGTGGACCATTTATGTCGCTTGGCAGAAGGTACTGAGGACTGCTGGCAGTCCCAGGCCAGTTACTAGTATGTACAGATACCAGGGCTGCTGCTCTTAGGACCAGGGGTCGGTCATTAAATACATGATGCTGTTTGCACCTGTGTCGTCTGTCAGTATCGGGGTAACTGCTCTGAGGGGGCAGGTTTCCTGCCACTTGCCGCAGTGTACCAGACTAGAGATGGTGTGCTAGGGACGATTTTCAGAAAAGTGAACGTTATTGAAGCCCGTCGAATGTATTCACGCTCTGAGGTCTCTGCTAGTTGTACAGCTCTTTGGAAACGGTGAATTAAAAGCTTGTCAGGGAAATATTGTCACCTGCTGGCTGTGTATCCTCCGGTTCGAACGAGCTAACTTAAGGGAACAAGTATCTGCTGCAGTAATTGTAACCTGCAGGTTATTGTCAATTAACTAAATTGGTGGATTAAAACATCGGACGCATGTTTGTGTGGGTGTGTCTGTAACAGGGTACATTTTTGTATTTTATGTTGTCATATTTGGTATAGTATGAAGCTAGCTCCAAAAGAGCAGTGAAGAGCTTCACAGGTGGATTTTTATGTCCGAAGAGCATCTCAAGTTGGAAGAGAATTAAATGTGTGGTACCGGTTAAAACCAGGTTTCAAAAACAGACGAAGAGGAGGTTTGATAATAGCCGCTGGTTATTGGGTCATTCTAACACAGCATGGTTACCTTTTCATTGCATATATTAACAGCTTGAGGTACAGCGGTTACTTAAAGCTTTAAGTGGGGGTTCAAACGCTGGTTATGGTGGGGGGGGGGGGCTCTTAAAGGACCGTGGCCCAAAAAGCCTTTGCAAGAGGTTGAGTTTATGTAATTGAGGGTGTGCCTTAAAACAGATAAGCGAAAATCCTGTGCTTCCCACTTCAGACCAGTATATGGGTGTCTCTGTGAGCTTTTTGGTGTTTCATACAGACATATCACACAACAGGAGGCATGTGCCTAAAACAAGCCAGCCCTATTGACTTTGTCAAGGCTTGTTAACCGTATCAGATAAGTAAGTTTCTTGTGAAAGAAAAGAAATAACAATGTTTAAAACCTAAGACAGTGAATTAATCATTACCGAGTAGTGGTCTTAGGTGTCGCAGCCACTCCTGGCCTTCTTTATACACCACTTTCCCATGCAGTTTCTCTGTTAGACGTGTGCTCCTTTTTTCTCCACACATCTTTCTGAAAGCCTCTATCTTTGCACCTCACACCTCATTGCTTTCACATACTCTTAACTTTATTCTCTATTTGTGTGTGTAACTACTTGCTTCTCCTTCACTTATCCACCTCCTCACAAACACAGCATACCTACTCGCCTGTAAGGACTGCTATTTCTTCTACTTTCTGACTGCTTTGTACTTCATTCACACACTTTCCCAAAGAATGGCAATAACATTTAGAACATGTGACCGTTGCTCTCTATGTAGAAGCAAAATATTTGATGAATATTCTGAACAACTTTATGGCCTACTTACAGAAACTGTTAGAAACGCACACTGCTTTCAGCCTCCACTCCAGAACTCAATCATAGAAACTGTTAGAAACGCACACTGCTTTCAGCCTCCACTCCAGAACTCAATCATAGGCCGTTTATAAAAATAAAAAAAAAACACCCTCAACCTGAACAGCGTGAAGCGCTTCTGTTTACAGTATAGCCATCAGAACTCGGATCCACCCTTACTCTCAAAGACCATGCTCGCAGGTTCATCCTGGGCAGTGAACACTTCAGGAAATCCTAGGTCCATGTTGTCTCCTCAGTCTGCTTCCACACCCTCTGCATGCTTGGAAGTGTCTTCAAGTGGCTCCCCATCGATACCACGAAATCTGTGACGCAGGTACTCCTCACCAGCAGACTCAACTACGGCAATGCATTGTATGCAGACACCACCACTGAACTCGCGAGAGACTCCAGACAATCTAGAATGCAGCTGTCAGACTCGTCCTCAACCTGCCAAAGAGGACCCACATCATCCAGCACCTGAAAGACCTCTATTGGCTCCCCGCTTACAGCAAATATGTCAATTAATGCTCCTGACCCACGCCTATAAAGCCCTCCAACACCAACGGACCTCCCTACATGAACCACCTCTTGTACTTCCTCCTACCTCCGCTCATCTTGCCCCCCAACAGATAACACACATGTGACGCACCGGAGGACGCTCCTTCTCCCATCTCGCCACAAAGTCCTGGAACACCCGTCTCATTCACCTCCATACTTCACGCATGCTGACCCACTTCAGGAAGGGACTCAAGACCTGGCTTTTCGACTGACACTGCTGCATTGCACCTGGATTCCCTCTCTGGTGAGAAGCAGTGCTATATAAGTACAGTTTGATTGTTTATGCGCTATACAAGTCATATGTTGCAATTAAAAAAAACTTCAGAAACCCAACATCCTGAAAAAAAGAAAATACTTTGATGGAATGCAGGATTAAGTAAAACAGAAAATGTAAACAGGCTGTATAGATGAGATGGGGTATATTAATGTTTTTCACAGTTATTGTTGAGAAATCAATTAGAGTTTTTCTTATAAAGTTAAGATGTCAATTTAGGGCACAATCGGGACCCGTTTCATTGTCTGTTTTTATTAACTGCTGGGTCTGAGACCCACAGGGATCCACCACACTTAAAGCCCCGAGTTTAATCCTAAAACACATTTTTGGTTATGTGACTAAACCAGGTCTAGAATTCATATCCGTTGGTTCCGAGGTCAGAATGTGTGCATTTTTCTGCCAACAAAAATCTGTTTCTTTAGTTAGGAGATAGACATAGCAGCCTACATTTTACTAGTTTACAAGGCAAGTACTTTTATCATGAGTTTTGCAAAATCTCAAGTGACACCCGACAGAGAGACATCCCCCATTTTAGGAGTTAGGTTCATATGGAGTTTGGGTGATTACCCCAGAATACACACCTTTGATTATTGTTGACAGTAACATACCCTGCTGTTGCTGCCATTATCACTGGCTTCAGCTAATACCTGCCTGCTGCTGCCAGTGCTAGCAGATGCTGCTTTGAGTCGCTTCTTTACCAGCAGAAACTCTGCTATCAGAACTAGGGTCGGCTGGGACTTGCTCTGGTATCACTGCTGCCTCTGCCACATGCTGCTTTTGACAGCGCCAGGGGCTGTTACTTGAAACAGCCAGGACCTGTAGCTGCTACTACCAGGCAGAGCTGCCAGTGACTGGCTCTTGATTCTGCAAGGGGCGTGCATAGAGCATGCTGGGAGCAGGTTTAAATGGGAATTTGAGTCAAGGGCGCTTGCCCGAGTGTAAAAAAAAAATCAGCAAAACTGGAGATCACGGTCTGCAGTGAGGACGCAATGGAGTGGAATCGGGCACTTTTCAAATCTCCTGCTGCTATTTGCAGATTAATTGCTTGCTTCTGTAGCAAGAAGATTGTTCATCCCTTAGACCTGGCTAGAAAGGTTTTAGGTGACTGTAACAGCGACAGGAGCAGACAGGAATAGAAAACAGGGTCGTCCACCAAAATCACAGAGGCCCCCATTAGTGAGCCAGAGAGCTAAAAAAAATGGCCTATGTTTGCCAACAGGGCAGTTTTACATTTATACAAGTGTTTGCGATGTAGGGAGGACTGATCGGATTTGATCTTGCTGCAGGGAATGTTTGTTTTAATGCCCGGGAAATTAAAAATAAAAACCAGCCCTGCAGATCACAAAAGAAGCCCGTAAACAGACAAAAACCGGCCACACACTGACCTGTCGGACACTGCGTGGTTGCCCCCATAGGCCAGTCGGACTTTGAACTTCCGAGAAGTAATCGGAGTCTGATTTTTAAGAGACAAAACTCAGTAAAGTTGCTTCATACCTGACCGTAAGGGAAACTCCATGCCCTGACGGAAAACGTCCACAGACAAGTCAAACTAAACAAGCGCATGCACAGACTCGCTGTCTCGCTCGGGATAAGAGACTGTTCAAAACAGGGAGGGGAGAGCGGGTTTGATCTCTGAGAGCATTTGCCGGCTCTAGAAGCTGAAGCGTTGCATGCCGAAAGCCTGCATCCCAGGACAGGTCGGGAGAGGAGCGTTGGGGGCCATTAGACAGGGCGTGCGCTGCCGGACCAGAGAGTTTATTCTTGAGAGCAGGTGCTTTTTAAGTTGTTTACAGGCTGTGGGAGACAGTGACCTGGGTAGGAGGGAAGAAACCATTTCAGGTAATTCAGATCGTCAGAAGTAGATTTAATGCAGGAAAGTTTCCCAAAAAGGCCGCTGTCATATTAAATGTACCTCGTGTACGGTCAGGTTAAGGCCATGTTACAGAAAACAGGATGTGATGGTAACATGTAATTGGGACTGTGCTGGACAGCATGTTGCAAAAAATGTGTTACATGTTTACAATTTTGTAATGAGGGATATAAAGTGAGTTGACCAAAGATGGATGATTGTTTGGTTAGGTTACTAAGCTCTGATTAAACCTGTTCTCTGAGGGGGCTCCAGTCATCAGTTTAACCATTTCATAGCTACATGCCTAAGAGTTCTCCCCTTCCGCATATGGGGGGAGACTGGACAGTAGAGATTTCTTGACCACACACTGTCCAATGCAAAGGTACTGAGCAGAACTGGACTGGCGAGAGATCTAGACTGGTCCTGATGCTACCGCAGAGGGTCTCTGTGTTTCTCGTTTTCAACAGTAGCAGGATATATTATTAGCTGACCAAACAAAATAGGTTATCCCTGAACCTGGCACCTTCTTTTGTGAATCCATGTGATGGCTCTGCACATGACCGGCCTTCTCAGCTCAAACAGATTGCCCGGGCTTTTAAAACGGCCAGCTCCATTGTATGATTGTTTGTGTTTTTTTTTTTTTGGGTAATATTCCAGTCTTGCATGAACTTTGTTCTATTTCGTTGTTTGGATTAACACATTTCTAGGAAATGTGGCCTTCACTGTTCTGATATCTCTTTTCTCTTGTTATTTCACTTTAGGAAATCTTCTTATCACATGCTAAAGGCGGATTTTGCATTTTACTGGGAGCTTGGAGGCCACAGCGGTGCTCCAAGCCGGACCGTTCATAAGTATTAGTTTTTATTTTTGTTCCCCGACGTCCATATTTTTGTAAATCCTGTAACTGAACGAAAATGCAGACCTTTCTAAAAGGAAAAAGGGTTGGCTACTGGATGAGCGAGAAAAAGATCAAAAAGCTGAATTTCCAGGCTTTTGCAGACATGTGCAGGTAAAGAAATAACTTTCTTGTGTTACCAAGTCTTGCTTCTCTGACATTAGGTTTGATTGCACTACTTGACCTTTTGTTACCAATTTAAGTCTGACTGGCCTGACACATGTTATTTGTTTACAGGTCTGCAGACGTACAGTTTGCCCATGGAAACATTACTCCCCCTCGTCCCATGCATTGATATGTTCTCTCCTAATTCTTACCTTGCTTATCCTACGCAATATTCAACTTGCTAGTCTTTCACTCAGTACTGCTTGTCAAGTGTCTGGACACCATTTACTATTTTCTTCACGTTGCTTGTGATGAGACTTTGTTGCTTTGATCGCTTTTCCTAAAAGGGTATTTTCTGATATTGCCCCAGAACCTCGCTTTTGCTCCTTCAGCTTCTCACCCATGATCGGCTCTGTAAGAATGCACGTATTGGTCTTGTATTTGCTATCTTGGTGATTTAAATGTCCTTGAGATGATCCAAAAGTAGATCTTCACCATTATAAGTTGTTAAAACCCATACCAGTTTGAGAGCCGAGGAGAAGCGCATAACTGCAAAGCACAATGCTGTTTTGCTGTTCTCAATTTTTCTTTCCTGAACACATTACTTGGCTGCAGAGATCCTCTCTCCTATTCATTTGACCGCTCTTCAGCTTTTTAAAATGTGGATATCTTTTTTCTTGTGTATCTGAAGTAAACCAACCCCCCCTTTATACAATTCCGTAAAAAATATGGACAGTGGTATGTTTAGTATTTGAAGGAGGAGAACATATCCAGTTTATGAGGGCCTGGCACCTTCTTTGCGGGCAAACATATCTGTGATATATTTTGGATGTCATTTATACACAATAACAGAAGTATGCATTTGTACTAGAGTTTGACTGCAGCTTTCCCATCATGCTGCCTGACTCCTGTGTTAATCTCACTCGATATTTATTTACTGTTCTCGACATGCTGTTCTTGTTCTCAGCTCGTCAGCCCTTCATACCATACACAGCCTCCTTGCTATATTTAAAGATCACATTTGACACTATTAAAGGGGAAAGATTGAACATTAGGACAGGGTGACCCTAACACAATGAAAGGATGAGCGACTTGATGTCACTGGCAACGTTACCAAAATGAAACAAAATACTAAAAAAATACTGCAGCATGCCGAGATGACTCGAAATTAGAATGCAGCTGTAAAATACAGACGAAGCACTGAGCCTAGCGGTCTGTCTTGCATAAGAAAAGTGTTAAATGCTGCTTTGAGAATGTGAAGCTACAAATCGCAAAAGTGTACTTCAACAAAGAGTTTTTGGTTTGCTTGACACCGTGGGGATAGCAAACCCTATAATTTGGGCTTCAGTGGAATTTGTCGGTTTACCACATGGAAGTGCAGTTGTTAGACGAGATTAGCCAGGCTGTGATATAACTTCACAGGCTTGCTTCTGAATTATTTAGGATTCTGAAAGCTTCGGGTGCCTCTAGGTTGGGAGGAACGTTTAACTGAAAGGAAAGCGTTGTGCCTGCACCCCTAGGGCACCTCGTCAAACTGCGCGCCTGTTTGATATGTTGTAAAGCTTGCAGGAGCTGCACCTCAGTGCAATGATGCACCTTCCTCATGAACCTGCGTAGCATTATATTCCACAAGTTTGCTTTGCGGTAGGACATTTTCTTAATAAGCTTTGGCAAACACAATAGGTCTCGTCTATGAGAGTGGTTGACTTTCGCAATGTTTTGTAGCCATGTTGTACACCAGCACATCTAAAATGAGAAAAGAATGAAAAGGAGAGCATGCGGGCAAGAAGACAGACAACGGAGGGTTGGCTGGGTAACCTGGGCAACATGGACAACGGACAGAGGGTGGGGGAAGAAGTACACAAGGGAGAAAGCTGAAAAATAAACACACTCTTGTTGACTGCTTACGCAAAAGAAACAAAGTAGCACCTGCGAAATGAGCAGTGGAAGGACACAAATACTCCACCTGAGCTATGGTGGAGGGTTAAACACACAAAGTGGAAGAAAGTCTACAGGAGTTGACAAATAAGAAGCAAATGAGTGATCATGAAGCCAGCGAATAGTAAGCAATGGGCAACCACCAAGCGTCCTGTGAGGTAGCAAAAGGTTTCGCAAGAGACCACGCATACGCGGTGTTAGGTGAGATCTAAGGATAAGTTAATACATTAGATTAGGTGGTGGAAGGGTCGGTGCTTTACTGTAATTCTGTGAGTGCATTTTCCCTAGGAATCTGTATAGTGGTAACTGGATATAGTGGAAATGGAAGCAGTTCACTAAGTTCTGCCAGGGTTCTACATAAATGGAGAATAAGGGACAAGCCCAGAGCAAAGTCCTTCCCCCACCTGCCCCCCCCCTTCAAGCTAGTGTTTTTATTGAAGAAAGTAATTGTTAACGTATTCACGTGAGGACGCTGCACAACGGAGAGGACTGTTGGCACACCTCTGTCTGCTGCTTGGATCCTACCTTGCCCACAGCTACTGAAGTGCCTAAGCTGAAACAAGGGATTGGACTTGGCGGCTCCCGATCAAAGTCCTCTCTTCTGACTGAACAGTGAGCTAATGTTTGCCAGGATACAGCCCCATTATCTTTCACAAACTGCCCCGCCCGAGCACCTTTGTTCCTCCGTTGGTGATATAGATCAGTGGGTTATTGCACCTGCTTGCAGAGACTTGTGTGTAGCCCTAGAGGTGTAGGTCTGGAATCGATTTCATGAGTACCGAGCCTGTCGTTTTTTTCTTGTGCTGTATGTCAGTGCAATTACTTTTTGTTTTACTTCAAAAAGTGTTTGTAACAAAACTTCAATATTTTTATACCCCCCGAAATTATCTTAAAGACTCCATTCAAGTATAAGTTAATTTATTTATTTTTTTTAGCTTTTTTCGTACTAAATTCCTGGGTGTTTTTCACTGTCTTTGTTGGTAAAAACAAATCCAGCGCTTCCACAGATAGGGCTTCCACAGCGTTGACTTGCTCCCAAACCACTATTTACCAGTCTCCTCTCAAAGAAGGTACATGTGACAGACCGAGGACCTACTACTTTTATTTGATGCTGGTGGGTACCAGAGGAGGATGTGAAATCAAGAGCATTGAAATGTGCTGGCTATTAGGGATCATTCCTGACAAAAGTCCCCCTCTTGGTTATAGAGTGCACCACAAACTCCTCAAGGGACTTACAAGATCCTTTCAGCCATCATTGCGATAGTGGTCATGCGTGGATTGAAAAATTTATTTTAAATAGCTTATTTATTTGGAAGCTGAACGTTTTTTTGATATGCTTAGGCCACTCCCTGTCTTTTTTTTGTATGGTCATAGTATCCTTTTAAAGTACACTGTAGGGTATTCCAAGTTACCAAAGATTAAGGTGTCCAGAGAAGGTATCATCACATGATTGGTCGTGTTGTAAGGTTGCAGGCCCCTTTGGTCTTTTCCTTAATCAAAGTAATTGCGCTACAAATCCAACGGGGTATAGCTATTAAAGTTTTTCTTTATCTGCCAATGAGTTTGAAATGTCAGAGAGACGGTTTGCATGCAAAGAATTTGAAGGGAAAGAGCCCCCTTTTATTAAAGGCCCACCAGGGGTGGATGGAACATTATACACCAAACGCATATGGGTCAAAACCATGGCAACCAGTAAATGATTTGCTGGTTGGCATTTTTGGCAATCCTTATTTGCAGAGAATTCGAACCTAGTGCTATTACTGGAGGTGGGTAAGCCAGCAAATGAACAAGGAGAGCTGAGCCTGAGCATTGCCAGGGGTCGGTCTGGGTTTTGCGAGCCCAAGCACGAGCCGAGCCAGCAAAATATTTGGCAAGTAACTAGTGCAACAACTACACAACAAAAAAAGTTTCACATTTCAAAAATGCTTTCCCTTTAATCTGGGAGCGTTTCAATGTAGTGTCTTAGTTTAAATAGCCGAATTTAAAGTCGTTTGCTAGAAGTGATAATTTCCTACGATGAACTTGGACGCGCCCTAACAACGTTGCCAGCAGCGAACGAACCAAGTTGCAAGTCAGGTGCCTTCTGCCTCCTATATGTTGCCCGCATACTAAAGAGTATTTTCTAGGGGGCATATTCTGGACTAATGTAGTTCAAGGTGTTGTCAAATGCGCCGATAAAGAAATACAAAATAATTGCCTAGGATCACATAGTTGAAGTGACGCGAGGAAGCTAGGATTGAGCACGCTTCCTGCATTCACACTAGCCAATTCAGCCATTAGTTTTGTTACAGTGTGAAACCTTTCTGCATTGTAAATTACCTCCTCGGGCGTGGGCGGAGGCAGACCCTCTGCAGCAAGACTGCAGGGGCAGGGGTTTGGAAGGCAGGTTTGAACAGTGACGTCAGAGCGTGGGCCGCAGGGTAAGCATAAGCCATTTTAAGGCTATCGTTTGAGCCCGAGGTTCTAAAAGCACCTCGAGCTTGAGCCTGGCATTGGCGTGAGCCTTCAGTGGCTTGCTTCTCTAGCTATTACCAAAGCACTTTAGATTCGAGGATGAGCACAAAACAGCTATATGATGCCTCAACTGTGTGTGTACTTTGGCAGTGAGACTAGGCCTACATGGGGAAGTTCCAGTGGTGGCATAATTTCACCACATTTAGCTATTGGACAGAGCTGAATGGAGTTGTCCCACCCCTGGAATGTTTTTTGTTCTTGCTAGTTACCTGGATAAATAATAAACTTTACAATTTCATATGCATTATACACCAGTTTTTTTTTTTCTCCATTATGTTCAAGAGTGAGGTATAGTTTTGGAACCCCCGGTTGCTTGCGAGTGAGTGGGGGGTGTAGCTCAGAGTTCTAGTTGTTCAGGATTCACGTTCTGAGGTGATCAGGGCACAGCGTCGGATTGGTAACGCGTGCACTTGGGCCATGCCTGAGGGGTCGGGACCGAGTTCCAACTGTGGGATGCTTTTCGGAGCAGTCTGGGGGGCAGATTTGGGCGGTGTCACTGTTGTTCGGATACAGCCAGCGGCCCAGTCAGTGTCTAATGCAGATGGGTGCTCAGTACCTCACGTTTAGCAACAGGCAGAGGTGTCACTTTCTTTCTCTCGCAGGGCCGGCCCATTAATGTATGCATACCTAGCAGAGCAGGGGGGCTGAGCAGAAGTGGCCTCACTTGTTTTCAGTCACCAGTGTAAACGAATCAGTGCAATTTTTTTGTGTATCCCACTTTTTTTTTTTTTTTTTTAAGATAAAATTTCGCCAAAGCAGTGTTTTGAGGAAAGGCAATTTTTTTAAGCGTTCCAGGGCCAATTTTGAATCCCATTCCAACCCTGTCAGGGCAATAATATACATCTTTCGCTAAGGGCACTTTTCACATATATTATTTACACCAATGAAAGCGGCTGCACATACATTTATAAACTGTATGTTGTTAACCTTGGAGACGCGACTAGGCATTTTGCAAGGGCATGCTATGGCCTGTTATAAAGGTATTAGTAACATACTGCAAACCGCTGTTAAGCAATTAGAAGTGTGAATAAACGCAGTTATGGTCATTTTATTCAGTTTTAACCCCTCCCATGCTGGTGACGGAACCGCTCCGTCACCAGCCACAGACGCGCTGTGCTGATGACTGAGCGGTTCCGTCACGGCCCGCTCAGCGAGCCTGCGCGGCGCGGATTCCGCACCTGCGCTGGACGTTCTGGTGAGCGGGCGGGGCCGTGACGGAACCGCTCCGTCAGCACAGTGCACCCGAGGCTCGTGACGGAGCGGTTCTGTCACGAGCATGGGAGCGCCGCGCGCCCCCCCCCCCCTCCCCACCCCCCTAGCGCTGCGGCGGAATTGCCGCCGCAGCGAAGGGGTTAATTGTTTTTGAGAATCGGTATCTACAGTCATTGGTGTTCGAAATATTTCCCTGGTGTTGTTTTTTTGCTTTTGATTGCCTTAAGACACTTCACATAGGTTTTGCTGTGTAGTCGGATTGCAGTTATTCGTGTTTTGTTTCATGCTTTTTTGCTATCACTCCAGCTTTAAATACTATAGCTGTGATTTGTAATGTGTTGTTAACTATGAAACTGCTGCTCGCATTGCATTGCGACATGGTTAATGTGTTATTAAATTATGCAACTGCTACTCCTACTTGTTTTACCAATTATCTAATCTTCTGCCCGGATGACACAGTGAACATGTTTTTGTAATCTGCGACTATAAATATAGCGATAGCATCAAGGTGCCACCTAAGATTATAAAAAAAATTATATCATAATGTATCCAACTAACATTATTTACATTGTACATTTTTCTCATCAACATTAATTGCATGTATCCTCTGTTAGTTGCAATCACACTATAGATATGCTTCTAATAAATAAATCAATATTCCAAACACATGAAAAGGATTAAAAAATACGGAAGGCATGTGATACAACCAGGGGAAATAAAATGAAGCCTGGTGTGTCGAGTCAGAGTTCTGCCGACTGTTTCGTGGCTTCTGCATTGGGTACAAGAACAGTTTCTGGCTGTATGCCGCTCCTGAGCCCCTCCTTACGTACGTTGTGTGGCCAGTGAATTTGGAAATGTTATGATGTATTGGCTTCTGTTTAGGACATGAGGAAATTCTTAGGCTTTCTTAAGGTCCTGCTATTGGGCATCACCTGTACATCTTCCAGAGATGGAGTCGCAGCATCTCCTGGCTGGTACCCCTGACATTTGATCATTAATGCAAGGCTATATCAATAACTCTTCTGTAAGCAGAATATATTATTTAATATTCTGAACATCTTCAACAATTGTGCGGTGTGCACATTGTTATAAGCTCTACTTTCCTGATGCTGTGCCGGCCACTGAGGAGAACGCGTGTGACATACTCCCATGCCTGTGACCGCCTGAGTGTTGGAGCTGCAATGTGCCTGAGTTTGAGTAAAGGAGTGAAGGAGCTCCGTCGAATTGAGAAACCCTTGAACCCATATAGCCGCGCTCCCTGTGTCGTGAGCAGAGCGCAACTGGAAATTTAGCCTTGATGTGATGTAGCCCATGTAGCCATTTAAATGTCAGAAGAGCTGTTTAAAGATGGATCATAGTAATGTGGGGCAGGAACCCGGAGAAGAATGAAGGAAATACCAGAGAAGAAGCCATAATGATAAGACATGGAGACCCAAAGAAGCAACCCCTTAATAAAAGCCCCCTGCAAAGTTGAGACTGGGGGGTCATTAAGGGGAGCATCAGTCACAAAATCAATTAAGGACTTTGTGGGTAAACACTTCAAAAGGAAATGACTCGTGTCCGAATCCCAGTCGTGCGGAGAAAGGCAACTAATACACCGTGAGAATGTCAGCCACTCATCGCTGGACATAGGTTTACCTTATTTAAGTCACCAAGATACATTAAACCAGAATAAATCATTTCCGAAACCAAGATGATCTTCATCAATTCCCCTGGCTCTTCTCCCCTGTAAGGTTAGAGGTACCCTAACGGAGCGGGAGAAGGCAGGGATAGAGAGTGATCATTGCAGCCTGGGGTCCAGTAATCTTGTGGGAGAGCAAGAGGAGCAGTAAAAATGAAACAGTCCTCAGTCCTAGCAAAAGAAGCATTTGAAGGATCAGTGTAAAATTTCATATCCTATCGCGAGGTCTCAGCAAAGCCAGTATCCTCTATGTTGGACGTAATGCTGATACCACAAAATTCTTTCCAAGGCCTGCTGAAGGTATCGGTGATGAACAATGACATTTTAAAAGCTCAAAAAGACCAGCTACAAATGATTGTGGGCGAACTAAAACAAATTAGGGACCATATGCCTTCTATAATAAGGCCTGTTGATGGAGATAAACAAATAATGGAAGTCCGGCCCATCAGGCGGCAGAAAGAGCTACCCGGTTGACAGGAATACAAAGTGTATATGTATCTAGATACCCAATGCTTATAAAAAAACACGGAGAATCTACCACTTATAGGCAACTTATAACCTGGATGAGAAGAATGAGAAAAGGTTCTGGGAAGGGGATAAACGTAAAACAGCATAAGATGGAGGTTATAGTCACAGATGGAGGGTACAAGACTTAAAGATAATAAAAAAAGAACCCCCAGCACCTGTTAATTGCCCCTAAGTAAATGAGGAATCGGGATGGAGAGTGAATGGGATCCCAAGGCAGAACTAGGAAAAGTAGTACACAACCCATAAGTAAAAAACAGTGTGGTAAGGGTAATCGGGTGGTCGGGCAAAGAGAAAAGGGAGACCCCAAGGATTGAATGGGGAGAGGGAGGGAAATAGAAATGGTGGGTAATGGAACTAGGGGTGAGCGTTGAGTGAGATCCCAAGAAATAGAAAGTAGAGATGGAAATAATCTGTGGATATATCTTGTACCGTCTCATTATGGAAAAAGTGGGAAGTAAGAAAGCTACAACCATTAAACCCGTCCCAGTTACTTTTCTCCTTCTTTAAATGTGCTAGTTTTAGAGATATAGGGACAAAAGATCTCAGACAAGTGGGTTTTATGAAAAATAGTGAAGGGAACAAAGTTACGAAAGTCCTGTTATACTTTGGGTTGGTTACGTCCGCACTTGTAAAAACAGAGCATGAGGTACTTTAAAGAAGGGATCGGGTTATTCCTGGTGTTAGAATTGCCAGAATGGAGCAGTCACGATAAACCATTTTTAAGACACCACTCTGGGTTGGGACCAAGGCAGGTCAGGCTGATTGACCAGGGGTTTATGGATAAGGAAGATCTAGAAATCAATATGAAACACTCTAAAATAGCCAGACACAGGGGAGGGCTGATCTTAGAAAATAGATGTAAGGCCCTTTCTTCACCAGTACATGGGGGAAACTGGTGGCTAAGTATAATTGATTAGTATGCATGGTCGTCATACAGCCCAGGGGTATTAACATGGAACATAAATGGCTATAGGAGAATGTCAGAATTAGAAAGCTTTAAAAGGTTAGTTGACCTTCATGAGATTGTGTTTGCAAGAAACATGGCTGTGCGACGAAACCCTTATGATTGATGGGTTTGTTCAGCTAAATAGTTCTGCTGAGAGGAGCCAACGGGGATGGCCGCGTGGGGATAAATAATCCTTACATCTATCAAAATAGCTAAAAAGGTGAATCCTTTGGAAGTCAAATGTAAAAGGCTGGTGGCCTGCAGAGTGTTCATTCTGGACCCCGGCCCAAGGCATGAGGGTATGGTTGTAGTGAAAGTGTATACGCAGGGGGGTGTGGGTAAGGAGAATAGGTCGGAACCAGGACATTTTAAGGAAGATATAGAGGCCTTGAGTGAATTATATTTAAGGCTCCCTGTTTTCCGTTTTTACAGATTTTTTTATAGATAAAAACAGACATAAAACAATGTGCTTTCTGTCAGCATTTATTTAAAAAAAATTTGATAAATACAGAAAATGTGCTTCTTTTAAGTGACTCTGCGTGCTGTCTTTCATGAATTATAGCCCAACTGCTGAGCAGATGGACAGCATGATAAATTAAAAAACAGGATGAAATTCCTTTAAACTGCACTTGTCAACATACATTTGTGGTATAATGCTAATATTTGCCAGTGGATGTACTGTTATTTAAAATTCGGCAGCTTAAATAGTTAACACGACAGACATCAAAGTATGAGTACACGTCTATCATTTAAATAAATATAGAAATGTGCAGTTTTACAACTACATTTATACGCAAAACACAAATAAAATAAGGATAAATACAGATAAAATGGCCCAAAAATAAATATGGATAAATACAGACGGAAATGGGAAAAAATATAAATACCATAAAACCGGGAGCCCTAATTGTAGTACAGAGATTTGCTCATTCTGCTGGGAGATTTCAACCCCAAATTAGACACCGAAGGGTTGATTCATGGTGCAAAGAGCTATTGACCTTGTGTAAGATAAGTTACCAGCTTCCGTCGGTTTGGGGGCGTGAGATCTGACTCTAGGAAAATACTTGGGCTCAAAAGGCTTAGTCTGCTTAAATAGAAGGACGTATGCGGACCATCCAGCTAAATCAAACATTTAAGATGGGTCTGCAACCCTGCCCTATAGATTATATTTTCATGAACGCATGGAATTTAGATTTAGTTAGGAGGTTTGAGATGGTGCAAGCAGACATAAGTTATCATTATCCTTTAAAACGTGAATTAGAGACAGTAATCCCTGTACACATTTTTTATCCCTGGCATATCCCTACTATATTGACTGAGAAGTGTATGGAAGAATTGTCCAGATTTTAGCAGAACCAAACATTTAAGCAGTACCCCTAATAATAATATAGGAAAGTTTGGAAATACAATCAGCAAAGGGGTGAAATATATGGAAATAATAGTGGCGAAATTAGGAACCAGAGAAACCAGACCAAAGGAAATGACAGGGTTAATGAGGAATGCTGAAAATTAAAGACGCGTATAAGAAAAGGGGAAAGAGGCCTCACATTAAGATATGATTCTGAGATTTAGAATAGCCTTCAGAAGACAAAGGAACTAATATAAAATGCTTATTAGGCAATAAATACAAACATATAAAGAGAAATGCTGAGGATCTACTGGCAACGATGGAAACAAAAAATGTAAAACAAAATTGGGAAGTTAGTTCAGGAAGCCTCTGGTAAGGTACAGGGGACCATGAATTGCATGGGGGCAGAAGTCGCCTGGGAGGAGTACTTGGGAGAAATATACATTAGAAAGGTAGAACCGGTAACGGAGAGAGAATCCTTTGTTAGGCATCGATGAGGACATCGGGTCCCATTTTACAGCAAGTAAAGTCCGGCGTATTATAGCAAATTTAACCCTGACAAGGTTCTGCTGGACCCGATAATCTCCCAGAAGTCATTCTAAGGACCTAGCCTGATTGGTGGACAGAATTTTTCTCCCAAATGTTAGCTGGCATACTTGACTTAGGCCAGATCCCAGAAAACTGAAGATGGGCGATTTATTAGACCCATCTATAAACAGGGAGATATAAAAACCCCGAAAGAACTATAGACTGATTAACCTTTTGGATGATGGGGAAAGTCTTTTGCAAAAATAATTCTGGGAAGACTCCAGGAATGGGTGGAAGTGAACCACATTGTGTCCCTTGAAGAGGGGGGTTTCAAGGAAGGTCACTCAACTATTGGTCATTGTTTCTCACCGTGGTCCTACTAAGCTGGAAACAGTTAAAGAATACAAGTACTTGGGGGTCTGGTTTGAGAAATCCCTGAAATATAATGTCCAGCTGGATTCACGGAGAGTAAGGGTCCTTGCCTCAGTAAGTGGGCTGAAAAACTCAATAAGAACAATGGAGAAATGTCAGACAGGCCGTTTTAAAGTCTATGCAGCCATGATGCCCCGCCCCCCCCCAATTCTAATAAGGAGCAGAACTGTTCTATATAAGTGGTCAAAGTGAGTGGGATGCTGAAGAGGGAGGGGAAATGTTTAAAAAACAGTGTCCCTACCCAGGTCTTCTATAATCCACGCCGCAAGAATGGAGACTGATATGGTATCATGGAACATAATGGCCTGTATGGCGTTAATACGATTCTGGCAGCTTCTGTGTACTAGGGAGGAGCAAAAGATATCGCAATGATATAAAAATGAAATATAGCAAAGTGAATTGAAGTGGCCTAAGGGGGGTTGTATAAACTTTAGAAAATGTCTGTAGGGACATGAGAGTCAAGATGTACCCGCAGAATTTCAAATGGAGAGTGAGCTCTGGGCATTAGGCAAGGAATTGTCCAGAGTGTTTGTGTGTGTTGCCCAACCGCTGGCTTACAAATGCATTGTTAAGGATCAGAATTAATCCCTGCTATACCAATGATGAGATAAAAGGGGCCAGAATTGATTCTGGCGGGAATTGCACTTGTGATCTAGACACTATATGCAATCATTTGCACATATTATTGGACTGTTTGAAGGTCCTGACTGCACGGAAAATGTTTTACACCCAATAAAAAAAAATATTCGAGTCGAAACCGTGTATAAGCTGTGGATCTTCATCAGAATGGGGTTCTTGGATATAGCATGTGCTATAGGAAGGTATTTGTTCGCAGTTAAAAAGGTTTTTGTGTGTATATAGATCAGGAATTTTTAGGTAATATACCATGACAGTCTTTTTGTATTGGTGACAATACGAAGAATGTGTACATTTTAAGGTATCTTGGCTTTGATAAGAGTTTATGTAATGTATTCTTTCTTGTAATTTTATGTAGGCAATTTAAGATAATGGTCTTAGAAAAAGTTAAGAAGTTTTATGTAATGTGTGTTTAAGGATCAATGGTCTAAATAAACATTTCTTGTGACTGACTTGCATTACTATAACGAAACACTATGTCGAATATTGTAAATGTCTTTATGCTCCCTCAACTACAAGGTGCTATTAGAACAGCCCATTGACGTACCACTGCTGATGCAAAAGGAAGCAACAGTACAAACTGAAAGTCATCATGGTTGGTGATAAGATGTATTGCTGGTGTGAAGTCAAAGGTACTTTTTTGCACTTGGTGGTCGCAAGTGAATTTTTCGGCTCCAGAAGTCATTTCGTCTTTAGCCATTGCCCTTTTGTGAGGCAAGTAAGAAGTACGACGCATAGGTCATCTCTATCAGATAGATCTATTGCTTATACAACTGCCCCACAGGATTGCTCTGTAAATCATTATTTTTTAATATGTTTCACCGGATTCAATGGTAATGTAGTGAACTTTTTTTCTGTAATGCTTTCCTTACTTTCTGTAGAGTTTGGATAACAACTTGAAATGTTATGCATTTCTTTCTTTATGATTTGGAAGGTGTGAAAGTATATGCCATTCATGCAATTCCAGAGCTTGAGGACACAAGGAATATTGGTTGTATTTTGCATAGTGCTCAAATGCAGAGGTCTCTGGGCAGTGCCGGATTTGTTGATTGGTCGCAATACATATATATTGGAAGAGTGAGAGAGTTCTAAATTTTTATGGTCGAGCCTGGAAGAGCGTGTGCTGGCGTCTCGCTGGCAAGACACTGTTATGCAAAAAGGTCTTGGAGCCTGCCTGTTGCTTATCATTTGTTGGTTTGCGTGGCACTCTTCTTTACAGCCTCGTAATTTGTCAAGGCAGGCCTAACCACAATTCCCTTCCTCTCTGTAGAACAAGCACTGATTGATTCATCTTAATCTTTGCCCGTCTGCTACCCCAGACGTTATTGAGGTACTATTTTGTTCTTTTTAACTTTTAGTACCATGCAAATAGAAGACGTGTGACTGGCAAAAACATGCTTAGCAGGAGAAACAAAATTGAAAGTTTTTTTTATTTTCCATAGTTAACTTTTTTTATCTTGTCAAGTCTTCTTCTCTCACTTTACAATCCTATTTTCTTTTGTTTTTGCCCATGGCTGCCGTTCTCAAAATGAGGATTTTCTTATTCTAAATATTGCAAAGCAAAATTGTTTCTTTCTTGCGTGTAATTTCTGACGCACTCAATCGGGCAGTCCACTCCAATCTAAAACAATCTTCCCCACTCATTCTGCTCCATTCCAATCTGCTCCATTCCAATCCACCCCACTCCCTCCCAAAACCACCCCAATCTAATCCATCCCACTCCAATCCAAAACAATCTGCACCATTCCAGTCCAAAACAATCCACCTTTTCCCCCTCCCAGACCACCACAATCTGCTCCAGTCCAAAACAATACACCTCACTCCCTCCCCAGACCACTCCAAAGTGCCCTGCTCCAGGCCAAAGCAATGTGCCCCGCTCCAGGCCAAAGCAATGTGCCCCGCTCTAATTTGCCCTACAACTATCCACAACAATCTGCCCCACTCCAAAACAATCAATCCCTATCCATCCACCCAATCCATTCCGCACCACTCCAACGTACCCCACCTCAATCCAACCCACCCCAATCCAGTTAACCCCAACCCACCCCAATCCAACCCACCCCACTCAATCCAATCCACCCCACTGCAATTCAATCTTCAGTCCAATCCACCCCACTCCAATCTACCCTATCTCAATGCAGTCCACCCCACCCCTCTCTTTTACAATCCACTCCACCCCAGTTCAGTCCACCCCACCCAATCCATCCAGCCCACCCTACTCTAATCCTCCCCACTACAATCCACCCCACTTTAATGCAGTTCATGCCAAACCACCTAAATCTAATCCATTCCATCCTATACCTAGCATTCCAATCCAACCAACCCACCCACCCCAAACCAATCTAATTCACCTGACTCCAATCCACCCATCCAATCCGTCATCCCATTTCAATCCATCCCACTCCAACCCACTCTACCCTAATCCAATCCACCCCAGAATACTCCCATATAATCCACCCCACTACCTCAATCCATTCAAAACCACTCCGCCCCATTCTACGCCACTGCACTATAAGAAGCTCACTCTTCAACAGGTTCTGCCACTGAACTCTTACTCCCCTCTACTCCACTCTGTGACACTCTACTCCCCCCACTCTGCCCTAGGACACTCTACTCCTCCCCCCCACCCCCCCAACGGCTCTAGGACACTCCATGCCACTAACGTTAAGCCATGCGGAACAGTAGCTACACTGGTGTACAACATTGCAAAACACATTGCAAAGCCAATAGCTCTGGTATAGGTGAGACCTATTGCCTTTGCCAGTTCTTGTTTTCTTGAAGGCATGCAGATGTCTTTATCCTGAAGGCCGGTTGGGAGATTGTTCCACAATTGAAATGATCGGGCTCCCAAAATGAAAAAGGTCTGTCTGTGTTTCTCATTGAGAACAATTCGCCCCTCACAGTGAGTGATCTACCCTCTCTTGGTGAATGATTTGCCTCTCTCGTTGAGTGACCGCCGGTGAATGGTCTTCCTCCCATGGTGAACACCACATTGTAATTGATAGCCATTTGCCTTACATGGTGAATGATCTTCATTTGTCTACTCTGGTGCATGGTTTGCTTCTGTCATGGTGAACAATGTACCTCTCACAGCAAATGGGTTGATTCTCATGGTGAATGGTTTACATCCCCTGATCAATGATTTGCCTCAGACTAAGAATGGTTATCCTCTGTTGGTGAATGATTTACCTTCCACAGTGAATGATTTGTCTCTGCCATTGATAATAATTTTCCTTCTGTGGTGACTGATTTCTCTGCAATATTGAGGAGGATTTGCCCCCCTCATCCACAAATTGTATAATCTCCCATTTCAAAAGTTTTGTCTCGTTTGGTTAATTATTTGCCTTTGTGCATGATCTGCCTGCCATGCAGGGCTTCTTGAAACCTGGGCAGGTCGGCTTGGAATAGGCCGTTGATAACTGTGAGAAGAATTGTTTCTCGCGTGATGTTTATCTTTTCATGTGGAATGGTACGGTGCTATAAAAAAGTTTGTGGTCTGAATTTAGCATGCAAAGTGGAGTTGACAAATCCAGTAACTACAATAGTCCTGTTTTTTGATTGTTGATTTATTGATCTTACTATTCCTTGAGGGTTCACCCAGCTTCATTGTAAACAACCCTGAAGCGTATCTCAGGGATTTCCATCCTTTCTCAGCTCTCTGTTGTGCTTTAGATAGGGTTGCACTATATGATTACCTTGCATGGCGGTACATCGTTTTATAGATTGAATGGTGTCGGAAACGAGAGAGACTCCATTCTTTTCTTTTTTTTATTTAGTATTCTGAATAATGTTCTGTCTCAGTTAGCTTGCATAGTAAGTACTGTTTCCTGGCATCTAAAATGATTCCACGATCTTCATGACTCCTTAGACGAGAACCTGTTGCCCAGATTCACACATTTGTTGATCAAGTGCTAGGAACTGATATCTACTTCTTTCAAGTAGAGCCAGGCTACATACCCACTAAGTAGTGGCAAGGAAAACGTATTTAATGGTGTTTAAAGAGTTTCATGGAGTATGCCTTAGAAAAATGATTGAGAAAATCCAGGCAAGTAATTTATGAGAATTACATTCATGAAGTCGCACCAGAGCATGTTAATTTAAAATGTACCCCTATGACCTTGCTGCTGATTTCCTTGGAATGAGTGTGCTGTGGATATTCCCACCCAATCGATAGCAGGCCCAAGGCAATGTGCTAAAACATAGAAAATAGTCTGGATGTTGAGGAGAGCAGCCTTTGGTGTGGCGGAACTACTGCATCTTTGAAGGGAAACTTTAATGAGCCATGGATGAAGCTTTCAGTGGTAACTCCTGTGACACTTCCCATCTCGTTCAGATGCAAGTTGCAGTACAATGAGCGAAATCTAATGTAAGCCGCCTAGAATTATTGTTCCAGCCTCCTCCTATATTTCCGTGGGATTTCATAATTCATTAGACATTGGGCCACATTTCCCTACTGAGAGACTGGGAAAACAAGACTGGTAGTTGGAGGTTCTAGAACAATGTTTAGGTTTGGGACTTGGAGTGCTGAAATTGCTAATTTAACCCACAATATGTAATCCAGCAGCAGCAACCCAGGATTGTTGGGAGACTGTGAGTAGTAACCACTGCAACTTTAGTTGTGTTACCTAAGCTTGTAATTCCCACCCATGCAACTTTCTCTCTCTTTACTATACATCTACAGTGCAGGGATATGGTGAATATAGTAGCGAAGAGCTGCACTGAGTGTGAGTAGCAGTTTCCTCTCCATTTATCTGTGTGGGAGGTAATATGACTCTATTTAGGTCAAAGTTTTATAATAAAAAAAAATACAGCATTCCTCCTAATGGTTTTTTCATTGCACTGCCTTAAACAGATTTTGGTGGGTGGAAGTGCAATGGTGTTGTGGATTATTTTCATACTCGGTCTTCCAAGCTGACTAAGAAAGTTGAATCGGTCAGCTCTTCAGGAGATAACCGTCCCCATGGCATTTCCACTTTCCTAGTTGTCTTCTGACATGAAGTACTGGTCATGGTCTTGCCCTCTTTAATAGATGTGTGTTGGGGGTCTTAATCATCGCCTCAAAATACCTTTTTGGGTTCATCCTGAACAGAGAGTGGCTTTTCTGAGACTTAGTAGCGTCTGAATTGTTCCACATTGTGGGTCCATCAGCACTGAGGGACCCTCTTCTGGGTTTTGCAAGGTTGGAATGGAGACACATATTGTAAACTCTGCTGTGTTATGTGCCCGGAGTACACAGGGGGCTGGTTAACAGTTTGTAACGAGGTATACACTCAAAACCAAATTAACAATGCTATTTATTTGGTGCCTGACTAGTGGAAATGCTAATTTTGAAAAATAACACCCCTTCTTCACTCAACCTAATATTATAAATATGCTATGCAAATGTTAACCCACTGTACACGTCTTCGACTTAGCTTTGTAGATTTCAATTGAAAGCTCAGTATGTTGTAATGTGAAGCCTTCCCCACTTTAAAAGCGACTTTAACAGCAGGAGACTCATCACAAACATCGGTGATCGATAGTGGTCTGACGTGTTGGTCCTGTCAGTGTAATGCAGTCTATATTAGTTGAAAAGAAAAACATTATAGAAAGATGAATACCAATCTACCTCAATGGCATGGTGGGACTGAGGTGTTGTGGATGAATGGGATCGGCCATCCCTTAAGGTATTCTGCTTGATCCTGGGACGGTCGGATCGGACCGTCCCAGGATTTGACTAACTATACTCTACTCTTTACTGACTGTTTTGAATCTCTTTGCTAATTTGCCAATTTTGTGTTCTACAGAAATTCCAACGTAAGTAATGTCTATGTACTGGTTAATATTGAGTTGGGCCACAGCAGACTAGATATTTAACCACATGGATGCTCAGCATATTCCCCTGCTGTGCTGAGAAATCGGAAATCCCACACAACATGACGAGCTGGGCTCTTCATGAGCGTGCGAGGAGGCTACTTCATGACGAGCCCAGCTCGTCATGAGCGTGGAAGGGGTTAAGCTATAACATAGTTCACTTTCAGATGTGCAGATTTTTGAAAGCTCTCTTGTTTGGGCTGGGACTCTGCTTTAACATTGTATCGCTTCCTAACCCATAGCTGCGGGGTTTACTGAAATCTTTTCACTATTTTCTTCTCCTAGTTATCGAAGGCTGTCAACCCGCTTTGAGGCTGCCTTCATGAGTTGGAAAGGGGGATGACTAACCCTTTTTAGGTCTCGCCTAGGCAGTGCATGCACCGTCTCTTCTAGACGTGCTGTATCCATTTTTTGGGCTTACGCGCTCCGTCCATTGCTTTTGATTAGTTTCTTCATGTAGCCTTCCCAAAAGTTTGCTTCTGTGTGGTTACTTTTTGTTTTTTAGTCACTTGCTCCCTCCGGAGCAGGGGCATATTTTCTATATCTTTTCACCTTTGTCTATTTCTGTTTCTGTATGCACATTGATTTTTTTTTTTTGCTGGTTTCTGCCCGTCTGTGTTTTCAGTTGCTCTGCATTTGCTGTGACAGATGTTGCTCTGAGCTTTTTAACATCCCAACATGGAGACCAACTCTGTAAATGAGGTTCTTGATTATAAACATTTAATATTAGGGTGAGAATTAAACTGATTAGTATGTATGGCTGATATTAGAGACACAAACTGAAATATAAACGGTATAGATAGGTAAACTATAAATAGTTTCACAATGTCAATTGTTTTCATCTATTCCTGCATTCCCAAAATGATCCCTAGTTATATGCAAAGAGCTCTGCACGTTCTTATTGGAGGGTTCGTATACCCCTCTTCCACCCACCCCTTTCGTTTGTGCTCCTCATTGGGCTTAATTTGAACCATGGGCTACAGAAGCCACCCTCTTTGAAGAAAAAGATTGCAAGTCCAATTAATAGAGAGCTACAGGAAAATAAGCAAAGGTTCCGACTTGTTAAAATGGTGGCCTGTAATGTAAGAAGATCCTTTGCTCATTTTGATCCTGATAATGGCAGTTCCACTAGCAGAACCAGAGTGCCTGAGAGTATCTGTCACTGGATGCGCTGGTATGATACCCGGCAGTCTGTGCATGCGTATACTCTCTGTGCGTGGCTCATTACGTTCAGCAGGTGCCGGTGCGACATGCAGTTGCCAGAATTGACAGTGGGACGCTGGCGGGAAGGTCGATTGTATGACAGCCGGAGCTTATAGGAAGAGTGTCCACGCTTTGAGGCTGCCTCAGCCACCAGTACTTCTAAAGCAGAGGGCTGCACAGGAGTTTGTTTATTCTGCTTAAAAACAGTGGCGAGGTATGAGAAATGTGGTGCTTTATTTGAAAAAATGTTGAAGGCGACTCACTGGCGGATCAGTGTTGTACGCCATTTAAATAGACACAATAAAACCAGTGGATAGTCTGTTACTTATCCCAACCTGCTTCCTCTTTTTTCTTCCCTGTCCCTTCACCTCCTTCCTACCCACCTTATCTCGGTTTCTTCTCTACCCCCTGTTAGCCACCCCCAGGGCCGAGACCTGATGGCTTTGCCAATGCTTATGTTAAAAATTTGATTTCTCATCGCCTAGCTATAATTGATAGACATGTTCTTTTCCACTGGCACTATTTGATGGGTGTTCCTTAAGCCTTATAATGGGTTAATTCATTTAAAATATTTGAAGTGCAAGTTACTTGAAAGTATTTCATTGTCATTTTCCCTAATTGATTCATTTTTGATGGTCTAATCTCTGGCAGTATTTTAAGTGCTTATTCCATGAGATTTTTGGCAGACCCGTTTTCCAACATTTTTTGAACTGGCCTTTGATAGGTCTATTCCCAGCTCTCTCTGGGTTCACAAATGCCACCGGAACGTTTAGTGGGTATATTTGGTGACATTAAATAAAGAATAAGAATTTCCCAATGAAGTATGCACGGCCTTATCTATTTTATGTATTTTGGTGCCCTTTTGGCTTTAGTGGATCAGTCTAAACTGGGTAGATTTTAGAGGTTTTTCATTTAGTTTCTAGATCTCTTAATTACTTCTCAGAAACAATCTTACACTCTTTAATAATCCTCCATTATCTGAACACATCAAACGCACACTGTTTGCTGTTCCAAATGTACCATATTTATTGTTATAAATCATCTCATCTCTTGCCCTACAACCCGCCAGGAGTTCCTTCAAATAGAGCCGGTAATGGTATGTGCTAGATGGCCAGTGTTTTGTGAGCTAGTTCTCTTGAAAAAAAGTCGTATGCTCTCCTTATTAATTTATTCCGGGAGCCAGTAGAAAGTGCACTCAGAATTCTCGGCTCCGTTGCTCGTGTGCATAATTAATCTGTTTATTCGACCCACTCGAGGACAAGTGAAAATTGTAATACAAACTTTTATCTACTGAGTTCGCATTTTCACTGAAGTACCACGTTTGTGACTACCAAAGAAGGCTAGGAACCATAGTTAGCTAAGTACTTGTAGGATGTACTTCCATGAGTAGTCTCTTCTAATGCTGCTCGCCCCACATGTAAAGTTTGCTTCAGTTTTGAGAGGAGGAGAATGCATCTGATTGTTGAATTACTGTTTGTGAAATTAAATTGTAATAATTGTATATCACAAAGAAAACCATGCATTTTAATGTGCTCATCTCCATTTTCTATAACTAGCATCTCATATTAAAATGAACACGCACATTATTTGTCTCTGTCCTTGTGTCCGTGGCTAAAGAAAAACAACTTTCAGGTGTTTACTTCCCCCAAAAAGTACTAGTGCAGTACAAAAATGATTTTACAAAGGCGACTGGAAGGTAGATGGGGCTGGAGCAGAGCCTGACATGTGATTCAGAACTCGACAAGTAACTGGCTTTGCCCTGCACTACCTACTTTCCTGATATTGTGAAATCTATTGATTTCCACATTGCCCAGTCTAAGTTGTGTAATAATATATTTGCATTCCAAACACATTTAGATGTAAAAGTGTCTAATGTCTAGTGTCTGTGTTGCAGATTGCCTGACTGTGTCTCATTCCTTAAAATAAGGTCATTACAAGCCTTCCATCATCATTTACAGAGGATCTCTTTTGTTCGTGCTCCTCTACCTTTTTGGTCCTCCAATTTACATGTTTTATAAGCCTAAATAAAGCCTATTTTAATTTCCCTGACACCTCTTCCACGGCACCTAACACTAAATTTGATTTGATAGATTTATTTCCGATAAGTGAATTTTCAGATCTCACATATTTCAGAGAATGGTCATGTCAAATTATTATGTTTATTTTCGTCAAAATGGTGTAAAATTGTCAAATGGTAAATAACGAAAACCAAAAATAAATACATTAAATAGTCTGAGGCATTATAAGTATGGGGACAGGGATGCTTAAGAGAGCAGCTGATGTTTAAGATGGGACTTTAACCCCTCCCATGCTCGTGATGGAACCGCTCTGTCACGAGCCTCGGGTGGGCTGTGCTGGTGACGGAGCGGTTCCGTCATGGCCCGCTCGGCGCGCTTGCGCAGCGCTGATTACGCGCCTGCGTGGCGCGTTCTATTGAGCGGGCGGGGCCGTGACGGAACCGCTCCGTCACAAGCACAGCCCACCCGAGGCTCGTGACGGAGCGGTTCCGTCACGAGCATGGGAGCGCTGCGCGGCCCCCCCTCCCCCCTAGCGCTGCGGCGGAATTGCTGCCGCAGCGAAGGGGTTAAAGATGCAGGGGTGGAGCCAAACAGTGTAATAACAGTGGAGTGCTCCATATTGTAGTTGTTAATAAGGTAAGTGGATGAAACCGGAGCACAGAAGATGAATGGGAAGGGGAGAGGTTATTTAAAGAAATATTATTCTGAGGTGTCAATCGTTTTTAGTGGGGATCATTATATAGCAATACATTACACAATCTCACTGAGACTCCACAATAAATAAGCATACTCCCCGAAAACAAAATATGAACCATCACCATACTTTCAGCTTCTGCCCAGACTGACGGTCAAACAGGACAGGATGCAGGGTATTTGGGGGTAGGGGAGGATGGGGAAGACACGAGACAGGCCATAACCATAATGAAAAACCCATACAAAGCACCATCTCCATATGCTTAAAGGTCGGACCATCCTTTCATGCGCTCTGGGAGTTACACATATGAATTATTACTTACTGCCAACACGAATTATGTCTAGAGGCATCACTTGGGGCCCAAAATGTAGTAGTCTTCTCCAGTTGCAGGAGGACATGATTCCGCTTTAGCGCAACAGGATGTCTCATCAACACTGTTGGCCCGTAACATTTGTCTGCTTCTCACAGGCCCCTTTCTATAGTTTGGAAAGAGGACTTTTCCACGTTCTTGAGAAGCCGGATTCCTTTATCCAGGTTTCAGAACAAACCTACTGCATTGGGCACTGCCCCGCTCTATGATCACAGTTCCTCTAGCCTCTGTATTGCTGGTTGAGCCCTTTGTCAACAGCTGGCATACCCTCTTCCCTACCAGCTCTGGCAAGAATGCAGCTAAAATGACCTCCTTTACCAAGAACTCTCTCTTTTCAGTTTGAATGAATATATATTCATTCTCCCGGGATGAAAATTCCGAAACACTGCCATTGACGACCCATCTAGTGTGCTCCAAAACCTCAAGCTGATATTCTAGCTTGGCTATTGTCAGGATAGCATGACTTAAATTCATGAAAAGAGTTCTGAGAACCTCAAAACCTCTGTTTGGACTGTGGCTTTGACCCCCTTCATGCTCTCAACATCTGAAATCCTCTGGTCCATGGCACTCCCTGTCATTTCAATAATAAGACCTTTTTCTCAAAAGCTGTGGCCTCCTGTAACTTGCAGAGGTCGGCCAAGATCAAGGACTCTCAACTTGATGCTGCCTTATCAGTGTCTCCTTACGTATTCACCTCCGTCCCAGCTTGACTCTGTGGATTTGAAAAAAAATATTTGTCTTTTTCTCTTTCCTTTATCCTCTTTATTAGGACTATATGACAAAGCTACTTGGTGAAACAAACACTTTTCATAGAGAGGCCAATCTTTGTCTCAGAACTCACAGACATGGCAGCACTTATCAGGCACGATCATCTTGGGGATCCATCTGTTGGACCAATTAAATCTATGGTCATGCTGGCCCGAAGTATCTTCTCCTCTCGGCGCTCCTCTACATCATAGCCCACAGAATTCTCAGAGCAATAGCGGACTCCCTCTTGTTGGTCTCCCTCTCTATGCCTTGATGTCACCTCCACAGGCCCAGGGCTAAGCAATAGTTTACTTCATTTGACTAGGAGGTGGAGGATGCAAAGATTTCTGTCGCCCATGGCTAGTCGCTGCTTTCTCCCCCGTCTCTGGGATTGCCAGGCCCTGCTCTCCCCTGTCTCCAGTCAAACCGGCCCCAAAAGAGTCTTCTGCAGCAGATCCCGCGTAGACCTACCTGCCTTCCTGAGTGCATGGTCCATCCCGAGATATTACTCTTTTTTGGAGAACCTCACGGACCTTAGAGGAGCCATTTAAAGTTAAGACTTACTAATTCAAAAACATCCCCATGGTGGAACTAAAACTTCCTACTCTTTACTGAAAACCACTAATTTGCCGAATCCTACAACTCATCCTTACTCCTTAGCGTCGACCACAGATTTCCACACAAAACAAGTTCCCATCTCACTAGTGCTCCCAAGGGATAAACTCCGGTAAGAGACATGTAATCCAACATGAGAAGACACAAACCAGAACAGATTTCACTTCACAGGAAGTGACCAGCAATACGTCTCTGAAGCGAAACCTTCTCACAAAGCAGTTATCAGAGATAATCATTCTTCAAAACCTTAAAACATCGCATTAACCCCTCCCTGCACCTATATCTGCCACACGTTCACTGAAACCCACTATATTTGAAGAGAAAAGCTGCAAAGTAAAGCACAACACTGCCTTGTTCATAATCCCATCTGGAAACCCCACTACACAATCACCCCAATGCAAACCCAATGGGACTGGTGGAAACCTCTATGAGCAAAGATGCCCTACCTGTTCCTCTGTACACCCCTTGTTGTTATGAACCAGGTACTACTGCCTTCTGAGGCAACGTGCCTTTTTTGACAAGTACCAGCATACAATTAAAACAATACACAGCAAATGCAGCAACTTTCAAATTCAGTGCAAGGCTGAATTTCTCCTGAATAAACGTGTACACGCATCTCTGTGACACTTTAGGCTCCACGGTTCACTGCTTTTGAACCAGAGTTATGTGAGGTGCATATCCATAGGATAATAAGAATTGGGCAAAGAAATGCTGTGCATGCTTTGTTATAACAAAAAATATACAGCCTAATAACAGGACACCGGAGTGAAATGAAAACAGTTTGTCTCCCTGCTTCCTGGAGCAGGGTATGGTTGTGATACGAATTACTGGCGTCCGAGCATTTTTGGAGGATTTGTTGGGCCTGTGCTGTCAGCTGGTGTCTGGCTTTCGTCACTTTACGAACTACTGTCTGGAATGCTCGAAACTGTCCTCAGTCATATATTTAATTGTGATTTATTTAATGCCTTTGCTTATAACTAAATAATTGGTTTTGGACTCTCTGCGAGTCTCTAGTCTCTTTGGCTTGGCAGTCCGCTCTCGCGGTAAAGGGAAAAAACGTTAAAATGACAGGAGCAACTCCAGCATATTTCCGGTACAGCTGTGGAATGTTCTACTAATCCCAACCAGATAGGGGGAGTAAATAATGTCTGTGATGTGGAGCCTGTCCTGCCAGTTTGATTCTATATAATACCACAGTGGGTACCAACCCACTGGTTGATCGCAAGCAATTTTTTGCAAGTTTTTGTTTTTTTGTAGGTCTCGCCTAGCGATGCAGCGCTTGCCTTGCCGAGATCTATTGTTGTCGACTTGGGTTCGGAAGGGGGACAGGAGATGTGCACTTTCCCCAGCGCGCCCGGACAGCCAATGTGCACTCTCACAGCGTGTCTTCTCTGGCGATCTCAGCGCGCCCGTACAGGCAATGTGCATGTACGGCTTGTGCTTTTTGAACACCGCACGTGCATGGCACGCGTTAACTTTCCCTCCCTCGCGCACAGGAGATGGAGCGGGCCGAAGAGCACTTTCATTTTACCTCCTTGCTGGACCAGGATGTGACGAGCGATGTCCACGCTTCTGCTTTGTAGCAAGGGATCGGACCTTGGTTCCCGCAACTAAATATGTACATTGTATCAATCTAGTCCACCTAAGCAATCTATCTTTCGTTACCATTTAGTTTGCTATTGTCATCATCTATTTGTTTCTCTTCTTATCATTCTCCATGATATTTTTATTTTTATTTCTGCGTCCTTACCTGCACTGTATTACCTTCACTCTTCAGGCCATTCCCTATTGACCTCCTCTTTGATTGCCCTTTGGCTTTATGTACTCTGCTTGGAATTATGCTATCACTATCCCCATGTACTGTAAAGCGCTCTGATACCCGCAAGGGTCTTGTCCGCGCTCTATAAAACTCTGAAAAAAAATAAATGCAAGCCTAACAGCGAGACGTGAACTTCCTCCCCCCCCCCCCCCCCCCCCCAACCATGCTAACTTTTATCGGGAGGACTCCGACCCGCCTCTTATCTATGCAGCATTCCTTGTTACTATGTGTGCATGTTTAATTTCCCTTTCTCCCCTACCCCACCCTGCACGTTCTAGCTCGCTAGAAGCATTCCGTATAGCTGCTTTTAAAAACCCCGTCCTTTTTTTCATCCCTTGCATGCTCCTGGTTGGGCCCTTACCTCAGTTGGTGCTCCGTTGGCAGCCGGCAGCTCCACAATTCCCACAGCCGCCTCTGCCTCTCTGGTCTATTGCTTTTTGGCATGGTGGTGCAGCAGTCATTCCCTGCCAAGTCTCAGTTCGAGGCTAGGCTTCTCAGTCTTCTCGCATGACCACTCCGTGCCAGCCCCTGTAGCACTCACCTAATCTCGTGGTGGTCTTGCTGCTGGACCCCAGTCCCTCAGGGTCTCAAGAGTGGCCTCCCACATGGAGCAAATGGAACAGGGCAGGCCCTAGGTGATACGTGGTTGGCTAGCTGTGGCAATATCAGATGGGCTGCAGCCAGCGCACACCTCACAGCTCCGTGGCCACTAACATCTTGCCTTGTGGCCAATGATGTGCTGCTTTGGCCTATATGGGACACTAATCACCTCCGCTGGTGTCCTCCGATATGCTTCAGGCACCTCTGAAACTATGCTCCCTTGTTAGGCAGGAGCATCGGAGCGACTGCAGGCGGACCGCGGCCTGCTCACTGTGTCCCGCAAGCTTGCGTCTCTGTCGGCACACTCTGATGCGGTTCACCCTCCCACCAATAAGACCAGCCAACATCGCTTGAACGATTTGCTTTCAATCACCCACAGTGCTTGAGAGGTTCACTTTTGCTTTCAAGCACCTCGGGACCCGGTTTATGCTCTGGGGAGGGTGGGCAGGCGGGGGTGGGGGTTAGGGCACATGCTATCCATTCTTCATCTTGGACAGATCCCCCTCTGCTGGTTTTGTAAAGTTTTGGGAAGTACAAACGTAAGAGACATAGTCTCTTCTGTACTGCGCCAGGTTGTGTACGGAGGGCAATCACAATTCTCTGCTTAAATCTCCTCTGTGTTTTGGTTACCACTTGTGCCCATCACATCAATGGAGTGGCCATCACAGAATGTAGCTTGGTGCAAAGCAGCTGTGGTTTATCTCCATCTCTGTTGGTGGGTTTCTCCTCTGGGATCTCAAAAGATGTCCTGTTATGTTTGTGCGGGTGGAAGAAGTGATCTTAGCATTTTTTTCCCTAAACACATATTTGTTTTTTTTCTGCTACAACATATCAATTGTAATGCAAGCACATGCTATATTTTTGCACAATCAAAGCATGACTTTATAATTTGTAGGCAACAACAGTATCTTCATCAACAACAGTTCACCTTGGGGGTGGTAAGCTTCTTTGTGAACATTGTGGAAACGTTGTGTTTGCCCTGCAATAAATACTCAGTTATAGGAAACGCTGATAAAAGGATGTTCTTTGCAGTCATGTGCTTTTGGGAGGAAACGGGGATACTACTTGAGGGACTGGATCATTGTTTACATGTGTACCAAACTGTTCTGTGTACTTTTTTCAAACCTTCTGAGGGTATAAGGGATCCGTTGCTGTTAATTTTTCAATAATATAAATATTTCATAGCTTGGCCCACCACAAGCTCAAAGCTTAAGTTGTGTGTGGTGTTGTCCACTGCTGACTGATTGATAATATTGCCACTAGGTCCATGTGTGTGATTAGTTTTCCCATGGTGGTTGTGAGTGGGTAAGAACCTTTTTCCCGACTGTCCCCAAACGTCACCAAGGGGTCAATGATAGGATTATGTCTCTCGTGTTTATCATTGTCCAGTATGTTTATATATGGGCACATTTCCACCACATATGTATCGGAGTACCTGAATCCTGGCTACCTCTTCCACATTGTTTAGAGGTCCCAAATACCTTAACTTTTCTGGTGTAAAATGCCATCTCGGTAATTTGCAATGCAATAGGTCTCGCAGTTGTTAGAGTTTGAGCTATTGTCATTGTAAATGGCAATGCCTTTTATTTATGTGTTGGTTTTTAAAACCTAAATAAAAGCCATTGTCCTGAACAATGCTATTATGTTAAACTCTCGCAAATGCGAGCCCTATTGCATTGCAAATTGCTTGTTTGTGGTTCGCGAAAGTTAAAGCAATAAATAAAGATCCATTTAGACTCTGCATTTATCTTGTCACGTTTGCAGCACTTGAAAGACTGGTCAGATGTCTTCTGACAAATTGCTGTTTTTTTACAACATTGGTATTGGTGCTTACAAACTCCTTTCACTTTGTAGTCTGAGAAAGAAAAGTGGAGTGAATTATGTGACTGTCTTGCTGGGGTTTAGGTAGTGTGAAAGGAAAGGCTGAAGGATGTCATTCTTTTGTAACACAATATGTAAATAATTGTAAGTGAACTATGCACATTCAGCAGTAAGGAAATCAAAAATGAAGCACACTTTTTTGTAAATCTGAAGTGTGAAGGAAACCAGTATTTTAATAGGATAAAAATAAATCGAGACACTTACTTGGTGATGCAAAAATTATATACCCTAAACCCTATTTCCATCCATTATTTGGCACAAGTTATAATTCAATCAGAAACTGTATGACTGAGCACAGTTTACAGTGAAATGGCCAGTAAATGTGCAGTCTGTAAAGGACAGTAGACTACCAACTGATGCTTTTTAATTACATTAATAAAATTGCCCGCCTCCTGCCCATTAAAGCCAGGTGAATCCCAAAAGTTTGTCATTCTAAATATTGGGTTGTGGTTCTAAAAAGTTTGGGAACCACTGCTCTATACACCCTAATGCTCTGCGCTCAAATCTCCTTCAACTGACCATGTAATCCATGTCAGAATGAAAAGTAATCAGATTGGTTTGTTTAAAGTTGCAATCTATTTCAGAGTCTGAGACAAAATAGACAGATGGATCATTTGTGGAATTGTAGAAGATGGGTATGGATTCTGAGAAGAAATGAAGCAAAAATCGATTTTGACTTGAGTTGTTTAAAGAGGACACAAGTATCTTGAATTATGTGACTGTTCGAGTCGAGGGAAAGGGGGGACAATTGTAGAGAATTGATGATTGGGAAGAAGGCTGAGGATAAACCAGGATTTTAAATTAAATTCTGAATTGAGATGGGGCATGGAAAAAGGGAGGCAAGAGTTGTTTCTGTAAGTGGAAGTCAGGTTGGCTAGACCTACTGGCAAAGCAATATTTAGAAAGAAGTGGTGGCAGCCATAGTTGAAAAGCCTCGCGGCAGAGTGTATAATATTTAACTTAGAAATGGAGGTCTACCAAATGAGGACCCTGAAGCAGCAAATGTGTAGATGATACCGGAGCAAAGGAAACAGAAATTTAATCTGAACAGAAAACAATCCTTGGGAGTATGACATTGTGGTCGGGCAGAGGCCGTCGTGCTTCTTCATTCTTTCGGTTTATGCCTCCTGCATGTGATCTTACTTTTCGTTCTCAACTCCCTCATCTCTGTTCCACAGACTGGTCCCCATTATCTCCAGTTTTGTCCTCCTCATCCACTGTGACTAGTCCACTTTGATGATTACATCTTTTCTTCGTTAACACTTGCCATCATTCATTTCTTCAATTTCAATGCTATATTTCAAGGTATAATGTTTTGATTTTGATGGTTAGCCATTGCACATTAGTATGCTTGTTATTTGCTGCTTTCAATTGAACTTATTCATTGTGACTCAACTCTTCCCCATTCCTTCATGTCCATAATTTCTGTATTTGCTTTATCTTTTTTTTAATTTTGTTTTCTATTTAACCTGCTTATCCTGTCAAGCAATTGCAACGTGCTCCAATTCCCTTGGGCCATGTTTGCGCTGTATAACAATACATAAAATTATAGAATGCTGGATAATATTATGACAGTAGATGCCTTAGTTTCTTGCAGATTTAGTACCGAAAACTGAGGAAATTCTGCTTTTGTGTATTGACTGGAATGAACTCATTCAGAGTCTGGGTGTGATTGGATAATGATCTTCAATATATGGAGCAATTGTTGTAGCCTTTCTATGTCTGTGGCACAGTTTTTAGCTCTATGGCTGTTGTAGATTTGATCATTTCCAGTGGCTTCTGCGACCATCCGTATAGCAGAGTTTATACCTTGTTGTGGTCTTCCTAAAGTGCTTCACTCCATAAAGGTGCGCAGCTACGGAAACTGTGATGCAATCATTATTAATACTGAGGACTATATGCCAGTGGTTAAATGCCCCCTCCCTGAGTCATTGCCAGAGGTGAGGGCATGTGACAACTGGGATAACTCAAGACCAAGGCTAATCGTTGTTACAACATTCCACCAATTAAGGGCAGAGTGGGATACATTTTGTGATAGTACAGAGCCAAACATTAGGATGTTGGCGCAAAGGGCCCAATACCTGTCGCTGTTCACCCCTGCTTCTCCTTTGAAGCTCACGGCAATTCAGCCTTCTGAACAGTAATTGCAACATGAACAAATACTATTACTGATAATGCACAATTTTAATATCGGTAGGTTTGTGAGCTAGCCACAGACGTCTAGTCTACTATACTCCTAAACAGCTTTAGAAGTGTTTCCATAGATACTCGCCTCCTACTCGTCTCTGCTAAGCTAATGTAGCTGTTAGGCTGCTGTTTCTCTAAGGAACAGTCTCTTTTTTACATCAGTTGGTTAAGTATCTTAATTTCCTAAACAACGTGAGCTTGGGCAGTTCTCTGGTCACAAAAGGCTACACTGCCAAAATGTGCCTTTTCATATCTGTACCCTTCATTTTCTAGTATCCTGCCCACTCTTTACAGACGATTTATTGTATGCTGTGGCATGCTCTGTGTCTGAAATAGAGACCTTCAGAAATCACATGAGCACACTGTAGGAAGCTGTTTTTCTGTTGCAGTAAACCCCCCTGCCCCAAACACACACACTTTTTGCCGGACTACTGATGCAATTTGACTTGATGTGCCCTGGGTCCCTGCCAATCAGGTTCCCAGGGCCTGTTCTTTCCCAAAAACTGTAACTTGTACCCCCAGTTGGCACCTCTCTGGTCACGTCGGTCCCTTGTAAAAGGTACTATGGGTACCAAGGGCACTGTTTCCAGGGATGGCCTCTGAGGGCTGCAGCACTTATTGTGCCACCCTTAGAGGTCCTGTACCTTTACACACACACACACACACACACTGCCATTGCAGGCTGCATGTTTTGGTGCAGAACAAATTGAAGAGTCGACAAGGCACACATCCCTATGTGCCATGCCTACAACCCACTGCCCTGGCTTAGGTCAGCCACCTCTCTAGGTGGGTGCACTATACCAGTGGTGAGGGTATAGGTGCATGATCCCTGAACCCCTACAGTGTCTAGACCAATTCCTAGACATTGTAAGTGCAGTATTGCCATTAAGAGTACATGGTGCCAGGAGTTTGTCATTACGAACTTCACAGCACCATAATGGCTTTACTGAAAACTGGGAAGTTTGGTATCAAACCTCTCAGCACATTAAGCCCACACTGATGCCAGTGTGGGATTTAATGAAAATGCACTCAGAGGGCATCTTAGAGATGCCCCCTGAAAAACGACCAGCTTCTGGTGGGTTCCCTGACTGGTACACACCAGCCTGCTACCACGAGACATGTTTCTGAACCCCTGGGGTGGGACCCTTGGCCCAGAAACAAAGCCTTTATTTGGCGGAGGTGGTCACACCTCCCGCAGGCCATGAAGAGGCATCTGTGGCAGGGGAGCTGCAAAGGCCTTGCAGCCTTTATAATGCGACCCCCCCAGCCTTCCTTGCTATCAGGAACAGGTCCCCTTCCTGTCTCCCCTCCTTTTCGGCGGGAAGAAAGGTGGGAAAATTAGTCAGCCCAGAAGATGTGTCAGTCTCTTCCAGTCCCACCCCTCAGGTGGGGGAGGCGAGGTGAAGCCCACTCTTCAGTGCCCACCATCTTGCAGATGGCAGGCACCCCCAATCAGGATTAGGGATTGTGCTCACTCTCCCACGTGGGATGAGCACACCAAGGGTATAGTCAACTTAAGGTCAGGAGTCCATTGGCTACTGACCTCGAGACTCCTAAATTGCCCCTAAATACAGTATTTAGGAGCAGCCCTGAACCAACAATACAGATTCCCACAACCTAACAAGGACAAAAGACAACGCCTGGCAGAGGAGACTTAAGAAAATAGCTGACTTGGCCCCAGCCCTACCGGCCGTCTGCAGTTTCCAGACATCCCGCGCCAAGTCACATTGTCCTGGAGCCAGTGACCTCCAGAACCCCTGGGAGGACTAACTGCCTTCAACAAAGACCGGATCTCCTGTGAACAGCTGCTCTGTTCAAAAGTAACTCCCAAGACCGACTCTGAGCCTGCAGAGGACCAAGAAACCCGACGCCTGGACCCACCACTGCACCAGTCGCCCACGGCCCGAGTGGCCCACCCATCCCAGCGAGGTCCTCCAGCGCTCCAGAGTCTGAGTCCACTGTGGGCTGACCCCTCCAGGACTCCCCGACCCCCCCCCCCCCCCCCCCCCCCACCACCGCGAGTGGTCCGGTAAGGTGAAATCCGACTTCAAAAGACACCCCTTCATCCAGCCGGCCTGCACCCTGGAGAAAAGAACCTGAGGTGCACCTACGTCCCCGAGCCCGACAACTTACTTACTTGCTCAGCTGTGGGTTCCTACCTTAAGTCTTTCTGGACCGAGCCTGCAGCTAAAAACCAAAACCGAAAATCCCCATTAAAAACAGGGCTCCTGACGTCAAAACAGCGCCCTGCACCCAGCCGCCTCTGTGGGTGCACTTTGTGTGCTAAACCAGATCCCCCTTTGCCCTGAGCCTAACCCCAGGAGCTTTGCTCCCACAACCCAGTGACCTGCTTGTTAGCAGCCACCAACCGGAGTCCCCCTATCCCTTATTGAATAACATTGGTCCTCCGCACTCTGCACCCGGCCACCCTAGTGTCACTGAGGGTGTAACAAGTGCATCCTTGACCCTGGGGGAGCTCTTGTTCTTACCCCAGAAACTCCACCCCAAAGACCGACTACTTACCTGCTAACCGCTAACTTAATTTCTCTGCATAGGAATCCATTGACTGTTTTTCTCTGAAAAAAATGTGGAGTTGATTTGTATGGTAACCTGAAAATAACAATTGTGCGAAACTGATTTTACTTACCTTTTCTCTAGGAAATGCCCCAGTGGGATATTTAGACATATTACACTGAGTAGACAAAGTAACTTAAAAAGTAACCTAAAAAGTAATCTGTACAGTAATGTCAATACCTTGACTTACCTGTATTTCACTCAACTGCATTTGAACTTGCATTCACTTGTAAACACTGCATAATATTTTGCAAAGCATTTATTTCACTTACCTGTACCAGGCTTGGTTCTACAAATAAAACACCTTACTATTTTTGTACAAACAAAATTCGTCTGAGTTCAGTCTTTGAGTGTGTGACATAATTTGCTGGTTGAGTGTGTACAACAAATGCTTAACACTACCCTCTGATAAAGCCTTGCTGCTCGCCCAAACTACCCCAAATAGAGAGTAAGGTGCTATCTACTTTTACCTCTGCCTACCTTTGGGGTCCCCCTGGACTCTGTGCACACTGTATCTCATTTATGTATAGTATATACAGAGCCAGCTTCCTATACACACCTCAAACATCAGGAAGAGAGCATATGAGCAGTCTCATTAGGAAACATTGGATCAGACTCCAGGAAGTAAAACTGTTAATCTTATCGAGAGCAAACATTAAGCATCACGTATGTATGAAGCTATGTATGGAGCATAAACTTCGTTACAAAGCAACAGTACTTTGTAAAACGTCAACAGACAATACAAACTCCATCTCCTCAGGCAAGCTTAAGATACTAGGCTGCAGAGTTGTGATGGATGTCTTTATATGTGATGAATGGGCATAGTTCAGAGAGACTTTCTGCCATCTCACTGTGTACACATTCTAGCATATGCTAGCTATGGGACTGGCTGGCTTCTCATTGGGCAAACATTACATCAGAATCCTGTTGGAGGCTGTCGGTCACCATGTGAGGCACGTAGCACACAAAGAAAATAGACAAGGCAACCTGTTATTCATGGTGAATTGAAACTACTGTTCAACATAATGTCTTATTAAAGAAACGAGATGCAGTTTGAAAATGTCGTTCATTCATTCTGCATCTCAGCGGGCAACAACCCATCACAATGAAGTCATTAACAGAGAAAAGCAGAGCCATGTGGTCATTCAAGAGACCGGCGCCTGGAGGCACAGATTCCATAGGAGTCTGGTATCTGTGAACAGTCATGATCGTCAACGGGTGCTTGGACTGGAACCGCCGTGTGTGCATATAGGAGCTTGGCACTTGGAATGGAACCACTGTGGCTACCTAATTTGTACAGCCACATACCCCTGATGGAGCATAGCACTTGAAATTATAGGTGTGTGTGCCAGCAAGAAACCGGCATCTAAAGTACACCAGGCTTGAGCGTCTACAGCATGGGTATGGCTTCTCACCTAGATGTTGGTGAGCAGGATCACCCCCCACCCCCCACCACCCTCCCCACATGTTGGATGCCATTCGCTACTGATGGCTGTCGTTGTTGGGCACTAGTGACTCACAGTTTAGGGTGTTGACCTTTCATCCCTTTTTGATTTGTAGATAGGTATGTGATTGAGAGCCCTGACCCAAGCGTGATTTTTGTAGCAAGTTTACGCCAACGGATGACTTTCAAGTTAACCCAATTTCTGTTACGAACTTTCCTGTATTTAGCCTGAGGCTCTAGGAACTACATTAATCTAATAGACTTTGTACTTTCTCTAACAAACAGTGAAGGATTTAGGATTCATGTGCCTTGGGTGGATTGAAATCTGACACTCCCAAGACTACAAAGTTGCAAACGCCCAATTTCTACCAGGGACATACTTTTATGTTACCTGGCAGCACCCAAGCATGGCTCAAGGAGGCGGTGCAGCCTTAATGGAAATATACTAACTAGAACATGTTGAGTATTTAGTCCGTATGACACAATATTTGCCTCTGTCTGATTCCAGTAAGGGGCTTGTTTGTAGTAGTGAGCCTTAAAACGATGTATGTATTCCAACACATTTTACTCTGGATCAAAGCATATCCCATGCCGACTCTTGAGCACCGTTGATTTGTGGGGCCTTAGTTGGATGGACTGCCCATCTCTCGACCCTATGACATCTTTTCACGCCCCACCTCTTTGACGACAGGATACAGGGGGCTACCAAAGCAGGGCTACCGACTGACTTCTTGCCAAAGACTGAGTCCACTATTCTTTCTAGTAGCTACCACTTCTGATGTATGAGCATTTTAAAAGCATATAAACCTCATAGATTTGGACAAATACGTTTGCATTTCACAATAAAACAAAGTCTGTACTCTCTTTTGCTTTATTTGCCAGCCTGCTCTATTTTAACGATTTAGACTCTCTGAACTACTTCTTAGTTCCAGAATCTTTCTCCTCATCCCCCATAACTTCCAGAATCTTTTTAATCCTAGTCCTGTTTTTTAATCTCCAATACCTCCCACCCTTCCCAGTCGCTCACTGTTTTCACTCGCTCACTCCATCCAGCTTTTCACCCCATCTGCCCTCCCCAGCCACGCTCATGCCCCATCTGCTTGGTCCCGCATTTTCTCACCCCAGACACTTTCTCCCTGTGCCGCGCTCTCCCTAATCTATTTCTCTTCTCGTGTCAATTTTCACCCCTTCTCTCTGTAACCACACATTTGGCAAAGTGATGTTGGGTGTACATCTGCAGGTAGCTTCCTTCTGCCTCCGGACCTCAACCTGTAGCAGTACAACATTGTCCTTATAGATGCTGCTGTTTATTAGCCAGATTTCCTCTCCATAGCAACTGTCCTGTTCAGTCCTGAAAGGTTCTGCAAATAACCTTGTGCCATTTTCCAGGATAGCTTGCTCCACCTTCCCACATTGTGACCTGAGGCCCCCTGATTTCTGGAGACACCATTCAATCACCTACCTTTTGTTGCACCCCACTTCTCTCACCCCCTGTGTCGCAAGTCTGTGTCGAGGTGCTGATGTTTCTGCAGAGCATTGGATGTTGCATTACCTCACTGGAAAGTACAGAAACACGTTACAGTGTCCTCACGCTCTATTTAACTGTTCCAAGTGAATGGCCAAGCTGTCCCTTGGCCTGCCTGGTTCTCTTCCCCATCCCCCAGACACTTCCTACCGAGCTGGCCTGTTCCTATAGGAACTTTGCACTCGTCACTTGGAACAGGAGCGGCTAAAGGGGCTGGTTAGACGATGGGTCGAGCTTGGGGTTCTTGGAGCTGGTGGAGTTAAAGTTCATTGACTGCGACTGGCATAACATTAGCTTGCCAAGTCATGTGGCGTCAATTCGCATTCCTTCTGCAGAAAAGGGTGCCTGTGGCTCACCAGTTCCTTCCAAGGATTAGACTGGTAGCGCTGGTCCTGTAGTGTCCTGTATTCATCTTTTATGTACTCTGGTGGTGGTGGCCATGGTGGTTGGACAGACGTGGACAACCAATGTGTGGATGACTGGAAGTCTCATAGTTTGACTTGGCTTGTATTGCCTGTAATGGAACTGTGCTGTGGATGGTTTCAGAATGGGAGAAGCAGTGCATGTATTCTCCTCTGTGGTACATATGTCTGTGCCTGCTCTGCACTCCTTACCCTGTGCCCAGATTCAACTAAACCGCTTCCCCTGGGGCCTTCGGAGTAGGACTCTGCGGTTAGCCTTCTCAGACACAAGGGGCCACGTTCTTCTTTGATGGCCGTAACAGGTTTCCCGCTTTCTGTTCCTACTGTTATGAATATGTGGTCACCAGTGCTCCAAGTCACTTCTAGTGCACCAGAGCATGTGAAATGCAGAGTCCTAGGACAGCCCTTCCTTAAATTGTTGAAGCTGAGTGGCCTTCCAGGGCTGCAGAAAAGCAGCAAGGCATTGTCTGCATCGGGATGAGGAGGTGGGGCTCATTATGATAGGACTGACTGACTTGGTGGACCCCCGGCCCGCCTCTGGCTGACAGCCTGCGAGGATCCTGAAAGAAGGCTGGCAGTTGCTCACCCCGCTGCACCCAATTGAAATGTTTGCTTGATTACAAAATTCTACAATGAATAGTAGTAATACAGTTTGACTGTAGCGTCTTTGCAAGAGTGGTCTTCATGAGACACCATCACCCCTTTAATAGAGTAGCCTCACTCAAAGGAAAATTGCCGCTAAAGAACGAATCCAGGATTTGATGGTGGCTGCCTCTCTACTCCCTGTGTCAAGCAATCAGTCAGTACCTGTTAAGCACGACTACTCACCCGTGAAGGTCTCAAGGCGGTGGTGAGTGGGGTGGGGTGAAGGGGGGCTGCAGGTCCGACTGGGCTCTGCGGTTCAGTCAAAGGGCCAAGTCTTGAGATCCTTCCAGTGTCCCTGTGAGTCCTCGATTCCATCGAGTGCTGACCGTGTTATAGTATAGAAAGCATTCCACATGAAGGAAGATCACTCTGATTGTTCCCTGCACCCCACCCGCAGAGTTTGAACCAATGGTCCACTCTCCAGGCAACACCTAGAAACCAACTTGTACAGGTAAGCCTTGGACAAGCCTTGGACTATCCCGGCCTGCGCAGTTTACAGAGCCTGCCACATGGCTATTCTTTTGTTAAATACGATATGTTCGATTACAAGACTTTATCCAAAGCTCCATCTGAAGCTTTCAACATAAGGATTTGCTTTCTTACCTTAAGAAGTAAAATCGGCTCATAAGCTATAAGACCGCAAAACTCCTGGATACAGTTTTGTTAATGTGAGTACTAAAAAAAAAAAACTTGAGGATTACTTATGGTTTGAAATACGTATATAATTACATCTATGCTTGCTTTGGATCCGATAATTAGACTAAATGGAAAAAAAGGGATCTTTCACTTACTACGGCACTTGCAGTTGGAAAGTTAGGGAGGGTGCTGTGCGTCCATTACTCCCTACTTTTGCTGTTGTAGTTCTCCAATTCTAGGTTATCAAACAGTTCAAGAATCCATTTGTGTGTCGAGCTGCTTATTTCCACATGCCTGAATGTTCTTCCTTCTAGGCTCTTTAGAAGTGAATGAAAGGACATGATTAAATTAATCAAGGCGGTTTGGCATTTCCAATCTGTTCCTGTAGGGCAATGGAAGTTGTCCAGTTCCCAATCTGCCTTCTCTCTGCTGTGATACAGTTGGACTCTCTCCTGATCAAAACGTCAACTAATTCATCATTCCTGGCAAGAAAAAAAGTTGAAATTTTAATCAGTAAAGCACCTTCCTTTGAACGACTCTGCAGCTTGATTTAGGGTTACAAAGAGTGTTTAACACGTGAACAACCAGTTTAATCCTGATTCCTGTGCGTAGCACCTGAATATTATTGCCATCTCATCTTGGGGTGCTGTTCCCGGCTAAAACTAGGTTTTGGTCTCATCTCGGCATCGAGGCCAAGAATAGTATGAGTTGTGATTGCAGTAATGGGCAGCGGAAAAATTTATCATTTTGGCAGATTCTCATAATCCCGCTCCGCTACCTTTAATGAACACGAAAGTAATTTTAGCGCCTACGTGTTTTCACGCTGTGTGCTACACTTGTGACTCATTGAAGGCTTTACTCTACAGATACTACGGGTCCACCTCTTTCACTGCAGCATTTGATGAGGAAACGTTTTAAACAGACTGTCCCAACATACACCAACAGGTGCAACAGATTATCAAAAGTGCATAGTAAGTGTCTAATTCTAGGAGCAAATTTTCAGTGTTTTATAAAAGTGTAATGTATCTGAATGTTGATTATCTGGGTATAGGCTGATCAGGGCAGAATAACCTGAATTTAGTTCAAGACCAGGATCTGGAATTTGAGACTTGTGTATTTTTCTGCTGTTCTTTGAGATACATGTAAGATTTGGGACAGTACACCCAGTATTAGAGCTTCAGGGTACATCCTTCTAATGCAACTGAGGGTGCAACTTTATTTGTGGAGTGGTAGTTTTAGTGAAGAAGGGAGAGAAGAGTTTTCTGGTATTGGTAAAAGGATGTAGGTCTGGAAGAGACCGGAGCGTTCAATAGAGGCCTTTAAAGGCAGCTAGGTACAGTCTTAACATCTGCTTTTCTAAGCAGAATCGTTTCTTTGAGTAATACACACATTTCTCCTGAAAAACGGAAAAATGGACTTTTCCCCTAGGGCTGTCATCCCATTTTGTACAATGTTCCACGCTTGGACGATGGGTGGAGGGCACATGGCTCTCCCACCACTGCTCTCAGCCAAGCAGTTCCTGTACCTTAAGTGAACTGTGTTTCTGGACCAGAAAGGTTTGGATTTTTAGTGTGACTAAGGGCGGCAGCCGGTGGCCCTCCGTTTATAAAGGCCAGGACTCTACGGCTATTTTCTAAGGGCAGAGGGCATGTCAATTGACATATAGACCGAGCTCTGCTGGGGCTCTTTCTAGGTGATCTTGTCTGATTTTGGTAAACGTATGTGCCCTGTGAAGGGGGCGCCAGCGTGACAAAATCTTCTATCATTTGATCCTTCATAGTAAAGTTCAGTAGACAAAATCCAGAAGCAAAGTTAATAAAATCTAGGTGAAAGTGATAACTGTCCATATTATTAAGAACATTTTGTTTCATTTCTTTAATTCAGGCTCCATACACAGTGTCTTTATTTGTACAATATTGAATAGATCACGGACAGTGGATATAACTACAAGAATCTGGCAAGGAAATTCTACATGATGAAGCATTCATAAATGAGCGTGGAAAACAGATGTAGGGCACAAGGAGCATTAGAAAAAGGCAATAGGATACCCCAAAGGAATTGGAGGAGTAACAATTTCATGCTTTGATCGACAAATGATATGGGTTCGCACCCAACACTACTAACCATAGTAGTTAAAGTGATCATATATTCTCACAGGTTAGTTTGATTTTGCTTTGCTGATGAAAATTTGCTCTTTTCAATGATGGAAACTGCCCGCAGCTTGGAAATCCAGTCTTCTTTCAAGGGCACTGATGAAGTCTTCCTGTTTCTTGTAGCAAGCTTCTTAGCCATATGTGATTCTATAAAACAAAATGATCATGTTCTGGTGGAAATTTCTTTGTCTCCTGCTGTTCCCCAGTACAAAGGTTTGGAATTGTCTAGATCTCCTAGTGGGAAACTGTGGTGTTTGTGTCAGGAACACAGGAAACGCTGTCATTGAAGTTTGTAGTTTATTACCAGCTCACAGAGAACACAGCGACACAAGTGAATACCAGGCTTCAACTGCCGAGTCTTAACATTCTACTCGTAGCCCTAGAATCCTCAAAGTGGAGGGTTCTATCTACAGGTGCCAGTGAGGCACAGTACAGAACACTACATTATCCTCTTCCCTATAAACAAAAAGGAAAGAGCTCGGAGAACAGAAAAGAGAAAACGTGGGAAAGAAAAGAGAAGAGAAAAGAGAGAAAAGTAAGAAAAGGAAATGACAATGAAGAAAAGTAGAGTAAGGACTAGAACAAGAAACAGGAACCGAAAAGAGAACTAAGTGGTTATCTAAACCTGGCAGGAATCCTAAGGACTCTCGAACTCCTGCGAAGTCCAGGAAAATCACCACCATCATTGTTGACATCATAAGAGCACTTAGCATCATGGCGAGAATCAGATAGGAGGCCACGGTTGACACAATCAGGTTCCTTGACATTGACTTTCACCACTTTACTGACATTCCACCAGTGATTATTATTGGCACGAATGGCATTGCCGCAAACCTTATCAACAACTAAAGACTCAGAGAATTTGCTTCTTCCCTTGGTGACATGAACAGGGCTCTTAATACGAACAACATCTCCAGCATGAATACTATGCGGTATAGCCCTGTTTCTTTCATCAAAATAGGCTTTCTGCTTTGCTTGAACCTTCACAACATTGTCCCTTACAAACCCATTAATCCCGTCCATTACATTCATCTTAACCCACTTCGACATCCACCCTGGACAAATTTTTGTGGATGGTTTTCTCCCTCTTAGGAGTTCGAACGGAGACACACCAGTGGATGAATGAGCAGTGGTGCGGTAAAACCACAACATGGAGCGAACAGCATTTTCAAGAACACACTTGCAAGCAATAGCCCATTGCACACAATTGTTTAACACACGGTTCATCCTCTCCACAAGGCCATTGGCCTGAGGGTGATAGAGTGAACTCTTCTTATGAGAAACACCACCTTGTTTAAGGAAACCTTCAAATTCTGAACTTACAAACTGCACACCATTGTCTGTCATAACGACAGAAGGGAACCCTTCCCTAAGGAAAACATCTTTAAGGAAAGAAATGACATTGGCTGAGGAAGGCTCACTGATAAACCGAATCTCTGGCCATTTGGAATAGTAATCAATGGCAACGATGGCAAAACGTGATGAAGAAGGCAAAAGATTGAAAGGACCGACTAGATCAACCCCAATCTTTTCCCACGCCCTCTCGGGAAGAACAGGTTCCAAAGGAGGTGTTCTAGGTTTATGGCTTTTGTCCGACGACCTACAGATGACACAACCATCAACTAGAGCGTCCACACACACATCCATCAGAGGCCACCAAAATACATTCCGTAATCTGCGTTTGGTGAACGTTTTTCCCAAATGTCCTTCATGTGCACCCTCTACAAGACGTTTCCTTAAACTCTCGGGGGGAATAAGTCTACCACCCCGCATAAGGATGCCATCTTCCACCGTGAGCTCATCAGCAACTTTGACAAAAGTCTGGAATTGTCCTGAAACATTTTTCTCTTTGGGCCAACCTTTTTTTTTAAAACTTAGGACCTGGACAAGTACCTCATCTTTCAATAACTCCTTTCTCCATTCTGCTTCATTGACAGCACACATCCCCTCAAGATCCAATGCAGCGACAAAACAATCCTCTTGGTCATCATCATTTTCAAAATCAGAATCATGACCAGAAATGGGGAAACGTGAAAAATAGTCCGCCCTGACATTTTTTGAACCAGGCAAATAGACCACATCAAAATTATACTGGAGTAGCTTAGTCGACAACCTGGCAATGCGCGGAGTGTATTCTTTAATCTTCTCACCGGACAAAATGGAAACCAAGGGATTATGATCAGTACGTATGATGAAATGACTGCCCCAGAGAAAAGAGTTGAATTTCCTCACAGCCCACCAACAGGCTAAAAGCTCTTTCTCTATCACAGAGAAATTCACTTCAGCGCCACGCAAAACCCTTGAAGCATACGCAATGGTGTTGTCGACCTGACCACTCTTCTGAGTGAGCACGGCTCCAAGACCGAACCCACTTGCATCTACAGTCACCACACACTCTTTATTGGGATCAAAAGCCTTAAGAACACTTTCACTCACCAATTGAGACTTAATCCACACAAAAATTTCCTGGCAGTTCTTATCCCAAACAAATGGCACATTTTTCTTCAACATATTGGTAAGTGGATGAACCTTTGATGCATAATCCTTTATAAACCTAGAATAAAACTCACTGAGTCCTATGAAAGACTTCAAACCTGCCTTGTCGACTGGAGGAGATGCATCCACAATTGCTTTCACCAACCCTGGACGTGGCTCCACCCCATTGTGTGAGACAACATGACCAAGGAATTCCATCTTTTCCTTCAGGAAAACACACTTTTCTCTTTTGAGAACAATACCCTTGTTTTGCATTATTTCCAAAACCTGATTCAAAGAACTGTCATGATCCTCTTTGTTTTCGCCAAAAATTAAAACATCATCTTGGAAGACAATTACACCCGGGGTATTTTTAAACATTTGACTCATCAATCTTTGGAAAACAGCTGCCGCCGACGCAAGGCCGAACGGCATTCTGCAGTACTGGAAACTGCTAAACGGGGAGACAAATGCAGTTAAATGTTTAGAGGACTCACTCAAAACGACCTGATGGTATGCAGAAGCTAGGTCCAACTTAGTGAACCACTTTGCGCCTCTGGTAAGGGACAACAAATCTGTGATTTTTGGTAAAGGGTGTGAGTCAATCCAGATGTTTTTATTTAGACTGCGCAAATCCACACAGACGCGCAAATCACCATTTCTTTTTCTGGCGACAACAAGAGGAGACAACCACAAGGATGACTCAATCGGTTCAATGATCCCCTTCTTGCATAGTTCAATAAGTTCGGCCTCTAGACTATCCCTTGCACTAAATGGAACACTTCTGACTTTGTGTTTGATGGGGATGGCACCATCTTTAACCCTGATCTCATGACTAAAGTCCTTGATCCTCCCAAGTCCCTTCCCAAAGACAATGGGAAACTTTGAAGGGAGACTCTCAATGTAGTCATTGGTATCAGCAAGGCTAGCAATACAGTTATCAGGTTCAGCCAAGCTGACTTGCTCTTTTGCCCCTGGTCTCAAGATCAATCCGAACAAACCCCCATGAAACCACCCCAAAATGTTCAATCCTTTAATCGCGACATATATTTTCCCAAAGATTTTCCTGCCCCTGAATTGTAGAACATCTTCAAAATAACCAAGTAGGGCTATTCTTCGTCCTTCAAAAGAAACAGGAGCTCTATCAGGAGGTTCAAGTTTTCTCTCTGGCCATGTTTCTCCAAATAATTCTTGGGTGATCATGGTAACCCTTGCTCCTGAATCTACTAGCAGGGAAATTACTTTGTCGCCCACACCAAAGTTTTCATAGGGATCAACGCAATCAGAGGGGTTACCCACAATGACACCATCCTCACGCACAGCTACAACCATCACCTTGCCATCACCTTTAACATTATCAGACAAATGTGAGTTTTCATGTACTACTACAACCATGTCTCGAAGATCGTCTTGGATACTGTTAACTGGACTCGCACCCATACTTGTATTATCTTGCATATCTGAAACATTTCCAACTCCATTGACATTTCCTACACCCTGAGGTTTACTAACAAATGTAGAATTTCCCTGCCTAGGATTTTGACATATTTTGGCAAAATGTCCATATTTTCCACAATTCCGACAAACAGAACTCCTGGCAGGACAAAATTTGTTGTTCTTGTTGTGAGAGAGATTCCCACATCTGTAACAGATGTCACTCCTAGGGAATGGATTTCTTTCAAAACGTTGATAATTTTGAACGTTGTTCTTATCGAAGCGTTGTTGACTAGGGACTGATCTGTTGTCCCTATTCTCCTTAGTTCTGACTACGGAAACTGCTTCTTCACTCTTTTTCTCTAGTTCTTTAACTTCTTTCTTAGATAACTCAATACTTTTTGCAGTTCGGATAGTCTCTTCAAGTGTAGGGTTCCCTAAAGTAAGCAGTTTTTGTTGTATCGCCTTGTCGGTGCACTTACATATGTATTGGTCTCTGATTAGTTGTTACCTGAAACCCTCAAATTCGCACTCTGCGCTCAACAGTCTTAGGCTAGATATGTAAGTCTCAACGTCTTCTCCAGGCAATTGTTCCTTTTTAAAGAACTTATGTCTAATTACTACGAGACTGGGTTTGACGTCAAATCTTAATTCTAATTTCATTCTCGCTTCGACATATTCATCGACCTCTTCCTCTGCGTTGTTCCTTACTAGAGGTGGTAAGTGTTTGTAAATCTCTCTCCCTTCGAAACCTAATGAATGTAGCAATAATAATTTCTTCCTCTCAGCGCGATATCTAGACGCACCAATTGCCCCTATGTAGGTTTCGAATGCATCAAACAACTTCTTCCACGTGATTGGTGGATTGCCCGGTGTTTCAAGAAAAGGTGGAGGAGGAGAGACCGACTGCATGGTACACAAAGAGAGGGTTTATTTACTTGTTTATTTTATCCCAAATCAACAGACTATTCGTGTTGTGTCGCTGTGTAGAATAAGTATTTGGGATGAGCACAAACCCTATGTTTGCCTCCACAGAGAACAGAAAAGAGGTTTAACAGAAGCACACCTTCTTCCCAAAAAAATTGTATTTTACTTTCCTCTTTTTTTTTTTATTGACCAGGTTTTTTTATTCTATTCCTTTTTGACGATGGTAAAAGCGGATTCCACAGTGAGCGTGCAAAATTAGAACGACATCACAGTCCTTGCGCTCTGAAAAGGAACTGCATCACACGCTGCCAATCAATGCGTGCGCGAAGAGAAGAAAAACTAGACGTGAGGCTGTGTGCGTTGCCAACCAACTGCATAAAACGCAAGGCGCGCATAAAATGGTCGACATGCACGTCACGTACGTGTGATAACGTTGCCAACCACGCACGACCTCTAAGTGCCAATCACGCAACCGTCTACTTTTTTTTTTTTTTTTTTACACGGAACAGGCAGTGAGTTGCTCGCAGAAATACAACAGCGTTTTACGCGCTGCACACTTATCTCTTTGATGCGCCAGTTCTACACAGAAGGTCACCGCAGTCTATACCCCCTCGACGGAAGGAATCAGCAGATCAGCGCCTTGCTTGTCAGGTACGAGGTGAATATCATATGGTTCGTTGTCCGCAGATCGTCGCCATCAAATTTGTGGTGTTTGTGTCAGGAACACAGGAAACGCTGTCATTGAAGTTTGTAGTTTATTACCAGCTCACAGAGAACACAGCGACACAAGTGAATACCGAAGCCGAGTCTTAACATTCTACTCGTAGCCCTAGAATCCTCAAAGTGGAGGGTTCTATCTACAGGTGCCAGTGAGGGACAGTACAGAACACTACAGAAACCCATCCCCCCTGCCATGGACAGACCATTTCCTGATTCCAGTCTCCTGGGGTTCCCCACATACTCACCGTGCCCCCACTATAGTCAACCGGAGGAGACGCAACTGGTCCAAACTTCCCCAAGCGGAATGGGCAGCGACCCTAGATACCTCCAGACCACCCTACAACTCTGACCCCATCTAAGCCAATGAAAACTTCAACAGATGGATTTCAAACTCTTTAGATTCTGTTCTCCCCACAAAACACATCAACCCAAGCGCAACACCAAGACTGCCCCCTGGTACTCCCAGGATTTACGAGAAAAACGCCAATGTAAAAAACTGGAGAGGAACGGGCGTTTGGACTATTCACTCACCAGAAAAACTGTGTACAGAGCCGCAATAAAAATCTACAAAAATGATATCAGAACTGCGCAAGCAGCCTTTTTCGAAAGCAAGATCAATGCAGCTGCATCTAAGCTGAAGGAAATTTATCAAATTGCAAAAACCCATCTCAAACTCCCAGAAAATCCTCAAAATCCCCTTAATGCCCAACCAAGCTGCAATGACCTGGCAGAATGTTGTTACAATAAAATACAAACCATCTACACCTCCTTTCCCCACACTCGGATTCCCACGTCAGCCATCAAACCTCCCGAGCTAGAGTGTCGCTGGGGGATGTATGACGTTATAACGCATACTTTAACAACGCATACCTTTACAACGCTATTTTTACAACGCATGAACCATTACAACGAATTACCATTACAACGCATTTTTTTACAACGCAATACTTTTACAACGCAATACCTTTACAACGTAAGTATTGGTAAGTATATAATATATTTTTAAATGTAATTAATTAAATTTAATATAATTTATTTTAATTTAATATTTTTATTTTATTTGTACCCTGTATCCTTGTATTGGTAATTATATAAAAAAAAATTAAAATGTAATTAATTAAAATGAATATAATTTATTTTAATTTAATATTATTTTTAATTTATTTTTACCCTGTATCCATGTACCCCAAAACCCAAACCTGGCCCTGAACCCTAAAAATACCCCTTTACCCAAAAACCCAAAACTGACCCTGAACCCTAAAAATACCCCTTTACCCAAAAACCCAAAACTGACCCTGAACCCTAAAAATACCCCTTTACCCAAAAACCCAAAACTAACCCTGAACCCTAAAAATTCCCCTTTACCCAAAAACCCAAAACTGACCGTGAACCCTAAAAATACCCCTTTACTCAAAAACCCAAACCTTGCCCTGAACCCTAAAAAATACCCCTTTACCCAAAAACCCAAACTTATAACATTTTTACTATAATAATATACTTACCAATACTTGCGTTGTAAAGGTATTGCGTTGTAAAAGTATTGCGTTGTAAAAAAATGCGTTGTAATGGTAGTTCGTTGTAATGGTTCCTGCATAGTAAAAGTTGCGTTGTAAAAGTAGTCCGTTGTAAAAGTTTTGTTGTAATGGTAACATACCGTCGCTGGGATGTGAGACTTCACATCCCAGCGACACTCGTTAACTTGCCTTTTCTTGTCTCCTCCACGCTACAATCCATCATGCTCCAAGTAAAATCCGGCTTCCCAAATGACCCAGCACCCCCGCGTTTCCTGCTTAGTTACCACGCACATCCTACCCACCATTTTGGAATTGCTCAATGCCTCCTTAGCCACCGGCATCATCCCGCTCCCATGGAAACGGGCCATGGTCAGAGCCCTCCTCAAAAAATCCAACTTAGATCCTAACAACCCAGGGAACTACCGACCAATCTCTCTACTACCCTGGCTTAGCAAGATTATAGAGAAACACGTCAATAAGACTCTGACTGAGTTCCTAGAGACCCACCAGCTGCTTGACCCCTCCCAGACAGGATTTCGACCCATGCACAGGACTGAGACCGCTCTCATCTTTGTGACAGAAGAGGCAAGGAAGATCATGGATCAAGGAGGCACCACAGCCATCATGCTGCTAGACCGAAGTGCCGCCTTCGACACTGTAAATCATAGCATATTGTTGCAACGACTTACCAACCTAGGCGTCTCATCGAAAGCACTCACATGGTTGGAATCCTTTCTGTATGAGCGATCCTTTAAAGTCTTTGAGGGTGACATCACCTCCCCCAGCAAACCTCTTGGCTGTGGTGTGCCGCAGGGCTCTTCCTTGAGCCCCACGCATTTTAATATTTATACGAGCCCCCTTGCTGAGATCGTCCGCCCCTTCGGGATAAAAATAGTCACCTATGCAGATGATACTCAGCTAGTGGTGGCCCTGAATCACACTCACACCGGGCCCAACAAAATCAGGGAATGCTTAGAAGCAGTGACCTCATGGATGACATCTTCATGTCTCAAACTAAATGGAGACAAGACCGTGCTGATGATCCTAGGTCACTCCCCCAATCCTACTATTGACCCCCTCTGGCCTATGTGTCTTGGACCCCCCCTGATACCCAAGGACACAATCAAAAGCCTGGGCATCTGGCTGGATAAGTCTCTCAGTTTCAACCACCAAGCAGCTAAACTTTCAGCCACCTGCTTTGGTTTACTCAGGCTTATCTGAAAAATGATTCCCTTACTACCCTTCAAAGCCAGACAGATCAAGATTCAGGGTCTCGTCTTGTCTGGACTTTGGGATTGCCCTCTACCTAGGGGCCCCCCAGGCTACCTTAAACAAGCTCCAGGTCATCCAGAACTGTGCGGCACGAACCCTCCTCCAGATCCCTCGTCGCATCCCTGTTAAAACCGAACTTAAGAAACTCCATTGGCTTCCGGTCAGGGAAAGAATTGCCTTCAAGGGCCTGTGAATCGCCCACCGAGCCTTCTGGAAAATGGGCGCCACCATCAATCATTCTTTGAACACCCCCTACCAACCCAACAGACAGCTTAGATCGACTTCCTCTTTCCTTGTCACAGTACCCAGAAATAAGAGAGCCAGATGTGGGGGGCGCTCTTTCTCCCATAACTCGGCCAAGCTCTGGAATTCTCTCCCCCTCCACCTGCTTTCGGAGCACAATCTTCTGCCCTTTCGTAAAAAGCTAAAATCCCTGCTATTCCCCAACTCAGACTAGGTTCCCTCCGTTCTTCCACACACGTTTGTCCACACACTAGGACGCCTCAGGGTAGCTATCGCGCTATATAAATGTTCTTTTCATTTCAATGCCATTTGTGTTTCACTCTCTAATATAAGGCTGTACGTCTGGGTGCTTCTTGATTCGGGAAACTGGGAAAATCAATGGGATCTGTAATTTGGCCTCTACTAGGTGGATCTTGACTGCTGATATGATGTAATAAGATAGAGGCATGCATAGTGCATCCTATTTCATAAGAGTAAGTGGGTAATTTAATTTTGGGGTTTGCATATGTCAGCAAGACTTAAAGGCCTGTAGTTTGGGAGATGACCACAATGCTAGTGGATGGCATGGAGAAGTTTGAGGCCGAAACTAAAGCTCCAGTTTGAGTCAAAATGGCCTAATATATCTTGTAGGCACCGAGTACCTCTTTAAGCAGTGTGATGAAGCACGCTTGCTGCTTGAATCTGGATTAATGACTGAATGGCACGATACAGCATGTACATTGTTTGAAGAAGAACTTCTGGTGGGCAGGGAGCCAGTGCAAGGCAGAGTGAGGCATTCTGCGAGTGGGAGGCTAGGGAACTGGCTGCCTATTGCGTTTTGTACCCTCTTCAAAAGTGTACCCTTTGGGCAGACTTTCCATTAGCAAGTGATTGTGCTTGCCGCAGATTTCTAAATTGTGAAAAGAAAACCATATTTTACCCCTATGGAATTCTTTTGAAGCGGTTGCAACAAGAAACCAATGACACTTTTGAATATCGGACTAAGACAGTATCATTGTTCCAGTTCTTCACTTGAAGAGCCAAAACGACGGGTTCCACAAAAACATATTTTTAGTTGGAGAACATAATGAAGCTTAATACCCCGTTTGGTCATTTTTATATGTCTTAAAATATTGTTCGCTGACAGGAAGTTATTGATCATGTTTGCTCTCTCTACAGGTTATATCTGCAAGCCTCCTGACATACCACACGCTTTCATTTGTTACAAAAAGTATTTTTAAATTAATGTTTCTTGCAGATTCTAAAGTTGTTTGGATTTTAAATATCCAGCTACTTGGCCAAGGCTTGCTTGAAGTATCCAAAATGGAAATTGCGGCATGTGTGCAGCAGACATGCTTCCAGCAAGAACGTACACAAACAATTGCTTCTCTGCAGTCCACTTTCGAGGGATTCGGCGTTTTGCCCCTTTTTAGGTTTTGCCTAGCCAATGCGTACGAAGTACGTGTGCGCTAGCAAAATCTTATGTTTCTCTGTGGGGTCGGGTATCCGCCCCCTCCTCGCCCCCTCCTCCCATTGGCTAGCTCCATAAATGGAGGCTAGCCATTGGGAGAAGGCTCTGTCCGTCAATCCCGGACGCGATTCGGGGGCGTTCCCGACAATTTTTCTCTTTTGGCCACGTCATGCAGCGGTGGGCGGGGCTTTCTTTGGGCTCGTCGAGGTTTGTTTGGGCCATTTGGCGGCCGACCGCCGGCCGAGGAAGTCCAGGTGAGTGGTTCCTTTCCTTTCCTGTCCCCCCTCCCGCTGTCTGTTCCTTTCCCACCCCCCCCCTCCCGCTGGCCGTTCCTTTCCCACCCCCCCCTCCCGCTGGCCGTTCCTTTCCTGTCCCCCCCTCCCGCTGGCCGTTCCTTTCCCGCCCCCCCCCCCCTCCCGCTGGCCGTTCCTTTCCCACCCCCCCCCCGTCCGTGTGCCCATCGTCAGCGTCTCTCCTCACAGTACCTGTCACGGCTACAAAGACGCCTCCAAGGCCATGGGCTACTACTCTTTCGTTTCGTTGTAAATGTTATAAATTGTCAAAATGCAAGGTTCGTGATGCACTAGGCCGGGCCCTGGGTGGCACATGGAACTTTCGAAGTTTACATTTCCGGTTCAGTTGTGCCCACCCTCCCTTACTACCCTCATATTGTGCAAACTGTTTCATTTTTATCTTGCCCTATGTAAATACTCGCTAACATGTAAAAATGTAAAAAATCTGATCGATGTGGTGCACACAAACTTTTTTTGTACAGGCTGCAATAACTTTTAATAAATGTGGTGCCCCTGGGTAAAATGTGAAAGACTAACATTCCGGAGTTTTTTTTTTCCTGATGGCTTTTGGGATCAACGGAGTTTGGCGCGTGCGCACTCGGCCCTTGCAGCTGCCAAGCTCGTTGGCTGCAGGATGCACTGTCGAGGCGCTATGAAATCTTGCGAATGGAACTTGTTTGCTGGTTTAGTGTGTCCCCAGGTTGTGTGGTATTGTCTTCCAAACTGTGGTTCAAGCATGGCACGCTTGTACGTGTTGTAGCCCATAAATAGGTCAGCTGCATTTTAATATAGTGGCGTTAAAACCTAAAGGCGTTTATTTAATTGCGCTAAATATTGTTGATGATCTACTGGCAACAATTTAATGTGCATTATGTTGAGATTGTGCACTACCGTTTTGGCTGACCAGTTAAACGCAGATTATTGCAGCTAATCTTCATATACCGCCAGCCTGTAGCAGGTGTTCTAACAAATACCGCCAAAACAAATTTACCAGGAGGGAGGCCTTTCCTGTCTTGTAGCGCTGTGACCTGCTTGTACCCGGCTTCACAGGTATAGCGCTAAACGTCTGCAAAATGACGCTAGAACAATGGGTGTTTGGCGCGGGGGTTGGTGCATGGTGGGTGGGTACACAATTTCGGAGGTTCCTAGTCAACTGTGTTGAATGGAGTCAATGGAGTAGAGGCGCTTACTGGGTCTTTTAATGGCGTAAAATCCTCTAGGGGCAATTTTTGTGAACTCCTAGCGCCAAGAAGCCCAATCCATAAACGTGTTTAAAAAATGCTGTTGAACACACCCAGCGGCCGCTCAGTAGCTCCTCCTTCACATTGGTAACAACGGGAGATGTGGCCAACCGGCGGCAAACGCCTGATGACGTTCACTGGGGCAAGGGGCGTTGGATTCCTGCCCCAATCTAGCTTTTTGGTGTTGGTAACATACAGGAATTTACCTTAAAGTAAAGAAATCCATGCCCCTCGGCGTCTGTTGGCGTGTCCACTAAAACTGGAAGTGCTTTGGAAACATAACGCCCCTGTAGTAGGCGCTAGAAGCAAATTGGCGGCTGACGTCAGTGGCAGCTGATGGCCATAATATTCAGTGCAATCATTGGCACAGTGCTAAACGAAAAGCGCTTTTACCCGTTTAGGTCAGAAGGTTCTCTCCATGGAGTTTTTAACCACCTCTTTTATTGTACGAAAATTGTGTTTATGGTAGGAATCTTGTACAGGAGACCTGGCCTATGTAATTTTACAGTATGACTGAAACCCATGTCAACTAAAATCCTGACCAGTCAATTTGGCTAGTGGGTGGTACTGGTCCACTGTTTGTGCCCACAATAACTTTTTGTCGCCTGCTTGTGCCTCCGTTTTCGTGCCCCTGTCGCCTGCTTGTGCCTCCATTTTCGTGCCCCTGTCGCCTGCTTGTGCCTCCGTTTTCGTGACCCTGTCGCCTGCTTGTGCCTCCATTTTCGTGACCCTGTCGCCTGCTTGTGCCTCCGTTTTCGTGCCCCTGTCGCCTGCTTGTGCCTCAATTTTCGTGACCCTGTCGCCTGCTTGTGCCTCCGTTTTCGTGACCCTGTCGCCTGCTTGTGCCTCCGTTTTCGTGACCCTGTCGCCTGCTTGTGCCTCCGTTTTCGTGACCCTGTCGCCTGCTTGTGCCTCCGTTTTCGTGACCCTGTCGCCTGCTTGTGCCTCCGTTTTCGTGACCCTGTCGCCTGCTTGTGCCTCCGTTTTCGTGACCCTGTTGCCTGCTTGTGCCTCCGTTTTCGTGACCCTGTCGCCTGCTTGTGCCTCCGTTTTCGTGACCCTGTCGCCTGCTTGTGCCTCCGTTTTCGTGCCCCTGTTGCCTGCTTGTGCCTCCGTTTTCGTGCCCCTGTTGCCTGCTTTTGCCTCCGTTTTCGTGACCCTGTTGCCTGCTTGTGCCTCCGTTTTCGTGACCCTGTTGCCTGCTTTTGCCTCCGTTTTCGTGACCGTTGCCTGCTTGTGCCTCCGTTTTCGTGACCCTGTTGCCTGCTTGTGCCTCCGTTTTCGTGACCCTGTTGCCTGCTTGTGCCTCCGTTTTCGTGACCCTGTTGCCTGCTTGTGACCCTGTTGCCTGCTTGAGAGTGCGAGTCCAGAGTGCGAGTCCAGAGTGCCAGTGAGTGGCTGTGTATGTGTAGAGCTATGTGTGTGATGCTGTATGTGTCTATAACAAGTTCAAACAGTGCACCTCTGTACCTGTGTATGTGTGCAGCTATGTGTACAAGAGCTAAGTGATGCTGTGTATGTGTGTGTAATGTGTGCAGCTATGTGTATAAGAGCTAAGTGATGCTGTGTATGTGTGTGTAATGCTATGTGTGTATTATGCTATGTGTATGTGTGTAGCAATGTGTGGCTGTGTGTGTGTGTCTGTAGCTGTGTATGTGTGCAGATATGTGTCCAGGAGCAGAGTGATGCTGTCTGTGTGTAATGCTATGTGTGTGGGATGCTATGTATGTACAATACTGTGTGTGTGTGTGTGTGTGTGTGTGTGTGTGTGTGTGTGTGTGTGGAACTGTCTGTCTGTATAACTGTGCATGTCTGTAGCTGTGTGTGTATGTAGCTGTGTATACAAAGCCTGTCAATGTGTGTAGAGGAGGAGCTCTGTCTGTGTGTGTGTGTGTGTGTGTGTGTATAGCTCTGTGTACATATACCTATATGTGTGTAGAAGTGCAAATGCAATAGGTCTCACATTTGGTAACTATAAAGCTATTTACTAGTCAACGACAAAGCCATTTGTTTATCTGTTTTACAAAAAAAACATGCACAAGCAAGTCTGGGAGTGTGCATGATGCGAGTGCCTCCAGATATTATTTGCCTCTAGATATTATTTGTCTCCAGTCTTACATTTAGAGCACGCGTTTTCCCAGACAGTCTTTGGACAGTGTGGGGGCTCTGTGTGGCTGTGTGTGGGGGGCTCTGTGTGGCTGTGTGTGTGGGGGGCTCTGTGTGGGTGTGTGTGGGGGGGCTCTGTGTGTTTGGGGGGGCTCTCTGTGGGTGTTTGTGTGTGTCATTTGCGAGAGATAAAGCTTAGTGGCATTGTAAATGACAATGCCATTTATTTATGTTAAAAAAAAACATAAATAAAAATAATGTCAAGAGCAATGCCAATAGCTCTAAGTTTAACAAAGGCAAAACCATTGCATTGTAAATGCTTGTTAGGAATTTTGGTTCTCCTTTCACCCGATTCAGTGTACCTGTGAATATTTTCCTCTCGTTGGCACTGGTTACCATTCCAGACCTTCGTCTGTTGTCTTACCCACTCAGATTGCACATTTTCTAAAGAATTTCCACCTCTGTTTGTGTTCTGGGGGCCTTTCTTTATTACGTCTGGCTTGACAGCACTGCTGATTAAAAATATAACTTGAACTGGTTTTGGCCGCACTCAGAAGAATATTATTGTCTCACCTCATGCTTATTTGTGTAATTTCACCTCCTTGAGTGCCTGCGTTGCAATTTATGATGGACTGTTTTCCATCTCAAAAGTATATGTAATCATCCTACATTGTTCTTTGTCCTGTTCGTATTGCATAAGCCGTCTTGTTTTTTAGTTACATTTTTCAGTGCAGCAGTAGGTTTTTTTGTTGCTTTAAATAGGAGTCAAAATGAAAGCCAAACCTCTTTGCTTTGGTAATGCTTGTTTATTCTCATTTTTAGGTCTCGCGACCTGTCAATGCGCTTGCGCATTGAGCGGAGCGAGACTATAGGGGCTTAAACAGACTTTAACTAACTGGCGATTTGATGCTGTGCCCGTGCGCTTTTAGGTCAATGCGCAAGCGCATTGACCTAAAATGCGCGTGCACAGCATCAAATCGCCAGCCATCTGTTCCCCAGCAGCTCTTCCCGCTCCGCCCCACAAGCTTCCCCCAGCGTGCGCTCTGGCTCAGCCGAGCCTCACTCCTCCCACACCTTTGAAGTGAAGCTTCACTTCAAAGGCCCCTGCTGCTTCACACTATATCCAGGCGTTTCGCATTTCTCCTCCCCACAGCAATGCCGGCCGTACTTTCACTTTGACGGCCGCAGGCCGTCTCTCATGTTTCTCCTCCCCCTCCCAGTGGTTTTTTTTTTTTTTAAACTTGTTTTACTTGCGGTGTGACATAGTGCTTTCTAATTGCTGGGTGAGCTTACACTCAAAAACTTTCACTTTGACGGCCGCAGGCCGTCTCTCGTGTTTCTCCCCCCCCAGTGTTTTTTTTTTTTATAACTTGTTTTACTTGCCATCATGCATCCTAATCCAAACTTCTGCAGTTGACTGACGTTGTGAGATTCTGTGTAAAGGACTTTATTTCACTATGGCTTCAAGTGTAAAACAACCATTGAAAATGCAATAGGCCTCGCCTTTTATTAAGTTAAAGCCATTTGCTTTGCTAAACAATACCATTAGCTAAGCAAATTACTTTAACTTAATCAAAGGCGAGACCTATTGCATTTTCAATGCTTGTTTTATTAGTGTTTTAATTGATTTTCCTTTTCTCATTTTCCTCTTGGATTGGCGTCTCATGCACTGTCTTTCCTGTAGTCAGCTGCCACCTCTTCTGTGCCGGACTCATTTATGTCTCATGAGGATTGGCCACGGTAAAGAACTCTTTTTTCCATGGGATTTAGACCTGAGGCTGACTGAAACAGCACCGACTGACAAAACATAAGAGCCCTAACTTTTTCAAATGTGGTTTTCTCTCCTTAGGCCTGTACTACATAACGAGACAGGCTTTGAGAGGGGAAAACGCAAATGCAACTTAACAAACCTGTTAGCAAATTGCAGTGCTATTTTGGCGTTCTATTTATACATTGCAAATTGTTGAGATTGGAAAGAAACCCTTGTTACTACGTTTGGCACTCTCTGCCTTTCAATTTATACGGTAATACCACAGTTTATGCTTCATGCGATAACAAAGCATTGAATAGTTACCGGCTGCTCTTTTCTGTCGGTGGCCTCTGTCCGAGAACAACTCTTTGTACGAGACAATTTTTGATGTACAAGTGGTAGCTGTGGACATTGGGGAAGCAGACGGCTCTCCCAAATGCCCCTCTCAATTTGTAAATTTTCTGGCATTGCAAGGGAGAGTGCCGAGACAGAGGTGTGCTATTGGTTGCGATTTTGTGTATTGTTACGACGTGCTCCTTCTTTGCACTCTGCTGGATTGATATGTTAGTGTTATGTATGGCTAGAGAGCCACTAACATGAGTAATTGGATTCAGATTCAGTAACTTACTACTATGACACAGCAACGTTTGCTAACAAAAGCTGTTACCAACAGTTGCTATGAAATAAAGTAATTGCAGGCAGCTGTGGAAGGGCTCTCTGACCCGATCAAAGAAGCATTGGGAAGCCGGGAGCACTGCTTCGGGGGGGGGGGGGAGGGGTGGTGGTGAGGGGGAAGATTGGAGGCAGGGTAGAGACCATACTAGGTAGGGCTCCCCTTTACTCCTCTCCTCTGTCCCTGTGCAGCGGTTGAAAGCAGGGCTATGTGATTTTGGGGCCCTCCATAACCTACAATTCTAGATGGGCAAAAAGTAAAGTACGGGGGATGTTTTTCAACTTGGGGTTATGAATGACACCTTGCACAACTCTAGCTTCACTCTATTTATCTATTTGATGTCATTCAGAATCCCACTGTTTTTCACTGAGGGATTCTGTTGATATATATACACTCAATGTCTTGCCATTTTATGCTTCCTTGGGCATTCCTGTGGGTGTGAAGTCTAGATGGGAGTCTAGAGACATTCAGACTTCTATTGCCTGATTAAGTCAAATGGTGTGTAATAGAGTTTTCCTGAACGTTTGAGTGCGAGTCGTGTGCTGGATTGGGCAGTTTGTGGGCGGGTCCTTTGCAATCTTCACCTAACCTGTATTACCCTTGGCGGTGTTGTTGTGTAGTGTTGATGTACCTTCTTCCCTTCTACCAGCCATAAGCGTTGTGTCTCAGACTTCCTTTTCAGTGCTTTTGACTCTTCTGTTTCCCGACCAAGGTGCGTTGTTGCTTTTGACTCTTCTGTTTCCCGTCCAAGGTGCGTTGTTGCTAATGTAGGTTCTAGGTGACCCATGTACTGTTGTTTCCTTGTCGTTTTTTTTTTTTTTTGCTGGGATTAATCTCTTCTCTACTTGCTCTGCTTTCGCTGATCCCAAGTTCAACGTCCTGGTGTGCTTGTCTGGTGTTTCCTGGCCCACTCTCACTTTATAACTGAGTCCTTCTCCTTCTGGGTACTCTGTCCCCTTTTTGTCCCTATCAGAGCGAGTATATTTGAATTGCCCTTTACAAAAGGATCCTGATTACGTTGAGAGAAACTTTTTCTATAATGTTAACTTTCATAGGCCTTTCAGGGAGGAATGCATGGTTGTAGAACCAGACAAGTAGAAAGAAAATGTAGAGGGGCAGATAAACACGGACCGATCAGCTGAGCAAGTAAGAGCTTTGCTGTTTGTGACAAGCGAGAGATATTTGTACTGTCTGTATTGAGCCAAGTCAGCTGAGCAAGGGTCTGTGCTCCAAAACGTGATGAATAGCTTTGCTCCCAGACACATCTGCTGTCTAAAGTGAGTAAGGCGTCCAGCAACTGAACACTGAATAATTTTGCTCTCGGCGGCATCTAAGTTAGACTTATTGCTCCTGTGTCTTACAAGGTGACGGTCTGTTCTATGTCCCAGTGCTAGTGTATGGGGACTGAAGGTCACGCAGACCTTACTGCTTTCGTTCACTACTTATTTGCAGTTTTATATAGTGCTGACCAAACCTGGTGGGCGATAAAGCACTTTATATAAAATAGTTTAATACCTTAGAACAGTTTCTTATCATTAAATATGAAAAATTGTGTATGGTTTCCCATGTCTTTGGACCTATTGCTGGTTAAATAAAGTCATATCGTAATTGTATTTTGACCGAATGGGTAACTTGGGAACAGTTTAACACGTGACCGTCCTTGTTGTTGGTGATGCGGTATGGGTGAGGGTGTCTAAACATGTAGTCTGCCCCAGCTGGGCATACGTACAGCTCTGGGCACAGCTAAGCTGCAGGGTCCATTTGCCCAGCGATGCCTTTGCCTCTGAGGGCTGTTGTGGGCCATCTTGAGTGCTTGCAGTTGGTACAGTATTCCTGTTGGCCTCTCGAGCAGTATGTTGCTTCAGCCTCAGGAGTTGCCTTCAGTCCATTGATGAACCTTTCCTCTCCAAATCTTCCGTTCAAGTGCCAAAGTGCTCTACTTTGGAGGTTGCAGCCTTGGCAATCAATTTCTTTAACAAAACCTAAATATCTTCTTTAATCAATGTCTTCCTTAGCCGTAGCACAGCTCCTAGGTCACAACCACTGGTCATGCATGTGTGAAGAACAGAGCTTTTGGAGTCCCCTAACGTCTTGGCTATGACTTTACGAATGCAGGTGGCAGGAATTTGGGAAAAAGTGCTGAGCATTGAATGTGGTCTTGTAACCGACATTGGTGGCACTAGAGGCCTGAGGTGAGGTGCTGTGGTAGGTGTAGTCTGGGCACTGCTACATGATGTGATGCTAGTTTAGGTGTATGCCAATGGGTTTGGTGGTGTCCTAGCGGCAGCCTTCCTATTTCTTTTTAGCCAGATAAGTTTGAGGGCATCCTCTTTCGTGATTGTTCTTCGTGGGGCAGGCAGGATGACACTGGTCCAGTTAATTCCATTATTTAATGTGGAACCCTGCTGAAGTGAACTGCAGCGTTTCATGGCAGTGTTCTTCTTTACTTGGCATGGTTTCAAACTCGCAAAGTGTTTAGTCACCACTTGCAAATTTGACTCCCTTTTTTTTTTTTTTTTTCAACAAAAACCTTTATTATACCTTCAGTGTTACACAGCTGTAAGCCTACAACCCTTAGGGCCGGCCGCCAATACAGTCTTACAACCAACCTGCAGTAATGTCAGTCCGGAATCTGTGTTTGCTGTTTACAATCTTTAAAACTGCATTAAGTAAAAGGCACTTTATGCTCATTTGTCTGCTGAGAAATGTTTGTTCTTGGTTTTCTATTTTTACAGTAACAACAATAACTTCAACAAAAAAAAACAATAGGAATCACATTGCGGTCTTGCATTGCTGGTGATCGGTTACAGTAAGTGAGTAGTGAGGTTTCTCTCCCGTGTTGACTCCCTTTTTGAAACCTAAACAAGGTTTACTTCCTCCATTGTGAGGGAAAGTGGCAGGATGAGGACTTTTTAACAACGTGCTCCCGGCGTATTGGAGGCGTGGCGCTGAGGACACCATCACTTTTCATAGCCCCGTACTGCCCAGGCCACTATGTCCCTCCCTCATCCCCCCAAACTCTGCCACCATTCACTCACTGATCAATACATTTACCTGTGGGACAGGTTGACCTTCTGGCTCCCTATCAGTACTCCGTGCATTTAACTTGGGTGGGAGGGGCAGAGGTAACAGGAGTGAAAACTAAGTGCGGGGGTCGTAGGACAGGACACTATGGTTTGAGGGGCAAGCACTTGTCGGGATCTTAAGAAGTAGGTCCTGGTGCTGTCCAGTCCCGGGGAAGTAGGGCCTAGGCTGCCACTATAGTAGTGCTGACTCCATGCTGCCCCATTAAGTCTGCAATTGGGTAAGCTCGACCAGGCCCGTGAGGATAAGTGAGCACAGGACGCATACATTTGCCAGTTTCATTCAGCATTTCTTCAGAGAAACAGATCCCAGTTACGTGGAGCTACTGGAATCTGTTGCATCGTAAACACAGCACCAACACCCTGGCTAGTAATCCATTTGGCCGAACATGTCTCTGATTTTTGCCTAGGCACTGTGGCACTGCCTCAGATTTTTACGAGCAGTCCAGCAATCCCCTGTTTCCATTGTTAGATGGCCGGTAAGAGATGTGATTCAGTGGGTTTATTATAATGTCATGGTCGTCTTTGAAACAGTAAAACCATTTCTAAAATACGGAATAGTATTTATTTCATCTGTCCCCTCATCTCATTTTTTCCTCTCTTTGACTATTCTTTTAATTACCATTGTCTTGTTTGTTAGCACTTTGCAGGCTTAGAGTTGTAGTATTGCTTTTTCCATTAGAAACATGCACCTCCAGTCTCATGCATGCCTAGGTCTATTGTCTGTAAAACAAGGATACATGAAGATACTTGGGGTTAGTTTTCAAATCTGACATGTCTGTTTTCCCTCCACCGAACCATTGTTTGCTCGTCCCTCCTATGTTCTCTGTTCTGTCCGCCCCACCCCCACCATCGTTGTACTCTCCCCTCCCACCACCCTTTTCCACTTTATCAGATGTATCTATCTTACCTTCTTTGCATTTTCCATTTGTATTTGTTGTTTTTCCTTCTCTTCACTTACACGCTACCCTCTATGATCTCCGAACACCATTGCCGACCTTTTTTCTCCCGCTCTCTAGCTCACCCCTCTAACCCAAATCTTTTTTGCTGTCATCTGTAGGATGCGGGTTGAAATTGCAGCTTGTCTAAGTACCCTGGTAAAGTAGCTTAGTCGAATAAGCCTCCACTGCAGTGGGCTGTGTAATTCTTAGGCCTCTGATGCGAATCCTCTTAGGGGTTTCAGCCTCTCGCGCTTGCAATCTTGATAAAATGGGTCCTTTTCGTCTGTTTTATAACAATAGCTATTATGTAACTTCCAAATGAGGTTTCAGTCAGCAGTGAGCGCTATATGATGAGTCAAAATGTTCTCAACCCTCTGTCCTCCCTGATCACCCCAGTCTCCAGTCCTGATCTTTCTCGTTCTTGCCAGCACCGCGAGCACACAAACATTTCAAAGGCGAAATGGAGGAAGAGAACAATTTAGAAAGTGAGCAAGGCGGAAAGCTAGGTCTCGACCATATCAAACCTGATGTTCGGACCAGGTTATAGTACTGGAGACGAGCGCAGGCTTTTGGACTAGGACACAGGTAAATCATTGTAATTTTTAGTACTTGCATTCTAAGTGGGGGGGGTGGGAGAGAATTTAACAAATTGCCCTATAAAGATAGGACGGCCCCTACAAAACCAGGATTATCTTCCTGGGCCTGTAGAGCCAGATTACAGAACGTTACCGTTGTCTGAATATGACCAGTTTAAAACCTGGGTTTATCTTGATTTTGAGCTAAGTTGCATGTCTAAACTTAAGTGTAAGAGTTGGGGTTTCAGGTTCAGGCCTAGCCTACAAATCACGCTCACTTAAAGCCCATTGAACCAGGAAGGTAAAATGAGAGTAATCTGACTTCATCATTTGCATAAAAAATGTATTCTGTATTTTAGGGAGTGCAGTCACCACCGTAATTCCTAAACTGTTTGGAAATGACACAATCCAACCAGCGCGACTATTGAATTAACTACATTTGTATATCCAAGGAAGCATGAGTAAAAAAAAGCACGGGTAGCGCCAATGGATCTGTCCTTTGGCTGCTGACCTCTTGGCTTTACCACTGCTTATTTTGTTTGGGAATGGTTTTGATATGAAGACATGTGACACTCGAGTGGTCTGATAGCCGTGTTGGGGAAGCTGCTGGGCCCTTGAAAAAGTAAAGCAAGCATTGTCTAAAAGCCAAAATGTGAAAGTACGCATTGTATTGCGTTGCAACATCCTCTACTCCTATGTGATGTACTAAAGCACTTGCCTACATGAGTATATGCTACACCTTGCGGAGTGTGTGCTTGGAGTGTGTTGTCTTTGCTTTGATCCTATGTGGAAAGTGTTTCTATGTCTTGCCAGATGACCAGCAAAGTAAAGTTATTGTGTTATGGGGCGCATCACTAAGCAGTGCTGATGGATTCAGCTCTTAGAAGTGTAAGAGGCATGCACAGATAATTTTCAGTCAGCTGGCAGCTTTCAACTGCTCTGCAGGCCCCTTTATGGTATTTCTTATAATAATAGTACACTTCATTGGTTTCTGCACTAGGATGTTCATTCTGAGACATTTTGTTTAAAGTTTGCAGTCCTGAGCAGACCAGGGGCATAACTGATACCTCTGCATCCCCTGCAGTGCTGGGGGGCTAGGAGGGCAGTCATCTAGACCTAAAGAGGGTCCCCTTAGCTTGTCCCCTTGAGCATATGGGTATTGTGGGGTACCCCTTTCACCATTCTTTGCAGGGGGGCTCCCCCTAAGGATTCCTTATGCCACTGGAGCAGGTACAGGGTGGAGGAAAACTTAGTGGTTATATCTGCTGGGATGGATTTTGGTAATATCAGACTGTTGTATCCTAAGGTTTACATTCTTATATGAATCAGCCTAGGTCTTCCTATCTGCTCAGCCAGAGCGAGTGATGGTGACTGAATGTTTGTGTGCCTGTGATGAATGGAATGCCTGGGTGACTGTGTGGATGAGTGTGTGACAGTTGGAGATGGGCTGATCAGCTAGGCAGGCTGCTCCTGGTGGGGCTGGCATAGGAGTTACTAGAGCTGGATTAGGAGCTGTACTTGGATGATCCCTGTTTGATGTTACAAGACATGGATTAATAAAGAAGACTTCAAGAAACTTACAACCTGGCTACCAGTGTCTTCATATGTAAAGTACAACATATTTTTGTCGACGAGGACCTGAACCCAAGCGTACCGAAGGACTAAACAAGTAAATATTGTAACCAGCGCAACTACAAAGAGAAAAAAAGAAAGAAAAATCCATGAAGCAGTATGGAGTAAAAGGCAAGTCAGCCCCACCAGTGTCCTGTCATCGGACGTCCCCAACCTGTGTCCTGCCTGATCTTACTCCATGGACTTGACCACAGGTATGGTCTGTATGTTAGGGTATAATGATTTAAGATTCACCCTACCACTTCCTTTAGTATCTGCAGTATGGATGTATCTACTGCGCAAAGGAACTGTGGCTGATCAAGATTTGAGTTATGGTCTAACTCGGGGAATGTTTTCACGTGCACCACACATGAGCTGTGGATTAAAGTCTAAATGCTGTGAATGATTTCACAGGTCCCACACAGGAGCGGTGTGGTTCTTCAGTGATTGGTGTTTTGTTGGCACATGGAAAGTACTTATATTGTCTTTGAACGCTATAGAAGTAATGAGCCTGTGGTTCAATTTTTCTTTTTGGTCTGCATTATGTGATTAATGTCAACTATGCACATGCTGCGCTGGTTTGCTTAGTTTGATGGAGAGACACTGCACTCTCGGCTCTACAGTGATGATCGCCATAAGTATCGGTTTTTCAAACATCTGCACTCGGTGCCATCGCATTGGGGACTTCTGTGATGGAGTTTGGGAGTGGGTGTACATCGTTTTTGGAGCTCTTAGGCCACGTGTGGTGCGTTGGCTCCGGACCATTGGTGATCCCCATTTCGTCTTTTTGTTGTCCTCCTTTGAGCCATTTTTCTGCCTGCGCCAGTTTAACCGCTTCACTAGTTTTTCAAAAATGCTGGCACGTGTATCTGATTGACATTGTAAGATGTCAAGACGCGGTCATAGTACGTAGCATGTTGGGACCTGCAATGGTGAACTAAATTAAAATCCTCCCTTGTCTACTGGCAAGTGGCAGATCTCTTCAGTTATTCTATTCCTCTTCAGTTGGTGATGGGGGGGGGGGTTTATTGCTGTGGACTCGTACAGCACGGAGTAATGGACATGACCTAGAGCAGTTTTGTCCAATGTGATTGTGAGAGTGTCAAGTGGTCCAAGAAACCTATTATGCAGTCTGTATAAATTTGAATCGACTGCCCATCATTTAATGTTATGATATTAGAAGTAGCGTGGTCCAAGAGTTATCTATTGTAATCTATTATAATTGCATTAATGTACTGCTAACTACCCCCGATGAGGCGCAAAGTGCTTTATGGCAGGCAGCATGCTGCCCCGGACCCATGGTTTAAAAAAAAAAAAAAATAATAATCCCTCCGTGGTTATTGTTTCTCCGTCTGCTCACCTGCTGCATTGCTTAACCATTCACCCCCTCCTCAACTCGCTCAAGCCGTTTCAAAAAGCACTTTTGTGCTACGTTTTTAAACTTTAAACATTGTCATTTTGAATGCACATACATGCTTTTTGAATGCGTGTGTAAAAAGTAACACCCTTTTTGGGCCATGCTGCACTGCAGCAGTAATGCCTAGCAACACGGCTAAAAACATTTGCAAGCCAATGGGTCTTACATGAGAGATGCTTGTTATAAGTTCTCACAGGTAATCCTGATGTGCTCAGACTTCACAGGTGTCTCGCACTCTACAGGCAAACTCAGTTCCCACATGCACACTTGACTCACATGTCCTTCAGTCTTCAATATGGGAAGATCCTAACCCATACACACCAGCGGGTGGATTCATTTACAAGCTGTACTGCAGATTATCTGGTCTGCTTCTGAACAATGCAAGCGAAACTGAGCTCACTCCATGTTGGCCAGGCTGACATCACTTCCAGGCCCTTCTATGCACGCAGAAGGATCTTGTTGCTGTCATCAGAAAGTGGTTCATCTCCACGCGCAGCCAGTGCCACCGCAGCTGCCTTCCCGCTTCCCCAGAAGGCGAATTCTGGATGATTGGTATCATTCCATGGCCAACATCAGCACCCGCTTTTTTTCTTCACTTTAGAGCATAACATATTCTTTAGAACCGAAGTCGGTGTGCATACGTTTACATCACTGTTGCTGATAGTCTTTGTACTTCATTTTGCGCCATTAGTCGCTGGCACTAAGGGGACTGCATATTGGACAGATATGGACATTGTGTAATAGCAAAATGCCATCACTCATAGACTGGTAAGCCAGTGGATGAAGTGGGCTCACACGGACCTATGCTGTGGTGGGCAGAAGCAAGATGCGAGAGACAGTATAGAGGACAAGTGGATTAAGGTGGCATTTAGAAAGCCTCTGTATGAAAGCATGCAGAGTATATAATTGTTTTTATTTTTAAATGTCCTGGTAATGCCAGACCTTAAAATATACCAACATTTTCTGGGCTGAGAACTTGTTTGTCTTCCCAGTATCTTTCAAATTAGTAAAATGGGCCAATCTAGTAAACCACTGGCCTTCACCTCTCAAATATAGAAGGTTATTAGAGGGATACATGTGGCCAAAATTACGGGACAACATATTGGCCAAATTCTGCCGTTTTGTTGAAAGACCTGAAAGGACACAAGTGAGTTTGGATTTCAAGGATCACCTTGTCGAGAGCATGTGGCAGGCTAGCAAATGAGGCATTTGCGTAGATGGGCTGAGACTGTGGGATAGATTAATTTAAAAAACAACTCATTGATCTGAAGAGAAGACCTTTATAAGCTATTGGAACCATTTGAATCCTAGCTAGACTGAGCTTGGTGGGAGCCAGTGAAATGATGTCAAGATGGGTAGGAGCAGAATACCCCACTTATTCTTACCATAGGAGAGAAGATGGTTTGTTACGCCTGTATTCTCATTATATGGCATCAGTGGTGGGATCATACTAGAAATAAAACCTTGTTAGAATCCTAAAAGTTATTAAAAAAGAATCTGAGAGAAGAAGTGTGCTTTCTCTTATAGGACTAGTGTCAGTGGGTTTTCATACATACAGGAAGTCATTGAAATAAAGAGAACGGGGAACAAAGCACTGAAGTGAAAAGATGGCACATACACCAGATTAATCACAAAATATGTACATCATCAAGATCGAGGGAATGTGAGAAATGGTAGCGATAACACTTTGGCATTTAGAGGGAAAAAGCAACACTTAATGAACGTCGAGGTTCCCAGGTTCTGGCAGTATAGGAACAGTTCTCTTCACTCCAATATCCCCATGTTGTCTCTTAATAGCCAAGTCCTCTTTCCCACCTCCATTTTGAAAGCTGTTAGATGCAGGAGCATATTCACCTGGTTAATTCCCGCACTGCTATACCAAACCTCTTCACACACACTATAATCATAGATCTTAAATATTTTGTACTTGAATAACAACTGTATTCAGAACTTTTGTTTTTAAATTCTCAAACGTTTTTAAACCTATGTACTCCAAAGCCAGGTTATTGCATTTGAAATAAGCTTGACCAGTCTCAGAGGGATGTAGACTAATTAAGCCAGTTGCCAAGAGAAGAGACTGTGACCATGACATTTGTGTATATAAAAAAATAATGGTTTATTTTGTAATTTGTTTCTTGGATACATGCTCTTAGGAAATGCACATGACTGTGTGCAAAGAAGCCCAATGCTACTATTTGAGCTTGGAAGTGAAATGAAGATAATTTGTGCTGGGCAGTTGCATACATTCTTGCAGATCACTGTGATTTAATGTATAATGTGAGAAATGTCCTCTGGTCAAATGTTTAAAGCCTGAGGCAACACTGTGAAATGCACTGGATCTAGCTGTCAAATAGAATGTGTGTTTGTGTATTTGTTTTGCTAGGTATTAAACATTGATGGATGATTTGTACAGCCTGACCAAGAAAAGACTCATTTCGAGGAAGCCGCAATCTTTGCTGAGTTGGATATGACTGTGGAACCAGACAAACCACATTGCAGTTCTGGTTTTCTTCATTAAAGTAATGCACAGTGATTGAGGCAACAAAAAGACCTTAAGAGTAGTAGGAGAAATAGCTTTTCTAATTGTGGCTAAAACAGTGGTGCAGGTTATATAATGAAATCTTCATTTATTTTTATTATGTGAAGTAACCTTGAACCCAGAAAGAAAAGTGTAGTTGCAGCACACTGGCTTATAGTGTGAGTGGTTTCAGTCAAGGTTTGTTGTATCTTTAACACTGTGACCTTGATACCAGAAGGTTTGTGTTAACTTTTAGGCCGAGCTGATGCGCGCATGCGCTGCTCGCCCTGCGAGGCATGCTGTAGTAGAGTATGCACTGGAAGCCCCACCCACTCTCCACCCATATTAATTGGCTTGTGTCATTCTCCTATGTAAACACTGGCTTCTGATTCCTTATGAGGCTTGTTAGTCCCTCCTTGATACCACGTTGTCTGCATTTGTCACCTCCCTTAACGACTGGACCTTTTATTTGGCTCGTTACACGGTCTGCTTTATCTAATGGGTGAGCACTATTTTATTTATTGACACTGATGTGGACAATGGCGGCTGCTTTTTTGTATTGGCAACACACCCACACCAGACAATGGCAGCCGCTTTTCTCATAAAGCGCTATGCCCCTCTAACATGCATGCTGAGCGCGGCACCCGCTATAGCGACCCTGCGCTTAGTTTCAAATTTTATTTTTGACCCTTCATGTTGAGCGCAGTGTCCACTTTAGGGACACCACACTGTTACATTTTTTTTTCTCTTTTTTAACTTTCATACTGTGCAGTGTGTCCACTTCAAGGACACTGCGCTCTGTTTGTTTGTTTTCTAACTTTAAAACGGAGCGAGGTGCCCACTTCAGGCAAACAGTGCTCAGTTTCTTTTTTTCTTTAACACTGTGTGAGGAGCCCGCTTCAGGGACACCGCGCTGTTTTTTTTGTTTTTTTTAGTTTACTACTGACATCTCCCCGCTTAACGGACACCGCGCTCTGCAATAGGTATTGCTTTTGCAAAAGTTTAACTATTGGTATTGTAAGTGACAATGTCTTTTAATGTTCTAAAAGGCATTGCCATTTACAATGCTGATAGCTCAAAATCAAGCAATTGCGACACCTATTGCATCTGTAAATGCTTGTTCTATCTTAGAAGCAGCCCATAGTGACATCATGGAGCTCTGTACATGTAGTCGTCATTCCCTTAAAATTGCTGCTGTTAGAAACTCTTCTTTCTCAAAATGCAAGATCTTCCAGGCCATCGAAGAGACTAAGATAACCTACTTTTTATAAACCCAAAGCCAGCACTGCATATTTTTCTGGCACCTTGTCCCTAATCTGACTCCCCCAGGCTTCTGTTTTCATCCATTCCAAAACACCAAGGCAGGTCCTTGGGTCATCAAAGAATTCCACTTCTGAACTCGTCGATGTTATCTTACCATAGGCCCCAGTGCAAACATTTAAAATGGCCTTCTAACTGTTGGTTAGGTAGTAAAATTACACTTTTTTTTATATGAAGACATATGACACACGAGTGGTCCAGTAGACGTTCATCCACAAAAAAATTTTCAAGCACTTTTGTTCTATGCTTTTAAACAGTACCTTTTGCACTACTTTTTACATTTTTATTTACCGATCTATCTTGGATCGGTCAGTTAAAAAAATTCCTTTTGTAGGCACATGCATGCGTGTAGAACGCATGTGCATGCCTGCAAAATGACACTTTTTATGCTTTGCTGCACAGCTGCTGCAATGCTGAACAGCATGGCCAAAAACATTAGCAAAGCCAATGGATCATATAGGACAGATAACGCAGGTGTGCTCAGACTTCGCAGGTGTCTCGACTGTAGTTTAGACTCTGCTCTCACAGGCAAACGATGTGCAAAGAAGCCCGATGCTACTATTCGAGCATGAAAGTGAAATGAAGAGAATTTAAGCTTGGGGTTTTCACATATCCTTGGAAATCACTGTGATTTAATGTATAAAGTGAGAAAGGTGCTCCGGTCAAATGTTTCAAGCTTGCGGAAAGACTGAGATATGCACTGGATCTAGCTGTCAAATACTATGCGTGCCTGTGTGTTTTTGTTGCGGAAGGGATTTAGCACTGGTGGATAGTTTGTACAGCCTGTCCAAGAACAGACTAATTTCAAGGAAGCCGCTTCACTGGGTTGAATAGGGCTGCGGATCCAGACAAACCACATTGCAGTTCTGGTTGCTGAAGATGGAAGCAATAAGTTATAGAGGCAAAACAAAATACCTGAAGAGTAGAAGGAGAAATAGCATTGCTAATTGTGGGTAAGGCAGCAGTGCAGATTATGTAATGAGCTATACTATGGTTAAGTTTCACTACTGTACCGGCTGTTACATTGGCTCTCCCAGACTACTATTGTATGCATAGATTGGACAGAGAGGGTAGGACAGGGGGTGGAATAGCAATTGTGTATAAAGACACTATCAAACTCTCACTTATTGACACCTTGCAGGCAGAGTGGGCCCAGATATGCATTTTCAAAACTTGAACTCTCCCCCAAAGATTTCTGGTCAGGCGCCTTAGTGTATTGCCCTTCAGGGCCCAAAAAGGAGTTTAGCCCATGCCTAACAAAATTTATTGCCGTTCATGTTCTGTCATCTCAAAAGTTTATTTTGTTGGGTGATATTTATCATGGTGAAGATTGCATTAATGTGGAGGTTGCACAGCTCATTGCCGATCTAGCCACACTTGAATTGCATCAAAAAGTCAATGGGCCCACACATGTTGCAGGGCACACACTTGAGCGAATCTTTATGAATTCAGTACTTCTGACCTGCAAATCCTCTCAACCTTTACTCTGAATGGACTATTATCTGATCCGTTTCCAGATCCCAAAGGCAAAGTGAGCTAAACCACCACTAACATCCATAAATATGCCTCAAGGCATTTGTAAAAGGTCACTCCAGAATCGTTCACCAAAGAATTTGAGTCTACTATTACTTTTGTAGACGTAGATGTTCATCACACATTACTTATTTGGCCCTTGATAAGATGGCCTCTTTGACAACTCCTCCAATCTTTTACCTTGGCTCACATGCGCCTCGATATACAATAGAACTAAGAACAGAAAAGGCTACCTGCAAAACTGGAGCGACAATGGCATCAGACTAACAATTTACCAGAAAAGGAGGCCTGTAGAGCTTCTTTAATTGCAAATCATGGGCATATAAAAAGCCTAGAAATTCTAAAGTTGCAATTAAATGTAGTAGGCCAGAAACTCATCTAAAGAACGATTTATTATGCTTAATGCTTTTACTAGCCTGCGTGCTTGCTCTCAAGAAACACGTACGTCGCAAGCATTATGGTACTTTATAGCTAATTTCTTCGAGGACAAAATCAATGTGATCTATCAGAACTTCTCTAGCTTGTCTGAGCAGGTATGTGAGGAGCTAAACCTTAACGCATCCTCATCCTCATCCTCTGACTCGGGACTTTTCGGCTGAGCCAATCCAGAAAGCACTTGCATCAGCTAAATCTGGTTCTCCTCTGGACTTATTCCCCTAGGATCTGTGCGGCTCTTTCCTATCCACTTGCTCCTTTGATCTTCTCTCTATTCAGTCTTTCATTTAATAGCGGGAAAGTGCCTTCAGCATGGAAAAAGGCACAGGTGATACCGTTTCAGAAGAAGGCTAACATGGCACCTTACTAATCCTGCCAACTATCGTCCTCCTCTCTGCTTCCTCTACTGGGCACGCTATTGGGGGCACAAGTAAATCAACAACTGGGGATATCTAAAAGTTAACATGCTTTAGGATTCGTCGCAATGTGGGTACCGATCTTAACGTAGCGCAGAGACAACTCTGCTGGCTGTTACTGACCATATCCTATGTTCTTTATGCAAATTAACCATCCATGCTGTTGCTGTTAGACTTGTCTTTAGCATTTGATATTGTCTCATTCCAGGCTGCTCCTAAGATTGCAGGAGATTGGTATATATGGGATTGCGCTATAATGGTTTGGCGATTTCTCTCACCGACATGTTAAACCATCACTCAGGGTTTTTATAAATCACATACCATGTCACTGGATGAAGGGCGGCGCTTTTTAGGTCTCGGCTAGCATAGGCTGCGCACATGCGCAGTCTCGCTGGCGAGATTAAATGACTCTGAGTAGCGAGGGTAAACCCTGCCCCTCTTCTCCATTGGCTGGCCTCCTAAACGGCGGCCAGTCATTGGAGAAGAGGTCTCAGTTACGTCATTCTCTCGCACTAAGCCCCGTCTTTTTCGTATTGGGGGTGTGTTTTTTAGGTTTGTTCTACCCTCTTCTCCATTAGCTGGAATGGTAAACAACAAGTCAAAAACACGCCAGTTGTTTACATTCCAGCCAATGGAGAAGAGGGGAGAAAGAAAACCAGGCCCCCCAGTCTGAAAAGGACGGGGCTTTACAGACTCCTGCTGCGTGTCTCGCTCTCTCCTTCGGAAACACTTTCAAGGTTAGTGTTTTCACTGCCGGAAGACACACTGCCTCCGGCCATCGCCTCGCGTGACTTTCACCCACAGTTTTCTCGGCGCACAGTGCCCCATGCTGTAAATATGTAGCTGTAGAAATAATCTGAGGCATAAACTTATTTTCAAAATACACCATCGGCCATGGAAGAGTTCAACATCTGTATACGAGCAGTGGTCTCAAAAGATTGCAAAGCTAGGAATAATATCTTTTGTGCTGTAGCCTGTCCCGATAGTGTTAAAAAAAAGAGGGGGTCTTGTAATTAAAAATAATGCGTCATCTTTGCACATCGGGCGCTGCCATCTTGCGAAGCTCCGGCAATCGCCTCGTGCGTCTTTCACCCTCCATTTTCTCGGCACCCTTAGCCCGGCCCTCCAACAACTACGCAGGCATAATGGCTGCATGGGAGCACCATCGTGGATGGCCTGGCTCGAGTGCAACATGGGTGACCAGTAATGTGGGCATGATCACTGTAGCTGTGGTTTAGGTCCTGGATTGCACGCAATAGTTAAGTGTCCCCCGCTATCCTAGGATTGCAGTCGCTGAATGAGTCTGCATGGTGGAGTGCAGCTATGGCTCACGGCACTCTTTTGACCGGCGGCCGGTGGGCGATAAGAGCATGGGGGCGAGGTGCCCGGGGTGCGGCAACATACATTTGCGCTTGTACCCCCGCTACCCAGGGGCTGAGGTACGGTTTGCAAGCTTGTGGCTGATGCAGCGTTTATAGGGGGATTCCAGGGACGGCGTCCTCCTCACTGGCGGGCGTAGCAGGTGCCGCGCAACCCTTCCTCCCTGGATTCTCCCAGGGTCCAGCTGGCATCTCGCGTGACCCACCCCCGCCCGACTCTGGGTTAGGGTATGGGAGATGGTCCCCGGTCGTGGGTACCCGGGGAGGGGCAGGAGTAGCGCTCTTACCTGGCGTGGCCAGCCGAACCGGCTAGCTGTGCTGGGTGGGCAGGATCAGGGGCCCGTTAGCGCTAGGTCGGTTGGCGTCATTTTGAGTTCGCTGACCAGGCGTTCGTCGGCCATCTTGGGTGCCCGGTGTGCCCATGCTCCATACGGGCGGGCGGTGGACATGGTGTGCCTCGTCCCCACTCCTGGTGCAGCTCCGGGTTCCTTCCCTGCCTGAGCGGCCGCCACATTGGGGCTTTTGGGAGCCCCGCCCCCTCCCTTGGAACGGTTCATGCCCCCCCCCCCCTCCTCGCGGACGTGCCTAGCTGTGCTGGGGGTTTAATGGTGCAAGGTTTATTGCAAGCAATTGCGCGAAAATCGTTGGTCATTTCGGGGGACCCCGGATGGCTCTGCCCCACTGGAAAGAAAGCACGTTTCCGGGTAGGGAGTGTTTCACTCCGTAGACAAGTTGCGGGGTGGCAGGGGGAGTTCGGTCCTGGCCTCATTTTCTGCACTTCATTGTCTGTGATTAGGGTGGGTTGACCGTGAGGAGGCTGCATGTGTGGCGTGTGTCGCGGTGAACCTGCTGCTGGCAACAGCCACAATGTGTTTGTTATGGATCCTAGCAATTGCGCGGTGCTTGTGCAGGTCCCGCTGTGGGCATTCACCAGGCACATTTGAGTGAGCACTATGACCCCCACAGCCGAGGGTTGCCTGCGTCAATTATCGCGGGCAGTGCTTGTAGGCCGCGTGATGCATGTCCCTTGCTCCTGGAGAGAGAGAGAGAAAGGTGTGTGTGTGTGTGTGTGTGTGTGTGTGTGTGTGTGTGTGTCGGGCTGTGTGTGTGTGTCGGGCTGTGTGTGTGTGTCGGGCTGTGTGTGTGTGTCGGGCTGTGTGTGTGTGTGTCGGGCTGTGTGTGTGTGTGGCTGTGTGTGTGTCGGGCTGTGTGTGGCTGTGTGTGTGTGTGTCGGGCTGTGTGTGGCTGTGTGTGTGGCGGGCTGTGTGTGGCGGGCTGTGTGTGGCTCTGTGTGTGTGGCGGGCTGTGTGTGGCTCTGTGTGTGTGTGTGTGTGGCGGGCTGTGTGTGGCTGTGTGTGTGGGTGTGGCGGGCTGTGTGTGGCTGTGTGTGTGGGTGTGGCGGGCTGTGTGTGGCTGTGTGTGGGTGTGGCGGGCTGTGTGTGGCTGTGTGTGTGTCGGTGTGGCTGTGTGTGTGTCGGTGTGGCTGTGTGTGTGTGTGTGGCTGTGTGTGTGTGGGTGTGGCTGTGTGTGTGTGTGGGTGTGGCTGTGTGTGTGGGTGTGGCTGTGTGTGTCGGTGTGGCTGTGTGTGTGTGGGTGTGGCTGTGTGTGTGTGGGTGTGGCGGTGTGGCTGTGTGGGTGTGGCTGTGGGTGTGGGTGTGGCTGTGGCTGTGTGTGTGGGTGTGGCTGTGTGTGTGGGTGTGGCTGTGTGGGTGTGGCTGTGTGGGTGTGGCTGTGTGTGTGTGGGTGTGGCTGTGTGGGTGTGGCTGTGTGTGTGTGGGTGTGGCTGTGTGTGTCTGGCGGGCTGTGTGTGGGTGTGGCTGTGTGTGGGTGTGGCTGGCTGTGTGTGGCGGGCTGTGTGTGGGTGTGGCGGGCTGTGTGTGGGTGTGGCGGGCTGTGTGTGTGTGGCGGGCTGTGTGTGGCGGGCTGTGTGGGTGTGTGTGTGTGTGTGTGGCGGGCTGTGTGTGGGTGTGTGTGTGTGACGGGCTGTGTGTGGGTGTGTGTGTGTGTGTGGCGGGCTGTGTGTGGGTGTGTGTGTGTGTGGCGGGCTGTGTGTGGGTGTGTGTGTGTGTGGCGGGCTGTGTGTGGGTGTGTGTGTGTGTGGCGGGCTGTGTGTGGGTGTGTGTGTGTGTGGCGGGCTGTGTGTGGGTGTGGGTGTGTGTGGCGGGCTGTGTGTGGGTGTGGGTGTGGCAGGCTGTGTGTGGGTGTGTGTGTGTGGCGGGCTGTGTGTGTGTGTGTGTGTGTGTGTGTGGCGGGCTGTGTGTGTGTGTGTGTGGCGGGCTGTGTGTGTGTGTGTGTGTGTGTGGCGGGCTGTGTGTGTGTGTGTGGCGGGCTGTGTGTGTGTGTGGCGGGCTGTGTGTGTGTGGCTGTGGCGGGCTGTGTGTGTGTGGCTGTGGCGGGCTGTGTGTGTGTGGCTGTGGCGGGCTGTGTGTGTGTGGCGGGCTGTGTGTGTGGCTGTGTGTGTGGCTGTGGCGGGCTGTGTGTGTGTGTGGCTGTGTGTGTGTGGCTGTGGCGGGCTGTGTGTGTGTGGCTGTGTGTGTGGCTGTGGCGGGCTGTGTGTGTGTGGCTGTGGCGGGCTGTGTGTGTGTGGCTGTGGCGGGCTGTGTGTGTGGGGCGTGTTTGTGGCTGGGGCTGTGTGTGTGGGGCGTGTGTGTGGGGCAGTGGCGGGCTGTGGGGCTGGGGCTCTGTGGGGCTGTGGCGGGCTGTGGGGGGCTGTGGGGCTGTGGCTGTGGCGGGCTGTGGGGCTGTGGCTGTGGCTGTGGCGGGCTGTGGGGCTGTGGCTGGGGCTGTGGGGCTGGGGCTGTGGTGGGCTGTGGGGCTGGGGCTGTGGTGGGCTGTGGGGCTGTGGCTGTGGCTGTGGCTGTGTGGGTGTGGCTGTGGCTGTGGGGCGTGTGTGGGGCTGTGGCTGTGGGGCGTGTGTGTGTGGGGCTGTGGCTGTGGGGCGTGTGTGTGTGGGGCTGTGGCTGTGGGGCGTGTGTGTGTGGGGCTGTGGCTGTGGGGGTGTGTGGGTGTGGGGCTCTGTGGGGCTGTGGGTGTGGGGCTCTGTGGGGCTGTGGCTGTGGGGGTGTGGGTGTGGGTGTGGGGCTCTGTGGGTGTGTGGGTGTGGGGCTCTGTGGGGGTGTGGGTGTGGGGCTCTGTGGGGGTGTGGGTGTGGGGCTCTGTGGGGCTGTGGCTGTGGGTGGGTGTGTGGGTGTGGGGCTGTGGCTGTGGGTGTGGGGCTGTGTGGGCTGTGGCTGTGGCTGTGGGGCTGTGTGGGCTGTGTGGGCTGTGTGGGCTGTGGCTGTGGCTGTGGGGCTGTGTGGGCTGTGGCTGTGGGGGTGTGGCTCTGTGTGTGTGTGTGTGGGTGCAAATGCAATAGGTCTCGCATTTGCGAGAGATTAAGCTATTGGCATTGTAAATGACAATGCCATTTATTTATCTGTTTTCAAAACCAACACATAAATAAAAATGTTGTCATTTACAATGCCAATAGCTCTAACTTGGGCAAAGGCGAGACCGTTGCATTGTAAATGCTTGTTAACATATGTCGCTTCCCTCGCTAAGATTGTCCAAGCCTTCAGCTCTGAAATACTATCTTATGCTGACAACACGCAGCTAATAGTCTACTTTGACAAAGTTCTGGCCAAAGTGAAAGATAGGTTTTCTGCTGGGATGAAAGCTATCGCTACATGGATGATGGAGAATGGCCTCCAGCTGAACGCTGGTAAAATAGAGATCATGCTGTTCAATAAGCCCCAACAGCTCTGGACCCCAATTGGTGGCCCACAGAACTAAGCATGGCCTGACTTCCCAAAGAGGTAGTCCGGAACCTGAGAAACCGACTTGATCAATCTCTCACTATGAAAGATCAGATACTGTCTATTACTGGTACATGCTTTCATATAATGCACTTTTTGAGAAAGCCTTCCCTTTTCTTCCACTTTCAGCGAGGAAAATCTTGGTCCAGGCTCTGGTTATTATTCGTCTGGATTATGGCAGTGCCCTTCTGGCCTCAGAAAACGAGTCATTGCTATCCAAGCTACACATGTTTCAGAGCACTACGGCCTGTCTCATTTGCAATCTTCATTCTGGGACGGCGTCATCTCCCCTTTTTTGCTCAATACATTGTCTACCAGTTTGGAAAATAATTGTTTTTAAAATCGGTTGTCTTACTCATAAAGCTCTGATGGTAAAAGGTCCAAGTTTTCCATCTGCTAAACTTATCCATAATTGCCAGTCAGACTTCTACTATCTAGTGGCAAAGCTTGAATTCTTACGTTCGAGGCATGTGGGCTGCTTAATTCATATCTGTGCATAGATCGCCGCCTAGTGTTGGGTCCGGATGATTGCACTTTGTTGTCCTGGAAGAGTCTTCGAAGTATCACAAGATAGGTGACTCCTCCCCTGGACTACAGTGAACATGGGCATCTTCTCCATCCTCAGATTGTTTTTTCTGCCATTGGGTTCGGATGTTATTCCTATACTCCAACTTCGGAATCAAAACTAACCTACTTTCTAAGGCCAAAAGGCCTTCTACCTCGACGGTATTGTTCTCGTTTGGTACTCCTTGACTCGATCAAACTTTCCATCTCGATCCGGTCGTCGACGTGGGCTGTTGGGCCTTTTCGACGCCACGTGGGACTGCTGTCGATGGAAAGAAGTCCGTTCAAAAGGTGGCCACAATGCCACGCAAAATTCCCGCATACTGACAAACCCACAGTATGCAACAGGTGTTTGTCGCCAGACCACAACGAGCAAACTTGCTCAGCGGGTGCCTAATTCCGTTTGAAGAAAACCATCCGGAATCGACGGGCCGCTAGGCAAGAGATGCAGCGTCAGGCACCGGAAACAGCGAACATCTTCGAGGACGAACACGACCTCCCTGAACCGGCGGACTCGGATCTAGAAATCGTCACCGTTGAGGACCAGTCGGACTCCGATGACCAGATCACGCCGGGGCAAAAAGTGAGTACTCAGCCCCAACCCGCTTATCCCAAAAGAGAAGGCTCCGGTCGACTCATCGCCTAAAGGCCTTAGCCTAGATCGACAAGTTACTTCAGAAGCCCCGCCTTCCGGCTCGGATCCAAAGCCAAAGACTAAGCCTTCTGATACACCTGGCCCGAGTAACACTCTCCCCAAGAAGGTTGTCGACCCAAAAAAGGTTGTCAAACCAAAGGTCGTCGACTCGAAGACGGTTGTCGACCCAAAAATCGTCGAACCGAAGAAGGTTCTCGAACAAGACCAGGTCGGCCAACCCAAAAAAGTTATCGACCCGAAGCCTGTAGAGCCAAAAAAGAGCTCTAAGCCACAAAAGGTCGTTGATCCAAAGAAGATGCTCGACCCGAAGAAAAAGTCCGCCGACACAAAAAAGGCCGAAAAAGGTCGTCTAGCAAAAGAAACAAGACAAACTTATCGAACGAAGGACTCCGGTCGATCTGAAACAGGTCGTCGATCCAAAGAAGGTCGCCGGATCAAAAGAAACTGTTAAAATTCCAAAGAACGTCGACAAGGACAAAGTTGTCGTACCGAAAGAGGTCTCCGACCCTAAAACAACAATCGAACCAGAAAGAGCTCCACGACCTAAGGCTCTCGAGCCAAAAAGTCATGGACTGGACACTAAGCCAAAAACATCGGCGCCACGGACAGTTGAGGAAGAACTCTTCCATCCTGATCCTGTGAGTGAGGAACAGTCTAAACTGTGGATAGACCCTGCAACAGGAAAGCTCACAGTTTATCATCGAAAAAAGAGACCATTGGACACGGACACTCCTTCCCCTGTTCCTCCAAAGAAAAAAGACTTTGGGACATCTCCCTCAAGACCTTTTACTCCTCCTGATCCTCCTCTCTATCCTAATATGCCTTTTGTGCCTTACTCTCCTACACATTCACAGTATGATGAGGAAGAGAACATGGGAGTAGATCCTCATGGCAATTTTGATGAGCCACAAGATCCTGATGCACAAGACAACCCAGGGGATGACCAAAATGATCCATATGATCCACAGCCCATCCCAGACGCCTCCACATACCCTACAAAACAGTCGCCTACTGACTACACCATTCTTTTCAATCAATTAATAGATAGGGCAGCAAAATATCACAATGTGGACATGCACACTGACCCCATAGAAGAGGACTTTTTATTTGACACTTTTCCTACTTCTGTAAAATGTCAGGACACTTCCTATGTTAAAAGGGGTACTTAAACATGCGCCTGACATATTCAAAGATCCTGTCAGAGTGCGTGTACTCGATCAAAGAGTAGAGAAGAAATATAAGGCGGCCCCTTCAGACCCTGCCTATATCAAATCCCAATTACCTTTAGACTCTCTAGTAGTGACAAACGCCCGAAAGAGAGTCAACTCACAAACAGGAGATGGTCCCCCTCCTGACAAGGAGTCTAAGATCTTAGAGGCCTCAGGCTAGAGGGTGGCCTCACAAGCTGCAAATTCATGGAGGATTGCAAACACACAGGCTGTATTAGCACGCTATGATAGAGCGCATTACGATGAACTTGAAGGTCTGCTGCAACATTTACCAGAACCTTTTAAAGCTAAGGCTAACGACCTCATTCAGGAAGGCAAATTCATAACTAATGCCTCTATTAAATGTGCGCTAGATGCAGCTGAAAAAGTAGCAAGATCCATTAATACTAGTGTATTACTACGCAGACATGCGTGGTTTTAAAAACGAGATGCAATCCACAACCCTCAACCAACCAGTTAACCCAGATTTCCTGTTTGGTCCAGCAGTTGACTCAATCTTAGACAAAATGAAAAAAGATACAGAAACAGCTAAATCTACGGGCGCACTTTAGTTTCAGCAAAATAAACACCAGAGCCTCCACTGCCACCAAACAGTGACTTTATCACACTCCCTCCAGACCACCCAACACCGGTCGGAGGCAGAATACAACAATTCCAACCAGTCTGGAAAGCCATTACCACAGGCAGGTGGGTGAGACAAATTATCCAGTATGGCTACTGCCTGGAACTCACTTCTACTCCACCCAACATACCACCCAAACATCGTCCTATGTCCAAAGAACACATCACACTGTTACAACAAGAGGTCGCGTCCATGCTAGAAAAGGGAGCCATAGAGCCAGTCCCTCTTCAACATCAAGGGACAGGAGTATACTCTCTATACTTCCTAATTCCCAAAAAAGATGGGTCCCTCAGACCCATTCTAGACCTCAGACCGCTAAATCAATACATACTCTCAGAGCACTTCCATATGATTACTCTACAGCAAGTACTCCCGTTACTCCAACAGAACGACTTCCTTGCTACATTGGACGTCAAGGACGCATACTTTCACATACCTATACATCCAGCTCACAGAAGATACCTCAGGTTCACTATAGAAGGGCAACATTATCAATTCAAAGTTCTCCCCTTCTCAGAAGGCAACACATTCACGTGTTTCCATACCTGGACGATTGGCTCATAAAGGCCAACTCGTACGCGCAGTGTGCAAGCCATACGTCCCAGACACTCCAGCTGCTGCACAGTCTGGGGATTTCCATAAATTACCCAAAATCACATCTACAACCCTCCCACATACAGCAATATCTGGGAGCCACAATAAATATCTCATTAGCAAAAGCATATCCAAATCCAGCCTGTATAGCCAATATGCAAACTCTCATTCAAAAGTTCAGCCTCAACACTCCTTACCAGCTCGAGTGTTCATGCAGCTTATAGGCATGATGGCCTCCTGTATATTCATTGTCCCTCATTCCCGACTTCAAATGCGTCCACTGCAGGAATGCCTAGCAAAGCAGTGGAACCTAGCTCAAGGGCAATTAAAGACCTAGTGTTAGTGGACAGTCGTGCTTACAACTCTCTGCAGTGGTGGAGCCCACAAAACTTTTCCAAGGGGCGACTGTTCCAAGAGCCGGTTCCACAAGTAGTACTAACAGCAGACGCATCACTGACAGGTTGGGGAGCCCACCTACTTCAATTCACAGTTCAAGGGCTCTGGACAATAAAACAGAAAACACTGCACATCAACCCCCTAGAGTTGCTAGCAGTATTTCTAGCACTGAAAGCTTTTCAGAAGTACTTGTACAACAAGACTGTTGATCCGGACGGACAACATGACTGCCATGTATTACATACAGAAGCATGGAGGGACATAATCTCCACAGTTATCTCATCTAGCACAAAACATATGGAGGTGGGCAATTCCAAAGGGCATCTTTCTCCTAGCAGAACACCTGCCGGGGAAAGACCATCAGGTAGCAGATCTGTTAAGCAGACACAGCCAGCAGCTACACGAATGGACGATTCACCCTCAAGTTCTCCAATCATTCTTCCAAGAATGGGGGCATCCAGAGATAGACCTGTTTGCCACAAAAGAAAATTCAAAATGCCAGTACTTTGCAGCCAGGTTCCCACATCCGTTGTCACAGGGCAATGCGATATGGATGAACTGGTCAGGCAGATTTGCGTATGCTTTTCCACCAGCCCCACTGATTCCGCTGGTGGCACGCAAACTGCGCCAACAGTCACTCACAATGGTCCTGGTTGCTCCCACATGGGCAAGACAACCATGGTACACCACATTCCTTGAACTCTCAGTGGTTTCCCACCAAAGACTGCACCTCTCGCCACATCTTTTAACTCCATGGAGAAATCAGGCACCCAGATCCCAATCAGATGAACCTAGCGATCTGGATCCTGAAGTCTTAGAGTTCGGGTACCTTAATTTGCCCCCTGATTGCATGAACATTATCAAGGAGGCGAGACGTCCAACTACTAGAGCATGCTATGCAGCTAAATGGAAGAGATTTGTAATTTATTGCAAAAATAATCATATCAACCCATTAGATGCTTCCATCCAAAACATTATCTGTTTCCTGTTGCATCTTCAAAGATGCAATTTGGCATATTCTTCCATAAGACTACATCTTGCTGCTATTGCAGCTTACCTCTAAAACAGACAACACATGTCTTTGTTTAGAGTACCCCCAATCAAAGCTTTTATGCAAGGACTTAAAAGAATAATCCCTCCAAAGCACCCACCTTCACCAGTCTGGAACTTAAATATAGTACTTACCAGACTTATGGGACCTCCGTTTGAACCCCTACATTCATGTGAATTACAATTTCTAACTTGGAAGGTGGCATTTTTGATTGCCATTACCTCCCTCAGGAGAGTGAGTGAGCTACAAGCATTAACCATTCAAGAACCTTTCATGCAAATACATAACAATAAGGTAGGGCTTCGTACTAACCCTAAGTTTATGCCAAAAGTTATATCCACTTTCCATATCAATCAGTCCATAGAGTTGCCAGTTTTTTTCCAGAACCTGCAATCAGTGGCTGAGAGCTCTACACGCTAGATGTAAAAAGAGCTCTGCTATATTACGTTGACAGAACCAAATCCTTCAGAAAAACAAACCAACTATTCGTTGCTTTTGCACCACAACATAGAGGGAATCCCATCTCAAAATCAGGAATAGCCAGATGGATAGTCAAATGCATTCAGATATGCTACCACAAAGCTAAACGCACTCTGACAGTACCCCCAAAAGCACACTCAACGCGTAAAATGTGGGCATCCATGGCTTTCCTAGGAAACATTCCCCTAGAAGAGATATGTAAGGCAGCTACATAGTCTACCATACACACTTTCACTAAACACTACTGTGTAGATGTACAAGCAAAGCAGCAAGCTGCTGTAGGCCAGGCTGTCCTTAAAACTCTTTTCCAAACTGATGCAGCTGCTACAGGTGACCACCGCTAGAGGAGATACTGCTATACAGTCTATGCACAGATATGAATTCAGCAGCCCACATGCCTCGAACGGAATATGCTACTTACCAGTATGCATCTGTTCTTGGCATGTAGGGCTGCTGACATTCATATTGCCCACCCTCCTCCTCGGTGCCTGTCACAGCTGCAGGACTTTTTCTACATACCTTTACATGGACATCTCTTACTTTTCTATACTCCATCTTTGCCACAATGGCGAAAAACAATCTGAGGATGGAGAAGATGCCCATGCGCACTGTAGTCCAGGGGAGGAGTCGCCTCTCTCGTGATACTTCGAAGACTCTTCCAGGACAACAAAGTGCAATCATCTGGGCCCAACACTAGGCAGCGATCTATGCACAGATATGAATGTCAGCAGCCCTACATGCCAAGAACAGATGCATACTGGTAAGTAGCATATTCCTTTTCGGTGGCCTGTAACTTGTTTTGCGCCGAGATACCCCTCCCGAGGCGATTCGTGCACATTATAAATTAAATTAATAATAATTTGTCAAGAAATCTTGAATCCAGTTAGGAAAATGTAACTGCAATATCTCTGGCTTGTAATAGGAGTGGGTTTAGTTCAGGGTTTTTGCATCTTTGACACTGAGACCTCGAACCCAGAAAGTGAACACTTTTTTTGTTCATTGTTCTATCTTAGAAGCAGCCCAGAATTACATCATGGAGCTCTGTACATGCAACAAACATAAAGTGTGGGAGTGGGGGTGAGAAATTGCGTATGGGTTCGCTCCGCTTCCCACCGCTATCTGGTACCCAACGGTAAAAGAGAGAACTTGTGATTCTTCAAAATGCCATCCTAATTTATTACTGCTGGTGGAGAAATACCTCTTTTCCGGCACCCACCAACGATATTGGTGGCATTCTTGATCAACTGGTCCCAATCCATGGTACCCAATGTACTAAGATGGGCTTCAACGCTTCTTATCAGCAGAGCTCTTTGATTGTATTTTTGTAAAGAATCTAAGTTCAAATTGCCTGCAGGTATCCCAAGTTTTCTATATCTTTTTATTAGTTATGGGAACCTATGGCAAGATTAAAAACACAGTGAGATGTTTTTGGAGTATGCAGTGAACTTCCACATCTTACGGTCTGCTTATTTCATTCACTAAAAGCACACACACCAAGGGGTCGGTTGCCCTTCTTCAGGACCACAACTATAGATTCCCACAAACTATTTATCACTTTTGAAACACTTTGTGCAATAATTATCGTTGTTAGTATTAATCACTCATGCTAGCGTTTTTGAGCACTCCTTACAAACCTGTACATGTAGTCCTCATTCCCTTAAACTGCTATTGTTATGAACACTTTTTTCAAAAGTTAAGACCGCCCAGGACATCGAAGAGACTAGGATAACCTAATTTTCAAAGGTCCAAATCCATTACAGCAGATGCTTTGTATGTATCATTCTGTTCCTAATCTACAGTCACACCATGCTTTTCAGTTTTCCTCCTTTAGAAAACACAAAGCCAGCTCATTGGGTCATTCAAGATTTCCACCTTTGAACTCTTCGTGTTATCTTACCATCTGTACCATGGGCCCAGTGCGTGCCAGCATCGAAAATGGCTCTTTAACTATTAGGTACGTAGCAAAATTGAACATTAATCGGGGGTAAATGGGCCCATCATGCCTCTGTGCTTCGGTACCACTACACACGCTACAACACTGGTAGTTGGGTTCCTGTGTGCTGACTTTCCTGACCTCAATCCAACCCTGGAGTCTGTGGATCGTGCCTCCTTCCATCAGTGACTCATTCAAGTGATTGGTAAGATCGCCCTCTGACATTGTATGGCTTGAATGACGTGAAAGTAAAGAGCCCAGCCCTGAAAGGTGGTAAAACATAAATCTCCCCATTTCGTTCCAAAATATATCTGCTTAGTAGTTATTTAGCCAGTCGCCTTTAGTCTCGCACCCAATTTCACTTTCCATTGTGAAGGACCTCGGCATCGGCTTGGGTTTCGTGTCATTAACCTTCAAGTGAGAAATGTGAATATGAAAGTAGAATATACCCATTTTGTGTTATATTTTTTTTAACATTTGAGGACAACTGCCCGGCTATACAGGCTTAACCCCATCTCAAACAGCCATGCCTAAACTCTTCGCAGCTACAAGTTTCAGCTTATCCAGGACAAAACCTCTTCCACCGAACCAAGAAGAGATCACAATTCACTCCATATTTATGATACCATCTTGGTCCCAGTTACCAAAAGAATTGACTGCTGAGTAACAGACCCCTCCTACTGGAAGGTCTAATTCTGGTACTAAAAGCAGGTGAGTTTCTTTGCCCCCGGGAAGCTATCCCATATATCATCATTTATCAGAAAGTCATGCCGCAGAAGCAAATCTTTCCTCTTCACAGCGACACTATCCTCCGAATTGACTGCTATATGCTTTGCACTTCTCCTTTTGTAGTAGTACTTTGTCTCCTCTTTTATTGCAGTGTTAAGGGATGTTTTCTCGGGCTGAGGGCTCTGAAGGAGCCCGCGGTAGCACGTAGAACTAAATAAATAAGGTAAGAACACAAATATTTTAAAACATCAAGTTACATTAAAAAATGTAGACTTTGGCGAATGGAATGAGTGTTTCTGGGCTGATGGGCCTGTTATCTTAGAGGTATTATATAACAAAAAACAATGTCTCTACTGGAAAATATTTAAAAACAAGACAAATGAAAATAGTGATATAAATCACAATCGGCAAGGGGAACAAAAGAAGGGAGACCACAACGTAAAAGTAGGGTGAAGTGAAATAAACTATAATTTTGTAAGTAGTTGAGGCACTACAATACATGATTATATAATGACAATAACACACAGGATAAGCACTAAGCGTATTAGTGAGAGTGGGCGGCGCAGTGACACAAAGGTGCGAAGAACGGCGATAACAAAGTAAGGATAAAGTGGTAAAAATTGCAAGTTAAATACAGTGTTTATGTACAAGCTATTCGGGTAAATAGATTGACCACAAAAGCGCCTGAGTTCTAGGCTGGGTAGTCGACGGCGTTTCGACCTGAATGATTGCATGGCTGTGTCTATGCCCAACACCATCCAGTGTCTGGAACAGGTGGTGGCAAGGTGGCTGAAGCCAGTATGGAATTTCGGGTCTTGTGTAAAGATGACCGGGACGATGCGTATTTGAAGATCTAGTGGTATGGTGTCAGATTTGAGGTAGTCTGTTAGCATTCGTGCGTGGAGGTCTCTATGAATTTGTTTTTTCTTGAGATTCTCAAGTTTCTCCAATAGAACCCTTGAAGATTTAGGGGCTTCTGCGAGGGAGTTGATGTGTGCAAAAGTAATGAAGGACCACTCGAGATGCGTTGGATGTAGTTTCCGTGTACGCGGGGGTCTCCCTAGAAGACATATTGTGTGTGTTAATCACATGATTGCAGGTCATCATCAGGACAATGGCCATACAATTTAAGGGTCATGCTCTATAGAAGGAAAGGGAGAATAGATAAACAACTGAGTGGTCCAAGGGAGAGGGGACATGGGATAAGAATAGTAATTTTATTAAGCTAAGTGGAAAATGCCTAACAAATAGAAGAGCGATACTCTGTTATCTTAGAGGGTTGCGAGAAAGGCAACATCGACAAGATATCTCGTTGGAAACAGCCACATTTCCAACTGAATGGAAAGAAGCGCGGGTCAAGCCACTCCTAAAGAAGGCGTCGGCGGACCCATCCGAATTGCAGAATTACAGGCCAATATCACTCCTCCCCTGTTGTGCGAAGGTTTTGGAAACCCTAGTGAACAAACAACTGTCCCAATATCTGGAACAAAACCACCACCTGGATCCCTCCCAGTCGGGATTTCGTACATCCCATAGTACAGAGGCTACATTGCTCGAAGTAACAGATACCATCAGGATGACACTAGACTGAGGGAGTCCAGTGATCCTCGTCCTCCTTGATCTGTCTGCGGCATTTAATACCATCTCCCACCGGTTGCTGCTAGACAGATTGAGGAGGATTGGGGTGGAGGGGTAAAGCTCTTGAGTGGATTCAGAGCTTTTTATTGGGACGTACACAGCTGGGATCATTCGTATCACAGACTAGTGGGATGGATAGGGGTGTTCCGCAGGGCTCAGTATTGAGCCCTACACTGTTCAACATTTATGTAACACCCCTGGCGGATAATATCAGAAGCCACGGGTTTGAGACCATCTCCTATGCGGACGATACACAGCTAATCGTCCCCATTGAGGATGATATTACATCACCTCAACGGAAATTAAGAAGCTGTATGTCCAGTATTGCCGTCTGGATGAGGAGGAACTTCCTACAACTTCTCAAAAAACGAAATTCTGCTTTTCGGAAAGGCTGACACAATCTGGTCCCCTGAGTGGTGGCCACCCGAGTTGGGCGAGCCTCCACCACCCAGGAAGTGGGCGAAGAATCTGGGTGTAAGGATTGATGATGAATTATCCATGGAAAAACAGGTCAAGATAGTGTCCGGTATGTGCTTTGGCACAATGAGGATGCTTAGGAAAATCTTTCCCTGGATTCCTTTGACAGCAAGGAAGACCCTAATCCAGTCACTCTTGGTGAGTCGACTGGACTATGGCAATGCGCTGCTGGTGGGTGCCCGTGAGGACCTACCAACGCGTCTACAGGTAGTGCAGAATACTGCAGCCCGCCTTGCCTTAAATAAGCCGCCACGAACTCCATCGGCCCCTATGCTGAACCAATTGCACTGGCTCCCTGTAAGGAAACAAGCCATCTTTAAGATGCTATGTGTGGCTTTCAAATCTCTTCAGTGGAAGGGATCTGTGTATCTCAGAAACAAACTCAGGTGGTATCAGCCGGTACGACAGCTAAGATCCAGTAATGCCAACCTTCTGTGTACTCAGAAAATACACAGAGCAAGAAAGGGTGGCAGAGCCTTTTGCCATCTAGTACCGAGATACTGGAATAAGCTGCCATTAAATATCAGGGCCTGCAGCGATTTACCTAGCTTTAAGAAACTTTTGAAAACTTGGTCGATTTAGGCGTTCCTGACTATGTGCCTTCTTCCGTAGCGCCGAGAGATCCCCTAGGGGATGATTCGCCCGCGCTTAAGAAATACACAAATAAATATATTTAGAAGAAATTTAAAAAGGTGTCTGCAGCAGATCAAGTTAGAAAGAGCAGAGGGGAAAGGAAATTGGCTGATAAATGAAGGGTTAATGTAAATATTAAAATGGCTTTGAATTAGTTGGTACTCTAAAAAGTTGTATCAGAAGTCAACTGAAGCAGAAAAATTGACTTTGTTTGCTACAGCGAAGATAATACCTTTTTGCTCTTTGGTAGTAATAATGTTTAATAGACGCAGCCTCTGAATCACGTAGATAAGATTGACGCCTTGAAGGTATAACTTGAAAGACGAAGATGAAAAGAAAAAAGTCGAATGCAGTTAATTAAAAAGTAACACCAGTTAATTAAAATGTTACACCAGTGCCAAGCTCTATGCCCGTAACTGCTGAATTTATTGGCATTTTAAAGACCAGACGGACAAAACGCTGAGTAAGGGACCGCTCATCCCATTTTGAAGAAATCATTTATGCAACCTGCTGTGCAAGTTAACTAGAGGCCAATGACCAACTTCCCCTTCTCAGTGTTCATTGATTTTGTTATTTTTATTTAAAGCACCCTTTGTTTAAATTAGAGCACCCTTTGTTTCTGGACCTGTTACAGAAGTGTATTCTCTCAAGACATAGGTCTGGTCAGTCCTTTGCTGTCTTTCAGTTGTCACTAACAAAGGCCTCTCCATCTAGCTGATCCTACTTGGGCGATCAGAAGACTTCGACACTTTGGAAACTAGTTTCCAGCTGAGGGGCTTCATGAAATAGTGGTATTATGCCAAGCTACATGCTGGTTTTATTTATTCCTAACGGAGATAGCTTAGCTGATATAATTTCCATTCTCAGCTCACTTATGGTGCCGATGCTACATGGGTCTTTTCTTACCTGTATGAATTAGGGCTCATGAAATAGCTCTTGATATGTTGATGGAAGGAATTCTATACTGTTCCAGCACATTTAATACCAAAGTGTATTCTGCCATTTCTGATTCTTGGAAAATCGGATCTAGCTCAAACACGGCTCTGCTTGGAAAGCATTTTCATCAACAGTGACGGGAAGGCACATATCCATCCTGCCATTGGTTTCAAAGTGGGTCCTCCTTGACCTTTCATGTCCCCTCAAGCACACTATTGAAATGATAGTTCTAGGTTTTTGTTGCTTCTCCAATACATAGCAAAAAACCTCTTAGCTGGCCAGTCTTATTTAGAACTCGGTAATAACTCTAATCAAAAAACATTTACTCACAACAATAGAATCTTGGCACACAAAGGACTTGTATTTTTTATATTTGTTTATTTATCAAAGCTTATTTTTGTAGTTATTTTTATTTTCAACAATATTTAAGATTCAGTTGTATAGGCGCAGCAATTATTACACAAAATGAACTCACTGTATTATTCGAAAAAAGAAAAACATTTTTTCACCTTTTGCAAACAATAGTATGTATTTACAATGACCCCCAAAAAAATCCGCTCATCATACTTCCATTCAATCCTATCATTCTACTCATACATACCAACTAACATACCACACCAATAAATACATAATAAAAAGACATCTGTGAAGAAATCCTACTTGCTAATTTAATATATATTGTAATAATCAATTCCACAATTTTGACCAAACAGAAGTCCATTTTTAATTTTGATTGTTTCTTTTTTTTTTGTCTGATCTTGGATAGAACTCAGATGCGTGTCATGGCCATGGCCATGCCTATACAACTGAATCTTAAATATTGTTGAAAATAAATAGAACTACAAAAATAAGCTTTGATAAATAAACAAATATAAAAAAGACAAGTCCTTTGTATGTCAAGATTCTATTGTTGTGAGAGAAGGTTTTTTGATTAGAGTTCTTACCGAGTTGTAAATAAGACAGGCCAGATGAGAGTTTTTTTTCTATGTACGGATTCCTTTTTCCCCCCTCCTCTTGGGCCTAAAAGCATTAGGGGGATACCTTTGTGCCCTTTTGGTTCTTGCTACATCTCCACCTTTTCTGTGTTTGACTCCATTGAGTTCCTTCTGCTGATCAGCATCTAAACGAAGTGCTGGTTTCGGTCATTTAATGCTGACTGAACATCTGATATTCGTAAGAACCTTGTTATCCCTCTGCATCAGCTGTGTAAGTTCCCATATCATGACGTCTCTTTCCAAGAAAGAGCCGCCTTTCATCGCTGTTGTTGTTGATACATAGCTAGTCGTGAAGCTCACTGGTACACCTGTTCCAGCGCTTCAACAGAAATTCTTTATAAATGACATCACTATCTACTACCACAATTACTAATCAAAACCAGGCCCATAAGAAACAGAGCAGCTGAAACAGGAGGCAATTGGATCTAATATGTTGTTTTTAAACTCTTTTCAATAAACAAGACCAGCTTGTCATTTTAAAGGTTTATTTTAAAATTCTCAAAATTGCATAAATTCAATTAGCTTTTTATTAATATCAGCATTTATTTTTAATAAGTAAGCTTTATTGCATTAATCATTGGCTCAAAAACTGACAGTTTAACTCAGCATAAAATAATGAATTAAAGAAAACATAGCCCTAGACCCTAAGTTAGCTTTCTGACCTGAAAGGGAAAATAAATGAATAAACAGTTGAATGCTTACAAGTCCATGGGAAATCGAACAGCACTTTGCCCTCAGGAATCAGTCAGCCCCGATCCCTTCAAGAGGCCAATTTTTATACCCTATTTGCTCGATAATCTAACTAAAATGTAATTCTTTCTGAAAATTCAGCATTCTGATTGGTTGCTGTCTGTCAAACCACCAAAATCACTACGTCCAGGGTGTGAGCGTCACCATGCCATTGTCCATTGACATAGAGTGACATCAGCTTCCGAGTGTCTTTGCAACAAATTAAAAAGTTGCTTCTCTGACTTCCACCAGAGCTCGACAAAATCATCCCTGCCATTTCCTCGGCCTTGAGCAAAGAACATCCTGAGCAGTCCGTGAACAAGTTCCATTGTCAGAGGAACCACCGTTTTTTTTCAAATGTCAGAGCCACAGTCTTTTCAACGAAATAAGCAAATTAAAACTCTCCATGGAAAGTTTCCAAGATGACTGCACTTGGCTCCAACTCTGCTCACGTACAGGCCGACCAACTTCTCTTCAGAATCAGAACCAAAGTTAGGCCTCAAATTACATTTAGGCCTATTATTTAAACAAACACAAAAAGAGTGATTAATTCAAGTAAAACAAACCCTTCTGTTCCCCACCCTTCCCTGCTAGTGATTAACCCATTAATAAATGACAACTAGCAGAAGCAAACAAATAAAGCAGCACATAAAATATCTACCATTCTTCATATAGTCCAGCTTTATGAATCTGAAAGAATTAAAAGATGATTAAATGATACACACAGACAGTCACAACATAAGACAAACATGTAAGCACATATAATAAAGCACATGCCATGAATAATCAGCCGCATTTTAATAGTGACAAAGACAATAGGACAAACATGACAAACAAAACAATGTTAATCATGTGTTACAAAACAGATTTGCAAATGCAACAAGAGCACATGTAATTAGTTCCCGCGTGTTCATGTGTGGTGCAAACTTAATCTAGATTGGATTAATTAACATATAGCACACAACATTAGTATTTTTATTCAATGTTATGGAAGTATGATTTTGCGAGTCTAAATAAATTTAATTTCAAACCTCGCTCCATCAACTCCCTCATCTGGTGATTAACTAATCACCACACCATACCTAAAATTTAGCAAAATGTTATTTCAAAGAAAATGGTTCAATTTCATTCTGTTAGTATTTCTAAAAGCTAGTTTCAGCAGAATCTTTGCAACTCTCATATTGAGCCCTGCGCATCTCCTCTAGCTCAATTTCCTTCTCTTGTTCTTTCTTTAATTTGTAAATCCTTCTCTTTTCCTTCATTTGCTTCTTTCTTTTGTGTATCATACAACTGATCTTTGTCAAAATTATTACAAAAATTATTACGAACAAAGGTGTTAGAATCTTGCCAAGAATTGAACTACCAATTTCTTGAAACCAGGTTTTGATTGCTTCAAATCTTTTTGAAAGACGTTCTGAAAAATCATTCTCTTCTAGGGGAACTATTTCCGAATGCATCTCCGTGATGTTTCTAATGTACATTTCAATATTCTTACTTTCGTCTGGTATGTAGGTACAGCAGTGCTGTACATGTAAGATGCCACAGACTCCTCCCTCTTTTGCTAGGAGTATGTCTAATGCAAGGCGATTTTGCATCACCATAGATCTAATCGAGATAACCTCAACATCTAATAATTGGAAACCACCTGCTGTGTCAGTGGACAGTCTGTCAACAATTGTGGACAATTTTCTTATTCTTCCTGCGTTCAGGGTTATACCAACTATGGGTATCACTGCTTCAAAAATATCTCCCAAAATCTCTGTGAAACTTTCTCTTTTAAATCTGTTGCATGATTACTAATTTCAAAAGACCCCTCTGCATTTCTGTCAACATGAAAAACCTTTGGGAAAACAAGCCCAACAAAACATGTCCCATACCAGTGGTCTGGGAGATTATAATAGGCTTTATCTCCACAAATAAAATAAATCCCAGGAAAAATTGGATCTATACCACCTTTAAATCCCCATCCTCCCATGATCTGATAAGTATCTTCACAGTTGCTAGCTCCTACAAAATAATTATCAAAAAGTGTGTTGTCTCTTCTAATACAAAGCTTACCACTAATTGGTTTATCTATGTGAATTGCAACATTATCAAAAGATTTGCCATTTAACTTCTCATCTTCTTTCTGCCAGAATTTTGATTTAGTCTGTTTGACCATCTCGTTCCTTTTATAAATTGCCCTTCTCTCCTCAACAAGGTTCAGGAAATTCTTTTCCTCAGCCCTCAATTTGCAAGTTAGATTATTTCTATAAGCATATTCATAGGTGAGCTCATTAGTAACTAGGAAAAATTCCCTCATCTGTTTAGCTTTCTTATGTTTATTTAAAGCATTCTCTATTCTCAGGTTAGCAAAGATTTCATCATAATTTGAATAATAATATTCCAGGCGACCAGTTTGATAAAATAAGCTAGCTATCACACTGCAAGTTATGCCATAAGTAAGAGGAAGCATATTGTATGTCACTCCCTCAGAAACAGAAGCAGGCAATTTTACACAAATATAGCAGTCTTTGACTCCCATGACCTTAACATATTCTCCCAAAAGCCTTGAAAATGTATTGCTAGAAAAATCACCAACAGATCTATCTTGATGAATTTCAGGTCTGTGATCAATTATCTTGTTAGCTTTGTTTGTTGCACCATGTTTGTCTTGACTAACTGAAGCTTTGCTTGTCATGTTAACCTTATGCCCCTCTTTATCAATCCCAAAAGGAAAAACAAGCATTTGCAATGCAATAGGTCTCGCATTAGGAAAGTTTGAGCTATTGGTCTTGTAAATGACAAATGTTTTATTTATGTGTTGGTTTTGAAAATAGCGAAATTAATAGCTTTGTCATTTACAATGCTAATAGTTTTAACTTTCGCAAATGTGATACCTATAGCATTTGTAATGCAATGTGTTGTATTTACGTGACTTAGATGTATTGATATTAAAAATAACAATGGCTTTTAATTTTTTTTTATTAATACTTAAATAAAAGTTATTGTGATTTATAATGGCAATAGATTAAACTTTTGTAAATAACTTTTGTGAAGATTATGTTCAGTGTATTTGAACAGCCTATTAAATGGGAAGAGAAGTAAGGCATGCCTTCAGGATACTAAATCATATATATTTGTCAATAATGCGGCAAATAATGGTATAAATAAAACTCAAATATAAAAGACATCTTAGATATACACACTTTAGGAAACTGGAAAAGAGATACCCTAGACAGCCTGGCATAGCTGCTCCGGAAGGGCAAGAGTAGAAGCAGATCGCTCCTGATCACCAGCCAATATTATGTTTATTAGGATACCCCTGTAATCTCAATATTGTGAAGATAACACTCCATTTGGGGGAGTTTCACTTTAAGAGACTGTAACATTCATATGGTGTATGACTAACTAAAACTAGCACTCAGTAATTGCTGCAGCACTCTCACTAGAGCACTCGCAGTGCCGCAGCACTCCCTCTCACTAGAGCACTCACAGTGCCGCAGCACTCCCTCTCACTGGAGCAATCATTCACTGCTGTAGCACTCTCTCTCACTGTAGCAATCATTCACTGCTGTAGCACTCTCTCTCACTATAGCACTCACAGTGCTGCATCACTCTCTCTCACTGGAGCACTCAGTCACTGCTGCAGCACTCTCACAAGAGCACTCGCAGTGCCGCAGCACTCCCTCTCACTGGAGCACTCATTCACTGCTGTAGCACTCTCTCTCACGTTAGCACTCATTCACTGCTGTAGCACTCTCTCTCACTGTAGCACTCATTCACTGCTGTAGCACTCCCTCTCACTGTAGCACGCAGTTACTGCTGCAGCACTCACTAGAGCACTCACAGTGCTGCATCCCTCTCTCTCACTGGAGCACACAGTCACTGCTGCAGCACTCTCACAAGAGCACTCGCAGTGCCGCAGCACTCTCTCTCACTGGAGCAATCATTCACTGCTGCATCCCTCTCTCTCACTGTAGCACGCAGTCGCTGCTGCAGCACTCTCTCTCACTGTAGCACGCAGTCACTGCTGCAGCACTCACTAGAGCACTCACAGTGCTGCATCCCTCTCTCTCACTGGTGCACTCAGTCACTGCTGCAGCACTCTCACTAGAGGACTCGCAGTGCCGCAGCACTGTCTCTCACTAGAGAACCCACAGTCACTGTGCGTGAGGACGGCTAACCCCACTACTAAGGCTGTGTCCGAGAGGCCGGGTAACCCCACCACAGAGGCCGTGTTTGACTCTGTCTGAGAGGCTAGACTCTGGGCGTAGAGTAACTCCACCACCACCAGCCAGTGTGTGTCTGAGGGGCCGGTCCCCGGAGCCTTCTCTGGGGAAGACTTTCCACCTAGCCCACGAGATAAAGCTGAGCCTCTATCTCTGAGAAAAAGTGAGGTAAGAGCACCGCAGCCACCATTGTTCCCTCTTCCTCCCCCTGAAACACAGGAAGCCGCATGCCAGGAGGATTCAAAGGTCATTAAAAAAACACTGGATGAATCTGAGGGAAGTACACAACTCAAGCTCGGCTATTTTTTGGCCTGGCCCAGGCCCACCACCGCAGTCAGTGCAGCACCCTCGGTGCCCGCAGCAGTGCAAGCGCTGCGTCAGTGTGTGACCCTGGGAGCCTGCTCCAGTGAAGGGCGCCCACACGTCACTGAGGCTGGAGGACCCCAACACAAGCTGCAGGAAACCCCCGAGTTGTGTGACCATGTTTTCAAAGTAAACCGGAGAGTAGCACTCACTGATAGTACCATCTCTTACCTTCTCTTATTTCATGGGCTTAGATATGGCAGCGGCGCTTTATGAAGCGCTATGTGACGCAGGAGTTATTATTACCTGAGGAAGGAGGCGAAAAGGCGCGGTGAATGGAGCTGGGAGTAGCAGGCATTGGGGCTGAGGTACAAAAGGGAGTAGGTCAGGACAGCACAGGGTAGAGGTGAAGGGGGGAAAGGAGGAGGAGGGAAGAAAGGGCAGAACCGGCTGGGAAAATGTATGGCGATGTGGGGGCAGGAAGAGCAATGGGCTGCGAAGGTTGATGGAGCGGAGCAGCCGGGGAGAGGTACAGGCATGGAGGGGTGCAGACCGAGACATGTGGGCAGAAACAGGGAAAGGGAACTGTGCGGCCAGGAAACGGTATGGGCTCGGAGAGCTGTGCGCTGGGAGAAGGGCTGACAGATAACTACGGGTTGGGAACAGGCTGGGAGACCTGCTGGCAGGAAGAGGTGTTGCAGGCTTCGCCGTGAAATGGATCCAAAAAAAAATATTTTTGTTACCCATGTTCTGAAGTACTTCCTTCGTTTTCATATGACTGTGATTGTGTTTGCTATCCGGTTGCTTTAATACTTGCACATGTGGAGTGAGACATTCAGATTCAGGCACCCGATTGTGGAACTTTTGTCTTCACAGCCTGCATTTCATCACAAATACAACTACCTTTAAAAACGAGTCCTCACCGCCTTCCCTCGGACGGTCCTGGTGGGCAAAATCCAAGTCACAGGGGCAGTCCGAGCCTGGAGAAGCGAGCTCCGTGTGCCGGCGTCGCTGAAAGCTGATCTTGCGGCGACCCGGAAGCTCTTGCCCGGCCGGCCAATCCGCTCGCGGCCGACCGGAAGTCCCGCCTCCCGAGGTCCGCGAGCTGCGAGCTACCGGCGCATGGAGCGCCCTGACGTCCGGGGTAGCCCGGGTCCCCAGGAAGGGGCCGGGGAAAAGGAGGAGTGTGGCGCCTGTTGCGGGGCTCCTCTGACCTGAGGGAGCCCCGATTTAGAGGATGAGACGCGCCGCGCCGTGAGGAGCCCCGCCGGAAGAGCGCAGTCGGTGAGTGGGGCCCAGGGCTGATGTGAAGTGCGTGCGTGCCTGTGTGTATGCCTGGGGGGGTGGGGAGGTGGGAGTGTGTGCGCGCGTGTGTGCGTGTGTGCGCGAAGGAAAGTGTGTGCGCATGCGTGACTGTGTGTGATTGAGAGAGAATGTGAGGTAGGGGATAGTGTGCCTGTATGTGTCCCTGTATGTGTGCCGTATGCCTGCGTGTGCATGCGCGCGCCTGTGTGTGTGTGTGTGTGTGTGTGCGTGCGTGCATGCAGAGGGGTGGGGGCTGTCTGTGTCTGTGTGAGAGCCAGGGCTTGCACCACGCATGCGCAGCTATCAGACGCTCGCTCCCGAGGTGAAATCCGACCTCGTCAAAGCGCGCGTCTGGTAGCTGTCCACTCTCCTAAATACGGGCCGCATAAGTTGTCGAGCTGATGCATTCATGCTTCGCATGAATGCAACATCAGCTCGACCTAATAACAGCTAAACTTAACAAGAGCAGAATTAATATGAGCACACACACCAGAGTCATCTTACAGCATCTCTTGAAAATTGAATATTTGGTAGTACTATGTGTCATAGCATAAGGCATTTTTTTTTTTTCAAAAATGGAAAACAAATTTTTTTAAAAATATTTTTCTTTCAAAAAGTAACTAAACACCCCCTTTAAATTTTTTTTTTTTTTATAAACCCTTCTAACAAGTTTTCTTCGACCTTGCGTCACGCTTTTTCTTCAATCTTCGACCTAATGTCTCCTAACACAATTTCTTCGGCCTTATGCCAGTGACCTAAACTTAACCCTAAACTCCAGATTCTTAACATATCAGTGTCTCAATCATTATCACTGTTTTCCTCTACTTCTTCCTGACTACTGCTACTTATTTCAATTATAGGTGGCACTATTATATAAGTCCATTCAGGTGACTTATATTTTTGATTTGGTTTCAGAACTCTCTTTGTCCTTCTAGAAACCACTTCTATTTTTCTTCCTTTCTCTACTTTCCCTTCAGGGTCTCCTTGACTTGAGATCTCATTTACTTGCTCCTTTGACCTTTTCACTAATCTGACCTTTAACCCTTTGTTTTCTGTTGGCCAGCTATCTCCTTTTCTCAGAATTTTCCTTTTTGGCTCAGTCACATTACATTCCGATTTCCAAGACCTCTTCAGTTTTTCTTTCAAAGAAATTGGATCACTATCTCCAGAGTCACTGTCAGAAACTTGAACCTTTGACCCGGTATCTTCTCTAGTCAGCGACTTCACTCCGTTAGGAACATCACTTTTTCTTCCGTCACTGGTACTTGGTAATTCGTCCTCCTTCTCCTCTTCAATCACCTTCAACTTCCCAGATCCAGAATTTTCGTTCCTGCTTTCAGAGTTCGTCTGCCTTTCGATACTCTCCTGGTCTTTATTCTGAACTTGATTAAACTCTTTTATTGTTTCTCTTTCTCCTTCACTTTCTTTGTCAGATTCAACAATTATCAGATCATCATCACCTTCAGAACTGATTTCAATGATTTCCAAATTCTTTCTAATCAAATCTCCATTTACAGTCTGTTCTTCCAGATGTCGACCTCCCTGTCGATCTTCAGTATCTGGAATTACTTCTGCTTCTTCTTCAGAATCTGAATCATCTGTCTTGTCACTCTCTTCATCAGAGTTATCAGGTGTAGGTATCGGAATGGTGTGACTTGGATGTATCCACCTCTTCAATCCTCTACACTTCACTGCATTTGTTGTTACAAGTATCACCTGTCTAGGTTTCTGCCACTTCGGCACCAAACAGTTTCTTCTCCGGTGAACTTTTGTTCTAACCCAATCTCCAGGTCTCAAATCATGTGTCTGTACTTTGTCCTTTGATTGTACCTCAGTTCCCACCTGATTAGACACAGAAGTTACTATGTCAGACAAAATTTTACAGTATTCCAAAACAGCACTGTCATTTATGCTCAACAATTTTCCCACTGGTACAAAAGCTTGTCTCATGACTCTACCCATGATAATTTCATGAGGACTTAGACCTGTCTTTTTATCAGGAATACTTCTCAAAATCATTAGAACAAGTGGAAGAGCATCTGTCCACTTCATGCCTGTATCAAGACACATTTTCCCAATTCTGTTCTTAATTGTTCCATTAATCTGCTCAACCACCCCAGATGCTTCTGGTCTGTATGCACAATGTATTTTCTGCTCAATGTCTAGTGCTTCACAAATCAATTTCATGAGATTGTTATCAAAATGTCCTCCTCCATCACTCTCAATAGTGACAGGAAAACCGTATCTTGGTATTATCTCTCTAAGAAGTAATTTTGCTACTGTAACTGAATCACAATGACGTGTGGGAAATGCTTCTACCCATCTTGAAAATAAACAAACAATTACCAGAACGTATTTCAAGCAGTTGTGCATAGGCATTTCAATGAAATCCATCTGTAACCTAGTGAAAGGGCCACCCTCCCGACCTATGATTCCAGTTCCCACAATTGATTTCCTGTTTGGGTTCATTTGTTGGCAAGTCGCACACCTCTGACAAAGAGATTCTGCAATTGTCCTGAACTTGGTATTAAACCATGTTTCTTTAAAAAGTCTGATCATTGAATCTCTTCCAATATGACCAGGACCATGATACAATCTGGCCATGTCAGCAATCATACAATTTGGTAAGACCACCCTGCCATCTTTGTATGTCCAAACTCCATCCTCATCTCTTGGCCTACACTCTGCTTTCAGCCATGTATCTTTTTCCTAATCATCAGCTTCATTTTGCAAATCTCTAATTTCCTGCCATGTTTCAACAACAGATGTTAGCATCACTGAACTTGAACCACCTTCCTTGTTTTTTTTTCCCATTAAATACATCATTCCTCCCACAGAATTTTGCCATTTCATCTGCATAATTGTTGCCTTTGGTGATAAAATCTTCACCCTTTTGATGTGCTGCGCATTTTACCACAGCAATTTCTTTTGGTAGCTGTATACCATCAATCAATCTTTTAATGAAAATTGCATTTTTAATAGGAGAACCTGCTGATGTCATATAGCCTCTCTGAGACCAGAGCTGTCCATAGTCATGCACAACTCCGTACCCATACTGGCTGTCTGTAAAAATGGTAACCCTCAAATTTTCTGAAATTTCACAGGCACGAATTAAAGCAATTAATTCAGCCACCTGTGCTGAACGAATTCCTTCAAGACATGAAGCTTCCTTAACATCTGCTACTGTGCAGACTGAATACGCAGCTTTCAACACACCTCCTTCTGATCTTAAACAGGAGCCATCCACAAAAAGGACTAAATCAGATTCAGGTAAAGGTACATCTTTGATATCTTGCCTTGGCTTGGTGCAATATTCCATGTCATCCAAGCACTCATGTTCTTCAAATTTTTCATCAACATTCTTAGTATCAGGCAACAGTGTGGAAGGATTTAAATTCACACACCTTGCTATTGACACATTATCTGCTCCTAAGATAGTTTTCTCGTACTTTGTTAATCTGCTGCTCGTAAGGTGTTGTGTTTTACTTCTGGTAAGAAGAATTTCAACTGAATGTGGAACATAAACTTTCACAGGAAATCCCATTATGATCCCTTCACTTTGTTCCAAGCTAACACTTGTTGCTGCAACTGCTTTCAAGCAACCTGGTAATGCTTTTGCAACTGGGTCAAGAACTGCTGAAAAATATGCAATTGGTTTCCTCAAATTACCATGTCTCTGAATTAACACAGACAAGGCACATCCCTCTCTTTCACTGCAATATAGCTCAAAACCCTTGTCATAATCTGGCATGCCTAACGCTGGTGCTTCACACAAGCATCTTTTCAGTTTTTCAAAGGCTTCTAACTCAATGTCATTAAGTACAATCGGGTCTTTTACATCTGATTTTGTCAGTCTCTGCAGTGGCTTTGCAATTACTGAAAATCCACTGATCCATTGTCGACAGTAACCAACCATTCCCAGAAACATTCTCATCCGTCTCTGAGTTGTTGGAGGTCGACTTGCTCGAATCATTTTGATCCTTTCAACCGTCACTTTTCTCGTTCCCTTTGCAATTCTGTGACCAAGGTATTTCACTTCTTGCTTACAAAACTGCAACTTTGCAGGTGACACTTTGTGTCCTTCATCTGCCAAACGATTTAACAGGGTAATGGTATCAGCAACACAATTTTCTCGTGTTTTGGCTGCCACAAGCAAATCATCGATGTACTGTACCAATGTGGAATTACCAGGCAACACCAAATCTTCCAAAGATTTCTTTAATAACTGATTAAAGATAGATGGACTCTCAGTATACCCTTGAGGAATACGACACCATGCCAGGATCTTATTTTGGAATCTGAAAGCAAAAATTTGCTGACTTTCTGGGTGTAAAGGAACAGTAAAGAAGGCATTACACAGGTCAATGACTGTGTACCATTCTGCATCATGTGGAATCTGATAAAGAATTACTGCAGGATTTGGAACAATTGAACAACATGGAACAACAATCTGATTGATTTTTCTCAGGTCCTGAACAATTCTATATGTTCCATTAGGCTTTTTAATACCCATAATTGGTGAATTACATGGGCTGCTCTCAATTTCTTTTAACACACCTTGACTTATGAATTTTTCAATCACTGGAATGACACCCTCTATTGTCTCAGCTTTCATTTTATACTGGGGAACATTTGGAAAATCAATTCCCTGCTTAACAGTGATTTTTACTGGATCAATATTTTTCATAAGACCCATTTCATTTCCTGTTAGGTCCCAAATTGCTGGATTAACTGGCTTTTTGAGTTCTTCTGGCAAATCATTTTTATCAAATACAGAAAACAATGAAGTTTTCTCTTCAACCATCAGCATAGTCAATTTATAAAGCCCATCTTCTTCTGCTGTTTGTATTTCAATGCCATCTGGTGAGCAATATATTCTGCAATTCATCTTGCATAATATATCACGACCCAACAGGTTCACAGGACTGCTGTCACAATTTAGAAATCTGTGTTTGTCTTTGTAGTTCCCTATTTCTACTTTCACTGGTTCTGTCAAGCTTGTTTTAATTTGATGATTAGCTACACCCACAACTTGGATTGATTCACCAGAGAGAGGAAGGTTTTCTATTTCTGCTGATCTAACAGTAGAACGGGTAGCACCTGTGTCCACAAGAAAAGTGATATCTTTGTCATTCACTTTACCATTCACAAAAGGACCAGACTGATCTACCTCAAGAGCGGGTCCAAGCACACACTCTTCTTCCTCTCTCAGGCACCGTCATGAGTAATCTTCTGAAGAATCACTCTCACCTTTGTCTTGTAACCAAAATTGAGAAACATTTGACATGTTAACTTTTGACACATCTTTGATCAAATTACTTCCACAGAAACCTGTTTCAGGAGAAAATCTCTGTGTGTTAGCTCTACCAGGACAAGGTGCTTGAGGTATCTGACTCTGCTGAATTTGATTCTGCTGTACCTGATTCTGCTGCTGAAACTGGCCTTGCTGTATTTGGCTCTGCTGATTCGCTACCTGTCGCTGTAGCTGTCGCTGTTGACTCAATTCATTTAATTGCTGTTGTAGCTGTTGCTGTTGCTGCTGATTTAACTCACACTGCACCTGTGGATTCAATGAATTATTTTTAAAATTTCTGGACGGGTTTTTACACTCTCGTTTCCAGTGTCCAATTTCGCCGCAATTAAAACATGGGAGCTTTTGTTTCAGTTCTTCAACATTTACATTAAATTTTGGCTTATTATTATTAAAATTGTTTTTGAATTTCCCCTGATTCTGCTGCTGCATGGAGGTTAACTGCTGTTGCTGTTCTGCTACCTTCACTTGTGCCCACATCGCCTTCTCCTTGAGATTTTTCTGCTTCGCATCTATCTCATCACTGCAATATTTTGCCTTTCTCAGGATGTCATCAACTGAAAGTGCTTGCCAGCACACAATTCCATTTCTAATCATGTCTCCAATTTCAGGTCTCAGGCCATATACAAATCTGTATATAAAGTGGCTCATGTCTTTCTCACTTAATTTTTTATAGCCACTATACTGTTTAAAGACTAACCGTAACCTTTCATAAAATGAATGAACTGATTCTTTTGGTTCCTGATTTGTTCTATCAATTTTGACCCAATCCACTTCTTTTGGGGGATTTTTCCCTTTCAACCAATAAATCACTTTATTATAAATGTCCATGACATCCTTTGCAGGTGCACCTGTAACTAGATCTCGAGGAAGTTCTTATTTTGGCCAATCTATAGAAATCTTGCATTCTGTCCAGAGATCTGATGGGACAACAATGTCAAAGAATCCATCCAGATCAATCCACAGAACTTTTGATACTTTTATAAACCTGTCTACCTGTCGGTACCACTCGACTGGCTTTTCTCTCAACCTTGGAAAATCATTAGTAAACAGGAGAATATCCTGTCTAGACCAAGGAACATGTACATACCCTCCTCCAGCTATTTCCCTCATTGGAAATTCAGAAACAACATCATCTCTTGATTTTTTTTCCTGATCTTTCTTAGACCATTTCATTCTCCATTTACCTATTTCACCTAATTTTCTGAGAAAACTTATTAATTCTCTTATATGTGTAATTCTTCCTGCAGTGTTTAGATTGTCAATGTCCCTTTCAGAGAAATCCACTCTGTAATGTTTTTGCAAATGTTTCTGTTTACTCAAATCAATTTCTAATTCAGCAGCCATTTCTTCCAGTTGTTCATACCTATTTTTTGTTTTCCACTGAATACTTTTACAGATGAACAACAATTCATCATCCTGATACAATTTCAAATTGTCAGTACCAATTGTGCCAATGATTAATTCTTCCAGATCAGCTTTTAATTTAGCAACATCAAGTTTTTTATAATCAGGAACTTCAGAACTCATTCCATTTTGAGTTGATTCCATTCTGTTCAGACTTTTCTCAGACAGACCTGAATCTGAAACTGCCACTGATGGTGCTTGTGAATTCGAAAATTTTTCATTTAATGTTAAATTTGGCATCATAGATTTTTCTCTATGAATCTCTGAAAGTTCTGAATAAAATCTCTCAGCAACCTTTTGAATTTCTGCATTTAATGGAACTGTTAAAGCTGTTTGTCTATTTATTCCCTGATCAAAAACTGGTACAACAGGACCAATAGTAACTGGTACTGTTACTGCTTCCATGCCTTTTGTCAATTGTTGAATTAAATCTTCCTTCGCTCTGTTGTAATTAGAAATTTCTGGAATGCTAATAGGTATTCTTTCTTGATTTTTCACAAAATTAATTTCCTGTGAGACTCTGCTCTCTCTGGATGTACTACAATTATTTACTGATCCTATTCTTTCACGTAATTTCAAAAATCTGGGAGAACCTTCTTCAGCTTCTCTAGGAGGTGCACTTGGAGAGGTTTCTGTAGAAACTCTCGGGGTAGATTGGGTACCTGCTTGATAAGGTGGCGGTTTGTGTTTGGTTGCATAAATATCTTCTAAAACTGCATCATCTAATTCTTCATCAATTCTCCTACCAGCTACTTTTCCTTGTAAATCTTTAGTAATCATTATTCTCACTGGATACAGACCCTCATACATGTTTGCCTTTCTCCAGCGTTTTACTTTTTCTTCATGCGTTTCTCTATTTACAACATATTTTGAATATTTAGGTGCTGTACATTTGCTTTCGCGTTCAAGTTCCATCATCTCAACCTCCCATTCAACTAAGGCTTCAAATTGTGTAGGTCTTGGCTTTGGCACAAGATCCATCATTTTTCCTCTTAAATTTTGTAAAACTTTCAAATTAAATGACCCATCTTCTGGCCAGGCTAGTACACCATCATTTTTGGTATAATGCATCCAATTATCAAACCAAATTACAGTATGGTAGCCATATTCGCCTTCCATATAGGCTGCTGGTGTTTTGTACTTATGAAGTAATTTACCACCACGTGTTTCAATTTTCTTGTCAGGCTTAAAATAATTTTTCACCTTTTGAAACCATGAAGGCTTCTTCTCATAATCATCCCAATAACTCATATTTGTAATACAATGCTTTACTGTAAAAAAATATTCTAACTGTTATTACTGCTATAACTTTTATTCAATTTATAATTATAAAGGTAACTATATATTATTTGCTTTTTATTTACTAAACTCCAATCACCTTTGCTGCTATTGTTAAATAATCAGGATAGCTGCTTGCTGAAATATCCACTTTTTAATGTTATGGCTAAAGTTAAAAATCAATCAGTTATTAAAATAAATCTCTGAGCATTGGAAATAGGCCGAGGAAATTAAACACTCGGAAGAAAATAAACAATATGCATCAGCACGAGTGTGGCTGCACAGCGCTCAGCCAACCACAGTGCCTGCTAGAGTCCTAACCAATCAGGTTGCAGCCTTCTTATGACGTTGCGGCGTCCTCAGCCAACCAGGACACAACTCTTCTCTGCAATAAAAACAAATCAACCTCAACCAAGGCCCCTAATTTAAAATTTACATTCAGGAAGCGTAGCGCGATTTCACTATCACTTCATAGTCAGCGCTCATCACTTATAGCCAGCGCATAATAAAACACGAAGCTCTGACCAATCAGGTCGCGGCTCCTCACACGTGACTGCACGTTACAGCCAGCTCCTCTGTGACACTCGGGAGACTCATGCCCAATCCCAGCGCGGCTCACTAAGCCCCACCCAATGGCTCACAAAGCTTTAACCAATAAGGTCGCAGCCCTTTGTGTGACGCTGCGCGTCAATAGCCAATGGGTGCACGACTCCTCAATGACGCATTGAAACAAAGGGCGTCTCCTTCTATGACGCGCACTCTTTACATCCGCAGTCAGTTTCCCTCCACACGCGCTCTACTTAGTACATGCAACACCCGAGGCTAGTACATATCTCGATACCACCCACCAGAAGCAACATCAATTATTTAATACGGGGACATCTACTCACGAAGACTCGCCCAATCAGAGCACAGCTCCTCTGACTAAGACACGAAGCGGAGCTTCGCCCAATCAGAGCGCGGCTCTACCTATGACGCGACGGCGTTTTTAACCAATGGGAGCGCGGCGGCTGACGTAGACAGCCGCTGCAGCTGATAGCTCTCCCACTCGCTCCTTAACAGTTCCCCTCCTTCACAAAATGCAAAAAAACAAAGCGATCTGCCGGCTAAATGTAAATACAATGAAACAGACTTGTGCAGAAACAGGTTTAAATGAAAACTGAGCGCGCATTGATAGGCGTGTTGTCAAAAGGATAACGATCAAAATCTAAAAAGAATTACTTATTAAACAAACAATATTTCAAACATTGATCGCGTTTCAACCAATGAGAGTGCTTCTTTGCTCCGACACTCCAGGGCACATTCACCAATCAGAGCGCGACGGACTCTGACGTATGCAGCAGCTGCGGCTGCAGGCTCTCCCCACACGCTCTCACTCCTAAAACAGCCCCTCCCTCACAATTTTCGATCGGGGCACTTTTAAATGGATTTAAATAGCGTGCAATGCCTTAAAATGGATTTAAAAAGCGCAAAACACCCTTAAATGCTTTAAACAGCACAGACTTCACCTAAAGACTTTAGAGCGCTCTACAATATTTTAAAATAGCACATTCTTTACCATGAGGGCTCAAAAACGCTTTCCTATTACTTTTTGAATGCAATTAATAACTACATAAAGGAAACCATTTGTCTACTTCTCTAACAAAGAGATAGTTTTATGCACACATTCAAGGATACGTGGAATAGACAACGCTATTCTCACAGAATATTTTCATTTGCCAATAGAGTAATTCTTACCCTACCCTTCTAACAGATCTCAATCATTCACGCACTTCCAGACAGAAAACCCTGATCATGCACACACGAATTCTTGGCAGGACTTGAACCAACCACAGAAAACATCAGGCGTTGATAAGAATAGACGACGCTATCTCACCCTTCTCTCAAGCTTGAATAAATCCTACTACTCTTTTCACAGAAAGTTTTAAAACAGGCAACAAGTCCCTATGCTTAATGCTACAATTTCATAGGCAATCCTCACTATACATTCAACCATGCACATCTATGTTCCCTAAACTTGTGTTGTACGTCCACAACACGTGATATATTCTATACCACAATTTTGAAACAGACAAATGCACTGTGTAACTCTTCTAGCTACACTACTCTTGCCATGGCAAACCAGGAATTTTTCACAGCTGGAAAAACCCTTAAAGATTACATACTACACATAACAATCTGACAAAATCAAAAACCCAACATTTGTTAAACATCAATCCTATGTCTATACCTACATATATGTAACATGTATGTCAAAAACAACATATAACCATCCTCTGCTACCATAAATTGTTCCAGCGCTTCAACAGAAATTCTTTATAAATGACATCACTATCTACTACCACAATTACTAATCAAAACCAGGCCCATAAGAAACAGAGCACCTGAAACATGAGGCAATTGGATCTAATATGTTGTTTTTAAACTCTTTTCAATAAACAAGACCAGCTTGTCATTTTAAAGGTTTATTTTAAAATTCTCAAAATTGCATAAATTCAATTAGCTTTTTATTAATATCAGCATTTATTTTTAATAAGTAAGCTTTATTGCATTAATCATTGGCTCAAAAACTGACAGTTTAACTCAGCATAAAATAATGAATTAAAGAAAACATAGCCCTAGACCCTAAGTTAGCTTTCTGACCTGAAAGGGAAAATAAATGAATAAACAGTTGAATGCTTACAAGTCCATGGGAAATCGAACAGCACTTCGCCCTCAGGAATCAGTCAGCCCCGATCCCTTCAAGAGGCCAATTTTTATACCCTATTTGCTCGCTAATCTAACTAAAATGTAATTCTTTCTGAAAATTCAGCATTCTGATTGGTTGCTGTCTGTCAAACCACCAAAATCACTACGTCCAGGGTGTGAGCGTCACCATGCCATTGTCCATTGACATAGAGTGACATCAGCTTCCGAGTGTCTTTGCAACAAATTAAAAAGTTGCTTCTCTGACTTCCACCAGAGCTCGACAAAATCATCCCTGCCATTTCCTCGGCCTTGAGCAAAGAACATCCTGAGCAGTCCGTGAACAAGTTCCATTGTCAGAGGAACCACAGTTTTTTTTCAAATGTCAGAGCCACAGTCTTTTCAACGAAATAAGCAAATTAAAACTCTCCATGGAAAGTTTCCAAGATGACTGCACTTGGCTCCAACTCTGCTCACGTACAGGCCGACCAACTTCTCTTCAGAATCAGAACCAAAGTTAGGCCTCAAATTACATTTAGGCCTATTATTTAAACAAACACAAAAAGAGTGATTAATTCAAGTAAAACAAACCCTTCTGTTCCCCACCCTTCCCTGCTAGTGATTAACCCATTAATAAATGACAACTAGCAGAAGCAAACAAATAAAGCAGCACATAAAATATCTACCATTCTTCATATAGTCCAGCTTTATGAATCTGAAAGAATTAAAAGATGATTAAATGATACACACAGACAGTCACAACATAAGACAAACATGTAAGCACATATAATAAAGCACATGCCATGAATAATCAGCCGCATTTTAATAGTGACAAAGACAATAGGACAAACATGACAAACAAAACAATGTTAATCATGTGTTACAAAACAGATTTGCAAATGCAACAAGAGCACATGTAATTAGTTCCCGCGTGTTCATGTGTGGTGCAAACTTAATCTAGATTGGATTAATTAACATATAGCACACAACATTAGTATTTTTATTCAATGTTATGGAAGTATGATTTTGCGAGTCTAAATAAATTTAATTTCAAACCTCGCTCCATCACACCCACCTCCTCGGAGACACAGATGGACTCGCAGCCTCTGGTGTTCAGGGACTGGTTGCCCAGTAACTTCATGCACTTGAACAGTTCGAAGAGTTGGCTCCTGGTGACACCTTCAGACATCAGCGGAGCAGTGAAATACATTGATCTTCGTGTCTAGAGATTAGAGGAATGTATGTCCCTGTTTAAAAGGAGTTAGATTACAGATAATCCTCAGTGGTTTATCAGTTGGCGTAGTATCACAAAAACCAAATACAGAAAACGAGCCACCTTGTAACCCTCACTGCGTCAAATATTGGAGCTGTATTGAGCTAGTGCAGTGTACCTTGCTAGAATTGTATGTTCGTGGCTTGTATGTTCCCTGTCATCTGTGCAATATTTTTAAATGTTCTGTGTATAAAGAAACCATCAACTTAATGTGACACTTTGAAAGTTGTGACTATGAGTAGAATGTAGTACACATCGTACTGAACCTCCAATCCCCCTTTTTATGTGTGAATTTCTGGAAAGGGACTGTCTGGCCTTTTTACCTTCAGCCATTCCAAGAAAAGGATCATATAGTGCCATAGCACAATGGTCACAGCAGCCTGAGGGACCCATCCCTCAAATATCACATCACTGTTGCGCCTTGGGGACACTTCTGGGTGCCATGTAACACAAAAATGGTCTGGTTTATGCACTATAGTTCATGATTTGGAGTAGAAGGTATGTGCCTGTCTGCCATAGCTCAGTTGGACATTAGAAAACTCAATCTTTAAGAGGAATGCCTCCATTGATAGAAAGGATGAAGGTCAAATGGTGCAACGAGCTCACAGCGACGGTGCACAGCTGGGCGCCGACCACCAGTGAGGGGATTCTCATATATAGCGTTCAGGGTGTGAAAGGTTCCGAGTTAATAAATATCATTTGAGTTATTAACTCGGCGGTGCCCTCGCCAGGGAGAACAGAACGACTTTCAGGTCCCCGCACCCTGGAACCGAAGGCCCTTAGTAGCTTCCATTGCAGGCAGTCTGTGCTCCCGCCCCCCCCCCCCCCCTTGTCGGAATGCACATGTCGCGCGCACTGTGCTCATCAGTCACAGACCTGTTGTGCTCTGGAAGTACAAGGCTTGACAAAATTAAACACACACTTATCTTTGACAGTTCAATCATTATTACAGTCAAAAGCTGAGCTTTCTCAGATTTTCGTTTGGTTCCTGAATTTTTGTATTGAATTTTTTTTTTTTTTTTTTTTTTGCATTTAAGACATAGTCTTAGGTTCTAAAAACGCCACTGTTTTGAAAAAAACACGCATTGTGCTCATGTTTTGAAAAAAACACGCATTGTGCTCATTACAGATTCTGGCTTACCATTCAGTGCTTTTAATTTATAGCGCCCGTATGAGATATACTGGTGCTATATTCACCCTTTTAGCAAACTGGTGGGTTATCATATCAAACCGTGCAAAAAGCGTAAGTGCAATGCTTTTAGTAGCGTCCTTTTAAAATATTTTTCCCCAAAATATCGGCTTATATTTTTGGGGGAAATTTGACAGACGAGGGAAAATTAAAAAAATTATTTATTTTCCCTCGTCTGTCAAAATCCCCCTCTCGTCCCCCCCCCCCCCCCCCCAACCCGGCCCAACCACTCTCACCTGCACGGGCCGCAGCTGTTGGAATGCGCTTTTTTGTATTGTTGGAGGGCTGAGCGATGGGACCGGTGCCATGATAATTACCCACTGACTCCTGTGATGAAGCCGTTTCTCACTTCCTCATGTAATTCTGTATTTTGGACTCCACCACTGAGTATGCTTGTTTTCTGAAACGCAACTCTTGAGGCTTGAAATGCTACTGCTGAAATAAAAATGTTCTGTGTGGCAATCCGCGTTTCCTTTTAGTTAAGTTTTATTGGAAATCAAACATACTTAATAAAAAATAGGAACAACCTTGAAATTGTACACACGTACATGTTTCGTCACCACTGTGACTTCTTCAGGGCTAAAAGCAATTATACATAAAACACAAAGTTACAAGATAGAAAATGTTTTTACATACAACATAAAAAGACACACAAACCTTATATACATCATAAAAAGGTTTCCTTTGATCTTAAAAAATGGTAATTTGCATTACGCCTAATACAAATAAACATTGGTTATTCTATATCTGGAGTCATCGCTATGTCAGGGGACCCCTATACATGGTTATATTAGATATAATTCAGTTTTGTTACATTTCACTTCACACATTTGGAAAGCATTAAACGATGTCACCAATACATTATTTGTGAACATTAGCTTTTCACAGTAATCGAGTATGAAGCTAAGACAGGGAGGAAATTAACTTCAAAAACTCAACTCAAGATGCTTATGGGGAAAATGCTAACAGTTGTCACTCCTTTTTAGCCAGAGATGTCCTGCGGCACCCAATAGGGATTCAATATTATGCAGTGGGGGAATAAAAACACAGAGCTCCTTCATGTCTCATAATTGTATACTCTTAAGGTCATAGACTCATACATCTCATGTCCCATTCCTGAACTATTTTCTTCTTAGAATAAAACATTTTCGCATACCTCTACGGTTGATTGAGCTGTATAACATACACCTTGCGTCTTTTTGCACCAAAATTTATCAATCTGAACACCTATAAGGTAGCAAATATGTGCATTAGTTTCCCATGACTGTATACAGGTGATGTACTCAGAGTTTATAGAATTATCTAGCACTTACAAGATAAGGGAATATGTTCCTTCCTTCAATTCCTTGTATCCGTGAACCCATGGCTGTACCTTGTAGCTGAAGGAACCACTTATTTTTGTGTAGGAACGCATTCTGTGTCAATACCAGTTTGGCCATTTGTATAAGCATATCAGAATGCTGTAGATGACTTGCATTCCTTTTGTACAGATAGTGAGTCAGTGCCCGAATCCCCTGCTCCATTTCTATACAAGTGTATAAACTCTCAACATCCATAGTTATGAATGTGAGAGTCTCTGGCTCCCATTGAAAGTCCTCCAGTTTACACAACAGTTCTCTGCTATCTTGGATAAAGGAGGGCAAGTTCTTGACAATCGGTTGTAGATAGACGTCGACATATTCAGCCAGATGTTCCGTGGGTCCCCCATTCCCAGATATTATTGGGCGCCCTGGTGGAAATACTCCACCCTTATGCACTTTAGGGAGTATATAGATACATGGATGTCGTGATTTATAAGGCTGTAAGTATCTATATTCTGTTTCGGATATCAATCCCGATTCCTTCCACTCTATCAGATGAGCATTGATGTTCTTTTCAATCTGGTCCGTGGGATTTGATGTCAAGCGTCTGTAGCATTCTTGTTGTCCTAACTGTCTATCTATTTCCCCAACATAGTCATCATAGTTCATCAGAACTATGTTCCCCCCTTTATCCGCCTCACGGATCACCAAATTGGGATCCTCTTTCAGTTGTTTTAGAAGGGATTTCTCATGTTTAGTGAGATTGTATCCATGTTTACATCTGGACTGGAGGCCATGCGTTTCTTCCAATTTGTACAGATCTTGACTAACTTTAGCTGTAAAGTCATCTATTACAGATGAACTTAATGAAGAAATTTCTGATGGTTCTGTATATTACATTCATTGAACTCGGAGGATAGAAAACGAGAGACGCCACATTTAATACATTATACTACCTCTGATATTGTAAGTAACAACTACTTGGGTGCTTAATATTTCCCTTTATATGTGCTGATCTGGCACTAAAGTGAATTGTATATTTTTAGATCCCGGTGATTCAGATGGGAATACTATTAAAAGCTGCACGTTAGAGGAAAGACTGATAAGTCAGATCAACAATACAAGGAATTGAAGGAAGGAACATATTCCCTTATCTTGTAAGTGCTAGATAATTCTATAAACTCTGAGTACATCACCTGTATACAGTCATAGGAAACTAATGCACATATTTGCTACCTTATAGGTGTTCAGATTGATAAATTTTGGTGCAAAAAGACGCAAGGTGTATGTTATACAGCTCAATCAACCGTAGAGGTATGCGAAAATGTTTTATTCTAAGAAGAAAATAGTTCAGGAATGGGACATGAGATGTATGAGTCTATGACCTTAAGAGTATACAATTATGAGACATGAAGGAGCTCTGTGTTTTTATTCCCCCACTGCATAATATTGAATCCCTATTGGGTGCCGCAGGACATCTCTGGCTAAAAAGGAGTGACAACTGTTAGCATTTTCCCCATAAGCATCTTGAGTTGAGTTTTTGAAGTTAATTTCCTCCCTGTCTTAGCTTCATACTCGATTACTGTGAAAAGCTAATGTTCACAAATAATGTATTGGTGACATCGTTTAATGCTTTCCAAATGTGTGAAGTGAAATGTAACAAAACTGAATTATATCTAATATAACCATGTATAGGGGTCCCCTGACATAGCGATGACTCCAGATATAGAATAACCAATGTTTATTTGTATTAGGCGTAATGCAAATTACCATTTTTTAAGATCAAAGGAAACCTTTTTATGATGTATATAAGGTTTGTGTGTCTTTTTATGTTGTATGTAAAAACATTTTCTATCTTGTAACTTTGTGTTTTATGTATAATTGCTTTTAGCCCTGAAGAAGTCACAGTGGTGACGAAACGCGTTGGCTGCTAGCAATATCTTGAACACCATGATTATCTTTGAATAAAAAGCCTTACTACATACCTGTCAAGATCTGGACTTCACTTCTTCTTGGAAAGCGCTAAAGTTTTATTTATGTTAACATTATTGCATTACTGAGCAAAAAGTACAATGTATATATAATCTCCCTTGTGCGGGTCTTCTTGCTATTATCATTGGATGTGATGTTTTTCATCATACTTTAGGGGGTGTTTACGGGTCACGCCCTCGACCTATACGCACAGGCTACAGAATACCAGATACTAGACCAAAAATAGTGGAATAGTGTGCAGGCAGTCAATAGCTCTGACCCAATTGTGTTGTGTTTTTTACACACGTACATGTGTGCACCCAACACATGTACGGGTGCATACACATAGACGCACTGATAAACGCATTAGCCCCCCGAGATCCCTCACTGCCTTGAAAACGGTTACCTTAAATTGTTACTCACCGATCACTGTAGTAGATTCTCAGTCTTCATCATTATAAGAGGAAACTGTAAACTGTGTTCGAAAGTTACCAGAGATTGAGTCTAACGCACCAATCTCCAGCCAGCTGTTCAGTTCATCCAATAAAGCATGCAATATTTATAATGACTTGAAGGGCTTTGAAGAAATGTCATTACTTTTTAGAGTATCCCCCTCCCTGTCTTGAACACCCTTAACAGCCAAATCTTACCTTACCGTCCCAATACTTTCCATTCAGCTCTGCAAACCCTGCCTGATGCCGCCATCTTTTTTTGTTGGGTGCACTATGGAGATGGTTGGGAATTTTCAGATTCACCCCGCCTGAATTTCACTGACTAAGCTATGCCCCTGTTTGTTATGTGAAATGGGTAACAAGCAAAAAGTCAGGTCTGAAGTCGCAGCCCTCCTGTCCCCTGTGCACTTCTGCTTTCACTTTCCTTGTGACTGTGGCATACTCACATGTGCATAGTACAAAGAGCATGTTAACTAGCCTCTATTTTCACATTCACAAGACACATTTTCTTTAACATTCTAAGTCATTCAACCTGTTGCTGCTCTGAATTTTGTTTCTTTTTCGGCAGGAGGGCAGAAACTGCCAAGAACTGCATCTCATAAACCACTATAAGATTGCAGGGGGAAATCGGTAGATTGTAGTGTGCTTAAAACAAGCGGTAGTCTACCAAGAAGAGTTCAGAGCAGCTCATTAGCGGCAGCTTCTCTGCTATGGGGAGATACGTCATCCCCGCCAGCCACAGCAACTGCAAAACTTGAAAAATAAAATTATAATAAACCATGTTTATCATTGTTTTATTTTTCTCCTACCGTGGAGTCTTGGGGGCGGGCCTGGGGATGACAGACATTAAGGAGGGACACTATTATCCGTGTGCATGAAGGTTTGGCCAGCTGTCTCAGGCCGGCCAAACCGTTACTCACACTGAAGCTTTTTCCAACCAGAGCTGTGTTGCCGGGTTGAACAGAGCAGGCACAGACTCCCAGTCTAACTGGGAGCACAAATCCTCGGCGCTCAGGCCAATCCTGACACTGCTTTCAGCACATGAATGCAGCGTCGAGATTGGCTGCAGTGTGCTCTGGGAGCCTGTGCCTGCAGAAGAGAGGGGCGCGAAGCTGTGATGTAAGTGTTTTTAGGTTTCGCCCTCGGCGTTGGCAACTAGTTTCCCCGCCCATGGCGAAACGTCATGATTCTACATAGGGGCTTTTGTTCCGCCTCAGTCTCTCATTGGCTAGCTCCATAAATGGAGGCTAGCCATTGGGAGACAGAGGCTGTCAATCACGTTTTCTTGTGAAAACGCGATTCGGGGTCATTTCTCAGTGTTTTTTAAGTCCCGCCCCTTTGTCCCGTGCCGCGCTGTCATTGGCTGCCGGCCCGGGACACCCCCGTGACGTCATCCCCGGGCCGCGCTGTGATTGGCTGGCCGGCCCGGGACTTGACTTGTTGGAGGAATGGGATAACCCTGCTGAATTCACACCCGTCCCCAGGGTCTTGCATCACACAAAGATCCCCTTGTTTTATAAATGCGCCCGATTTTTATTACTATTTGTTAAAGCCAGGTTCCACACTACCTTCTGCATGGCTTAGCGCGCTCTGTGCTTTGTTTAAAATGCATTTTTTATGGGTGCTCCTGATTTTTATGACTATTTGTTCAAGATCAGCGCTGTGCACGCCTACGTGCTGCTGCGCTAATCTTAAATAATGGCAGCTGCTTTCGGTGGCCGCAGGACTTTCTTTTGTTCTGAAGGGTTGCACACTACCTTCTTCCCGGTTTACTATGAGGCTACATAGCGTGAACAGCGCCTGGCCTCGTGCAAGGCTAGGTTAATGTTTAGCCCCTTCAGGAAGTCCTGTCCATGGGCGTGGCACAGAAATACTTCTTTTAAAAGTAAGGCGCAGCGGTAACCAGCGTGTTATTTACAGGACTCGAACATTGGTAAGTTTCACCAAATTGCTTAATATTGAACAAATTGCTAACAACAAACTAGTATCCTTTGCTTTACTGTCATAAGTGTGGCCTGTCTGCTCTGGGACAAGTTATATATAAATAAATACAGCGCATTTTGGAAATCAAACGCATTCAGCATTCCGTTTTGTTGCAAATAAGATTGCACCGGCACAATACGGACCCACAGAGCTGCACACTACCGCCAAAGTATATTGTCTCATGTTTTTTAATGTTGTGTATTGTATGGCATTTTATAAAAAAAAAAACACATTTTGCGTGTTTTGCATTGCAACATGCTCACGTTTGTGTATAGTAGAGGCAGCATTTATAAACCTCAGCAGATCTCAGGTAGCCCTGTGTCTGCAGTGGGGTGCGCATCCAGTCTGGCTGGTTTAGCTCACAGCGGTGGATTGCGGTAAGGAGTAACCAGAACAATAAAATAAAGCACTTTTAACTGTACATGGCATGGAATGAGCGAGCAGAGTGATTGAGCCCCGCCGATTCTGTGAAAGTTCATAGGAATTGTTTCCCTGATGGAAAGTAATGCAAAATGCACCTTCCAGCACAATTTTAAAATAGTTCGTCCAATGAAGAACAGATGCCTATTTAATAGCCTTTACTTCTTTAACTAGCCATTACTACTTGCCTTTTTTCTCTTTTCCATTCTTTCCTTTTTTCTTACAAGCTTTCTGTTATTCTTCATTGTGCTTCCTCTGTTTCTCTTATCTATCCTCTATTGTTTTTTTCCTTCTTAAAATGAATATATCTTTCCTCTCCATTCTCTTTTGATTCCTTATTTATTTCTGGCCATTTTTCTTCCCTACTGCTTCTCCTTCTTGCTATATTTCTGTTTTTCTTTAAACTTTTATTTCATTATTTGCATCTTTCCTTCTTCCCATTCATCTATAATTCTTTTTTTCCCTTCCTTATCTCCCTATACTTCTTCTCATTACCCCATCCCTTCTTTAAAAATGCCTCCTTCCTTTGCTCTTACTTTCTTTTTCTTAGCTTTATTTCTTCACGTATCATTCTTATTTCCCTTTTTCTTAAGTTATTTAATTCTGCTTTATTTCTTTCCTTCACTCTTTAATTCTGTTTCTGGCTTTACTTCCTTCCATTCTTTACTTTTTCTTATCCTTATTCCTTTCTTTCTGTTTCTGACACTCCATTAGTATCTTGCATATTTTTTTTTATTTTCACAATTTCTCCTTCTATGTGTCAAGTGTTTTATCCATTTGGCGTCCCCTTGTCCCCACCCAACAGCGTTATGGTAATTTCATTTGTCCTGCAAGTAAACATGTCTAAAATTTTAATGAGCTGCTAATAACCATGTTTTGGCATTTTTATAGATCTTGAAACTAGAAAGGCCTTTGTAATAGCTCTCACTTACACCTCATGTCCTTTAAAAGCGACCTACAGAGGGGGCATCGAACTGCCATCTATCCCGCATTTATTAAAGTTAAAGCTCTTAGTGTTCAAACTAACAATGTTTTTTTACTTTTGCTTCTTTATACTCATAGCAATGCAATAGTGCTATGCAATTATTATTACTCCACTGCAAATAAAAAAAATGTAGTAAAAAAATTCCCATTTTCAAAGCCAACATCTATAACTTGAAAAAATGCGAGACCTATTGCATTGCAAATGCTCGTTTCATTTCTTTTGTCTTGTCTGTCCGTGCTCTCTACCACCCCCCTGCCCCCTCCTCCCTCACTACTGTATCAATACACCGGCCGCTACTGGTCTGGGTCATCCACAGTGCTCTACCAGAGCCCTTAAAGCAGAGGTCTTCAATCAGTGGGGTGCAACCCCCAGGGGGGCTGTTAGTCCTGGGAAGGGGGTTGCGCATTCCCCAGATTCACTGCAATACAAAATGTTTGCTTTCCTTTTGGAAAAAACAGCTAAAAGGGACTACTAATTTAGATAGTTATTAGCTGAAGTTTCATCAATTGAGTGTCTTGTGCTGTGAAAAGCTTTCTTGCCAGTGTGCCTGCTTGACTGAATGAAATACAAATGTGCATATCAGTTAATCTGCAAGTGTAAAGGATGCTTGGGAGCTTTTTTGTGGCTTTAATTGATCAAGTCACTCCAAGCTTTGTGATGACAAAGATTTGTTTTTTTGAGTGGTAGTACAAAAAGTTACCAATTGGGCTGTGAAGTGCTTGCTTTTAATCGTAACTGCATTTACACAGCCCTTAGTACCGCTAAGGAGGCGTTGGAGGTATAGTTATGTAACAAACAAATTGCATTACATACGCACTGGTATTACTAAAATCTACATTTTGGAAGCACCATTTTCTCGTAAAACTATTTGCATATTTTGCATCATTCTGTCTTACAGTGTGTATTGCAAGTATAAAATAATGACTTGCATATTCACAGTGCTTTCTGTCGCAGGCTGAGACCTCATAGAACTAAAAATACACATCACTATACTATACTGCATCAGGCAAGATTTAATTCTGTGTCTCTGGTTACACACAGACCTCTGTGGTGCATTAACTAATAGAGATTCAATAATGTACTACAGTGCATTTCCCACTGAGTAACAATAACTTTTTTTAAATGTATTTTTCATTTACGCTGCCCATTATTTTATACTAGCAGCCGGTCCCGACCTTGTCCGGGAGCAATCAGACTTCCCCGACTCCCACCCGCCCCGACATTGTCCAGTAGCCCGGGCCCCCGCCCGCCCCGTCCCCCACCTGCCCCGACCGCCCCGACATTTTCCGTGGGTCCCCCGGAGCCTTACCTCAGCCGCCACTCCTCCGCCGCGCTCCTCAGTTCACCGCTCCTCGCCGCACCCACCGCCTGTCCGCTGCTCCTACCCGCGCTCCTGACGTCAGCACGCAGGTCGCAGCCGGCGCTACTTTTTTTTAAGGTACATTTTTTAAATAACGCATATTTTTATAGTTTATATAGCCTATGTCCATCTGCACACCCTGACGATTACAATGATGTATCGGGTGTGTGGATTGGCGCTGTGGTTCCCGAGTTTACCCGCCTCAAAGGTTCAAAGTTCTTGCTTTATAATAGTAGTATAGATGTAGATACCTGATGGTGAAAGACCTAAAAAAAGTACGAAATATTTTGTGGCTTATTTATGAGAGGCTTGTATCGCCAGAGCATCACTTTGTTTGATACTCTGGCGGCGCAAGCGTCTCAACCTTACCAATGAGGGGGTGCAAAGCCACATGTATGGCTTTGCATGGCCTCATAGATATAAGACCTAGCAGCGCAAGTCACTGTGTTGCCTTACTCTGCGTTAAGGATGGGTTTCATGGGCTTTCCGTTGAGTTCCCACGCAACACCCATGGATTTTGATGCTGCCCCATATTAAGACAATCACGTAAACCTCCCCAGCGGAGGCGTAACGAGGAGAAATGCTTTAATTTCTCCTTGTTTTATCTTCTTTCCATGTGTGCTACATTCTGCAGCTCACATAGAAAGAGGAAACTCCTCTCAGGTTTGTTTTTGTGAAGGACGGTGCCCCTTCCTGTACAAAAACAATCCTGCTTATGTGGTGCTAGGCAGCAATGTGTGCTCCAACACAAAGGAAAAGGACAGAAATGCACTGTATTACATAAATACGGTGTATTCCAGCCCTTTCACATTGCCGTTGGGCCATACAGCAAGAAGACTTGCAGCACTTTCCTACGCCTATTTCTCACAAATGAGGCCCTTTGTTTTTAGCTACACTTTTGACTTTACCCCCACGCTCACTGACATTTGGTTTGCTAAACACTGTTTAATATTATTTACCCACCGTAAAATGTATTTGCTGTAGGGATTGGGGGCGTTTATGGTTGTTGTTAGGTGTCGATGATGAAGAGTACCAGGGTCTAGAAATTTTTGTCAGGAGGGGGTCCTTACGTCTGAAGACTTTTGACAAGGTAGTCTTGGCCTCAAAACTTTTAAGACCTCTGTCTTAAAGCATCAGACTGCCGTAATTTGACCCTTTCTACATTAACTGCAAGTATGATATTGGAAACTTAAAGGTGTTTTTATTTTCTTTCTGTCACTATCTCTCGCATCGGCTCCTTGTCCCGCAGTCAGATCAGCAAGTGGATAGTTAAGGTTGGTTGTCACTCTACATGGGTCTTACAAAGTCTGGAAGTGGTGTGCTGGAAGTGTCAACAGTCCCATGCTACTCCTTCCCTTCAGTTTTCAGGTGTAAAATGTGAAGTTTCTATACCCTGTCCATATGACTATTCCCTTCCCAAGTCCTCTTTCTCCGCTAGGTTGCTGGGCGCCCCAATGTTGAATATTCCAACATTTCCGCCTTGCTTGGATTGAACGGTTGTACGTGTTGACTGGATTTCATTCTTGCAGTTTAAACAGCCAGTGACACGTGAGGAAAAAGAGTGAAGTCCGGACTTGCAAGATGCATAGCAGTTCTGGGCCTGGGTTTGCCAAACAGCCAAAGCCTGTACCACCCGCCGTGCCCATCATGCACAGACACATAAGAGTTTTGGGCCTCCTTCAGCAAAGTCTACCCCATGCCCTGAGGCAGCCCCATACCCACCCATGTCAAGGGAGCCCAAATGTTAGTTTCTTCCACAGCCCCTATCTCGCCAATCATTATTTTATACAAAGCTCCCCTTACCACTTAACTATGCCCAAAGGACCACGGTGGTGTAGCGGCAACGCAGTGACTTGGTACAACAAATGGGATGTTAGCTCCGCTGCAGAAACCTGTAGAAACTGGAGGTCAAGGACCTGGCTGAAAAATTTGATGCCAAATAAAGGAAAGGCCCTGGGGAAGAAAGGGCGGGAAAGAGGTCCGTGTTTCCTATATAAGGAGAATGCTGAGTTTACTTTTCAAAATGGCAAATTTGAATGGCCCTCTACTCATGAAGGGATGGCGGCCATTGAAAGGGTCCACCAGCCAGGCGACAGGGAGGCCTATAAAAGAATCTATACGCTAACTTTGGGGTCTCTGTTTCATGGCAGTTGAGCTATGGGGGCACTTTTGTCTCTTGGACCAGTTCCAGTGTCCCTATGCTTGCGCCTGGAACTGCCCTGTTCCAGAGGGGCCTTTTAGGAGTGCTGAAACTACTTAAAATAAAGCCTTTGAGCTACATTTGGCAGTCAGTCCCTCTGTCACCATGCACTGGCCTAATCTGTGCGCTGGTTACTTCGAATAGGGAAGGAAACTTGCTTAGCATAACATTTTGCTTCATAAAACGGTCCTTCTGGAAGTGTTTTTAAAAAAAAATAATAATAATAATAAATGTGGAAAAGTGAAAAAAGTGATAATATTTGCTGCTGTACTTCAAGAGTATTCAAGTTGTTTTGTATGAACTTAATCACCAACTAGTTATTTCAGGGAAAGTACATTATATTGGAATTAATGCAGTTGTTTATTGCAATGGTTACTTCTCTTGAAAAAGTGTGGGCCATTACCTCTACCGCTCACAGTTTAGCAGCCGCTTGAGGGAGCTCGTTGGTGAGAAGACGCTCACTCATGGTACAACAAACATGAAGGAGCCTGCAGGTGTGTTAAATTAGTAGAGGCAGATGTCACAAGGACTTTGCATGATCACTCTTGGCAAGCAGGAGTCCTACTGCTGACGTGTAGCAGGCTCCCCGGCGGGTGGAAAAGTTGGCAGTTAGCTGTGTAGAACATATTCTCCTTTTAGAGTGCCAGAATTGGCACGTTCTGGAGACTACCAGGTTGTGTGTGGGTTTCACGAATCCGGTTCTCATGTAACTTTCCCTTTTACTACAAAATGTAATATTCGCATCAGTCATTGGGCCATTTCTGAATGTGCACAACGCAATCCTAGGGAACTACACCCCAGAAGTGTCAAATGTTGGTCTATGCGGGTGGGATCCATGCGAAATATGTAATTTGTCCCCATTTAGATACATTTTAAATACATAAATCCCATGGGGATATTCTGAAATGTGACATGGATCCGGTCCACGTGTGCCAAAACTGGACACCCTATGCAGGCCTTGTGTAACCTAGAAATAAAGAATCGTAACTGCATGTGAGGATCCGTGGGCTTGTTTAGTTTGCCTATTTTCCTCTGTACTATGGCCGGTATGTTTTCCCGTTTTACACTGCTTTAGGACTACTAGACTTTTCGTTTTTTTTTCTTCATGTCATTAATGAATGAGTCGTTTTGTATTGGGTGGTTGAAACTGTATAAACGGAAGGATTCCTCGGGTTCCATCTAGTGTTTGTGTCAAAACGCGGGAAGAGAGTGTGTAGAGGTTGGTTTGGGAAACAGTGCACAGAGTGAAGGTTTATTGATGTTCTAGTTTCTGTTAAGTGTCCCAGAGACATACCCTCCGTGTCCGTGTTCACTCTGGAGACACCCAGAATTGTAGGGGCATGGATATGCATTTTTGCTGCTATGTTGTCACGTTATTGTTGACATTTAAGCATGCCTGAGGTGTGTAGGTGCCGCCCTATGTAGAAAGAGCTTGTTTGTGCAAGGAGGCTGAGTAGTGCAACATCAGTTACAGCCAGTGCTTTAAATTGGTTGGTACTGTCTGCACTTTATTTTGAGATGCGGAATACCTACACTTCTGAAGAACGTAAAACTTTAAATTTGAGAGTACTGGCACTTCCCGTTCTCCATTTCAAGCCCTGGTCAGCTAGAGAACAGTTTCAGGTCTTAAGCTGGTGGGTATGCTCCCAGGTGGGTCGTGATTAACACTGTGGCTGTGACCCGAATTAGATGCTCTTTGAGAACTAGGCATGCCCTTAAGGCCAGAAGGCAGTTGTTGGTATTTTGGGCTCTTAACTTTGTCTGATGAGCCTGCTAGATTCTCCATTTATTTTGCGTTGTGGGAGGGCGTGTAATGACAGAATGGTAATGTAGCCTTCTCTCCAGCCTGGATACTCCTGTTCGTTTTTCGGTGTGAGGAGATGAGAGCCGCACACCGCTCAGATTTCTAAATAAAATGAAGTCTGTCAGACTCGAGGGAGTTCGTGACAACTATTTAAGTAACCCTGGGATGTTTCCAATTGACTACACTTTTGGACTAAACTCGCTTGATTCTTTTGAAGGAAGTTCATGACCGATTAATTTAAGGAAGACTACACTCTCAGGTGTGTGTCCTCTAGTGTGGACAATACCTTTCACAATCCTAGGAATCGCCTGGTGGTTTTACCAGAGCCCTGATGAAGCCCTGTTTAGGGAGAAACACGTTGGCTGCATGTGAAATGGACTGAATTTATTAAAGGAGAACTGTGTACATTATTGAAGACTCGTGAACTCTTTTGGTCATTTAACTGTTTACACATGTTACCTCTTTTTGTGTTTTATAAAGTTTATTATATGGTCTATAAGCGGCAGACCATAGAGGTGGGCAACAGTCTATGCAAAGAAAATTAATTTGGTGACCTATGTTGAAGTGATTATTTGTCCTGTGCGTCTGAAATAATACTTGGCTGCTTAATCTGAGAATTCAAAAGTGTATACTCCCAAAAGAAAACGACCCTCACGGAGCTCGGTAAAAATCCTCGAATCCATTCAGCCTTTCACCCACCCCACACATCCTTTAACCCATTCACCCATCCTTCCTCCCCCCCCCCCCCCCCCCATCTCTCCGTTTTCCATCCACCCACCTTGCTTTAGTGTTATTTATGAGCTTTGATCTGCCGAGTTGCCGACCAAAGAGGCAATTAAGGACTCCACCCCAGCTGTAGCTGTTGAAGGGCATTCCCTGTTTTCACAATTTGGAGCTTGGAAATATTGGTAAATAGAGGAATGTGTTAACCTTTTCAGTTTTTAAGGCTGGACCCTATAGTCGAGCTCTGTATTTAGCCTGTTTAGTTGACAGAATAGGAATGATAGACATTTAGTATTTTTTTTGCAGAATGAGTCCTGTGAATGCAGTTGTGAGTTGCCAGTTTCCTATTATTGTAGTATTTACTACAAAACTAAGTAAATTGATGGGCTGCGGGATTCATGATTTGACTCTATTTATTTTAAGGTTTGGAGGTTGTTCATCCTCCCTTTTATCAGCTCGTTTCCCTGTGATTCGACTCAAGGCTGTTCTGCTGTCCTCGGATTTTAAGCACAGCGATGCAGATATTTTTCTCATGTTAATCTGAAAAGCTCTTCCTTGTTTCTATTCGATGATGTAACTCTTTCCAGGGTTGCTAGTTATTTTCCTTGTTGATCCAGCCTTCCTATTTTTAACTTTGTTTTGTACTTCCAAATCCGTAATGTAATCCTTTTTGCCTAATATTAAGACTTTGCAGAACGTTTTTTAACGTGCCTCAATGAGTTGAAGGCTTCTCAAAGCAGCAGTTCACAAGTTCGAATCCCGACGAGGCCTACTCGACCCTCCGTCCTTTTTTATGTCGTTATTTCAATTCCATTAATGTGGGTAGTAGTAAGACCTGCAATTAGAAGTGGCAGACCCAGGGCTCATGAATTGGTTTATGTGATGAAAACGGCCTCCATGCCTGCTAAATTGGTGGAATCATTTTTGTGATTGACTTACTCTGATATTTATCCTGCAAACCCCTTCTTGCATCCCTGCACTGGTGACACTTCCCGCATCTCTTGTTGCTTGCACCACTAGTTTCGATAGGGGCAGGCAGACTGCGCCAGGGCAGAGCGTAAAAAGGGCGTTGAAACTTTACTTATCTGATAGAAACTTGTGTGTACTAAGTGCGTGACACATACAGAGTGTCTTATAATGCTGCGTGCCCATTCTGGGAGATTTGACGCCAGCGACGGGCATGTTGGTGAAAGCCTGTCCTATGTGTAAATTGCTTTGGCTGTAGGCATGCTCAAAGGTTAGTGTGATGGGCATTTTCAACACATGCAATGTTGGAAATTAAAGCTTCTGTTTTTACTACACAAAAGAGGGCCTCCTGTCTTAGCATTGTGATCTTCTTGAGTGGGATTGTAACATGTAGTAAGGGGACATAATGATAACCCACTCACTGACGCACATCATGGTGTGTATGTGCCACACTAGATGCATGGCTGGGCATGGTGGAGAGTGGTTCGATTCATACCACTACACAGGTCCTGCTCACATAGGTTCTAAACCAGTCCGCATTCCCACCCTCAATTGAGTGGTTAATACAGATATTGGTGTAGACCCATCTTGGCATTGCCCCATTTATATCAATAATGCATTTCTCTGCGCCATTTTAGTTCCTTATACTTAGCCCGTCCCTCTTGCAGTTCTATCGCTACAAACACTTCCAACAACATATTCCATTCTAACGCAAATGGGCTTACGTAGTCCTCTATTTTCCTCCCTTTTCAACTCTGCACCTTCAGCGCTCTCCCATCTCCCCATCTCACTATCCCACTCTGACACCAGTGGTGCTGCTCTGGCTTTCCAACGTGTGGTTATCGTGCTTTTCGCTAGAATCATTGCCATATTGATGAACCGGCCTGTGGGGTTTCCGCTTTTATATTTAATACCTAGTAAGAGACCATTGGTATTTTCTATTCTAACCGCTATAAAGGCAACATTTTGGAGTCTTTAATCTTGATTGGACAATAATAGCAGATCTTCTGATTAACATAGTGACACAGTGTGTTACACAAGAGTGTCTCCCTTCAGACAGTATCCCGGTGAAGAGCAGATATCAAACATTGTGCGCAAGGGGAGCTGGAAACCCCTGCATGCGGTGGGTTTCCAACTCTGGTTTTTGAAGTCCGTGGACAGCAGATGGCTAATATGAGATTTAAATTCTCCCAAGGATATCAATGCCAGCCTTAGGTACTGTGTTTTTTTTTTGGGCTGATTGGGGACTGGTATGGGTTCATCACCCCCCTCCCCAACAAAGATCTCCCCCCCCCCCACCCCCCCACCCCATCCGAGGAAGCTAGAATTTGGCAGGTGTGCAATGAGGCATCAGTGAGCAAAACCACTTAGATCTATAATGTCATCATTTATTCCATTAATGCATCACGAAAAATAACATACCATCAGTGTAATCGTTTAAGAATAAGTGACATCATAGAAACAATTGACTATTGTCAGATTAATTAACTTGTGTAATGCCAGAGTTGAAAGCATAATATTGTCCTCTTTTGGATGCAGAAGCAGATAAGAGATCCTGACAAAAGCAGGCCCTAATGGGTCTTTAACAACGCCTCAAGTGTACATTCTTCCACTAAAAAGGCTGCTTGGTGGGGGTGGAATGGGCAATAATGCCTAATGTTTACCATACCACCGCCTTGGGTGTTCAGCCTGAAACAGGTGTGCACTCCTGAGTCACAAGATGAAGGTTTGGTTGTGTTTTGCATTAAAACACATTGCATAAATGAAGGAAATTAAAGAGAATGAAGATTTAAAAAAAAAAAACCTTGAAAAATAACAAGTTGCCTCACAACAAGGTTTAGCCTTTCTTTGCTAGGAACGGAAAAGAAGTCAAATACAAAAAAACCGGCCTATCTGGTATCAATTGCTTCAGTCTATGGAGAAATGAATGAGGGTTTCTTCCAAAGCACAAAGATGCAACAAATATGTGGATCAACTTTTAATGCCAAATTGCTTCCTCTAGCATCAATGTGGTCAGGCCCCTTAACTGATGCAATGGAAAAATTTTAATTACCTATGAACCTGGAAGAAAAAGCTAGAACGTTCTAGAGTAAAAAAAAGTCATAACTTTGAAGCAAATCAAAGGGTCTAGACCATAGGAACTACGTAGTGACAAAGACCCAGGTGATGACTGGTTTTAGTTTAAAAGACTTAAGATGGATATGAAATCCACCTATGAATCAGGGGGGCTCATGATATTTTTTACCATGAAAATATCTCCTAGTTACTTGGCATTTTCACCGCTTTAGAACACTTGGCTAGGAGGACATTCATGTGATTGTTTTAATTCCTGTAATGGAGTTCCTTTTTTCAAAGTTGTAGGCGTTTCCTGGTTTAAATCTGCATACTTCTGTTGGGTACCGGGGTCCTAGAAGAACACAAATTTATGTAATGTGCGACCAAACCAACATGCCCTGTAATGCGTTTGTTGGAAGAAACAGCTTCTAGTGGTAAAAATTATCACACGTCCGCTTTAATTGGGGATAGATTATATAGCCATTTGGGACCTGGCGATATTGACAATGAGTGAAGTTGGTACTCTAATATCTAAATTTGAAAGGGGATACCCTGTTGGGAGACTCTTGAATTACTGTACCTAAGCAGCATTCCTAATGCTCACCCCAAGAACATAATGAGTGGGATAACTGATAAGGAATATATTATTTTGTAACCTTACTGGGATCTGTATACACCTGACTGCAGGGGTGGATGATCTAAGAGAATTGATACTTGTTATTTGGAGTTCCAAGGAACCTGTAACATTGAAATTCTCAGAAATAGTAATTTTCTATGTTCTATGTTCTGAAAGAAAAAGGCTCGCCCTAAGCGGTGGACTACTTATTCTTATTGTGAAGTACTTTGATCATTCTACCAATTACAAATCAACTAAATCGAAATCCATTCTTTTACTAGAGTTTACCTTTACAGGTCACATAGAAAGATCATGCTAGTGAATTTTTACTTCTTATCTAAGGTGGTCAGGACTTTTGACAGATTACGAATAGGAAATAGAAACAGTGGGAAACGAGGTCACTGATCTGATCTGATCCCTTTTATGTGGAATTTCAATGGGAATTTTTTCAGAAAAAATAGAGCAATGTCTGGCTTTGTGGAAAGAGATACAAAAGGGGGTGGTGATGGATGGAGCATCTGAACCAATCAAACACTCACACCTAGTCAAAAGATCTGGGTTTAATCCATCACCTTTCTTTAGCCCACTCTGCCACCCCAGTTCAGACATGGCTATATGCAAATCAGTCTGACCCTGTGCCTCATGGGAACAGTCCAGCCCGAACTGCCAAGCCATGCCTTCCCTGGACCGGAAACAAGCTTCCGAGGACCGGTTTCTGGCATTACAGCCGTCTTCAACCCGGTTTGCTTGAATCCAGTGGCAAAGTGAGCAAGGGACTCACGTCTGAGCATGAGGCACAGGGTCAGACTGATTTGCATATGGCAATGTCTGAACTGGGTGGCAGAGTGGGCTAAAGAACGGTGATGGATTAAACCCAGATCTGTTGACTGGGTGTGAGTGTTTGATTGGTTCAGATGCTCCGCCCATCACCACCCCCCTTTTGTATCACTTTGTGGAAAGAGAGGCAAATGTATTTATCTAGTATCAGTAGTTTGAAGTTGAAAGACCACATTCACTAGATCAAGAAATTATTTGAGTTCTTCAGTCGGAAAGACTGTAAGGCAGTAAATGGGAGGTCTCAAAACAACTGCTTACCTCAGATTATCCATACTGCACAAGGGCTGGTGACATTAGATTGTGGATTTTTATGTGGTTTGAATTCTCAGTTATGCTGTGAGTTTCAAATTGTAGTTCGCACAAAATGTGACCACCACCCCGAGTCACTTTTACAACAGTGGCAGGCAAATAGTTCTGAATGAAGACGACGGTCTTTTGCTTTGCGAATTTCTTTTTTTTAATGATTCAGGGTTTGTTATTAAACAGAATGGTGAACTGATAAATCACTTTTGCACATTAGGCACCAGCCAAGTTTATTCACTGTAGCTGAGTCCGTAACCACAACCACCGAAGTAGGTCAGTTGTATAAGCATTAAGGGACAGATTAATGACAATGGTTTTAGAGATATTGACTGACACATAGGCTGCCTTTGTATAAATAAATAAATAAATTGTGTGCACTTTTCAATCAAGAATCCGGATAGGTACTTAATTAAAACTCTTAAAGTAAATAGTGTATAGAACATATCTTTAGGGCATACTAACAAACACCTAAGTTAAAATGCACAGCATACTTTGAGCAGGTACCTACTACCAGATTATGACAACTGATGTAGTAATTTAAAAAGTCCTATTGTCCATTATGGACATCAGGCCGAAATAGGATACCCATTGAAATGGTTAAGAATAACTTGCGGCTGGGTGAATGCAATAATACCAATGTATGATATGTTAAGGCATGGTGTTATTTCACCTGCATAGAAAATGTTTGTTTATTTTACTTTTTATATAACGCTGCTCTTCAAGTGAAAGGAAGTTAGTATGCTTTATTTAACGACCACATGGAAACTGGCTTCTCTTTACATTGCAGTATACACCTACATTAAAACACAAGGGATTTCAGGGAAGGAGATTGATGGAGAGGAAGGTTCGAACAGGAGAAAAATATGTTTAGAATGTCTTTAGAAACCACTTTACAACATGAATCCGAGGTGAGGAGAATGGTATTTAATTGCTTAAGTAGTGTTCGAAGAGGAGTTTTCATTCTTCCCCCCCCCCCTAATTGGTCGCAAATTTCATTAACTCCCGAGTTCTTTAGAAAGAGTTAAACCAGGTTGACTCCTCTCCTAAAAAAAAACAAATTTGATTCAACTGCATGAAAAACGGAATTTCCTTATTTCAGTTTCAGATTAGCTTTACTTCTCAATTTTTCCTTTCCCCCAGAGATTATTTGGTCTAAAATGAGGCATGATGGATATTTAAGATCAATTGCATGGAAGGTGTCCTAAGCCAATTTAAAGTTGCGTCAATAGCGCATCAGTTGGCAACTAGTTGATCTCTTTCAACACCAGGATGATGCAAGTAAAAGTTTTCTTTCTGGACCTTAGACAGTCCATGTAGCATTCTTATGAGAACGGACAGTAATTTTTAGAAGCCCCACCAGTGCAGCACTTCCATAATTAAGTTGCAAGGCCACTAGAGACTAGACAACTGTGTTTGTCTTTAGGGTTTAGTAATGGTTGTAATTATTGTTTGCTCATTGGAGTGTGATTCTAGACCTTTTTTCACGAAAAATTATGTGCATTCCTAGTGAGATTGATCGATGCAAAACCCCAAAATCTTTACAGTGGATAATGGCTTTCATGTGAAGTGATCTAGTTCGAGTTCAGAGAGCTGTGCTATACTGAAGTTTAATTTGGTTTGTATGGAGAAGAAAGTGAATTCAGTCTTTTCTTACTCATGTTAAAAAAAAATTAGCCGGCGTTCAATTCTGGAGGTTCTGCAGGCAAAAATCTGAATGTGAAGAATATCAGTGGAATTATTTTCAAGTATTGCCGGCATATTGATGAATGGAAATGTTGGCCTTCACCATCAGGGCTCTCGGGGGCACCAAGAAGTGCAGGAGCTATGATGCAACCCTGCGGAATACTGAATGTTGTTGTCACAGCCGTGTCAGAAGAGAAGTCTTCTATTAAAACAAGTACTAAAAAATTTGAAGCACGGGACCAAAACACATATTTGTTAGATTTCACTCCAACAATATTTCCTTAAAATGGTTGCATGCTTGTCAGTATTATTACCCTGAGGCAGCTTCCCACCAGAAGTGAGTTAACAAACACTGAAGCATTTGTGTGCTTCCTTGGTTACACTTCTGCCTTTCAACCAAATGAATTAAGGTTGGCTCTGGTGCGAGATGGACTGTTCAGTTTCACACCTCTGTATAGAACTTCAGAAGAGAACTGAGGTCAGAATAAAGTTAATGGGGATATTGGCCATCACCCAAAAATGATATAGCGGTGTTCTTAAACGAGGCTGTATTCTTACAGTTTTGGTTCCACCTATCCATGGTTGATCGTCTGTACCTATGGGAGGAAGTAGGCATGCACCTGGTTAAATTTTATAAGGTAGTTGTTGGGGAAGGTTCTCAGTCTGGTGGAGGCTGATAGTGAAATAGACCTCATGCCAGGCTGGCAGCTGTTTAATTAGCAAACACAATGAGATGATAGACAGAGCGCTGAAACTTTTCAGACACTCACCCCCAGTAACAGATCTGGGTTGAATGCATCATAGTTCTTTAGCTCACTTCGCCACCCAGTTCAGACACAGCTATATGCAAATCAGTCTTGACCCTGTGCCTCATGGGAACAGTCCAGCCCGAACTGCCAAGCCATGTTTCAGCGCTCCGTCTAGGTTATCATCTCATTGTGTTTGCTTTGTTCGCTCTAAGTTGGCAGGGTATGCCCAGACGTGGGTTCCTTGCTCACTTTGTCCCTGGATTCAAGCTTGCCTTGCTGATGAGGGCTGTTAGCCCTAAATCGGACCCAGGATGCTTGTTTCCGGTCCAGAGAAGACGTGGCTTGGCAGTTCGGGCTGGACTGTTCCCATGAGGCACAGGGTCAAGACTGATTTGCATATAGCTGTGTCTGAACTGGGGTGGCGAAGAGCGCTAAAGAACGATGATGGATTCAACCCAGATCTGTGACTGGGGGTGAGTTTCAGTGTTCCATCCATCATTTCCTTGTGTTTGAGCTGTTTTATTAGCCAAGGTGTTAGACCTGACACCTTTTGGCGTGGTTCTTCCCCCCATCTTTTTGCCTCTGACTCATGTGTTTTGATGCTGTGCTGGATTTCGTTTTTGCTGATTTAGATGCTTTGGACACTCTGCCACTGCTGATCAGTGTCAGAGTGTAAGTGCTCCCTCTGTAAATTGCCATATTAATTAAATATACCTGATTGGCATATTTGTATCACCATGGAGTCCCTAGTAAAGTGCACTGTGTGTGCCAGGGCTGGTGATGACAGATGCTACTAGTGGGCCTGCAGCGCAGATTGCGCCACCCACATGAGTAGCTTTAAAATGGTGACTCAGGCCTGCCAACACAGGGCCTGTGTGCAGTCAGAGACTGCCTGTCCCCCTGGCCAGTGTCTCCACTGGCTGGGCCTAACCCTTCCCTGTCTGTGCACATCAGTCACCCCTATGGAAGGCTCAAGGTACCCCCCTGGGCAGGGTGCAGTGTATGGATAAGGTAGAGCATGTACTAGTGCAGGTCACATGCTCTGGTAGTGGGCTGCAGCCATTTTATGTGCTCACTGCTGTAAGGCTATCTTGCTCCATAGAGTAACATGGAGGAGGCTGGGCCCATGTGATACCAGCCTATCTTCCCATAGGAACAAGATGGGACATAAGTGAAAGATATCCCTGAACTCAGAATTTAATGACACATCTTTTAGTGAAGGGTGTTTTTAAATCCTGTAATGGAGAATAGCACTTTTAGAAAGTGGCTGTTCTCTTGTCTAAACCTTTCTGTGTGCCTGGGTTTGTGGAATGCCTGGGTGTGACAGGGGGGCTGCAGAGCCCCCGGAGGAGAGGGTCGGAGCCAGCCCGGGGATGAAAGGGCACATCTGCTGCCCGGGAGGTGGGAGGAAGAAAGGCCTGATAAGTGCTGGGCTGTGCCTGCCTGCCTCCCCCATGCTAGCTCCCTCCTGCCGGCCAACTGACACCTCTGGCCCTGAAGCTGACAGGAAGAAGAAAACCAGAGACACCTCAGTGCTCCGCAACCCCCAGAACTGGTTTAGACTGGACTCAGGGCTCCTTGCACAAAGACTTCAAAGGACTTCAAAGACATTGAGGGGTATAAGGAAAGGACCCCTGACTACAGAAGTTTAGATTCTGAAATTCTACAAGCAAGAAGGAACCTCGGCTGTAAGGAGGACAGCTGGAGAACTAAAGGAAGATTGCCTTGCTGTGTGCTCTAAGGGCTGACCTGTTCTGCTGTCTAACTGGAAGCTGAGGAGGAGAAAGGGACTTTGCTGTGTGCTGTGACCCTGCTTACTTGAAACTGCCAAGACTCTGCTGTGTGCTGTGTCTACAACTGAATCTCCAAGGGCCTGAGAAGAGCTGGCCTCCTGTTGGGAACCCAGGGCTAAAGGTTCCTTAAGCTGTGCCAGAAAACCGCTGCAAAATTGTGCTGTTGTGACCCGAGACGCGTGGTACTCGACTGCGGAGCGTGAGGAAGGGATCGGTGTGCTCATCGGCACATTACCAGTGAGGGTCGGAGGCTTGTGGCGCCTCCCCTCGTGAAATCCGCTCCAAGGTGGTGGGAAGGTCGAGAGGGGGGTCTATTCGTGACCAGCGCCCTTGAAAACCCTTTGTCGCCAAATCACCACCGCGGCCCGGGGCCAGGAAACCCCCCCGTAACTTGCTCCGAGGTCCAGGAGCTGCCGCGGCGAAGAACGAAGCCGCCGCGCCCCCATTGGTGGAGGGAGCCGAGCCCCCTCACTAACGCCGCGACGGGATTGGCCCGTGCGGCGCAGCGTCATCAGCAGGATCGGGTCGTGATTGGCCCGTGGAGCGTAGCGTCATCGGCGAGGCCGCGCTGCCGTTGGTTGGCGGCCTCGCGCTCAGAGGGGCTCGTCTGAAGAGCCAACGGGATTGGCTGCCTGGGCCGAGGCGGCTGGAAGAGCCGAAGAATCCCCGTGATCACCGCCGGGCCGCGAGGAAGTGACCTGACCCCGCCGAGGGACTTTGAGGCGTCCCGCACCCCTGGCCAGCCGTCCCCCCCACAAGGTGAGCCTCACCGCCTCCCCCGCCGCTCGTTGGATTGTCGAGAGCGGGCGGGAGAGGACAGGGGACCGGCCGGGGCGGGGACGCGTGCGATCTGCACGGCCTGGGGCGCCTGAGTCTCAGGAAGACGCGAGGCTGCACCTGGGACGAGAGAGTCCCTGGGCCTCGCGAGGGAGCGCATTGACAGCGCTTGGAGCCCATAGCTAGAATTACACGTGGGCATTGTGTTTACTGCTCGTTTTTAGCGTTAGGGGAATATAAATCGGTGGCACTGTTTTTGGGTACTGATTTACAAGAGACTGGAGACTATCTTTGTTTTTACATAAGAACTTCCTAGTTACAAGTACCATCGTAAAGATTAAATGCAACCTGATTCTAAAGAAGTGATTATCATGCAAATGCTTTATTTACCTTGCTGAAACTAGATAAAATTATATATTTTTATAAAATATACTTACCTGTGTGGTCTCAGTTTGTGGTGGATTGGGGATTGTTGTGTTAAGTGCAAATGTTATCCACATTGCCTCTGTTTAGCCTAGACTGCTCGCGCCATGCTACCTAGAGGGTGAGCAGGGGTTATCTCAGAGGGTCATTCCTTCACCCTGACTAGAAGCAAGGGTCCCTACTTGGGCTAAGGTACTTACCTCTGCCAACTAGAGACCCCCGGTTCTAACACAAGGGAACTGTTGTAGCGATGTCGGTTATTGGTCAGCCGTGTCTCACTGGGTTTTGATACTGATTTAGCCCCAGCCCTGTTTCAATCTTACTGTTGATAGAACCAACCACATTGTTACAAATTATCATCTTTGAAAGCCAAATCACTCTCAAATGCCAACCCAAACTGTCTTGACAGAAAAGTGTGCAATAAATAGCATTTTATATTTAAGACAGGTCGCTCAAACTGAACACCAAGGCCTACAAGACCCTGTAGTGGACCAAGATGAAATGTAAAGAAATAAAAAAGGGTGCATTGAGGACCAGCTTCCTCAAACAAAGCAGCACAAATATGTATTATAGAAAAATCTTCAGAATGACAGCTAACTCCATCCTCTTGAATGTTCATTTTTTAAGGCAGGTGCACAGACACTTAGGGAAACCAACCATCATCAACGTACACTGAATGTTGAATCATCATATGTTGTGATGAAAAAGACTTCACACAGTGATGAACTTGCATCCCTGAGTGTCCCATATGTAATGATGTCTGGATCCCTAATGCCCATTGTTGTTCTCCTGGGCGAACACTGCTCCATAAAGGCACAGACTGCTTTTCTCTCTTAACTTGTCATCTCCTTTGCCCACTCAGTGCTCAGTCTGCCAGGATACCAGGCCCATGCCACAGAACCGACCACTGTAGAGTCTCACTAGACCACGTGCGATTCTGGTCTCTTCAGCTGTGTACTGCTTGCTTAGGCACTGGAAGATTAGGACTCTGTTCTTCTGGAAGTGCTACCCTCACCAGTGTTTATTTCTCCCGAGTGTTCCGCTGGTCTACTGAGTGTCTTCTCTTACTCTGACCTTGGAACAGGATCTCTGGTTGGGAGCTTTTTTCACCCTGACCAGAACTACACTGTTAGAAAAACTCTCCCAAGCACCTCGGACTCCAGAAATCCCTAAACAACCTCCTAAAAATCTTCACCTTTATGTAGTGCTGAGAACCCAAGACCTGGAGATTTGTGGCCCTCATCGCATCTTACAAACTCTCCCTCCATTTTTAGCCATAGTACAGACAAGATTGCATGCCCCATGAAACATTGAAGGTGTTGCCCTTGACCCCAAACAATATGTCCTGGGCGTCGGGCTATAGGAATTCCACATCCCTGAATTCTGTCCGAGGTTTTGGCTAATTAAAAAGGGCAGTAGGTCTTACTCATGGCAAACAATTATGTATTCAAATAGCAAAATATAATCTATTAAAGGTTTCAAAGTTGCTCTCACTGTGCATATACCTTTCCTCTTTTAGGCGGATTCTACGTGGATTATACACAGCTGCTCTAGCGACTCATTACATCCTCATAAGGCGCCATCGCCTGAATTTAAAATAAAACTTCCAGTTACACAGTTTATTTTTCCCAATAATGTACTGGACACATTCTGTAAAGAAAACCTTGGGGACTGCTATATCCACTTAAAGTGCACCTCGTTGTAGAGGCCAGGCGCTGTAATCCAAGCCGGCAGGCTCCATTTTGGGATTCTTTGGGCATGTTTACAGGCGCCTGCGCACCTCATGCGGGTTGTTTTCCCATCGGTGTTCTGTAGGCTGGTGTAGCCCTTAACCGGGAGGGCCTGGGCACCGGTTTGCCCCAACACTAGTGAGCGGTTGCTCAGAAATGCCCTGCATGTCTTTTTCTGTAAGACGTTTGTTTGTAGTTTTTAGTATATAATGTTATCACTTGCCTGTTGGGAATCGTTCTTCTTCGATTACTCGCACCCTTTGCACGGAGTAAGCTTTGTGAATTGGATATTACCAACTTTCTGGCTTACCTTAAAAAAAAAAATTTAGTGTTGAGGAAACACTACCCCCCCCACCCCACATGAAGTTAATGAAAGGTGGACACGTAAGGTGGCTGACCAGAATCACACATGGCAACATGCTTCATAGAGTAAGCACCAGCAGGGCAAAGACGGAGGACCCTTAAGTTTAAGGGGGCTCTGGAGATGGCAGGTCATGGCAGGGCTGTGACAGAGGATGGAAAGCAATCACAAACTCATTTCACCGAGCATGGTCAACCTTGAACTGCAGTCACTGGGCATGCCAATAGGCCTTGCTTGTGCTTTGAGTTACGAGCCAGCCCGGTTGTCTTTGCCTGTGGGGATCCTCATAGTCTTTCCAGTAAAACAAGGAGCCGTCCGGTGACAAATGTAGGGGCAGAATAAAAAGGCACCGCTGGGCATGGTGAAATCATAAGCAGCCTGACGGTAGGCAGGATAGCGGCGAGCTATCAGCCGGGCGAAAGCGAGGTGTCTGGCTGAGGTCTTGCAAGATTGAGACCGTATTCTAGCCATCTGTTTGTCATTGGTATGTAAAATGCAATAGGTGGCCATCTTATGCTCATGGCTGTACTTTGAGCAGTAACAAAAAAAGAAAAATCCATGAAACAGTAAAAATGGAAAAAAAATGAATTATGTTTGAGATAAATAAGTGAATGTTTAATTACTGAGTGTATTCGTTTGCTTTAGAAGGCGTAAAAACATTTGCAAACCAGCAATAGGACGAGAATGATCCAAATAATTCTTTTGAGTGAAGTCAGAGCCCATGATTTCAATTCTTAAACGTATTGGTAATAATAGGTCGCTTGGACAGAGAAAGATATCTAGAGCCAGACCTTAAAAACGTGGTTTTGTATATTTTACCAGTACTGCCATCCACGGGTGATGCTTATTTTCAGTCCCCATTCTTAAAACTTGCATACTGAGCGATACGATTGATTCTTATATCGGTACTACTCGACAAAATACATTGCTCTAGCCAATCATATAATATTCTGCAGCCAAAAGCATTTTCAGCATAAATATGGATTTCTGAAGGATCACCTGCATAAATCCAATATACGCGATCACCTGCCACAGGATTATAGATAACGAACAAAGTTTTTTTCTCCCAACCATGCACAGCCCGTTTAAGGTCATTATAGACGTTTCTCTCAATGTGACATGGGTTATATCACTCACAAAGTAGAAGCTAGGACGTGGTCCCTCACTGTTAACGTTTGCATCACCTTGTGAGGTTGCCTAGAGCGTAGTAACTTACATCTGTCTACTGGGTGAATACAGATTTTGAGCACAACTGCTGCCGAAGACACAAATCTGAAAAAAGTTTTTACTGCACTATTTTGGTGTGCTTCTATACCAAAAGCTTTGTATCTTGGACGTCTATTTATTCAACCAGTCAGGATATCCTTTTTATGAATATATGGAATTGTGTCTAAGCCTCCAGCTTGCATTATCAGATACACATTATATAGATTATTAAAGTTTTCCCCTGTTAAAAGTTTTTTGGAGGCATCAAGTACATTTCAATTTTTTTTTAACCTGTACCGACATTACAATGCCTCTTGTCCCTCTGGTGGATTCAGAATGCCCCAGATTCCTCTCTCTGGCTGTTCCAGGTTAGAGCTGTATGTCTTCCTTTTCACCTTTGCTGTATTTTCTTCTGTGGGTTCTCTGGTTTTCATCTCATAGATCACATTCCTACTCACCTGCTCTGAGGTCTTCTCTTCCATTGCCCTGATGGCCAGATTGGTCTCCCTGCTGTGGCACATGCACTGAAAAAAAGGTCACACAGGAGGTACCACCCCTTGGGATGATCGCAAGTGCGAGATGCCATCGCACAACCATTTTATAATCTGGATGGGCCAAAAAATATTTTGTTCTCAATTCATGGCATTGCTTCATTTATAGTATTTCCAAAACTCGTTTTGTAACAGGCCTTTGCATGCCGGCACATTCCACTTAACGAGTATTCATGTTCACTCTGTTAGGCGTCAGGAATTTATCCCTGCTTCCAGGGCATATTTCCTGTTTTTAAACCTGTTCTGGTGCGAACTAATCTTGTACAGCAGACGTGCCAGCTGGATGTGGTGTTCCTAGTTACCATCCATGAAGTCATTCTCATCGATGTTGTATTGATAATCAACATTTAGATAAAATTCTTGGATGCTTCACAACAGAGTAAAATGAGGCTGCCCTCAAAATACATGTTTGGCAATGTATCCTCTTTTCTGATTGATTAGTCTAAGGACAGGGGCGGCTGGTGACATTTTACAGTGGTGGGGCGCAAACTGATTTGCGAGTGCGGGCCCCAGGCCACTCAGGCCAGCGGCGACCCCCCACCCCCGCTCCTCCCGACCCACATACACAACACTCAAAGAAATGTATTCACACACGCATACACACAAACACATCCATTCACAACACTCTCCACCAAACATTCATGCATACACGCACGCTCGCACCAATCACTTTAAAATAAAAGAAAAACACACACTCTTACCTTGCTGCCGGTCCCGGTCCGCGCCACCTCTGGGCTCGAGGCCCACACGTCACAGGCTCACAGCGCCCCTGGCCAATCCTGGCGCCAGGGGCACAGGTACCTTCTCACCCGCAGCACGCCCATTTGGGCTCCTAATGGGCATGCGCAACACCGCAAAAACACAAGTGCGCATGCGTGGGCACGGGTAAAAATTCACCCTCCGTCCCCACGCATGCGCACTTGTGTTGCCGTCTGTACAATCATGTCAATCAATCAACATGACGCCCACCCGGCGGTCTGACGTCATGTTGATTCATTGACATGATTGTCACAGTCTTAACTCAAAAACGCCGAGGGAGCTGCGGGCAGCTTCGGGCAGGGGGGGCTATGCCCCCACGCCCCAATGGACGAACCGCGCCTGTCTAAGGATAGGCTACACAGATACGTCTTCTTAGACATCAAGATCCAATTGAGGAAAGGCTGTAAAATGTGAACACACTTATACAGCTCCATAGGAGAAGGAGACTACTCAGGATAAGGAATTACAGCCCAAGGACTACACTCCTGGTTTTGCTCCTAGGACCAATATACCTTGCCCCTCTGTAAACTTTAACCCCTACCAACCCAGTTCCAACCTGTACCTTTCCAGCAGTCCTCCTCCCAATTGTATACAGTTCATATAGCCTGAAGCCTTCATTCTGTACCCTTCTCTGAAAAGTGCTCTGATGCTTTGTATGTACTCTGCCATATGTAAATGTTATTTATATGTGCAAACACACTGCATACAGAAATGACCAGCTGCGGTAGGAGCCATTGAACCCATACACACATCAATCAAGAATCCACACATACACCCTTCTACTTCAGAGGCAAAGGCAAAACCAGCTTAACCTTCGGCATCGCTGTATACTTTCTGGGTTTATAGAAAGATATAGTTGTTTTTGACCCCAGTCAAGTCTTAAATATACAGCACAAAGATAGCACACGTGTCCTACAAGATTAGTCACCAACCAAACTGTATACATCTATCCTTGTAAGTGTCCTGAAGAAGATGAATATATAGGCTGAAACTCGTCTACCTTATATTCGTGGAGTTCGCACTGAGAATCCACACCAATCAACCAGACTGATTTCCATTACGGAAGACTAAGACTTGTATAAAAGACTCCCAGCCTTTTTCCATGTGAGCCCCCTCAGGGTGAAAATGGACACTCAAATCATGTGCTAACACCCTGTAACTAATATCTTATCTACAAGGACTGTGTATCACTCTGTACACCTACAAATTTTATGGGATGAGATGAAATCCTCTTTAGAATAAATCATCTCCATAATCTTGTAAGATAAACTATGTATGTTTATTGTTCCTATCTGGAAGTACTATAAAGGCTATTACTACCGCACCGAAACATCACCATGGTCTGACCCAGAATCAGTCGAGTACTTCTTCGCAAAAGCTTAGTTGCAATTGCCAGTAATTACGCAGGCACTATTTTAGCCTTAAAGCACCACAGGAAGGATGCATAGCACGAAGTCTTCACCAAGTTAGAAAGGATGAAGTGCAAAAACAGATCCGACCAGGAGACCGGCCTTCTCAAGATACCTGCCGATCCTTAAAACTACCACCCTGAAGCACACCATGCTTGCTCTGTTGGTTCTGCCCTCACGCAAACAGCGAAAAACCTCAACTTTTCAATCAGCACCCCCTCATATGGTTTTGGGAGGATTCATACTTCCTAATTTTTATCACTGATGTAGAGTAACCAATTCAGAATAATAATGAAAGTGACTGTGTCACCCATATACAAGCTTTTCTGGCGCTTCAACATGCTAACAAAAATAGCTGATGTTTTCAGTCGCAACACCCGGGCTACTTGGGCTTACGGAAGTTAAATAAAGTTGCCTGGATTTCCAAATCCTGATGACACTAGCCGGACTTTCATATGCTCACAAGAGAAGCTGGGGCTTCCAAATGCATGCAAGAAACTGACCCTTGCACGAAAGCTGCTGACAAATAGCCAGGGGTTTCGAAATTCTGCAGAGTAGACACGGGCAACAGATACTTTTTTTTAACCATAATTGTGTCTTCGAGATATTTAGAGGTAACAGCGCGATTGGCGACAACCAAGAGAAGCAACGCTTGAAATGCTAAGTACTGTGTCTGACGCTTTTATTGGTGACGAAATCTTCTGCGGCTACCAAATGGTTACATGAGCAACTGTGACTTCTGGGCGCCAATGAGAGCAGCCGCGACTTCCAGGCACTTAAGAGAGTTGCTGAGAGTTCTCCATGCTCAAGAGCGTAACTGTGGTCTCCAAGCATTAACAGGGGGCGACAGCGTTTCCGGCGGAATTGGGAGCAGCGGGGACTTCCGGGACTGCTAGCACAGGTGGCGAGGGCTTCCAGCAGATAACGAAAGTCGTTCAGGCCCAGATGATTCTCGGTTTACTCGAGGCTGGCGGCTTTCTTTTTCTTCTCTGATGAGCTTTTTGTTGCAGATGATTGCGATGGTCTTTAGGCAGCATTTAAGCGTTTTTAAAAAAAAAAACATCCATTCAGCAGTATTGTTTAGCAACGGCGTGGGACTGAGGAGGCTCGCGCCCCCAGCCTGCGCTGACGCTGGGGCTTTTTTTCGGTGTGCGTCAGCGCCAGCCTCAGCGAGATACTGACGGGTCTGATAACGCAACAAAACCCGGAAACGTTTAGCCGATGCGGCCCTGAATGTTCACTTGACAGTCGTGTATCTCCACGCCTGACAGTACTGCATACCTGGCAACCTCTAGACTCAAAATGGTGAATTAAGGTGTAGAAGAGGATGGTCTCATTAAGAGACCCTCCGTGGGGAATTAAAACTTTTTTTGAAAGGTAATATAGCCGGTGACTTTATCAAAGTGTGACGACGTTTTGAAAGGATAAAAGTAAAAAAAGGTGGCAACTCTTGATAAATGCAGGTATGGGAATGCAGCTCGATGATTTGACGATTTGAGCCCTGCTGCAGAAAGAGGTGTGTTTATGTGAATGCTTGTGCACACCTCAGTACATCGATACCACATATTGATTAGAAAACCAGTCCGTTGTATAGCCTAGACACACAATGTACATACAACTCATTTGTTGTGAAATCACTTGCAGCCATGCGATGAAGTGTTTTTGAAATCTTAATGTTGACCTGTTCAAGTGCTTCAAATTCTATAGCAGGGTTGTGAACCAATGGGTGCGTGCATTTGGCCAGCCACATCGGTGTTGCTTGTCGCTGTTGGCTACAGTGAGTAGAGTTCTCCTCATCATACTTTTCTTTGAGGAAAGTTTTGCCCCGTGATTTTATGGTCGGGTCAGTACAACTGTTGGTCACTGCTGATCTATGGAAATTAAATTCCATTAGCTTTTTTTTTTTGTTGTCAAAGTGGTGCATCTGTGGAGAACAGCAGTGAATTGGTTTCTGGTAGCTCTAATCGGTGGCATTTGAACATGTGATTCCTGTGAATTTTGAACAGAAGAACTCCAGGGAAGGGCCGGCTGATTTCATGCGTGGTGACCAAAGAGCAACAGTGGGCAGTTATTGATGGCTGCCATAAAAAGTGGGCCTTCTAGCAGGAAGACTGTGGTGATACCAATTTGTTACTTGGTGGCACCAAATAAATTCTCGGAGGGTGGCATTTACTAATGTCACCCTCCAGATGAAGGTTCGGTCTCATGTTGGTGGGGGGGGGGGGGAGCAGTGTCTGACACTAGGCAGCCTGTGCTGCCTTTTGGACAGACCATTTACTAGGACTGAACTGAGGCTGACTTTCTTCTCACCATCCTGGGATTGGAATCTTGAGTCTGTCTTAAAATGTAATAATCTCTCTAGGGATTTTAGGTAGTTATGGAGCTCCCTGTACTGTCATTTAGATCACTGGGCTGCTCGTTTCATTTATCCCCATAAATAGATTTCAAATAAATAAATATTAAAACTGGCTGTAGCTTTTAAATCCCATCCTTGTTGCATCTTAATACTCAAACTGTGCTTAACCAAGCTCCATTTTTTTATTCAAGTCCGAGTCGTCTTTCTGACGCTAGTCAGGTGAAGGGACATGCCATTTGTCCAGTGCCATCATGATTGTGATGGGCGTTGGGGCATTCTTTAAGAGTCTCTTACTTTTAAAACACCAGTTTGAAATTGTATATATGAGGGTACCCGTGCCCAGAACCCAGCGCAGGCTTTAGTGAGTTTATGGACGCATTTGATATAATGACATCTGAATCATTTCTGAAGCGTGATGCGATCCCAAATGCTCACTGGTGCGAAAACGTGTCTGCAGGCGTTATGAGCTGTAAGGGACGCTTAGTTGTAAATTGACGATTTGTGCCACTGCTGCGAACAAAAGGTTGTTAGTTATGGCATGTGCTCATAGTGCCCTCGATGCAGCATGTCATATGTTTCAGGTTGGTGAAAGGATTACTATGTTGCTGAGGTAACAAGCAAGGTTTCATGTAAGTATTGCTTACCAGCTCAGTTTTGGGAAAGCTTCTAAAAAAACAAATCGCATATCCCATTTAGAAAGAAAGGTGGTGGTGAATTCCAGAAAAAGTGTATGCCTCATTTGCTCAAATATTTTACCACAATGGAAAGACTGTTGACATACCTAAGATCTCCTTCATCTTACTGCTTGTACACTGGCAACGGAGATTTTTTTTTTTTTAGGGCAGACGGTTCTTTAATATTAACTTATTCTTGCGTTGCTACTTTAAAAATAAAAGCCAATGCCTTTGCTTTCTCGTAAGGAAATCAAACTGTTAATATATGCTAATAAATAACATTTTTTGCTGTTGACCACAGATGAGAAATATAAAGTCTCTCTGTTTGCCATTTACTTCCCCATTAACTACCTTGGACTTAGCAGAACCTTCAACTTTTGCAAAGGTGGTTACGTGCAAACCATATTTCTTCTCGTTATACAGGTATGTGCTCTCAGTTACGCGAGGGACATGTCTCCTTTGTTTTAGGCATGGTTCACTTGGCGTTATGGAAAAAACAATGTTATGGTAATCAGCTCCCAATACATTAAACCCAGAATCAGAAATGTTTTTTGGAAGGAGAACCAATCAACAACTTTAACTACCTGTGAAGCCTCAGGCTCCTGAAGCCACACAGAGAATTTCTCAAGAAAAAGAGCAAATTGCTTGGCGTATCCTTTGGTTCACACCCCCCGCATTAGAGACACCATATTGTCTTGTGTCAACCATATTGGAAGCAAAACTTGTTTCCTTTTCCACCTATGAAGCAGAAGTATGGTCCACATTGGAGAATATTTCAGACATAGGAGCCTCACATAAATAATTTTGGAAATCTCTGCTACAGATCCCACAATACTCTAGACCAGCAACCTTCCTGGTGGACTGTTCATTTACACCGGTAGAGCTCCAGCGCCGGAAAAATATGATGAGCACAGCATGCTGAGCCCATCTAATCGACAAATAATGGTAAAAACTTGTCAACCTGACACAAAACCTCCAAAAAAGAGCAAGTGGTACAAGATGCAAGGAAACTGAATCTCCCATCTGAGATGTATTTGTGAGGGAGGTAACGGAGGAGGAACAAGACGTTTAAAATAATAGTAAAGAGGCACTACTTAGAGCTCAACAAACAAGAATGTCAAGAAAAAGCAGATCGGATCAGAGCATGCCATGGATGGAAAATACCAAGAATCAACGTTTTTGAACTGCACCCACAACAGCAAAACATACCTCACCACCCTGCAATGCAGGAAGGAGCGCAGAAGCTTCACTCTGGTGAAATTCAATCTTCCATAATCGCATGAGCGATACCACAGATGGAACAAAACAGCACAGCAAGAAGGTCTTTGCAGTGGAGATTAAGTTGAAAAAGTCAGCCACATTTTCTTTAAAATACAGAGTCACCTATAGACGTTTGAGACATGTATGTGGAAGACCAAATAATTACGTCAACATTACTTCTGGGGTATTACAGCCCCGAAATGGCCCAGAAAGTTGCAGCTTTCTTCAAGGTAGCAGGGAAAAGCTGAGGTAACAAAAGCTCATTGCCAGCTTCCTCCACCAAGACAAAATCAAAGGGGTAAAAAGTCCACACTCCTCAATACATAGCCACTGAACAACAATGCAACCATAGCAAGAAAGCACGGTCAAGACATCAAACAAAAACTAATGCCTGTCCCTGCTGGGAAAACTCCATGCTTACCCATTCCTTCGCCTTCATCAAGCCTCAGCTCCTCAAAGAAAGGAAAGTAGATCCTTCCAGTGAGCAAACTGAACATGACCAAAGAAACCAAATCAAGTCAAGCAATCGGACAGGAACCCTGTGCGGTCACTGCTTTTGCATGAGTTCTACACCCCCACAATGAAACGTGATCGCACGACATCATGACAGGTCAAAGAAAACGTGTAAACGTGAGTGACCGTGGGTTGGACGACTTGAGCTGGTAACTGGTGTGCATGGGGTCCTATGACCATACTAGCCACTACACCTTACCCACATTTCTGCCTCTTAGGCACTTTACTTCCCTTGCACATCTCTTCCCCCGCTACCCCAAATCCCCCTCATATCTATTAACAGCATTTGATAAAGGTTGTAATGACACAACGAGAAAATAAAGTTAAACGATAAAAGTAACTAGGCAGCTAAGTGAAATGTAGGGCTCGCAAAAAAATCTTCTATATTTAAGGGGGTGCTCCTGGACATATTAGGGGGAGTATGCCCCCCTGGTCTGAAAATGACTCTTTGCAGAGAACTTCCCTTCTATTTCTGATACCAATAGAATCACCACCTCAATCCCTGTCTCCCTTCCCATGAAGGATAGTGCTCCTTTAAATCCCACCTCCCCTTCAAAAAATCCTATAAATAGTGCAGTCAAACCACCTTGGAAGTCTGTCTCTTGGGGAATATAAAAGACTGCACGCAGTTAAAGAGAACGCTCAGGAAAAGGGCTTTTATTATGGACTTAATAACAGTGGGCCTACTAGCTCTGCAGTGTGGCTTCTGGGCTCAAGCCAGTGGGCCTAGAAGCCACTTCTTGTGGATCTGAATCAAAATACGCATCTCCGTAGGAAGCTGCTCTCCATTTCTGAAGTGTAGCATGATGAAGGGCACTTGTGAGGCACCAAAGTTCAATTTTGTGTCATCTAAGCACTTTTCAGGCCTAAAACAGCATCCAAGACTTTGCAGAAGTGTCATCGAACGCCAATGTTTTTTGATAGATTCATTGGGACAAAATAGAGCTGTGAGCGCAGGAGAACAGTTCACAAGTTTTAATTGGTGAAAACCGACGGAAATTGTGTAGCCTCAGGCCAGTTTTGCGGAAAACCGCAGTGGAAAACTCTTAAAATGAGATGCCACCTTTGTTTCGGGGTGGCATGGTTTGTAGCGTAATGCCATCTACAGAGAGGTTCTGCGGTGTACAGCTGGTTGCTGCTTTTACACAATGTGGCATTTTCCTCTGTGGAATACTTACGTACATGCCAGACAACAGCCGCTCCCCTCAGTGTATAAATAAACCTGAAGCGCAAATGCACATGCATTCAATTCCCACAACTCAAACAATTAAAAAAATATATTTGCCAAAATGTAACAAATATGAATGCCAGAGTGCTAGAAAAAAATATATATGCGTTTAATCTGATCAACGAATACGTATTGTTAAAAATAAATACTTACAACAAAACTCAAGAATTGAAATAGACCAATCAGTGTCTTTTGACGTGCGTTAAACAACATTTGAATATATTTATAAAACAAAAACATTCAAAAATGTTACACATTTGCAAATATACACAATTATCAAATTCAACGAATGCATAAGAAACAAATAAATGAGTATTACTCACAAACACAACATAAATCATTGACTCTCATATAACTTTTTACAGACGTAATTTTTACAGACCCCGATCATCCGCTGATTGGTTGATGGGACTGTTGATTTAAATAGAATGCGGTACAAAAGGGGGTGGTAATGGATGGAGCATCTGAACCAATCAAACACTCACACCCAGTCAAAAGATCTGGGTTTAATCCATCACCGTTCTTTAGCCCACTCTGCCACCCCAGTTCAGACATGGCTATATGCAAATCAGTCTGACCCTGTGCCTCATGGGAACAGTCCAGCCCGAACTGCCAAGCCATGCCTTCCCTGGACCGGAAACAAGCTTCCGAGGACCGGTTTCTGGCCTTACAGCAGTCTTCAGCCCGGCTTGCTTGAATCCAGTGTCAAAGTGAGCAAGGGACTCATGTCTGAGCATACCCTGCCACACTTATGGCGGCCAAAAACGGTACAAAAGGGGGTGGTAATGGACGGAGCATCTGAACCAATCAAACACTCACACCCAGTCAAAAGATCTGGGTTTAAACTGGGGTGGCAGAGTGGGCTAAAGGACGGCGATGGATTAAACCCAGATCTTTTGACTGGGTGTGAGTGTTTGATTGAATCAGATGCTCCGTCCATCACCACCCCCTTTTTACTGCTTTTGGCCGCCATAAGTGTGGCAGGGTATGCTCAGACGTGAGTCCCATGCTCACTTTGCCACTGGATTCAAGCAAGCCGGGCTGAAGACGGCTGGAATGTCAGAAACCGGTCCTCGGAAGCTTGTTTCCGGTCCAGGAAAGACATGGCTTTGCAGTTCGTTCTGGACTGTTCCCATGAGGCACAGGGTCAGACTGATTTGCATATAGCCATGTCTGAACTGGGGTGGCAGAGTGGGCTAAAGAACGGTGATGGATTAAACCCAGATCTTTTGACTGGGTGGGAGTGTTTGAATCAGATGCTCTGTCCATCACCACCCCCTTTGTACCGATTTAAATAGAATGCCATATGGTGCCAGGTGAATATTTATTTGAACCTATTACGTTTTAAAGAATTATGCATGAATACCTTGTGGAGTCAACAACGTTTTAAAGAAATTGTCTGTAAAAATTGATATGAGATGGTCAAATGTTATTGTTTATAAAGAGGACAATTATTTGTTTTTAGGCCTGAAGGTGTTTTTTTTCCATTAAATCTTCTCCACTGAAAAGGGTTGACGAAATATTGGTGACCCTATCCATAGACAATGGTTATTTTTACATAACAATGAAATGTTATAAATGCTCAGTCGCCATGAAACCGAAGTGCACACATCAAAAGACATATTGATTGGTCTAATTCAGTTCTTCATTTCCCTTTATTTTTGCAGCGATTTGGTTGCATGTATTTCATTTTAATCATATGTATTATCCTTTATGGGATTACATCGTATATATTTTTCTGGCATTCATATTTGCTAAATCCTGGCATGCATGAAAGTTTTATTTTTTGTTGTGAGAATTTATTGTATGTGTATTGGCAATTTAGATTTGTTTGTACACGGAGAGGAGCTGTTGGTTGTCTTATTACAACTACCTGTTCTCTTGGTTTGAGTGTTTCCTCTCTATTATTTGTCATTTTAACATACATGATGTCCCTTCAAAACCTTGAAGCCAGTTCTGTAAATCTGACACATGACCACCTCTCTCCACACAAAAGGTTTGCTGTTATTTGATGTATAAAAGTATACAAAAATTGATGGATGGGATGCTTGAATTAATCTCAGCCACTGGTAATTACTCGGGGCCGTTTCCCAGTCTATCATTATTTTGCACACCATGTCTCCGCAGTTTGGACTCAGCAATATGCAAATCAGTCTTGACCCAGCTCTAATGGGAACAGTCCATCACAAACAGCCAAGCCAGGTCTTCCCAGAACCGGAACACAAGCAGCCCAGGACCGGTTTCCCCCCTGTTATGGACTCATCGGCCGGATACAGCTTGGCTCGAGTGACAGTGTGCACTGGACCCACATCTGGGCATACTTGTCCCTGTTAGGGTGACAAACTAAAGTAAACAAAAAGTGACTTTGGAATGCTGGGTTTAATCTCAACCACTGGTAATTACTCTAGTCACTTCCCAGTCCATTGTTATTTTGCAGACCACATCACCTCAGTTTGGACTTATTTTTAATTGATGTGTGGCTCTAATGGGTCACCAAAGAAAGAAATATTTATGGGTGGTGCTGCAATGGGTTGTTAAGCCCCAGCTGTTTGAACGATTTCCTTCAATTTGCAAGTGGCTAAACTAAAAATGCCTTTTGTTTACAAAATGTCAGGCATTAGTAGCTTATCCTGTCCTGATATGTATTTTACTTTCCATTCTCGTACTTGTAGTTTTGCATTTCAATTGACTCCATGCTTAAAGTCACAGTATGCAAAGACAAATATCTGAACTGTATGAGCTGCTCGCGTCTGACTTAGGACAACTTGAGATGTCACTGTGCCCACCTACTTTAGGACAACTTGAGATGTCACTGTGCCCACCTACTTTGTCGATGAGTGCCTCTTATATTGGCTGTATTCGCCCACTGTACATCACTTAGTTCTGCATTAGATCAGTGACACATGGGATATTACACAACATTTGTCTGAGGAGAATATTATAAAATGCATGAGACTGAGTGGAATCCGCAGCATGCTCAGCTAAAACACTTACACTAGGCTACTCCGGACTAGCGTGCTGGCCATCTGCAAAGAGCCTCAGCTTCTCGTGAGTGGTAGATAGCACCTTATAAATACCCACATCTATATGTAGAGAAAAATACTGTAAAATACACTTAAATGTCACGAAGTTCGCCTCTGTGCAGGTATAAAGCTCTGTGGGTGAACCACTGCCATTAAACAGTGAGAGCCTGCAGCATTCCAGTTAATATTGCTCAGGTACTTCTAACTTTTATCAGTTGGGAAGCACCGCTAGTGCTGCCCGTCTCTCCTGAATATCGGCTCGTCCTTGGGGTCCGGAGGAGAGTCTAGAGCTGAAAACCTGAGCGTTATGGTTTAGACATAATGGACAGCGTCACAGGAGCAACCCTAGGAACAGAGGTCCTGGACGAGCCGTCTGATTCCAAGATGGCGCCTGTCTTGTGCAATGACAGACGGAGTGTGGTACAAAAGGGGGTGGTGATGGACGGAGAATGTATGACATTGTTCTGCATTCTGTCCATCAACTGTTTTGCATTTGTCACCCAGAGTGGGATGATTATGCTCAGACGTGAGTCCCATGCTCTCCACACCACTGGAGTCAAGCTGTCCTGGCTGAAGACGGCTGATAGCCAGAAACCGGTCCTAGGATGCTTGATTCCGGTCCAGGAAAGACATGGCTTGGCAGTTCGGGCTGGACTGTTCCGATGAGGCACAGGGTCAAGGCTGATTTGCATATGGCCATGTCTGAACTGGGGTGGTGTGGAGTGCAAAAAAACTATGGATTTAGGCCCAGATCTCTGTACTGGGGTGAATGTATGACCTTGTTCTGCATCTGGTCCATCAACTGTTTTGCATTTGTCTTGTGCAATGAACAAGAGGAGGAAAAGTTGACATTGTGCCAGTTAGGCCCTCAAAACATGCAAGTTGTGCTTTTTCTTTATGCATTGTCCTTGTAAAAGTGCTGTAAAAGCTGGTTGACCGTTTGTTTTAATCAGTTTTCCCCTTTTTGTGGTTTGGATAGTAGCAGTGGTAAATGAAAGATGTAAGTGGTTCTTGATGTACCAAGCTCTCAAGTTGACCAGGTCTATTACATAAGCAAGTAGCTTATCCGTTGCAGCTTTTTGCATTTGTATTCAGGAGCAAGTAGCCCTGAGGCCTCGGTGGGATGAATGATACTACAAGTTCCATAATGCAAAGTGATATATGTGGCCTGGATGATAGTCTCTCTCCTGGACCTGAGAAACCTGAGTGCCCTGTATGTAAAAGAAAGTTACAGAAGATGCGAGTTGTCCATTCTTTTCACAGAGGAATGGTAGAGAGAGCACCCATTTCACACACTCTGTTTGAGCGTCTTTCTATTCTTTAAAATGGTCTTATTGTAATAGCTTTGCACTTGGCTATTATGCCAGCTCCCGTACTTGGGACTCTGTTACCACCCTGTCCTCTTGGGTATAAGCTGGCAGATTTGTGACCCCGGGCACTCCCTGTACCGAGATCCGTGATAAAGCTGGGCATTAGTGTGTGAATCCTTTCATGTTGGGTCCAGAGTTATTATTATTATTGTGTATTTTGTATAGCGCGCAGCTACCCCAACGGGGTGTCCCGGCGCTTCTGAGTGAAAGCAGAGTGATAGTACTGGGGGGGTTAACAAAAGAGGAAAGTTTTTAGTGCCTTACGGAAGGGTAATTCTTCCTGGATCATCCTAATTGCGATCGGGAGTTTGTTCCAGAGAGTTGTGGCACAGACCTGGAAGGTTTTACCTCCAGAACGTGCTTTCCTGAATCTTGGTATTGAAAGCAGATGTTGGGAGTTGGAACGGAGGTTCCGAGAGTTACAGTAGGGACGGATACTAACAGAGAGGTAGGCCGATCCCCTACCCCTAGTTGCTCGATGGGCTAAGGTCATGGCTTTGAATTCAGCTCTTTGATGGATTGGTAGCCAGTGTAATGCTCTGCGATGTGGCGAAATATGGGTGCGTAGGGAAACCCCGCAGACCAGCCGAACAGCCGCATTCTGGACTGTCTGGAGCCGATGTAGGAGGCCCGCGGGAGTTCTGTCTAGTTCACAATCATTCTGGCCCCCAAGCTTCTTTCGGTTCTTGTTTTATGTGGGGAAGTAAGAGCAATTATAAGATTAGGGTATAGAATTAGTTTCAATAAAAAATACATACTCGATAGAAGTTGCTGATTGAATAACATGTTGTTTTCTTACCCGTTCCTTCCGTACTTTTCTTGTGTATTTTTTGCCATGATTCATCATGTCCGCTGGACCACACTTCACATTGTGCTCGCATTCATTGTTATCATTAAACTGACGGAGCCTCGGTGGGCTCGGCTTGTCCTATTCCAACCACGCCACGCCAGCCTCCTTGGAGGAAGTGAGGCACAAAAATCTGCTGGAGATGCCTCCGTCTGAAGTTCCGCTAATCTAAATGAGGCGGACGCACCCCCCTTCTGGCCTGAGGCAGAGACGGCCGCACCCCGCCTGAGGCATACCGAATTTGTCAGCTAGAGATACCCACTATCAGAATTTGAGCAGCACGAGACGAGCGAGGGAGACTAGTTTTCTCAAACCAGCCTGGCGAGAGTGACTGCAGTTTTCTCAAACCAGCCTCGCGTCCAACCCGTCTCTCGTTTCCTGAAACCCAGTTAGAGTAGTTTGCGTTTCAATCCGCTACTTTCACACGAGTATCTAAGGGTGAAATATCCATGTATAGAGCAGCTCTCCCTGCTTCAGGGCCAGGCCTTGGTCGTTGCAGAAAAGCTGGGTAAAACAAGTACAATTTTATATAAAAAAAATCTTAATTTTTTATGTTGAGTGCTCATTAGTGCCAAATTAAGTTTTTTCAAACTTTATTTCCCAACAGGGTTATATGATGCATCTTCATGTAATGTTTCTGGTGGACAGATAGGAGCCATGTTTAAATTTAAACCCGCTTCTTCCATCGTAAGTTGTTTTTCACGCTGTTGTTGAAAGTTCTTTCCCTTGCATCTGAAAGCACCATCTCAGTTCCTTGGTCTAGATCCATGTCGATTGTCGGCCATTTGCTTTTGTTTAAATTTGAACTGGCACTACCTTGAAATGGTGGTCCAATGTTCGCAAAGGATCATGGTGCTCCCTTGGAGTCCCGGATGTTTGTGCATTTGTAGTAGCGTCAACGGACGAGGTATTGCTAACCAGTTATTAGTAGAGTAGACTGTCGCCCAGCACTGAAAGATGGCTGACTGCCAGAGTACCCTTGGGCCCGGAAGTAGGGCACATTGTTAAAATGGGCTATTTTGAATGCGAAGCCCTGTTATTCTGGTAGCACAGGCTTTGCCGCTGATATAATCTTAGTGTAAAAGTGTGTCTACTCTTCCAGACTCTAAAGTACCACTTATTGGGGTTACACTCTATACTTTTTAAAGTTTGATCAAGAAACCAACAGGTGCTTTGGAAGAGGTAGCAACATTGAGTCCTTCTGAATGGCATAACCTTTGTTGTGTGAATCATTTTTGGTATGTCTGTTCATTAACCCCTTCGCTGCTAGGCCTTTTCCCCCTCCTGTGCTAAGGCTTTTTTTGGTGTTTTGGGGTAGTGCGCGCTTAGGCCCTTGTAACTTTTTGACCACATAAGGGATCCGCGCCAAATTTGCGTCCTTTTCTTCCAACATCATGGGGATTCTAAAGGCGCCCAGGGTTTGTGGATTCCCTTGGAGGGGTCCCAGAAATTAACCAAAATATAGTGTTTTTTTTGTTTTTTTCAGAAAAATGGGAAAAACGGGCTGCAAATGAAAGCCTCTGGCTTTTTCCCTGAATATGGTATCAAAAAAGGGTTTGTGGGGCTGAATTCTCCATTTTCTCAGCTTTTAGGGAATGACAGTGTTTTGTCAGAGAACCGAAATTTTTCACTCAGTTTTGGCATTTTTCTGGGACATAGCCTATTTTTGCTATTTTTAGAGCTTTCCACCTCCTTCCAGTTAATGGTAGAAATGAGTTTGAAAGCAATAATGGATCCTGGAAAGCTTTACATTTCCGAAAAATAGACAAAATTCTGAATTCAGAAAGGGGTCATTTGTCTAAATCCATGAAGGGTTCGTTATAGAAACTAACAGTTAGATATTGGAATATTTGAAAATTTGTTGAAAACAACGGCCTTTTGTCTCAACGTTTTCACCTATAACTTTCTCTAATTTTGACAGCTCTTGGAAAGCAATATACCGTTACATCCGTTAGACCTTCCTGGTTGTGGGGATATATGGGACTTGTAGTTTCACCAAGAACCCGACGAACCCAGATCCAAAAACTGAGCAGCAACTTGCAATGGTATTTTTTCATTTACTGGGTATAGTGCACTTTGTCTTGGAAAATGTACACATGGAATAATCTGCATGAAAGACACCTATGTATGTATGAATTGGGTACAAATTATAGAGTTCAGAAACAGTATATAATTGCACATTTTCAAAGTTGGGAATACTCATACTAGCATGAGAATTATTGGTCATTTTTCATAAAGTTTTTTTTTCTACACAATATCTTTCATTCAAAGGGAGAAATGCAAGAAAGCTCAATTGGTAATAACAGTTGATTTACAAATCTGAATTACCCCAAGTGTCCCGATAAAAACGGTACCTCACTTGTGTGGGTCGGCCTTGTGCCTGCGACAGGAAACGGCGCAAAATGCAACGTGGTCACACCTAAATTTTGCAGTTACAAATTGACCCTTTTTTGGCAAAGTGCCTACCTGTAGTTTTTGCACCCTAGTTCTTCCGGCACCTAGGGAAACCTAGCAAACCTATACATTTTTGAAAAGTAGACACCCAGGGGAATTCAGGATGGGATGACTCGACTGCCTACCACCAGGTTTTGTTACCCAGAATCCCTTGCAAAGCTCAGATTTTGGAAAAAAAAACACATTTTCCTCACATTTCTGTGGTGGAAAGTTCTGGAATCTGCGTGGATCAACAAATTTCCACCCACCCAGCGTGCCCCCAGGTCTCCCGAAAAAAATGGTACCTCACTTGTGTGGGTCGGCCTTGTGCCTACCACGGGAAACGGCACAAAATGCAACGTGGTCGCTCCTCAATTTCCCAGTGAAATCTTAAGCTCTTTGGACAAAGAGACTACCTTTTGTTTTTGAGCCGTAGCTCAACCAGCACCTAGGGAAACCTAGCAAACCTATACATTTTTGAAAACTAGACACCCAGGGCAATTCAGGATGGGGTGACTCGTCTGCCTACCCCCAGGTTTTGTTACCCAGAATCCCTTGCAAACATAAATATTTGACCAAAAAAACACATTTTCCTCACATTTCTGTGGTGGAAAGTTCTGGAATCTGCGTGGATCAACAAATTTGCACCCACCCAGCGTGCCCCTAGGTCTCCCGAAAAAAATGGTACCTCACTTGCGTGGGTAGGCATAGTGGCTGCGACATGAAACCGCGCAAAACGCAGCATGGTCGCATCTCAATTTCCCAGTGAAATTTAGCACGATTCGGACAAAAAGACTACCTTTTGTTTTTGCGCCGTAGCTCTGCCAGCACCTAGGGAAACCTAGCAACCCTATACATTTTTGAAAACTAGACAACCAGGGCAATTCAGGATGGGGTGACTCGTCTGCCTACCCCCAGGTTTTGTTACCCAGAATCCCTTTCAAACAAAAAAATTTGACCAAAAAAACACATTTTCCTCACATTTCTGTGGTGGAAAGTTCTGGAATCTGCGTGGATCAACAAATTTCCATCCACCCAGTGTGCCCCCAGGTCTCCCGAAAAAAATGGTACCTCACTTGCGTGGGTAGGCATAGTGGCTGCGACATGAAACAGCGCAAAACGCAGCATGGTCGCACCTCAATTTCCCAGTGAAATTTTGCACGATTCGGACAAAAAGACTACCTTTTGTTTTTGCGCCGTAGCTCTGCCAGCACCTAGGGAAACCTAGCAAACCTATACATTTCTGAAAACTAGACACCCAGGGCAATTCAGGATGGGGTGACTCGTCTGCCTACCCCCAGGTTTTGTTACCCAGAATCCCTTTCAAACAAAAAAATTTGACCAAAAAAACACATTTTCCTCACATTTCTGTGGTGGAAAGTTCTGGAATCTGCGTGGATCAACAAATTTCCATCCATCCAGTGTGCCCCCAGGTCTCCCGAAAAAAATGGTACCTCACTTGCGTGGGTAGGCATAGTGGCTGCGACATGACACAGCGCAAAACGCAGCATGATCGCACCTCAATTTCCCAGTGAAATTTAGCACGATTCAGACAAAAAGACTACCTTTTGTTTTTGCGCCGTAGCTCTGCCAGCACCTAGGGAAACCTAGCAAACCTATACATTTCTGAAAACTAGACACCCAGGGCAATTCAGGATGGGGTGACTCGTCTGCCTACCCCTAGGTTTTGTTACCCAGAATCCCTTACAAACATAAAAATTTGACCAAAAAAACACATTTTCCTCACATTTCTGTGGTGGAAAGTTCTGGAATCTGCGTGGATCAACAAATTTCCACCCACCCAGCGTGCCCCCAGGTCTCCCGAAAAAAATGGTACCTCACTTGCGTGGGTAGGCATAGTGGCTGCGACATGAAACCGCGCAAAACGCAGCATGGTCGCACCTCAATTTCCCAGTGAAATTTAGCACGATTCGGACAAAAAGACTACCTTTTGTTTTTACGCCATAGCTCTGCCAGCACCTAGGGAAAACTAGCAAACCTATACATTTCTGAAAACTAGACACCCAGGGCAATTCAGGATGGGGTGACTCGTCTGCCTACCCCCAGGTTTTGTTACCCAGAATCCCTTACAAACATAAAAATTTGACCAAAAAAACACATTTTCCTCACATTTCTGTGGTGGAAAGTTCTGGAATCTGCGTGGATCAACAAATTTCCACCCACCCAGCGTGCCCCCAGGTCTCCCGAAAAAAATGGTACCTCACTTGCGTGGGTAGGCATAGTGGCTGCGACATGAAACAGCGCAAAACGCAGCATGGTCGCACCTCAATTTCCCAGTGAAATTTTGCACAATTCGGACAAAAAGACTACCTTTTGTTTTTGCGCCGTAGCTCTGCCAGCACCTAGGGAAAACTAGCAAACCTATACATTTCTGAAAACTAGACACCCAGGGCAATTCAGGATGGGGTGACTCGTCTGCCTACCCCCAGGTTTTGTTACCCAGAATCCCTTACAAACATAAAAATGTGACCAAAAAAACACATTTTCCTCACATTTCTGTGGTGGAAAGTTCTGGAATCTGCGTGGATCAACAAATTTCCACCCACCCAGCGTGCCCCCAGGTCTCCCGAAAAAAATGGTACCTCACTTGCGTGGGTAGGCATAGTGGCTGCGACATGAAACAGCGCAAAACGCAGCATGGTCGCACCTCAATTTCCCAGTGAAATTTTGCACGATTCGGACAAAAAGACTACCTTTTGTTTTTGCGCCGTAGCTCTGCCAGCACCTAAGGAAACCTAGCAAACCTATACATTTTTGAAAACTAGACACCCAGGGCAATTCAGGATGGGGTGACTCGTCTGCCTACCCCCAGGTTTTGTTACCCAGAATCCCTTGAAAACATAAATATTTGACCAAAAAAACACATTTTCCTCACATTTCTGCGGTGGAAAGTTCTGGAATCTGCGTGGATCAACAAATTTCCACTCACCCAGCGTGCCCCCAGGTCTCCCGAAAAAAATGGTACCTCACTTGCGTGGGTAGGCATAGTGGCTGCGACATAAAACAGCGCAAAACGCAGCATGGTCGCACCTCAATTTCCCAGTGAAATTTATCACGATTCGGACAAAAAGACTACCTTTTGTTTTTGCGCCGTAGCTCTGCCAGCACCTAGGGAAAACTAGCAAACCTATACATTTCTGAAAACTAGACACCCAGGGCAATTCAGGATGGGGTGACTCGTCTGCCTACCCCCAGGTTTTGTTACCCAGAATCCCTTACAAACATAAAAATGTGACCAAAAAAACACATTTTCCTCACATTTCTGTGGTGGAAAGTTCTGGAATCTGCGTGGATCAACAAATTTCCACCCACCCAGCGTGCCCCCAGGTCTCCCGAAAAAAATGGTACCTCACTTGCGTGGGTAGGCATAGTGGCTGCGACATGAAACAGCGCAAAACGCAGCATGGTCGCACCTCAATTTCCCAGTGAAATTTTGCACGATTCGGACAAAAAGACTACCTTTTGTTTTTGCGCCGTAGCTCTGCCAGCACCTAAGGAAACCTAGCAAACCTATACATTTTTGAAAACTAGACACCCAGGGGAATTCAGGATGGGGTGACTCGTCTGCCTACCCCCAGGTTTTGTTACCCAGAATCCCTTGAAAACATAAATATTTGACCAAAAAAACACATTTTCCTCACATTTCTGTGGTGGAAAGTTCTGGAATCTGCGTGGATCAACAAATTTCCACTCACCCAGCGTGCCCCCAGGTCTCCCGAAAACAACGGTACCTCACTTGCGTGGGTAGACATAGTGGCTGAAACAGGAAACGGTTCAAATCGTACGGTGGTGAATTTACATTACCTTATTGCAAAACTACCTTGATTTTGGGGGGGGGGATCTGAATTTGTGGCCCGGGGCTCGGTGGTATTCTTTGCAAAGTAGCAAACCTAAACAGTTCTGAAAACTAGACACCCGGGGGAGTCCAGGGAGGTATGGCATGCATGGGTCCCCCAATGTTTTCCTACCCAGAACTCTCTGCAAACCTTAAAATTAGGTAAAAATTGCACTTTTCCAAACTTTTTGGCGTGGGATCGCCGTGCCGGCAAAAAAGTCGTACCACCCTGCGTTCCCCTTGTTCTCCCGAGTAAAAGGATACCTCACTTGTGTGGGTGCCCCAAAGCAGAACACCCCAAAAATGAATTTTGAAAAAAGTAGTTTTTACTCATATTTACGTTTTACAAATTAAGCACCCCAGCCTAAGTCACTTGCCTTTGGCCCACCCACACAAGTGAGGTATCATTTTACTCGGGAGAACAAGGGAAACGCTGGGTGGTAGGACATTTGTTCCGGCAGCGAGATCCCACCCAAAAAAGTATGGAAAAGTTGGTTTTTGGACCAAAATTTCAGGTTTGCAGGGGTTTCTGGGTAGGAAAACATTGGGGGACCCACGCATGCCATACCACCCTGGACTCCCCCGGGTGTCTAGTTCTCAGAACTGTTTGGGTTTGGTAGTTTCCAAAGATGCCTGCCAAGCCCCGGGCCAAAAGCTCAGGTGACCCCCTCAAAAAATAAGATTATTTGGCTAAAGGTAATGTTTTCGTCTCCACAGTATGAATTGGGCCTTTTCCTAAAGCAGCCGCTATGCCTACCCACGCAAGTGAGGTACCATTTTTATCGGGAGACCTTGGGACACGCTGGGTGGGAGGTAATTTGTGTGAGCCCAGTGATGCCACGCTTTCCCACACTAAAACGTGTGAAAAAAAAAGATTTTTTCCAAGCAAAAAATGAGGTTTGCAAGGGATTCTGGGTAAAGGAACGTTGGAGGATCCACGCAAGCCATACCTCCTTGGAAGCCCCCGGGTGTCTACTTTTCAGAAATGTGTGGGTTTGGTAGGTTTCCCTAGATGGCTGTTTAGCACGGGGCCAAAAACCCGGGTAACCCCTCTTGCAAAAGCTGGTGGACATGAATTCTCCAGCTTTTGCAAGAGGGGTTACCTGGGTTTCTGGCCCCGTGCGAGACAGCCATCTAGGGAAACCTACCAAACCCACACATTTCTGAAAAGTAGACACCCGGGGGAGTCCAGGGAGGTATGGCATGCGTGGGTCCCCCAATGTTTTCCTACCCAGAACTCCTTGAAAACATAAAAATGTGACCAAAAAAACACATTTTCCTCACATTTCTGTGGTGGAAAGTTCTGGAATCTGCGTGGATCAACAAATTTCCACCCACCCAGCGTGCCCCCAGGTCTCCCGAAAAAAACGGTACCTCACTTGCGTGGGTAGACATAGTGGCTGCAACAGGAAACGGTTCAAATCGTACGGTGGTGAATTTACATTACCTTATTGCAAAACTACCTTGATTTTGGGGGGGGGGGGATCTGAATTTGTGGCCCGGGGCTCGGTGGTATTCTTTGCAAAGTAGCAAACCCAAACAGTTCTGAAAACTAGACACCCGGGGGAGTCCAGGGAGGTATGGCATGCATGGGTCCCCCAATGTTTTCGTACCCAGAACTCTCTGCAAACCTTAAAATTAGGTAAAAATTGCACTTTTCCAAACTTTTTGGCGTGGGATCGCCGTGCCGGCAAAAAAGTCGTACCACCCTGCGTTCCCCTTGTTCTCCCGAGTAAAAGGATACCTCACTTGTGTGGGTGCCCCAAAGTAGAACACCCCAAAAATGAATTTTGAAAAAGGTAGTTTTTACTCATATTTACGTTTTACAAATTAAGCACCCCAGCCTAAGTCACTTGCCTTTGGCCCACCCACACAAGTGAGGTATCATTTTACTCGGGAGAACAAGGGAAACGCTGGGTGGTAGGACATTTGTTCCGGCAGCGAGATCCCACCCAAAAAAGTATGGAAAAGTTGGTTTTTGGACCAAAATTTCAGGTTTGCAGGGGTTTCTGGGTAGGAAAACATTGGGGGACCCACGCATGCCATACCACCCTGGACTCCCCCGGGTGTCTAGTTCTCAGAACTGTTTGGGTTTGGTAGTTTCCAAAGATGCCTGCCAAGCCCCGGGCCAAAAGCTCAGGTGACCCCCTCAAAAAATAAGATTATTTGGCTAAAGGTAATGTTTTTGTCTCCACAGTATGAATTGGGCCTTTTCCTAAAGCAGCCACTATGCCTACCCACGCAAGTGAGGTACCATTTTTATCGGGAGACCTTGGGGAACGCTGGGTGGGAGGTAATTTGTGTGAGCCCAGTGATGCCACGCTTTCCCACACTAAAACGTGTGAAAAAAAATGATTCTTTCCAAGCAAAAAATGAGGTTTGCAAGGGATTCTGGGTAAAGGAACGTTGGAGGATCCACGCAAGCCATACCTCCTTGGAAGCCCCCGGGTGTCTACTTTTCAGAAATGTGTGGGGTTGGTAGGTTTCCCTAGATGGCTGTCTCGCACGGGGCCAAAAACCCGGGTAACCCCTCTTGCAAAAGCTGGTGGACATGAATTCTCCAGCTTTTGCAAGAGGGGTTACCTGGGTTTCTGGCCCCGTGCGAGACAGCCATCTAGGGAAACCTGCCAAACCCACACATTTCTGAAAAGTAGACACCCGGGGGAGTCCAGGGAGGTATGGCATGCGTGGGTCCCCCAATGTTTTCCTACCCAGAACTCCTTGCAAACCTTAATTAGGTAAAAATAGCACTTTTACAAAAATTTTGCCGTGGGATCGCCGTGCCGGCAAAAATGTCCTACCACCCAGCGTTCCCCTTGTTCTCCCGAGTAAAAGGGTACCTCACCTTAACAGAGTTACTCAAAAGACAAACATTCAAGCACGGCTATCTATTCCTCAAAGACACACACATACAGGTTGGATTTGGCACGAGGGCGAGTGATGGTTCAGTATATAAAATTTTATTAACAAGATATTTCAAAAAAATGAAATGCTCTGTCAATAAATAAATGCATAAAAACCGAACCAGTGACTCGCAACTCGTGAGCTGTAAAGCCACGACAAGGCACCAACCGTTTTACAGGCCATTCACGCACCTTTCATACCTGATACAAACAAGACCACTGACACCATCTGGAATAAAAGCAACACATTACAACAATCACAATAAGGGACAAGGTACACCCTAATGCAGAAAGAGAAAAAAAACAATTATTACTGCACACCCATCTAATCCGCAAGCACACACACATACTGGTTGGATTTGGCACGAGGGTGAGTGATGATTCAGTACATACAATTGTATACGCAAGTAATTTCACAAAAATGAAATACACTGTGTATAATTGCAAGTATGATAAACTGAACCACTGACTCACAGCTCGTGAGCTGTAAAGCCACGTCAAGGCACCAACCTCTTTACAGGCCATTCATACACCTTTCGTACGTGTGACACATTCAAAACATTCACACCGCCAGCCGCGGACCCATCACATTTCAACACTCACACCAGCAAACAGCGCCATTCAAGGGCCCATCACTTTCACACGCCCACATTTCTGACACTGGAACTACACAAATTGATGGACTGCGTGGAGTGTCACTCAACAAGCAGTGTGTGCAGTGACCAACAGAAAGTAACTACTCACACACCGCCAGCCGAGCGCCAGTCCACCCACACCACCAGCCAAGCACCAGACCATGCACACCGCCAGCCAAACACTCAGCGCACACCACCAGCCAAGCGCCTCTCCACGCACACCGCCAGCCAAGCACCACTCCGTGCACAGACAGCTAAACACCGCTCCACGCACACCCTCCAGCCAAGTACCACTCCGCAAACACCACCAGCCAAGCGCCACTCCACACACACTGCCAGCCAAGCACCATTCCACACACACTGCCAGCCAAGCACCATTCCACACACACTGCCAGCCAAGCACCATTCCACACACACTGCCAGCCAAGCACCACTCCACACACACCGCCAGCCAAGCAGCACTCCACACACACCGCCAGCCAAGCAGCACTCCACACACACCGCCAGCCAAGCACCACTCCACACACACCGCCAGCCAAGCACCACTCCACACACACCGCCAGCCAAGCACCAGTCCACACACACCGCCAGCCAAGCACCACTCCACACACACCATCAGCCAAACACCACTCCATGCACAGACAGCCAAGTACCACTCCACGAACACCACCAGCCAAGCGCCACTCCACACACACCGCCAGCAAAGCACCACTCCGTGCACAGACAGCCAAGCACCACTCCACACACACCGCCAGCCAAGCACCACTCCACACACACCGCCAGCCAAGCACCACTCCACACACACCGCCAGCCAAGCGCAACTCCACACACACCGCCAGCCAAGCACCAGCCGGCACACACCACAAACACATTTAGAATTCTTTTTTTGAAAATGACACTAAACAAATGGAAATACCTACAAATCAGGTAACACAAATTCTTAAAATAAAAACTTTGCACTAATGCCAATCCTTGAAACAAACTAAAAATGTTTTACAGAATGCAGACCAAGCAATTCACTTTACAGCTCAATCAAACTCCCAATAGTTCTTTTGCGTGTGGTACGATTTAAAACAAGCTGACATACACAATGCAGGCTTAGAAGGACAGTCAGGACAGTATATACGAGACTCCTTCCGCACGCCTCTTCGCCAACAGACTCTGCATCTTCTAGTCGGAAAGTCTCTAGCAGTAGTGGAAGGAATAGATTCAGGAAAGTGGCGATCTTGCAATCTAGCCACTTCCTCCACCACTCCAAATCTAGGAACACTTGCCTGCTGCACAAGTACAAGGCTGCCTATTATAGACTCCTGAAACTTAAGAAAAGTCATCTTCGTCCCAGGACAAGACTTCTGGTACACAACGAAAGCATTAAATGATGCCAAGTGGAACAGATGGATAGCCAACTTCTTGTACCAAACGTAAGCCTTTCGAAGAGCAGCATAAGGTTCCAACCTCTGATCTACTCTGTCAACACCACCCATGAACTTATTGTAAGCTAGAATGCACACAGGTTTGCGCACTTCAGCACCCTGACCCCAAACAGGCACAGGTACAGTACTTTCATCGTGGATAGTAGTCAGCATGTACACATCTCTCTTGTCTGAATACTTCACAGCTAAAAGCTCCCCACATCGCAATGCCGTAGACTGTCCCCGCACAAGCCTTTTGCAAACAAGTTCCTTTGGGAAACCTTTACGGTTACTGCGCATTGTGCCACAAGCAACAGTGCCCACTTTGGCCAACTCCTTGAACAACTGCACACCAGTGTAGAAGTTATCTACATATAAATGATGGCCTTTGTTAAATAATCCTCTACCTAGTTCCCACACAATTTTCTCAGTTACTCCAAAAGTAGAAGGACAACCTGGAGGGTTAATGCGGGACTCCTTACCAGTGTACACCCTGAAATTGTAGACATATCCAGTCTCACTGTCACACAGCATATACAGTTTGATTCCATAGCGTGACCTCTTACTAGGAATGTATTGCCTAAAAACCAAGCGGCCCTTGAACAACACCAAAGACTCATCCACTGCAATTTCTTTACCAGGGACAAAAATCTCAGAAAAACGATCAACAAAGTGATCAAGGACAGGCCGAATTTTAAACAAACGGTCACAATCAGGGTGATCGCGTGACAACGCTAAACTATTATCAGCAAAATGCATCATCCGAAGAAGAAGCGTATACCGATCACGACTTATGACTGCTGGAAATACAGCTGTTACCATCAAGGGACTAGTGGACCAATATGAAGTAATTGATGACTTCCTTATCAAGCCCATCAAAAAAGTTAATCCCAGAAACTTCTTCATCTCTTCAACATTGGTGGGAGTCCACCGGATTGCTCTACAATAGGGCTTAAGGCTGGCACTGTTGGCCCTCAAATATTGTTCTGCATATAAATTGGTTTGCTCAACAATCTTTTGCAAAAACACATCGTCAAAAAACAACTGAAAAAAATTAATTGGCAGAAAATTCTCTGTATTCACTCTACACCCAGGAACACCAGTGAACTCTGGCAATGCCGGCTGCACCAAGCCAGGGGGAACCCAGAGGCCATCCCTATCAACGGGGGGAGCAGCCACCCCAGCCTGCAGCACCGAAACATCTTGCTGCTGTTCTCCAACGGGAAGCCTAACAGCCACAGATACTTCTGGCTGCACAACACCAACAGAAGACGTAGCATCCCCAGAGGGCTCTTCCTGCACTACACCAACGGGAAGCCCAGCAGCCTGAGATGCTTCTTGCTGCACTACACCACCGGGAAACCCAGCAGGCCCAGATGCCTCTTGCCGCTCTACACCAATGGGAAGCCTAACAGCCCCAGATGCCTCTTGCTGCACTACACGAGCAGGAAGACGAAAAGCACCAGATGCCCCTTTGCGCACCACAGCAATGTGAAGCCTTTTGGGTGCAGGCTCCAGCCCACATGCCTCTTGCCGACGTAAAAAGAAAGGAAACCTTGCGGCCCTAGGCAGCAGCACAGGTGCCTCTTGGCCCACTACCGGCAACACAATGTCCTCCTGTACCATAGGCCCTTCATCAGCACTAGAAGAAGAGTCATCATCCGATGATGATGATTCCATGCGAAGAGAAAACTCACTGCCTGAATCTTCTGCCACTTCCTGGGAGTCCGAATCGGACTCAGACTCTGAACCATGGTCCGAGGAAGACTCAAAAAGCAAACCAAGAACCTGCTGAGCAGTAATCCTGCGACTAGCCATTATCCTTACAAAGCAAGAAGACTGCACACACAAGTGAACAACAACCTACACTGTGCAAAGTAAGAAGTAAACAAGGTAAGGCTTTCACTAAAAGATAAATACAATCCAAAACAATTTCACTCTTACAAAATATAGCTACACTCACCAGCACCTACTCTGTTGAGACACAGCGAAAAGAAATGAAATCCCACTAGAAAGAAAAAAAAAAATGACATTAGAAAACAAAGTGCACATCAAACACTAATCCTGAAAAAAAAAACACAGAGCCACACAAACTGCTAGAAGTACAACCTTTTTCAAAAAGACAAACATCAAGGAGAAGTAGTACAAAATACATTCACTTACCAAGCACAAGCAACTACACAAGCTGCAAACAGACACGCAACCTACAACAATCCAAACAGCAAAAGCCTGGAACAAGACAAAAATAGAGAAGAAAAAAAAATTACTACCACATTTCACAAACAATATAACAATTAAAAAAACAACACACAAATTTGCCCCCCAAATTAAAATTCGGCCAGATGGGCCATCAATTAGGGCTTAGACCAAATGAGATTAGATGAGTTTTAACATCAAGACACTGGATAATTTTTTGAATTTTTGTAAAGTGCCTGACCACTTTGGTGCCAGTCAGTCTTTTGCTACTACCAGTACCCATATCACACAGGGGCAGTAAGGACATTCATACACCTTTTGTACGTGTGACACATACAAAACATTCACACCGCCAGCCGCCCATCACTTTCACACGCCCACATATCTGACATAGCAACTACAGAAAATGATGGACTGCGTAGAGTGTCACTCAACTAGCAGTGTGTGTAGTGACCAACAGAAAGTAACTACTCACACACCGCCAGCAGAGTTCCAGTCCACCCACACCACCATCCAAGCACCAGACCATGCACACCGCCAGCCAAACCCCACTCAGCGCACACCGACAGCCAAGTACCACTCCACGCACACCATCCATCCAAGTACCACTCCCCACACACCGCCAGCCAAACACCACTCCCCACACACCGCCAGCCAAACACCACTCCACACACACCGCCAGCCAAGCAGCACTCCGTGCACAGACAGCAAAGTAGCACTCCAGCACACCACCAGCCAAGCGCCACTCCACACACACCGCCAGCCAAGCAGCACTCCGTGCACAGACAGCAAAGTAGCACTCCACGCACACCACCAGCCAAGCGCCACTCCACACACACCGCCAGCCAAGCAGCACTCCGTGCACAGACAGCAAAGTAGCACTCCACGCACGCCACCAGCCAAGCGCCACTCAACACACACCTCCAGCCAAGCAGCACTCCACGCACACCACCAGCCAAGCGCCACTCAACACACACCTCCAGCCAAGCAGCACTCCGTGCACAGACAGCAAAGTAGCACTCCACGCACACCACCAGCCAAGCGCCACTCCACACACACCGCCAGCCAAGCAGCACTCCGTGCACAGACAGCAAAGTAGCACTCCACGCACACCACCAGCCAAGCGCCACTCCACACACACCGCCAGCCAAGCAGCACTCCACACACACCGCCAGCCAAGCAGCACTCCGTGCAGACAGCAAAGTAGCACTCCACGCACACCACCAGCCAAGCGCCACTCCACACACACCGCCAGCCAAGCAGCACTCCGTGCACAGACAGCAAAGTAGCACTCCACGCACACCACCAGCCAAGCGCCACTCCACACACACCGCCAGCCAAGCAGCACTCCGTGCACAGACAGCAAAGTAGCACTCCACGCACACCACCAGCCAAGCGCCACTCCACACACACCGCCAGCCAAGCAGCACTCCGTGCACAGACAGCAAAGTAGCACTCCACGCACACCACCAGCCAAGCGCCACTCCACACACACCGCCAGCCAAGCAGCACTCCGTGCACAGACAGCAAAGTAGCACTCCACGCACAACACCAGCCAAGCGCCACTCCACACACACCACCAGCCAAGCAGCACTCCGTGCACAGACAGCAAAGTAGCACTCCACGCACACCACCAGCCAAGCGCCACTCCACACACACCACCAGCCAAGCAGCACTCCGTGCACAGACAGCAAAGTAGCACTCCACGCACACCACCACCCAAGCGCCACTCCACACACACCGCCAGCCAAGCACCACTCCGTGCACAGACAGCCAAGTACCACTCTACACACACCACCAGCCAAGCGCCACTCCACACACACCGCCAGCCAAGCACCACTCTGTGCATAGATAGCCAAGTACCCCTCCACGCACACCGCCAGCCAAACACCACTCAGCGCACACCGACAGCCAAGTACCACTCCACACACACCGCCAGCCAAGCACCGCTCCACGCACACCATCCAGCCAAGTACCACTCCCCACACACACCACCAGCAAACATGCCCAAGGGGTCGCTTCCTAAAAACGTTGTGTTAGTGGGCATTTTCCGCCCCCCCTGGGGGCAAAACGGCAAAAAAAACAGGCCGATTTGCCCCCAGGGTGGACAGAAAAACAAAAACACAATCATGTCCACCTGGAAGCGACCCTTACCCAAGGGGTCGCTTCCCAAAACAAACACAATGCCCCAACAAAAATCCCTGGTTCTAGTGGGTAATTTCTGCCCCCCCTGGGGGCAAAACGGCCGAAAAACGGGCCGATTTCCCCCCAGGGGGGGCAGAAAAACGAAAACATACTCAGACCCCACCTGGAAGCGACCCTTGCCCAAGGGGTCGCTTCCTAAAAACTAAAATTACATCCCTGGTGTCTAGTGGGCATTTTCTGTCCCCCCTGGGGGCAAAACGGCAAAAAAAAACGGGCCGATTTGCCCCCAGGGGGGACAGAAAAACGTAAACAAAATCAATGGCCGCCATCTTTGTAGAAATCTATATCCCTGGTGCTAGTGGGGAATTTCTGCCCCCCCTGGGGGCAAAACGGCCGAAAAAACGGGCCGATTTCCCCCCAGGGGGGGCAGAAAAACGAAAACATATTGCCAGCCAGCCTGGAAGTGACCCTTGCCCAAGGGGTCACTTCCTAAAAACTAAAAGTATATCCCTGGTGTCTAGTGGGGGCATTTCCGCCGCACAATCGCGACGCTGTGCGCGATCGTGAGGCAGAAATGCCCTGCAAAGAGACATCAGGGGAAAGGAAAATCTCTTTCCTCTCCCCTGATGCCTCTTCGCTGCCCCCAAACCCCCGCCAGCCTCGAGAAACCTACCTTCTTTCCCAGCGCACAGGAAGCAAATGGCTTCCCGAGCGCTGGGAATCCCTGATGATGTCAGCGCGCGCTGTGCGCGCTGACGTCATCAGGGATTACCATGGGGGGGGGGCGGGGGCGGCAGCGGAAGCTCTTCCACTGCCGCCCCCAGCAAAACAATGACGATCTGAAAGCCTCGGGGGGAGCGCCAGCGCTTCCCCCGAGGGTGGGGCTGATGACGAGCTGGCCTTGTCATCCGCGCAGGACAGGTAAGCGCGATGACGAGCCCAGCTCGTCATTAGCCCCGAAGGGGTTAATACTACCTTTTAGACTACATTGTTTAATATTTTATCCGGTTGACATTATCGCTGTCTTAGTTGTTATTGATAATAACTTTTTTAATGTAGTGTTTCGCACCGTACTCATGTAATTTCTAAGCACAGTCAGTAATAAAAGTTCTGTTATTCAGTATGGGGGTCCTCAATCTATCCGCATTGGAAGGAAGAGTCTGCATTGCCAGAATTTGAATTCATGACCTTCAAATCAGATATCCATATCCGCGCTGAACGTTAGCCATTTGTACAAATTTGTAAACTCCTCTTTTAAAAAAAAAAAAAAGAAACTGGGTAATTCTTAAATAGGCTACTTTGTTTTTTAGCTTAATGCTTGGCGACATAGAGGCGGCCTGTGTGCTTGAGTATTGTAAGCAATGTATTAATAGGTCGGTCTGTCACTAGCTCCATGCTGTTTTACAGCTACTTTTGATTTTTGATCTTATCTCGATGGTGACTTGTTTACATTTGCCAAAATTGGTAGGTGGTTGAAATAGCGAAGGCAGTTTTGTGATGAACTGTGAAGCAAATCCTCATTTAGTTACTTTTAATGTATGCCGTAGAAGGACAGTGTCTCCGACACACACGCTTATGTGAGTTAGGAATTTGTCTTAATCAATATGTGTTGAGCATTTATGCACTGAAAACAAATAAATGAACCTCATTTTGATGCTTAAATGATGGTTGTATTTCTGAAACGGGGGCAATTTTAATATGATTTTACCAGGTCGCAGGCAGGTATTGTACCCACTGAGCTACCTCACCAGGTAGTTTTTCCAGTGCCATTGCTTGGAGATGGCTTTAGGCACAACTGTCCTTCAGTGCTCCAGTAATCAAGCCTGGTTTGTGACCTGATGATGGTATCACCTGTAAGAGGTCATCCAGAGGCAGGCTCCATAGCATATATTTATTTTTAATTTCAATTGAAATTATATAATTATTATTTTTAAAACGAAATGCCTCAAATTTGTGATGCTTCAGAATGCTCTCCGATGGGTTTAAAGAGGACTCTTTTAGATTAGAACTACTTCTAGTTCGAGTCATGGCATTTTATATACATTATTGGGTTGGAAGTAGCGAAGGGATACCGGGCCTACAACTTCCTGGAACCATGTTGGTTTTAAGGCTCAGTGGCCATATTAATGGATGTGATGCATTAAGGTTGGATCCTTCATTCGATAACGTTGGGTCGTTCGTATGACAATATGAGTTATCTAGTGCTTTCATCCAAAGTGCCTTACAAGCATCATTTTTTTCATGTATGTTATTGTAAACATCGTTGATTACTCAACTAAAATTGGTTTTTAATTTACCGAATTTTGAATCTGAAATGGTGGAGGAATTTGAACCCTTCCCGTATGGATCCGTTTGCTCACTTTTGTGTCTACCTGGTGTTATCAGCCAAAGGCAGTGTATTGTCTCGACGGTTAGTTCTGCCTTTTGATGTGTATTTAATGCACTTTGAAAGCTCATGTGGCTTTATTTCCTTTACATCCTGGTTGACTGAAGCATTTTGTGAGTTGTGTCTTTGTGTGTGAAATTATCTTGGTCCAGTGACTCAGTTGGTGTCCACTTCACTGATGAAAAGGAGTTATAGGATGTGATGTGTTGGTAGGTCTATCAATCGGGTCTTACTACCCTGAGGGGTGAGTTATAGTTCAACTAGAATTAAAGGGAGACTAACACAAGACTGTAGCAGTGTGGCTCTTGAGTTGTGGATATCTTCTGCGATCCCTGCATGTGTGCAGGTCTCATGCATTGCTGTACTGATCTCAAATCTACTACTCCACAGCCATTTCTCTACGCTTTGCAGTACATAAAAAAAACTAGCAATCACTAATAAGCGTAAATGACTAGTTTGGGTCCTGTGATACAAAGGAGGCGTCAATCTTTGGGTATGTCAGTCCGTGGCTCTGGACGCGGCTTGTGGACTGATAGGGACTTGAAAACTTCTTGTGGGATCGAGGGAGACTGAGCAGAGCTGGAATGAATCTGGTGAATGGAAAATGATGTATTTGAGCACATGAATCTGATAGTGAAGAAAGCACATCTGCTCAGAGATGTGGAAGAGTGTTGCTGTTGAAGATCCAGGGCTACGTCAGTAAAAGCAGTGGCTTATGGCGAGGAAAAACACAGTGGGATAGTGTGGTTTATGTATTTTTCTTGAAAGGTGATGCCAAAGTCAGGAGGGTCAGTTTTATGTGCTGAATCTGTCAGATAACCCTTATCTACATAAGTTACATTTGGATAAAATGTCTTAAACTGTGGCGTCGATCTTGCTTTCGTGGACAGATGATGGACCCTGTCTCTCCAGTACCTGGTGTAGGTGTTAGGCTGTAGCTTTGCAAATACTATGGGGCAACAGCGAAGATGGCCTACTTAGGTTAGATCTGCATTCTGTAGGCACGCGTGGACAGATCACTACACATTCCTATTGACTGAGGTCTATATCTTCCTGTTGGCTGATGTCTCTAATAGTTTGGCTCTGCAAGGATAATGGTTGAGTGCTGCAATCTCTTTGTTTGTTGTTTAAGGTTAGTATGGTAGTAACCTGTTGGGTTTCAGGCACTTCAGAGCATGCCTAGATGTATTGCATTTCTGTGTGCTTGAGGCATCTTGGAGAAAACGAGCGACTGCAGTGAACTGTGAGCCCTGCTGCAAGCGTCACTCGTCTAGGGCTGGACTAGAACAGTTTTATTAATTGATTGCATTAACCTCAAGGCCCGAAATTGATCACGCATATCGGCTCATCTCATGGACACCCTGCTCTTTAAACATTCCAGTCTTCTGGCCATTGTGCTGAAGACGAGGCTGTGACCTTCCCCCCCCATTTTATAAATTCTTGGGACTCGAACTGGCCATGACTAGGAATCATAGGGCCCAGCCTCCTTGCGGGTCACGGTTTCTGCCGCAGCCTTGCATCAACAGGATTCTTTAGTCTTGACAGTCAGTGAACTTTCCTAGGTCATGAGTTCACTGCACACCAAATGGGGGTGCGTGAGCAAGGCCAGGGCAGTGATAGGGGGCGGGAAGGGGGTATGCATTCTGTCCTACGCGGAAGTCTTTTGTCTTTTGCGAGAGACACGGGCAAGTGATGGTAGGGAAGCCGCCAGCAGGGCCGGCTCTAGGCTCACGGAGGCCCTGAGCAGGGAGTGTAGGTAGGGGGCCCGAGGCCGCCAAATCCCTGACAGGGGCCGCCGTGCAAATATGTATCTAAGGATATATATTGGCGTGGCGGCCCCTGGGGTTTGGCGGCCCTGTGCAGGTGCACAGCTTGCGCATGCCTTAGGCCGGCCCTGCCGCCAGGGTCGGTACAACAAACCACCACTACTGCGACCGTTGGTGAGGTAGTTTAGGGCTTACTGTGAGGCAGTACGACCATGCTTGGTGTCATATGAAGAATAAACGGAAATCACCTGCTGCAGTCCACCGTTGCCATGGAGCACCCAGGAAAGTTGAGTTTTATTTAGGCTCTTCAAATGCTTCCTTCCGTAGGCGACAGCCTGCCTACCACTTCAGTAAAATGACACATTACAATGCCCTTAAACTTAAATCTTGTAAATGGCTTTTGCACTCTAATTTCGATCAATTGCTGTACTGACCACTCTGTACCGAATGTGTACAAAACTGGGATAAGCAATTGGACTTCTTTAGTGGCGCATGGTGTGAGTGTTGTAAATAAATAACACTTTTTTAAATTAAGGCGTTGTAAAAGCAATCTGCAGTGGGCCTGAAAAGGTGCCACATCTGTGGGAAAATCCGTACAGGTGGACGAGGATGTTAACTTGTTTAGGAGGTTGATCCTACCTTGCGCGCACACAGACAGGAATAGCACACAGTGGTTAAGTAAGCGTAATAACAGCTTGACGTGCAGGTGCTGAGGTCAGTGGGTAGGGGGTAGTGTGGGTATAGGGGAAGTGAAGCAAACATGTAGTGGATGAATTGCACAATGTGAAGCCAGAAAACCTGGGATTAATCCCAGCATCCCCACTTTATCAATTGTTTGATACTAGGCAATTGTTTTATTTCACTTCTCCTTTTTCTTCATTAACACATATAAGGCGAGCATGAAATACATTACTTCAGGATGTGTGTTGTCCAAAACCCTCTCCTGTGTTTGATTTTTAATAAATTATAATTGTTTTCATGTAGAATAGGAACCCAGGCCACCCAAAGAGTGCACATAACGACGGACTTGCATCTTAGTTTACTAAAGACATTGTTGTTAGTGGGGGGGGAGAATGGATGTTTTTAAATTCACATTTGAAAATTTTCACTTTAAAAGAAAATACTTTTCAATGTACTGATATAATCTGATGGACTAAGGTGAAATGGTTCTACATGTTAATAAAATGCACACTGATTTTTAAAGAGATTTTATCACATTTTTATACTTTTGCTGCAAGATGTCTTTGAAAATGAAGGTGTTCCTAAAGATCAGTGGTGCAGGACTCCCTAGCTACTTCCTTGCTTTAAATTAAATTAACCTTTCAATATAGGCTTGCCTGTTATTTCAACATCTTTTTAATGCTAGTGCTGAGTCAAGTGAAAAGCAGCTTAATGCTGGTCTTGACCAGGAGCCGCATGTAAAGGTCAAGAGGGCCACATGTGGCCTCCGGGCGGGCCATACTGTGAGTATCACTTAGTTAGAGGAAAGACCTGTACAGGAAAAGTGAAAAAAGAACTACTAATCAGACCCTCCAGGATTTCGTGGTTTGCCGTGAAATCAGCACATTTGTAAAAATTCAGCGATTTTTACCAAAGTGCCCGTGAAATTGAAGGAATGCAGTGAAAAGGTTGTTACATGACCATGACAAAACCAAACACCCCTTTAGCACTGGTGCATCCTTTCTCTTCATGTATGATCATCCATGTTAAATGGAGTCACTGTTGTAACTTGAAAATTTGTTTAAAAATAGCATCCTGAATCTAATCCACGCAGGCATGAAACAATACAAATATACCTTCAACGTTTAAAAAAAAAAATACAGAATAATTAAGCTTCCCATTTCCGGGGATAGGGTCTCTCAGATGCATTCCATTTCCCGAACTTGTTCACTACAGGCCGCTGTTTGAAAGCAGCATGGCCCAATCAAGGTCTGCCTTCTGCTGGGCGCTGTGTGCACAGCTAGAGTGCTGTTTGACATGTTGGAAGGGGATCATGCCTTCTGCCCTGCTAGTACTGTTGCATGCATTGGCAGATACCAGGGCAGTGTCATCTGAAAATGCACCTTCAGAATGCCATGTTTCACCGTGTCCTTGATGCCCTGGGAAGAAGGGGGCAGTCAGCACGCCTGTCACTACTTGTTGCCGGCATAGGGCAGATACCAGGGCAGTCTCTTCATCTGGAGAGACACCCTCCGAATGCCATGTTTCACCGTGTCCTTGATGCCCTGGATTGAAAGGTGCAGTGAGCACACATTCCCACTGCCCTGACTCTACTGTTGTAGGCATAGGGTAAACACCAGGGCATTTCTTAGCAGAGGCCCGCCCCGCGGATGCTTTTTCAAATGGCATTGGGGCACGCACAGTTGTTCACTGCTCCCAGCGTTTTCTAAATTCTATGAGGGCCGCATTGGCTGCTCCCAGCCGGTCACAGGTCCTCACAACTGCCCCTTCAATTGTCCCCCAAGAGCAGACACAAGACAAGAGAAGGGACGCCGAGGGGCCTCATGGGAACAGAGTTAAAGGGTCCAACAAAGGCCCTGGCCTGGGCTGCCTGAACTTGGCTTTCTGAGCTGGCTGTAACATGGCACCCTGAATGTGGGGGAGACGGGGTGCTCGACCCGCAGCATCCCACACTTCCCAGGCTACCGCGCTGTCTGGAGTGCCTGCTCCGAGCCAGTAAGGGGATGCAATTAATCTGGTGGGTTTTTTCATTCCTCTTCATCAAACCCTCCCTTGTGACATTCTCACATGTTCAGAACTTTTAAAACAGTTGTACACGCAGCTCATATCCTGCCAACAAAAACTACCTTGTTGCACTATGAAGGGCGGAGGTAGCAAATCGGGTGCGAGCCCGTGGGGTGCAATAATCTTCGAAGACAAACCGTAACAGATCAGCAAACCCTGCAAGCCGGAATCAAATAAAGCAGGGTTATCCCAGGTCCTCCTCGGTCTCGAGCAGCAAGACGGAGTGATTGTGGTAGTAACATCAACTTGTTTGTATGTAGTGCTTCATACCACAATCCTGCCGTTTCTAAGCACTGCAAATAACAGTGATTGCTAATTTCTCGCCCTGGGATGGATGGATTATAGGGGGGGGGGTCTACCTTGCCTAGTGTGAACTCGTGACCTTCAGAAACTTCCACTGCCAGCAGCGAGAGTTAAACTAACAAACACATCTTATGGTTCAAATAGGAGGGGGGTGGGCGCACACTGCCTCACACTCCAGCACTCCGTTTGCCCAGATGCATCATAATAAATGCAGTGCATGATGACACTTTCTTCGGTGTCCGGCTTTAGTTTTTCACCCTTGTTGGTGAAGCCAGTGCTGTGTATCTCTACACACGTGTTTGAGGATAATTGTCCTTCAGTAGAGAGCAACACTTTTTTGGGGGTGCTGGAGATGCTGTCCAAAGTCTTCTCAGGTCTCAGTACCACTCTCTGGGCGCAGGTGCATCAACCAGAGCTCATCAGCTAGTGCGCTCAAGGGAGCCTTTTCAAATAGGAGGGGGGTGAGCACATCTTATGGTTCCATCACAAAGGTCACACTGCAAGGGCGGTCAAGGGGCCTCTCACCGCATACCAGGGCCCCTGGACCCATCCCAAATGAGGCACTGACTATCACTGCCCGGGGTCCCCTCGCCGCACAACAGGGCCCCTGACCCCACCACAAAGGGGGGCACTGACTCTCACTGCTGGGGGCCTCTCACCGCACTTCAGAGTGAAACCAGAAAATCTGGATAAACTCATGGCTTCCATGCTGAAATTGTCTGATCTTAGGCAAATATTTAATTTCACTAAGGTAGGTTCTGGAATGCCATTCCCTATGGGATGCTACCAGGCCATCTTTGATGGGCTTCTCAGAACCTGTACTAAAGCAAATGGAGGATTGCATTTCCAATGGATAACCGCTTTCACCTGTGGGCTGCTTCCTCTGTTCCATATCCCAGGTTGCCTATTTCAAAGCGGAATACTCTGCTAAAACAGTTTCCATTGATTTAAGGCGGAGAATGAATGAGTAAAATAAATTGCAGCAAAAATGACACTAAATTTCCATATTTGTGCCGCTAAATTTGCTAATCCATGCTGCTATATCCTGGGGGGGGTCTGACTAATTGGCGCATCTGGGTGAAACTATGACCACTACACTTTAAGGCAGTGGAGAACCAACTTGTGCGTTACGGTTGACTGAGTGAGCAGCAATTAAAGCCAAATAATGCAGCTTGTCATTATAATGCAAAGTCTCTGGCAATATTATACAGCTTTTTAACCCAAGTGACACATAAGTGCTTCAACGCATTGGAAAATACATATGTTTCTAGGAATAAATGCATTCAACAGATCCTGTCGAATGTGTTATTTGTTAAAAGTTCGTGATTTTCTGATGCTTTCAAGCATAGGAGCACAGGTTTTATTAACACAGTCCTTCTCAACTCTTCATACTTACAAGATGGATTAACCGGGTACTAATTAAATGAGTAGCAACATGGAGCAGGGGTGTGGGAATTGGATATTTTATCTCAATCCAGCTTCTAGAAAATGATTTCTTGGGGTGACTGACAGCCCCATGGCGCATTGCCACATATATATATATCACTCAGAATTGGAACTAGACTGTATCTGATTACATTAGACTGTGGCCACTTCTTTCGTGGTCAGTTTGGCTCAAGGAGGAGGTTATTTTTAATCGTTTGTTATAAGATTGCCTAAAGCTTGATAATGAAACAAATATCCAGTGGGTTGCTTTAATTAAAACTACTAGTTATCGATTAAGTCTACCCGAACTGTTTAGCAATCCGGAGACATTTTCATAATCTTTTAAACAGATTTTGAAAGCCAATTTTCTAAGGATATGCAGAAATTACAGGGACCATACAGAGGACACCAAGTGTAGAGACTCATCAGATGTGTACTAGGCATGGCACCGAAGCTCATGTTTGATCTGCGATCCAAAGTAATCGCAGATAATTGTCAACCAGGCTGAGGCTGAATACAGTACATTTCTGGTTGCCTTTTGGACGAGGGGCCGCACCGCCACCTCCCAGGCCCCGAAGACAGGTGCGTGGCGGCATGGACCGGTTTTGGCGCTGCGGCTTAACGGTGGCCGCTACTTTTGATTTTTCGCAGGCACTGTTCCCGCTGCCAATTTTTATTGGTCTCGGAGGGCGGGGTTACCTGGGCGTCACGCAGGGACCGCAGGACAGCGTTTAAAAGGGGCTGTCTTCACCTTGAGTGCACCTACTGTTTGCCTGCCAGTCCACGACACCCGAGGACCGGGATTTGTTCTTCTAGTTATTGAAGTGCCTTTCCGTGTGATCAAAAGTCCGTACAGACTAAGAAGCACTTTATTTTTCTGCACATTTTATTCTTGCGTTAGATAGAATGTTCTGTTGCCAAATATGAAAGAGGCAAATCCTAGGTACTGCAGACAGGCTTTGCTATATGGACAGTCAATAGCTACAATAGGCATTTGTGCGAACACCGACAGTCTTATTGAGTGCTCATTTAAACTGTGAAAGCATATGGGCCAGGCTGTTACTGATTAAGTTATAATCTATGCACTATTGCACCTTTATGTTGAAGTAGGCCTATGACAGAGATGCTATGTTTATTCATTCTATCTGAAATTCTGTTTTTAATATGTTGAATTTTCGGTGACGTTTATGACCAATAATTCGCCGTATAAAGTACATGATGATGATAACAGCTGCACTTTTACAGCACCATGAATCCGCAAAAAGACGGTAGCAAGGACCGCATTACAGTCAAGTTATTAATATTACGTTTTCACTACTCATTTAATATACAAATATCAGATTAACAAATAAAACAGGCTAAAATGTTTAGGAGAATTTTGGAAATGGGGTGCTAAAAATGACATGGGGTATTCAAAAAGAAAGCCATAATAGTGGGGGGGGGGCAAACCGTGAAAATGGTAGCTGGGGATAAGTATATGAAATGATGAGATCGAATTGTTTGCAACAAATTGGTGCTTTTTCTCATGTATAATAACATGGAAATAGAATGGGGAAGATGAACAGGTTAGGGAACATAACCCATTGGCAATTAACATAGAAATAGAAAATGGAAAGGGGGACCAGTTGGATAAAATAATGAGAAGTGAGACACATAAAAAGGGGATGATATTGGCATAGAAAATACACATTTGGACCAAAACGGAGGAAGAAAGGAGACCTTATTTTATCCTTACATGTCCATACTTAGAACTTGCTATTTTTGTTAGGGAGAAGCCATATTCTCCTATGGGTCATCATCTGGCCGAATCCTCTTAATCTTAGCAGTGCTGTGTTTTCCAAATATTAGGAATGTATATATTTACAGAGTTGTTGGCTGCGTTAGCACCTTCCTGGATGTTAGTTGCCAGCGCCTTGTATGTCCCTAGAATGGCTGGCGTTGGTATTTCACACAGTGTATGCAACCAAAGTTCTTGGTAGCTCCTTTGTGTCCTGTAGTTCACTTGCATGCCTGTCTTGAAAGTTGTACGCTCCATGAAACCCTACCACTCAAATGACTCCTGTTTAACGATTTGTGTCTTTCAATGAAATTTATATTTTTACATTAGTTCAAATTGGCCGTAGTCAGTCACCTGCCCATTATGTCCAGAATTTCAGATGCTAAGACAGACTACCACTATTCCACACTTCCCAGAACTTGATTGAACCATTTAAGGCCTTCTCATTGTACCTTGGGATATCAGAGGATATCTTGCCTCGGCTGACATCACCAGCTACTTAGCTGGTCGATTGCCTTTGTCTGTACCATCAAGATTTGAATGTTGCCTATAGCCCTGTACAGAGTGCTTCGAACCTACTAGGTCGCTGTATGCAACACTTTACTACCCCACCAGTAAAATATGTAAAATTAATAAAATTACTCATGTTTTTATTTCTTAGTTGGCCTTTTTCTATATTTTTTTTTTTTGGGGTGTGCAGCTTCTGTTTGTATTGCAGCGCCTCTGCAGTATTGGTCTGTTTGTTTGCATGTTCTTACTAAATACCAATTTTATAGAATATATCTAAATCTCTCTATATCTATAGATCTATATCTATAGATCTATAGTGAGTTTGTGTGTGTGTGTATATATATATGTGTGTATGTGTGTATATATATATATATATCTATCAGATTCTGCTTAGAATGGTTATGACCACAGAAAATCACGGACCACCACGCAGCTCATCGAGTGTTACAGAGGTAGTTTATTATCCATTTTCAGGTTAAAATAGGCACAATTTTGCACCTGCTAAACTGTGTATATTCTGCCTATCTCCCTTGGCGCGCACACACACACACACACACACACACACACACACACACACACACACACAGAGAGACAGAGCTCTCTCTCTCTTCTGGTTTTTAAGTTGGGGATTTAATCATTTGGGCTTGTTACAGGTGTTTGCATAGTGCAGTCTTCCGTCAATAGTGGCTCATATCACTTGCCTGGGTGTGTCCTCCACATGGTTCGAAGGTTTCCTAGGCAGTAAAGCAATGCAACCTACTCTGGGTGGTACCCTCTGTTACCATGTCGCTGCGTCATTGTGCCTGCCTCTGCTTGGATGAGCCGCGTCACTTTTCTCCCCCCAAAGTGACCCTGACTTGCAAATTTTTAGCTTCTGAAAACCGCAGCTCTGTTTGCATAGCAAACAGCAACCCACCGGTTAACGAGTGGCGGCCGCACAATGCTACATGAGTCACGCCTGTAAAAGGGAGCCGTGGCTGATAGGAAGGACGATACCATTCCACACAGGGGGGCCTTGTTCAGAAAAGGCGGGCTGACAAAAGTCTCTTTCTGGTGCTGAGCGAGCTACAATACAGTGGCCCGTTCACACGCGCGTCGTCAGATCGCTCTTTCCATGTGGTGGCACAAGGATTCGCGATGACTGATGTTTGGACGATTCTGTCTTTTACAACAAATAAGCAGGGTTTCGTTTGTGGTAAAACGCGACCAGAAGCAGAAGAAAACACGATGACAGAAGTAAAAGCTGTGCTTCGATTTTTTTTTTTGCGCAATGCAGGGCCTAATTAGGAAGACTGCTTTCATCACAGGACCGTAGTGTGTCTGTGAAGAGGATGTGACACTTTGGGGAGTATATGCAGTCCAGTCGCTTTGACAAAACTGTGCCCAATTCTCTAAGCCAACGTTTGTAAGCACCGAAGTGCGTTATCCGTTAGTAGAATAAAGGTTTCTTGGATAATCATCAGAGCGGCATTAAATGTAGCTACGACAATTTCTGACAGCAGCCCCTTCAACTTATTGGCTTTTTTGACTATCCTTTAATTCGGCCCCACTTCCAGCCTCTTCAGGCCTTCTGGTACATGCAGGGCACAAGTCCTAAAAAAAAGTGGGAGGTCGCTGACGTCACGACAGGAATCAACGTCACAAAAGGTGTCTGGCACCATCAGATTCATTGCCTCCTCTGGCTCACCCCTTCGATGCAATTGCATCAGAGAAGCCAGCGCGGGAGCAGCGTTCTGAATGAGCTCCGACCTCGCCCCAGAGAGGCCAAAGAGTGAATGTGTGGCTCCATTGCTTATGCTGTCAATCATACCATGATCCGACCTTACACTTTATTTTACCTGCCTAGCGCCAGAGTGAATTTAGTATTGTTGATGTAGAGGTATGTAGATGTAGTGGTAGGTTATGTAGTAGTATGTTTCGATGCAATGGCTTTTCTGGAAATGTACATCGATGTAGTGCATATGATGTAGTTAAGATGCACCACACCCTGTGCACCTATGTATTTATGCATTATTCTTTATAACCCGTTTAAGGTAAATTCTGTTAAAAGCAGGTTTTCATAGAGGGAGGCTGTGCGTCCCCTTCCATCTACCCGTATGAGTCACATAAAAGAGGGGTGGGGGACCTATTGGCAGTGAGGTCTAGAATTCCTTTGCAGTGCACAGAAATCTGATATAGGTTGCAGAGAGCAGATCACAGTGGATCTCACTCTTTGATCACCTGTGCCAAGGGGGCATTCAGTGCTGCGGTCTAGAATTCCCTTGCAGTGCACAGAAATCTGATATAGGTTGCAGAGAGCAGATCACAGTGGATCTCACTCTTTGATCACCTGTGCCAAGGGGGCATTCAGTGCTGCGGCATTACCACGGAGGCCTGATCAATCGGAACAGGACTTACTGTGCCCAGCTTGCATGGCAGAAATGCCCAACAAAAGGCCAACAGTTCTTCGAAACCACAAGGGTCTGCAAAAGCGGTCAAGGGTGATACCTACTCAAAAGCACCCCTTCTAATTCTGAAGAAGGTAGTGGGTTAAAAGGCTCGATCACTTCCAAGGCAACTTGTCTGCCAGCTGCACCCCCTTTTCAAAGTTTACTAAAGCGCGGCTGTGTGTGAACTTGTGGGGGGTCTGACCGGCAGATCTGTCTCCCTTCTGACAAGAGAAAGTGGCAAGAATTCCAAGCAGTTGAATCCAGATCACATCCCTGCTCACTGGGACATTTTCTTCTGTGTAATGATGCTGTCAGTAAGGAAACTGAGGACTGTGGCTCATTCCTAGTCTAGAGCAACCCCTATTATGTGTGGATGCACATTTTTTCACCATTCTCCCAACTACAATCTCTCTCTCCAGACGTTTCTCTAATAATCTGTTGTGTGTCATCAGTTTTCCCACCCCATCAAAGGGATCCAGCATAATAGAGGCCTTTAGTTGTAGTCACTCATGCAGTTCACTCATTTCAGTGTTCAGGAAAATCGAGAGAGTCTTCAAGAGGAGCAAATGTAGCATTACATGGAGTTACATGAGGCCTCTGCCCTGCTCTGCATGGGTGTCAGACTTGAAATTATGCCAGGATTGAGGAACCCTGATCTTTCAGTACTCATCTCAATAAGGACACGATCCCAGGATACCCAAGGGCTGGATGACAAGGCACTAGGACTCCTCAAGCTGTGGGCGGCAGATTCCTTGAGGCTCTGTGTGTCGTGGAGCCTGCCTGCAGCATATGGGAAGGTGCAGAGTACTGAGAGAAGTGACCAGACTTGCACCCATTGTTCCTTTGAATGGGTGACATCTGGCGAATTATCAATAGGGTCTACTAACGATCGCCTACTTTGTAAACAAATAAGTGCCAGCTCCCAGAGTTTTTCTTAGAACTCAGCTGGTGCCACAGCCCTGGAAGGCTTTCTAGCCGTAATTGCACACCATGACTCTTTCATCTACCACCATACTCTCCATGCCTATCTTGTAGGTGTTTGCTCATCCATGCTGTTCTCCTCTGGCACTTTTTATTTTCATCTTTCCCTTCCATTTCATTCTCCGTTATCCTCCTTTCTCTCTTGTTTAGTGTCAGTCAGTTTTTTTTAAAACATAAGTCATGATCCTCAGCTCAGCTCATCATGAGACACTGCTCGTGTGCTGATGACGAGCTGAGCTCGTCATGACCACACCCGTTTCTATTGACCTTCAGCACAGCAGGCAAATATCTCAAGCAGTCAAGGTGCGAAGACCTGTCTGGCTGGGGTACAAATGAAATTTGCAGGCCCGAATGTTAGCTACATGTCCTATTGCCAGGGTTGGCTTCCTTGTAGCTAACCAAGTTCATGGCCTAGTCCACAGATCATCATGCCAAGGGCACAACACCTCCACACACCCTAGGTGTTTTGTTCCTGTGTGCAAGTTCGCATTTCTTTGACACCTACTCAGAAGTTAATTACTGGTTGGCAGAAGTGGGAGATTGGAATGCAGACTAGCTCCCAGTGACTTCAAGCAGGGAAAAGGTAACTTTCTAAATGTACTTTTTCTGTGATATTTATATAAAATATAATTTCACCATTTAATAGGATTGGGAATAATTATTAAAGAGCCCTTTTATTATTTTTCTAGCTGCTTTCTAACATAAAATGTGCATTATTAGATGTAGTAATGTGTTTTCCTATGGAACAGCCAGCTTTGCTACATTGAAAATAGCTTTGGGCCTTTTTCATTGTAAAGACACATGGAACAGTAACGTTTTACATATCCTGCTTTTAAATACCATGAATCCTAACTTATGCAACATGGCTTTCTTTGGGGTGTCTAATATTTAAAAGGAAGGTTTTGACCTGTCAAAAGGTTATTTTGAGAGGTCAAATTGGCAGTTTAAAACTGCATAGTCAGGCTGCAGTGGTTGGCAGGGAGGCTAGTTTGTTGAGTCACTTCAGTGGGTGGCACAGTCGGTGCTGCAGTCCACAAGTGCCATTTAACGTACAGGCTCTGGGTACACTCTGTACCATATACTAAGGACTTATAGCTAAGTTAAACATTCAGCATGCTAAAAAGGGGGAGGGGGGCAAGCACTTTACCACTGGTTAACAGGAGTAAAGTGTGCATAGGTCTTTGGCCAGCAATAATGGTGTTCAGCAAAAAAAACCAAAATATCCAGCGTGACCCTGCCGAAAGGGCAAATTTCCAACAGTGCCCATATTGTGAGTTTGTGTAACTTTCCAAAGAACCAGACTTCTTGTCTTTTATTTCTTTTTATCTTGCCATGATAGGAGCTGTAATAAACTTTTTAGACTGTGGCCTGCAGCCAGCTTTTGAGTGTGTTTTATTGGGAGGTAAATAATGTGATACTCATTGGCCCGCAGACCAGAATCAAGGTATTTGAATTTATATAGGAAAAGGCATGCCCTCATAGAACGCTCTAGATAGTAAGCATGTCCACGCCTAGTATGAACTATCTTCATAGTGTCTCCAGTGGGATATAATGGGTCTCACATAATTTATAATAGAGTTTATGATCTGGGTGTACATTTGTTAGAAGTTGGCATTTCTGAAAAGTTAAGTATGGAGTATCTTTAAAGAGAGACTGTTGGAGAGGGCGCGTCCAATGAAAATGTCAGTCATTTTCTCTCATCCCAGTTTGAGAGCCATGATGTAGAATAACGGAAGCATTGATGTAGTTATTACTTTTTCCAATTGTGAGGTGGCCTGAACATTATCCTGTGTATTCTGATGCCTCATTCGTGTGTTTAAATTGTTTAATCAGTATTTCCTTTTTCCTGCTGGTTGGTTGAGTGTACACATATGAGATCCAATTGAAAATATCGCACACAATCTAGCAGATGGCACATTAGAGCCCTAATGGTTAACAAAGGATGAGCTGCAGTTCACAATTAGAATGCTGCATCAGAAGAAATAGATCTTAAAGTGGTACCATGACAACACAAACAAATAGGTTCAGGATGAACTGGAAAATATCCTGCTCAACATATTTCAGTTTCACATTACCCTGTGGGTTTTAGCCTACAAATTTTCCATGTTTAAACTGTTCGCGGTCGGATTAGACTAATCTCCACCTGCCCTCCATTATACAAAGGGCCTGTGCTCCAGTGATACCATTCACGTATACATATTATTGCATCAGTTTTCTTTCTTTGGATAAACAGGTCGGAATTTAAGGTAAAATTATCGTTGCAAGTTGATGCCATGCAGGGGTGTTTAGATGGTCATCAAAATAGCCAAATTTGGGCAAAAGGAGTTAGAACCGTGCAGTGAGAACTTATCTCGCAATGGCTGCAGACGTGTTAAAATTGGCCCATATTGTCAGTAGTCGTGCAGAGGGACCTGTATTGCTTCTAATGCTCGTTTTGGGCTCACGGTATTCTGTATACACGTCTGGACTCTTTTCATTGCATGTAATGATAAAAAAAAAACAGACTTTCAGTGGCGGCTCGCAGAGGGAGTGCTTCGGGGCAGGGTGGGGGGGTTAGTGGACTAAGACATACGAGTTGGCGATGCTGCGAGCGCAAGGTAAATAGTTCTATTTATTTAATTAATTACTTACTTTACTCCTGTCCGTCGTATGTCAGAGTCCAATACCCTGTCCCTCACCGCCCCGCAGTACTCCCTCTACGAGCCGCACCAGGACGCTTTACAAATTCTGAATCGTGGGACAGTGCTTGCTTACGTGTCCCCCCCCCCCCCTTTATTTTGTGAGTCTTACAGGATCATTTCCAGAATCTGATGCAGCTCAACTCTTATGAAATGAGTGCTAAAGGTATTCAATCTGACCTCGTCTGTCTGAGCTACCTGACATTTATTACAATGACCGATAACAGCTAGAGGTGTGGGTGTCCATACTGCTCTAGGTTCAGTCAAGCGCTCCTCCTTTATATTCGTCACTATTCTTACTCACAAAATATTTGTATGATCACTGAAATTAATAATTAACACCAGGAGTTCAATAAAAATCTAAATTGTAAGCATATTTTACATAGCATGGACCAGTCATTTATATAACTGGGGATTTACTTCAGCTAAGAGTACAGGGCCTGGGTCCCCTCAGTTACTTTCAGTACCCTCATCCAGACTGTCCCAAAAATGAACATAGTCTGAGATTGTAGCTTCCAACAGCACCAGCTGACCATTCCTTCCTCTCTTTAACAGCCAGCTACTGACAGGGGCCCTCCATCCTGCAGTCATTCTGATCAAAGAGCTTGTAATGTCTTCTGACCACATAGTCAACATGGCCTCCACTGAACAGGCAACCACTCACTTACACACATTTCAGTCATTCAAACAGCTGTCATGTCATGTGATTGCTTGATATGACTACTTATTGCAACATTTGAACTACTCTCAGCCTATTTTTAGCTCTAATCCGGAGTACGCCGCCAAGGTATATACAGACTGGCTAAATTCGGCCTTCACAAAAATGTAGCACCAATCATACAGGTATACGGAAACAGGAAGACTCCTTCTGCTCGCTGGTTCTCGGATACACTGAGGTTAGAAAAACTAAATTGCAGACTAGAAAGACGATGCAGGTCATAGTATGATAACCTAGAAAAGGAAAACTACAAACTGGCATTGTCCAAATACACAACCCTTTTAAAAAAATTGAATATGTGCAGCCAGTAGTTGCAGGTATCTTTAGGTATAAAGTAAACAAAATGCATTCAAAATTTGAGGCTGCAACATCCAGTGATGACAGTCCTGTAATTGATTTAACGTTCTATGTGTTTTCTAATTTCTCTTCAGTCACTAGTGAATAGGTAGAAAAATAGATTCTAGTGGCAAAATCGGTTTTTCACGCTGGACCCTTGTTCTCCTTCCACTCTTAAAACCTTTTCCAGGATGATGGGTATTAATCTTGAGAACATTTTTAATGATGTTTATTTCTGGAATTTTTCCAACCAAGTGGAAAAATGCTCCCATTTTGCCACTGCTAAAAAAAAAAATCTTGATGTAAATAATACTAATAACTATCGCCCGATATCTCGTCTGCCTCTGCCTGTGAAATTAGTGGAGAAATCCATGAACCAACAGCTGGTTCAATATATTCATGATAACTGTTGCTTGATCCCACTCAATTTGGCTTCCGCTCAGAACACAGTACTGAGTCTGCGCTGATTAAAGCTACCGAAGAGATAAGGGCAGTGATGGACAAGGGTGGAGCATATGCCTTGATTCTACTCGACTTGTCAGCGGCTTTTGACACTGTGGATCATAGATTGATGAGACAACGTCTAAAAATGCTAGGCATTAACGAATCAGTCCTTACACTGCTCACCGCCTTTCTGGCTGACAGAACAGTCAATAGCTCTGGATCGTTTTAAATCCGCCCCTTACTTTTTACCCTGTGGGATTCCACAGGGTTCTTCCCTCAGTCCGACAGTATTGAACATATACGTGTCTGAGCTAGCACCTCCGATTAAAAATGTGGTTTTAATCTGACATCATAAGCTGACGACACAAATTGTGGTCTCCGCGCCTAAAAATTAACCCTCTACCTGGCTACGTTTTCAGGACTATATTCAGGAAATGAGTACCTGGATGAGTAAGCATTGCCTAAAGCTAAACTCTGCTAAAACGGAGGTAATAATATTCAGTAGCCTTTCACCAACTTGGGCCAGTTGATCTGGGTAATGTTCCTAAACCAGTAACTAAGGCGAAGAATCTGGGGGTGCTCATTGATAACTAATAGACCTATGTCAATCAAATAAATGCTACGGTCTCCTCTTCTTCTTAAGAATATAAAGAAAAGTGGCAAGACTCTGAAGGCCTCCCCCCAGTTGTCTCCTAAATGTATGGGATGCCACAGATTTAACAGAGAAAATGTGGGCCTCACTGTGGTGGGCCATCGCCAAAGGGAATATTGCGCAAAAGTGGCAGGCGGGGGCGGCCCCGACCATGCGGGATTGTGCGGTCGACATGGACAGGGCAATAATTGCTGAGAAGGATGTATTCAAACTTAGGGGGTGCCCGAGGAAATAAGACCACAAATGAGGGAAGTGGAATAGATATAGAGGCATTATCTGTTTATCTCCTACAGTTGAATTACAGCGTGAAGGACATTCATTACTGGGTCTCCCTGATCTCGATACTGTGCCCACACCTGGAACTGAATAAGGGGATCACTCGATCACTACGTGCCAACTGGCGTGCGTATCTGGTTTGCTCATCTGATCATCTATGTATTGGACACATGATGGATGTACTGGACATTCTTGTTATGATTACCCGGAAGGGAGTGTACTGGACTTCTCAGAAGCCATCTGCACTGCAATGTGTAAATGTATTCTGAAGACCCAAGCCTTGTGTTTTTCTTTTCTGTTCTTTAATAAAAATAGTTTAAACCAAAAAAAAAGAATGTAAAGATAATTCTCCCTGATCTGCCAGCCAATACTAGGAAGACTGTATGACTGCCTTAGTGCTATCTAAATTAGATTATTGTAATGGCTTGCATTTGAATATTCAAAGTCAACACTTAAAGTTGGAGATGACACAAAATGCTTCTGCTAAAATCTTGCTAGGTGTGCCCAAATTTCAAAGTGTTTCTAAAGAAATTCGAAAATTGCATTGGCTTCTAGTGAGGAGCCTTATTAAGTTCAAGGCTTTATGCCTGGCGTATAAAGCCTTAAATAACGCAGGCCCTGCTTTTCTTAAAAATCTTTTTAACTGGTACCAACCCAGTAGACTTCTACGCTACACTGGAGCAAAATATGATTATCCCCAGATAAAAAAAACTAACTAACCGGGGTGGACGAAGCCGGAGTTGTGGAACAGCTAAGCTGCATATTAGATCTTCCCCTTCATTAAACTCCTTTAGGAAGGTGCTCAAAACATGGCTTTCTTCCTGAACTAGTTTCCCTCTTCCAGTTATATTCTTGTTGAGCTTCAGCGCCAAGACACCGCTGGGTATTCGTGCGCTTAGTAAGTTGGAATAACATAACAGGGTCAACAGTCCATTTTTTATGACGATGCTGTAGGCAGATGTCTGTTGATGTTGTGTTTGTTCTCTTTGTGGACCAAGGTTCATGTCTTGATTTAAAATGCAGGGTGCATGTTGAGTACAAAGTAACTTAATTACCAGGCTTCTCGATCCACAACATACACTTTGTGGACTACACGGATCCACCCCTACAGCAATCGAACAGGGACACCACTTAGTTTAATACGCCTCACATCTGTACATTTCTAGTAATGCCCCACTTAATTAATATCTGGAGCACAGAGGTGAGCTGCCCATCTAACAATTCATTTTTTATTCCTTATAATATTTTGAGCACTAGACTATTCATATACTTTGCAATGGGATGTAAAAGGAGATGCTGGCTCAGCAATAGCATAGTTGGAATTTGGGGTTTCTTGACCAAATATGTTTTGAGGCTATTTCTTGACAGTAATGGGTTATGCAATGAAGTGTGCAGTTAATAGAATATAGTATGTGAGAGTAACAACCTAGGCCATTAACAAAGGGCTTGTAAATGATAAACAATGTGAGGTCAAACATCAAATGACATGAAAATTCTTTGCTTTTATGTTTATTAATTCCATAAATTTGGAAAACAAGTTAAAACATTAAAATTAGGTGTACATTATAAGAAATATGACCTATTCGAAAATCAAAAAACAATGAACAATAAAATTCACAAATTTATACAGTTATATCAACATAAGAAAAAATTAATCTAAAAAAGAAGTGAGTGGCATAGTTTTGTTATCTCGACGCGCGTTTCGGCGACCAGCGCCTTCTTCAAGAGTAGCCACGTATTCTCTGTGAATATAACAAAAACACGATACAACAACTAATTAAAAACAATTCTAACATAAAGCAATTCATTTAAGATCAAACCTCTTATTATACAAGCCAAAGGTAGACCAACAATATTTGCCTCTTTTTTTACAACATTTCATTGCTCAAAGTGTCTATGATACTGACAGGACCGGGAAGAAATGATGGGAAAAGGGGCCAGAGGAAAATGATTCCATGTATTTCCAAATGGGTCTTGAATCATATAAAAGTACATAAGATAAGGACCGAATTTGATATATAGAAAAATACTATTTAGATGACTGTTAAACTTAATCAATTCAATAGGTTCCCCTTCTTATTTTAAACACATTGATTATATCTTTTCAATCAATTTCAGAATCATTGAGATAGATGGATGAATTCCTTGTTAACCTGGGGGAAACTCTTAGAGTTCTCACTGATCTAAAGAGGGTTTTATAGATATCCACTGTGGTTTCATTATAATAGGACTCCTATACATATAGAGTCTTTTGATTGTTTGATTACAGGAGTGTGTTCTTCATCTTTACCTTAAAATAGTAAGGTTTCTAACAGTCCAATCCTGACGTTATCTTCTATATATGGGGCTCAACATGATATTGCGGATGCCACACAAACCAACTAAAGATAAAAAAATAATGAAAAAGGAATATTTAAAAGTGATAAAGGAGTTATAGGTGAATCAAAGTTTATTAGTACCCCTTGCTGTCGAGTATACCCGATTCAAAAAGATCACGATCACGCGAGTGGCAATGCTCTTGATTAGTTGATTTCAAGGAAAGGTTGGACAATCTAGGATCTATAATATCAGATAAAGGTAAATGTAAAAATAACATTTCAATTAGTTGCTGATGTATGCGCATTCAGTTCTGACACAACTTTTTCGATTTACCCTATGCCTTCCAGATTGCTTTTTAACAGTACAGGGATATTTAATCTTTTTATTATTTTTAGGGACATATGTGAGCATATTTTTCGTCATTACCTTTGAATGTGATGATTTCTAACAATCCAGTAATGACGTAAAGCAACTCGACATGATATTACGAGAGCCAAAACAAATGAACTGAAAAAAAGAGAGCAATAAAAAGACATATTTTAAAATAATGACAGAGTTTTTGTCACTGAATCAGTATTCTCAGGGAACCCCTATTATCGAGTTTACCGGATTAAAATAGGTGGCGCGGACTAGGATATTCCTATTCAGTGGATTTCAAGACGATTCAAACAATCTAAAATATATGAAGTCAAATAAAGAGACTTCATAAGCAAACAACATCTCGATTAGTTGCTAAAATATATGTATTTGCTTTCGACGTAACTGTTATGGTCTACACTGTGACTGGTAGATTATTATTTAACGCTATAGTAATACCTGCAATGTAGGATATTTCAAATTGCCACCTGGTCCGTGGAGAAAGATAATATAGATTATTTCGACTTGATGTCCTAATGGTGAATTTCGCCCGATGTCCTCCTGATATGGTGGAAATTCGGGTATTTTTCTCTGTGTATAATTAAATAAAATAAAATTGTAACCGGATAGTTAGTTCAAAACAGGAATATATTGTTACTGCAATCAATCGACTAACTCAAAATACTCTAATTCACTAACTACACTGTGCCCTTCTCATTTTGCGAGTTTTCAGAATATGAGTAACACAAACTCAGGGCATTTTAGCATTTTAGAACATTCAGTAAATGACGTACTTAGTATTCATGGTCTGTCAACCATGTATACATTTCAATTAGTCAGTAGGTCTAATACCGGTTTTCCTCTAAAAATGACAGCAGACCAAAATCAGATTGTCCCCATACGTTCTCGATCGCTTACCTTTGGGTTTGAGAGGAGATTGTGTGGACCAGGGGCCGCGACCGGTGCAAGCCTCGAATTTACGATTTATGTTGTTTGCCGCTCGTTGATTTTGGTGTTTTTAAACCGTTAGTTGATCATGGACGCCACGCCTAGATAGGTCATGTGTCTTACCTTAGAAACGAAAGGTGGACTAATAGAGTCTGTCGTTCCGTCTGTGAAGCACTAGAAATAAATGACGGACTAAAGAACTGGTTGTTCGTTCTAGAAGACATTTTATACTTACACCTGAAGGTTAAGCGAAGACAGACTTATAGGATAATGACCTAGTTTTTATGAGCAATAGAACCGGTTGTTCGTTCTAGAAGACATTTTATACTTACACCTGAAGGTTAAGTGAAGACAGACTCACAGGATAGTAACCTAATTTTTATGAGCAATATTGTGATATTCTATTAAAAAATAATAAAAACGTTACCAATGTATTTGGAAAAATATGCAAATAGAGTTTAATAATCAGTTATTTCTGAATGAATTAAAATATCATCAGACAAATAATGCAAAGGGGAGCTCTGTGAAAATCCAGTTCTGTTTTCAGAGAAATTCACAATCCCTTGAGATGTTGTTTGCTTATGAATTCTCTTTATTTGACTTCATATATTTTAGATTGTTTGAATCGTCTTGAAATCCACTGAATAGGAATATCCCAGTCCGCGCCACCTATTTTAATCAGGTAAACTTGATAATAGGGGTTCCCTGAGAATACTGATTCAGTGACAAAAACTCTGTCATTATTTTAAAATATGTCTTTTTATTGCTCTTTTTTTCAGTTCATTTGTTTTGGCTCTCGTAATATCATGTCGAGTTGCTTTACGTCATTACTGGATTGTTAGAAATCATCACATTCAAAGGTAATGACGAAAAATATGCTCACATATGTCCCTAAAAATAATAAAAAGATTAAATATCCCTGTACTGTTAAAAAGCAATCTGGAAGGCATAGGGTAAATCGAAAAAGTTGTGTCAGAACTGAATGCGCATACATCAGCAACTAATTGAAATGTTATTTTTACATTTACCTTTATCTGATATTATAGATCCTAGATTGTCCAACCTTTCCTTGAAATCAACGAATCAAGAGCATTGCCACTCGCGTGATCGTGATCTTTTTGAATCGGGTATACTCGACAGCAAGGGGTACTAATAAACTTTGATTCACTTATTTATTTATAAATTTATAGCGCGCCTGAATCAGCCCCGAAGGGGTATCTCTGCGCGTTGCTTCTGGTGGGGCATTAAAGAACATCCTGAGATATAGGACTGTACGGATAACAGGAGAGATCATTGATCTTGTGTGAAGAGGTATGTTTTTAGATTTTTCCTGAAGGAGAGGAGATTAGGGGTATGTCTCAGCTGTGAGGGCAGAGAGTTCCATAACATGGGGCCCTTAAGCGAGAGGGCCCGTCCTCCTTGTCTTGCTCTTGTCACTCTGGGCACCTTCAGCAACATAGTGCTGCTAGAACGTAGAGCACGTCCTGGTGAGTAAAGGACGAATATGTCTTTTAGATATTTGGGGCCAGACCCATAAATACACTTGTGCATTATGCAGCATATTTTAAAGTTAACACGTTGTCTCACCGGAAGCCAGTGGAGTTGAGAGAGGAGTGGGCGAGAAGGAGTGCGGGGAAAAGCATTCAGGATGAGCCTAGCTGCGGTATTCTGTACTACCTGCAGTCTGTCCAGTTGTTCTTGATTGGCAGATGTGAGGAGTCCATTGCAATAGTCCATCCGACCGATGACCAATGCTTGTACCAGCGTCTTCCTGTGGATGTCAGGCAGGAAGGGGAAAATGCGTCGTAAGAGGCCAATTACTCGGAAACAGGTTCCAGTAACTTGATTGACATGATCTTTTAATGTCAATGTTTGGTCTAGGCGCACTCCCAGATTTTTGACACTCTGTTTTGGTACAGGGACAGGTCCCAGCTCAAGTGGCCACCAGTCGGGGGACCATAGTAGGGTGGCCCCTCCAAAGAACATGACTTCAGTTTTGGTCACGTTGCATTGGAGGAAGTTCTGGGCCATCCAATCTGCCACGGCTCTCATACCATCTTGAAAAGATTGTATAACTGTTGGTGTGAGAGTTTGGAAGGGGTACAGCAACTGGGTGTCATCAGCGTAGGCGATTGGGGAGAACCCGTAAGATCTTGTAATGTCTGCCAAGGGGGCCACATATACGTTAAATAACGTAGGGCTTAAACATGAGCCCTGTGGCACTCCCTTGGTAAGCTCCCTACAGATGGATTTGTGGGAGCCTAATTTGACACCTTGTTGGCGGTCCGCAAGAAAGCTTTCTAGCCAGGCCATGGCAGTCCCTCTTATTCCCACCTCCCTCAAGCGGCCGAGAAGAATTGTATGCGACACCGTGTCGAAGGCAGCGGACAAATCCAATAGCACCAGAATTACTGAGCTCCCTCCGTCAAGTGACATCCTGATGATATCAGTCACTGACAGGAGAGCAGACTCTGTGCTATGGTTAGGCCTAAAACCAGATTGAGAGTGGTCTAGGCCGCCCGCTGCCTCGATGAAATTGGACAGGTGTGCGTTGACATGTTTCTCGGCAAGCTTACTAAGATAGGGTAGGAGGGATATGGGTCGGAGGTTGGAGAGCTCCGTCCAGGGGAGAGCAGCATTCTTGCGGATGGGGTTCACCACCGCTCTCTTCCACTCAGTTGGAACCTGTCCCTTCTTTAAGGACTGGTTGATCACGTCTTGAATGTGAGGGCCCAACAAGGTACTCGGGGGGGACCAGGGCTTTAGCGGGAATAAAGTCCTCCGGGGACCCAGATTTTACACTAGTCATTAATGTTTGGAGTTCTCTGCTATCAATGGGGGGGGAGATGGACAGTGAAGGATTAGTATTATCAATGAGAGGAAAAACATTCAAGGTGTCTTTATCTGTTTGAGACGCTAGAATCTTACCATAGATGGATTCAATTTTATTTTCAAAATATAAGGAGACTTCCTCACACAAACTGAGAGAAGTCATCCGGGCTTACGCAAGCCACGGGCTTGACAAATGTCTCAAGAATCCTGTATAGTTCTTTGGGCGAGTTGCCAGCTTCCATGAGTTGTTGGGCTATACTATTTTTGCGAGCGGCTTTAACATGTTTGTAGTAATTTGTTTGTGCTATACGGTGGGCCTTCCTGTTTTCCTCTGAGTGGAATCTTCTCCACCTCTTCTCTATCCTCCTGCACTCTTGCTTCTCCGCTCTAAGAGCCTCTGTGTACCATTTTTCCTGTTTGGCTACGGGAAATTGCTTAAATGCTTTCAAGGGGGCGATTTTGTCAATGGCTACAGTGAGTGAATCCTGAAATGTTTTTAGACTGTGTTCCACTTCATCTGTGTCCTTGATGTCGGGTTTTTCCCAGACCTTTTGTAATGCTTCTATTGTGAGTTTATGCCACTGTCTACGCACTGTAGGGGTTAGAGATATCTTGCTGGGACCTTTGTTAATTTTGAATATATTAAATTCTAATAAAAAATGATCAGTCCAATCCAATTGAATCGGTTTATTGCAAGATATATTATCAAAATTTGTATAGATCAAATCAATACAGTGTCCACCTTCATGTGTAGGACCTTCATTTTTTTTGTGTGAGGCCAATGGTTGCCAAATCAGTAAGCAGGCTCTTAGTATCAGATAATTCAGGCTGGTCAGTATGTATATTAAAATCCCCAAGAAGTAAGAAATCCTCTTTGGCCCGTATATGTGGGCCAAGTATTTCGAGGAGGGATAGGGAGAAACTAGGACATGTTGCTGGAGGACGGTAAATGAGTGCTCCCTTACCAGTCTTTCTGTTAGGGAAAGTAATTCTGTAAATCATAATTTCCAAATTAAGGTGCTCTATATAGACCGTGGCGATGCCGCCACCTATTTTTTCAGGTCGGTCAGAATTATGAAATTTGTACCCCTCTGGCACTCCCAGAGCAATGGCAGATATCGTGTGGGGCTTTAACCAGGTTTCAGTAATAAAACAAATATCAGGGACTAAGGTGTCTATCAAATCCCAGATTGCGAATTGATGCTTAGGCATTGAACGGGCATTTATTAATATGCAGTGCATGTCATCATAGGACATACAGGGTTTACTTGATGTAAAAGGATTAATAGTGGAGTAATGGCAGTTTAGACATGTGAAGGGTCCTTCTGGACATGGCCAGTTATCACGTATGTGACATGGGATGATAGGTTTCCTCAAGTCCAGTAAAACCGAAGCCTCATACCGGATATGTTTGGAATCGCATGTAGGCGGCATAATGGGGACCCCTAGCCCCGTCCTGTCGCGGACGGGCGCAGACGGGCAGCTCTTTGGCTGAGATGAGGCTGCGCGCAACCGCTGCGCGCTTCCAATAAAGCGAGGGCTAAATAACCCCCAGGAAACAGCTAGAGCGCTAACCGCTCCCGGAAGTGTCTGGCCCTCACCTGTCCGCCCTCCGCACAACGGTAACGAATTACCCTGTCGGAACGAGGCGGACAGGAAATGGGATCGAGACCAGCACTCCGGTGACGTTAAGAAATTTATTAAGATAAGTATTAAACAGTTGAAATGCGCAAATTGATTAAAAGTGCACGTGGATTAAAACTCACACAGTTATTAAAATTCCGCTCTACAGTATCTGTATCGTATTCTCAGAGGTTCGTGATACCAGGCAGCAAGCTAGCGGTATGGAGACACTGCCACCGTCTCCCACCTATAACTCCTTTATCACTTTTAAATATTCCTTTTTCATTATTTTTTATCTTTAGTTGGTTTGTGTGGCATCCGCAATATCATGTTGAGCCCCATATATAGAAGATAACGTCAGGATTGGACTGTTAGAAACCTTCATATTTTAAGGTAAAGACGAAGAACACGCTCCTGTAATCAAACAATCAAAAGACTCTATATGTATAGGAGTCCTATAATAATGAAACTACAGTGGATATCTATAAAACCCTCTTTAGATCAGTGAGAACTCTAAGAGTTTCCCCCAGGTTAACAAGGAATTCATCCATCTATCTCAATGATTCTGAAATTGATTGAAAAGATATAATCAATGTGTTTAAAATAAGAAGGGGAACCTATTGAATTGATTAAGTTTAACAGTCATCTAAATAGTATTTTTCTATATATCAAATTCGGTCCTTATCTTATGTACTTTTATATGATTCAAGACCCATTTGGAAATACATGGAATCATTTTCCTCTGGCCCCTTTTCCCATCATTTCTTCCCGGTCCTGTCAGTATCATAGACACTTTGAGCAATGAAATGTTGTAAAAAAGAGGCAAATATTGTTTGTCTACCTTTGGCTTGTATAATAAGAGGTTTGATCTTAAATGAATTGCTTTACGTTAGAATTGTTTTTAATTAGTTGTTGTATCGTGTTTTTGTTATATTCACAGAGAATACGTGGCTACTCTTGAAGAAGGCGCTGGTCGCCGAAACGCGCGTCGAGATAACAAAACTATGCCACTCACTTCTTTTTTAGATTAATTTTTTCTTATGTTGATATAACTGTATAAATGTGTGAATTTTATTGTTCATTGTTTTTTGATTTTCGAATAGGTAATATTTCTTATAATGTACACCTAATTTTAATGTTTTAACTTGTTTTCCAAATTTATGGAATTAATAAACATAAAAGCAAAGAATTTTCATGTCATTTGATGTTTGACCTCACATTGTTTATCATTTACAAGCCCTTTGTTAATGGCCTAGGTTGTTACTCTCACATGTTATATCCCTGACCTAGGAGTTATTTGAAAACGGTCAATCAGGGGGTCCTTGTTGTTTTCATTTAGTTAATAGAATATAGTACCAGACTTTAGTTATTAGGGCTGGCATGCTGTTTTTGAATGTGGGTATGTCCCTCTGTAATACAGTTTTTCTTCTGTGTGTTGCGTTTCCACCAAAGACTAAGTATGTATTGGCTAAGGAGACTGGATAGGTTTGGTGGATTTTATCTAGATAGCCCTTGTTTGCATTGAGAACTGGTTCATGGTCGCTGGAATATGTGCTAAGTGAGTGGTGCACTTGAGGTCATGCTTTAAGATGTTTATTGATCTTCTGCAACAGCTGTCTGCGTTGCACTTAGTGTGTCCACAAAAGAGCATGTTCCTGTAACCTACCGGGCAGAGGTATACAGAGCATCTCTCCCTTGTACCCTCCCCCCAGGTACAGAATATCAATATGCAGCCACCCTGGGTTTCTGAAATTCTCGGTGCCCCAGTGGGAGTGTTTTGGTAGGGGTTTAAGTTAAACTATTTTTTCACAGCAGCAATAAGTTGGCCTAAAAAGCAGACTGAGAACATTGGGTAGGATTCCTTACAATGTCCACCACAGACTTCAGTCTCAGATATCTTCTATGATGTAAATTGGGAGGTGAAGTGTCTGAGACTAAAGATGTCCAGGCCGCTTGGGCCTGAATGTGGTTCCAGTCAAAGAGGACAAGCCACTCTCTGCCACTTCTAGGATGGACCTCTATTTTCAAGAATCTTGTGCTGATACTTTATAGTTGCACATCTTCAAAAGCATATTACATTTTTGAACCCCAGGATTGGTGTTCAGTTGGTTAAAGCTCTCTTCTTTATTTGGCCCAAGAAAACCCTGTTTAAACAGGACTTGGTGTCTGCTGAAGATCAGTGGCCTGTCCCTTATTTTCTGATGATTCTCGCAAACATATGATTAATAATTTGGCACATTTGGCTGCCGTCGTTAAGTGTCAACAGTCCTTTGCAAACTTATAAACTTTGTGTCATCAGAAGCAACTTAAACAGATTCTGATCTAATTTTGAAAAGCAAGACTTCTCGAGGCTCAAAGAATTGACCGTGGAACATGTAGAACTTGTCATGGACCCTCCCAGTTGGATGCTGACATCCTGATCCTTATCTCTGGAATGATGCCCAAGTCTTCCTGAACATTTGTGAGTGTGAACATTTTGCTGTTAAAAATTTTGCCCAGCACTTTGCTTATCAAATGGCATAGGTTTCAAGGTTTATTAAGGTCGCTGCCACTTTCTGGAGCGAACAATTTACATTTGGCCTTAAAATGGCTTTATGATGTACTTTGAGTGCTTTCTTTAGAAGATTGTTAACATTCCTGGCTTTTGATTTACACAAGGCTGCCTCCTTCTGAATACATTCCTGGTTACGTGTGCTCATGTTTGCATTAAACTGTGCGCTGGTTACTGCATTGGACTTTACCATTTTTTACTTTACAACGTTGTTGCTTTCTTGAAAAAAAGCAGCATTGATGTTTTCCATGAAGGACTCGGCATAATTCCGAATGTCGTACAAAGACTACATGTTGAACAGTCCAATATCTTAACTATGGGCAGCTGACTGGAATTTAGTATATGGGTAACACTCTGAAGATGCATCATGTTTGGTCAGGCTGAAACACATAATTCGACAAGCATTAAAAATATTGGTATTCCAAGCTCTGTAGACTCATGATGAATATATTTTTTGTGGTGAAGATTTGCTTGGCACTAAAATTTAATTTGGAAAAGAGGTACTGTTAAACAGTTAATGAAGGCTGCATTTATTGGTGCACTAATAGCCGGCATGGCAATCGACAGCATATATCCATCATTTTAATTCACAATTAGAGTGACATTGTGCTCATGCATTTATCCAGTTGCGTCATGCGAAAGAGTAACTGCCTGCAGAAAGACTCATCTGTGTCATGGAATGTGGTGATTTTTCCAGCATATGACAATCTTTGTGAGAAGTGATATGCTCACTTTCTTATCAAAATAAAACCACTGTTGCACAAATGGTCTATTAAGGCCATGTGATAAGGGCACTGATTTCGTTTCATGGTAGTTACGACTTAGTGTCGTATGTTGGAGAACTTCAAGAGGTGGACAGCCTTTGAAGGAGTCCCATCCATTGCGTCACCAGTAGTAATGTGTGCTTCTTCTTTAGCTTGCTGCAGTCGGAGGGATTTGCTGGATTTATTTTTGATGCATTAAACACCAAGCGTCAAGTGAAGCGTCAAGTATTGTGCCACACCAGTGGGGGGAGTCAGTTCTTAGGGTGGGAGCCATGAGAGAGACTTGCTGCCGAGAGGCAAGAAGGAGCTGTTGTAGTGCTTAGGAGGGAGCGGTGAGGGGTGGACCCTGTGTGTTATTTCTGTTAGCTGGGATAGGGATGTAGGGTCAGGGCTGGTAGAGTTGGCGGTACAGTAGATGCAAGTGAGGCTGTATTGAGAAGGAAATGGATGTGCTCATTTTATTTGGTTGGTTGACATGGCAGAAATACTTCGGTGGAAGTATTTGCCATTTTTGGGTAATGTATAACTTTTACTCCTTCAAAATAATTTTTTGCAGCTACATATCTTTCCGTGAGATTTGTATTAAAATCATCATTCCGGAAAGGGTAACCAATTTGACTTGATTACATCAAGTTGAGTGATTCTTGCTCTCTCTATAACAGAGACACCTGCTATCGTGTCTTGTTTTCATTTCATTCATTGAGTGCGAGTCATTCACTCCATACGTTTGGATGCTAGGAGTGAGATCGTCATCATTCCTGGCAAGAGTACTTTACTTCACTGTTCATGAGGGTCATCCTTGATCAGGAAGAAAAAAAAGCAATTTCCCAACCACAGATTCTCTGACTGCTGCCAACGAGGCTGATCATTGTTAAAGCGCATTAAAAACATATGTAAGTGCCATGAGTAGTCGCTCACAAGTACAGTATTTATATTCTGTATTTTTCCTAGAGAGCAGGGTGGAGCAAATTGATCAGCTTGCAGGCTGCATTAACAGTCTGGGTAGTATCACGCGGGGAAGATGGCCTTTCCAGCTTTGAGCATTTCATAACTTAGCAAGTTTTGACAAACAACAAAAATTTTATTGACTTAATGATGCCATTTTATATCCCAAGGTGTGTCTTTAGTATTGTGTAACCCGAGGTTATTTCGAAATCGCTGCATAATAAATTTACATCACTGGGAGCCAAAATCACTAATCCGCTGAATACAGTTTAAAAGATGCCCCTCCCAAAAATCCCAAACAGGTTAATTTGCTGAATATATTCCTCGGTCTACAAAATATGGCCCTTCAGTGTTGGGACCGATTTCCTTTTTAGAGGCTTTCCCTTCGTAACAACACATACAAATGATATTGCTAAGTTTGTTCGCATCATGCACAGAAAATGCATATCTTGCACTGTGACCAGAAGAAACTACCTGCCTTAAACCTATTTTGTGTATATGGTAAAGCTATGTCTGTGTATTGGTTAGTTAACTCTGCCGTTAATCAGTTGAGTTGCTGATCAGGCTGGAACCACATTAAGGCTCACCAGTCTGTCCTAGGACTAATCCATAAGAATTTCAGTGCAAAACTCCAGCAGTGGGGCATAGTCATCAGAAGGGATATCCAGGTTGTAAGACATGGCACTCTAGATCCCTTCACCTATATTAAGACTCGTCGAGGAAATGCATCATCAGAATTAGTGGGCCAGTCTGGCACATGATCTGTGTGCTGCTGAAGGCACTGCATATACTGACAGTACAGGAACATCTACACATAAACATGCGCTATAAAGCAACTCAGCTCATTTTTGTCTTCTGCAAACATTACTATTTTGTTAAACACCTGGAGCTCTAACAAACACAAGTTTAGAAGTTTTAGAGGCACTCCGTTCTCTAAGGCGTCTCTTTATCTGTAGATGCACATCCGAAAATACATAAATTTCCATGTTTTATCTGTTTCAACGATTAGGGATGTTTGAGTAGTAATACCCGCAAACACCATAACATATCATAGTCATCTCAGATTTTAGTGGGCCTTGGGCATTCTTTAGTCATAGACCGGTTTCACCATCCGTAACCATCTAAATGGGCAAGTAATCCACTCTTTTATTGCTTGTTGTCTTGTGGTAGGGGCTGTATAGCCCTCTCCCTGATCACTCTTTGCCATCAACAGATTAAAGGAAGCCTAAAATCAAAAACCGTTTTGTCTAAATGTATTCTCCAAAACGCGGATGTGTACATTATGTCAACTTGGTGTATTAGAAAGCCTCTAAATGTAGACTGTTTGTGTATGAACATAACTTCTGATGTAGTCATGCAATACATTCTGCATTTACTCTAATTTACAAATAGTTATCAGTGTTCACTCTTAGTGACTAGCTGAGAGTAAACCGTTCTTATGCGTTTTGGTATCTCTGGTAAATGATGTAGGTTTTTATTTATATTTGCTAAAGCATATGATAAAGCTATATTATGATCTATCTACAAAGTTGTCTTTTTTCTACTTGGATGTATCCACTTAAGGTTCTCCTCTGATTCTAAGATGCCATTTGTTTCTTGTTTAAATGTAATGGTTGGATCCCAATTTAGCACGCCATATCTGGCCACCTTACACCAGTGGGTTAACATTTTCGGTCATTTGCTACCTCACTATGCCAAGGGCATTAGCTTTATCGTTAAGTCAAAAAACAATAGGTAAAGCATTACTTATGCTCTGCAAGCATCTACATACAATACAAGCGAAGCCACACTTTATTTGTTTTTGCAACAAGTGAAAGTCATTGTCTCAACATCTTTAGATGTTTTCCATTTTTAAAAATCAGTGTTGTGAAGAACACCTCTAGCATTAACTATGATTTGGATGTTTGAAAGCCTGTGGTTCCCTGGGCAGCGTTTTCCTGTTTGGAAAAAAGTAGTGTTTCATTTTGATTGTACAAAAAGGTTTTAACAGTTACTGTTTATATTTAACATTTCCCTCACCTGATGACTGGTGTAAGGAACTTTAAAATAGTTGTGGTTTGCTGTGATGTCCATATTCTCTGCAGGGTAGAATATTTGTCATCTGTGTTTTCGGTCGAGTGACTGGTTCCTGCTTCAGGATGGGTCACTTCCTTCTGGCTGATTATCTGTTCTCGCCTTTTTCTCCTCGAGTCTCCCATTAGGCCAATCTAGAAAAGAGACCAAGGAATCTTTTAAATAGTTGTGTCGTCCTCTGTATGCCTGGAGGTCTGGAACCATGTTCGGAAGTGAAATAGTGAACCTAAATCAAACTTGAAGTCCTTGTCGGTGGTGATCCTGAAAATGTCAGTGATGGTGCTCTTCTAGAACTATGTTGGACACCCCGGTATACATGACATTTCTAAACCAGGATACTGAATCTTACTCTAAATCTTCTGACCGTACCTCTTGGCTGACAGATGGTCTGATGGTGGCTTTATCATTCTGCGCATCTTGGTTGCCTTATACTTTCTACCCAGAGGTCAGATCCCATTTTCCTTGTTTGCTTAAGATCATATACCATGTTTGCTGCATCGTTATACACAAGTTTGAACACCTTAAGAACAAGAGGGCCCATAAAGGATTGCAATAACATTTTCTACATGCATTTCTTTAAATTCAGTACAGTTCCTCAGTGGGTTGGTAACTCATTTCCTTCAGAGATTTGTGTTTATACTGCTGGGCGCATGTTTGAAGTATGACCGGGCTAGCCTAGACTTTTAGCCTCCAGAGGTCGAAAAAATTAAAACCATTCAGTTGGATATTAGTAATACTTTTGTGGCGCCAAGCGACCAAGCAGTCTGTTGTATGTGCTGTATAAATGGTCAGCATTATTGTTTTTCCAGATTGTTTAGACCCAAGACAATCGAGGCTCACTTTTAATATTGTCTGTTAGCTATGGGTCGATTATGGAGCACAATAGGAAGTCTCCAATGAGTATCTCCATGATTGTGTCTCATCAACTATCTAAATAGGCCGGGAGCACATTAGTTGGCGATACGAGGAGCTTTGACCTCACGGTTGGTCCATATAAGACCCTCATAACCCATGGGAAGTGTGGGGCTCATTCACTTACAGTATTAGGAGGTTGCTGTCCATAAACCTAATGTTTGAAGCTTGCAGCCCATTGTTGATTGTACTTGGGGGTCCATTGACAAGCGTGCGAGGAGCTCGCACCTCATCAGTGGGCAGTACAAAGAGCTTGTTGCTCATCAACAGACAAAGTTAGGAGCTTGCAGATCAGAGATTCAGAATGCTTAGAGTTTGACGCCCATGGACTGATGAAGTTGGGAGCTTATAGCACATTGACAGATGCTGCGAATGGCACGTTGGTGGTATGAGGAGCATAGGGTCCTTGGCCAGACAGTGATAGGAGCTTTGGACTTAAGGTAAGAAAAGACTGGGGCCATTGGATGTGAAGTGACTTGAGCTCGATAATGTGAGGAGCTCGCATCCCATGGACTGACTGCATTGGGTTCTTAGAACATATTGGCTATTAAGGCTAGTGACTCATGGACTGACAGGATCAAAAGCCTGGATCATGTACACCGGCTATGTGCAGTGTTAGGAGCTGGAGTACCAGGACCAATAAACCGAAGAGCTTGGGTGCCATGGACTGGCCTTGTCGGAAGCTTGGAGCACATTGATTGCTAGTGGCTCTTGGAATGAAAGTATGAGCAACTTGGTCAATGGATGCATGATGTGAGTAGCTTGGGGCACATGGATGTACTACGTGAGTAGCTTGGGGTACATGGATGTACTACGTGAGTAGCTTGGGGTCCATGGTTGTACTATGTGAGTGGCTTCGGGTACATGGATGCACTTCCTGAGTAGCTTGGGGTACATGGATTAACAAAGCGAGGAGCACGAGGCGCATGGACTGAGAGCATGAAGATCTGTTGCCTAGCACTGCATAATGCAAGGAGATTTAAAGTCCATGGATGCACAGTGTGAGAATGCTGGCCCCATGTGCCCTATGCAGCTGCGACCCGCACAGGTAAACGTTGTGGGGCCAGGTGGGGCGGGTTGGGATGGGGTGGGGGGTCAACAGATGATAGAATAGCTATAATTAAATAAATAATACCTATTCCGTCGTCTGTTGACTCGTTAGTCTCTCGAGCCCCCCCAAATCCACCCCCTCCCCCGCGTTCTGCCCCATCCTACCGACCTAACCTGTGCTGGCCCTATGAGAAATACCTACTGTGAACCGTTTTATTTTTGCACAACCTTTCATAAAATACTTGTAGAAAATGAAATCCTTTTTAAATGCGGAATCTGCTTCTCTCTTCTCGTAGACAAGCGTGCCCCCTCTGTTCTGCTTAAATTTCACCTGCCTGTAGAAGTAGTTCAATATTTCTGGGAGGTGTGCGGCTCGTTTACATCCCCCTTTAATGAGCCATAATGGCCACGATGGAAAATGAGGCATTAAATATGCATGGAGTTTTTAGGAGCATTGAGCAGTCTTGTTTTTAGAGCAGTTTATTTCATATTTTAATAATGGATACCGGGGTGTCTCCTGGTCGTGTCTCAGAGGCATGTCCTTGGATCAGTGTATTGCCTCAGTTACTTAAGGGGAGCCCTAACCAGTTGTTTTCAAGTAGGTACCAGAAGCAGAGTGGCCTGTGAATAACCCATCATGGCCACCATGTTGAAGAAAAAGCATTGGCCATGACAGTTGTTTTGGACTTGAGTAAAAACAAAAGCTTTTAGTAAAGTCTCAATAAGGCGCAGAGAGCAGGTATTGGCTCCCATTTCGTCCACTAAGTACCCACAGAGCAGGTGTAGCCCAGATACCAGCATTTCAAGTTTCCCTCACAAAACTGCTGAAAGGTGTGCAGCTGGAGTGCAAGCTTCCCAGGCACACAAAGTTAAAGCAAGTGTAGCAGCAACGCGCTGGTTAGCAGCCCCCTGAGCGTAGACCCAAGATAGGGGTTATAGGAGGCGCGGGACTTGGGCACTGAAGAACTTTTCCTAGTGGCTCAAGCTGCTTCTGCATTGTGGAGGCATGGACGCCATTTAGTGGTAGCAAGGGTCGCAGCTGCGACGCCTGGCACTGCATGTGTGACCTCTTGCTCAGATTTAGCTAAATCAGTGCCATGAACACAGGGGCAGCTAGTCTTTATGTACATGGATTGGGGCTCCAATCGCCTCTTTTTTTTTTTTTTTGGGTCAATTTATTTATTGAACTAACAGTAAATTATATATTAGATTCACTATTCGTATGATCCAAAGTGGAATAAAATTAGCTGGAATGACGCTCCTTGGCAGCAGAGGTAATTTAAAAATACTTTTAAATGTATGTTGTGAGCATGCGTACAGGCGAGCGTGTGTTTATGGGTGAGAGAGAGAGTGTGTGTATGTGGAAGCATTTGTGTGTTGAGTGAACGTAAAGGTCAATTGATGTGTAGTGCTTAAACTACTTACCGGTATTTGCATTAGAGTACGTTTTCACCATACTTAATTAGCACCTCCCTCCTGCCCTGTTATGAACAGGCTAACTGTATTATGGTGGGGGCTTGTGTCAACTAAAACAGGAGGTGAACAAAGTGGGAGGGACTCTAAATTTTTTTTGATTATGGTGTGTCTATTGAGCCGCGATGGCTTCATTAAGTAAAACCACTTGGATGCTAATGACAAGGGTAACTCGTCATGGAGTGCCCATTCATTTCAATGGAAATGAAGCTAAAGATCCAGAAGTACCTTAGCATCCAAGTGGATAAGTAGAGGGGTAAAGTACGAGGAGGTAATGTCGTGTGCTACCCCTCGCCTTTTGGTAAATTGATGTTCATGTGCAGTGGTCGAAGTGGGTGGGATCGGCAGGGCACGGCGTGCCCCTACTTCTTCAATTTTATCAAGTCCGGTCCCCATCTTTATTATTTCAAATATGCGTCCCGGATGGCAGAAGTCACCAAGGCCGATAGTCAAGGCTCTTGTGGACGCACAGAAAAGGAAAAGGACTGTCTTTTCCTTCGTTGTGCCTAGAAAAGACACAGTTCTATTGCCGCTGGCAGCTGCCCCACCTCCCTCCCTCTCTTTGTCCCCTCTCTTCCCTCTCTTTCTCTGTCGCTTCTCCTCATTTAGTGAAAACCGAGACTTCAAGAAAGGGCATTACCCTCTCTTTCCTCCTTTCGTTTATTTGCTCCCCTGTGAAATGGATAAAAAAAAAGCAACCTAGTCTTTTTCTGACATTTTTCAATTTCTAAGAGCAACCTAGGAGGTGGATAGAAATAAAACATTCAAAAATATGAAAACTAACTAACTAAAGCAAGACTGCATGGTTGCAAGGTGGCCAGATTGACTAATTTATTCACACCTAAACACATTAGCGCCACTTTACAGTGTTTGCCAGTGAAGCGCCACTTTTGTTTTCTAGTCTGTCTTAGAATAAAATTGTTTTCCCACTCAAGTGCACTATACCTGGAGGTACTGAAATATATGCTTGATGGGTGAGTTGGAAAACAAAATGTGTGCAGTGGCTGTGTGTTCACAAATGTGGTATTTTTAAACCATACTGCTTATGTTTTGTAAGGATATTGTATTTATTGTATTGTAAGGATATGAGCAATGGGCATTGAAAAGGGTCCCTTCTGGGCCCTGTAGTCATGGCCTTAACTTTTCAGGCAAAAGCACTCACTAATTTCTGAATAATGAGTGTAAAAGTAACAAGCATTTGCAATGCAATAGGTCTCGCATTAGGACAGTTTGAGCTATTGGTATTGCAAATGACACATTTTTTCTTTGTGTTGGTTTTGAAAATCGCTAAATTAATAGCTTTGTCATTTACAATGCCAATAGTTATAACTTTTGCAAATGTGACACCTATAGCATTTGTAATGCAACATGTTTTGTATTTACGTGACGTAGATATATGGATATTACAAATAAGAATGGCTTTTAATTTTTTTAAATAATTAATACTTAATTAAAAGTGTCAGGCTTGTACTTGTCCTTTAGTGACGTAGGATAACCAATCTAGCAATGCCCAAAGCAATTGCCAATTATCTTACATGTTTTGTTAGTGCAGGTAAAAATGAAACATCATGCCGCAGCGCCATGCAGGCAGGGGGCATATGAAGGGCAGCTTTCAAACAGCCCCATACCTAAAGCCAGTATTCGTCAAGTTTCGTGCCGTCCCACAGATGTGCACCATATTACTGTTGGGTTCCGCGCCTCTCCAATGTCTGAAATCATTGCAAAGTTTAGCCCTGCATAGTTTCTCTGGTGACCAGTGCCAGCGGCGGACAGTCTTCAAAAAGCTATATTTTAGCAAGCTACACTGAACCCTTTGACGTAATCTGCTAGTCTTGTTTCCCACCCTCCTTCACGCAGTGTTTCCCTCCATGTGAACGGTGTGTATGTTGGGCTGGGGAAAACAGTGATTAATCAGGGTGGCAGATAACCTCCAGTATATGGACACAATCTGTCACTCGCCCTTGGATTGTGTTAGCCACGAAAGACAACAAGAACAAGCCTGTTGGCTTTGCCAATGCAAGTTGGGCCCGTTCATTCCTATGGGATGTTCAAAGCCACGTTATTTTCCGATCACGCTGTTAACTGTGACTGCAATTATGTGGCTGTTTTCAATCATTTTAAACAAAAGTAAGCTAATGCACATAAACAGACTATGCAGGTGTTCTGGAAGTTTGAGTGTTTGCCATTTATTGCAGTATTATCCCTGTACCTGTGTTTGGTACACTTTTGTAACTTGCACACGTCACTTCTCTCGTGTAACACACTGTTTGCTACCTCTCACATTTTGTTTGCCTTCGATACTTTCACAAGTGCCACCATTGCCTACGTAACGTTTGTTTTTGTGCTGGAGTGTCTGCCTTTTATTGCAGTATTAAACGCTTTTCTAACCTGCATACATATCACTTTTTCCTCCTGGAATGTACCGATTGCTACCTCTTGTTTTTTGGTTGCCCACTATTGTCACTTTTGATTCATGTAACTTAACGTTTGCCTTAATTTGTTAACTTGTAATTTCCTCCTCATGTATCATTACTGCTCAGCGCTCCGACACCTTCGGGTGAAGTCCGCGCTATTTAACATCGCTTAAATAAATAAAAAATACGAGGGAGCGGAAACTGTGTGACTATATATAAACACGCATAAATACAATGAAATAAATAATGATGGGCCTGCTGGACCTGGCATGGCCTGGGGCAGAGGCTGGTGTCCTACCTTTGAAGTGCTGCGTCACCGTGTCTTTTAAGGGCTGGGCCTGGGCCTGGGCACTGCAGCAAGTTCACTGTGGTGTGGGGCCTGGGTGGGCGGCAGCGGCCGGCAGCAGCAGTGTGACACACGACGAGTGTCAAGTGACTTGCGAGTCCTCCTCCCGACCTCCGCCCGGCCGCAGGCACCACCACTATCACAGTCACCGCACAGACCGTCCGCCCGCTACGAAAGAGAGAGTGCTCACAGTCACATCGCGTTGTCAGGTGGTCAGCCCCCCGCATATATGGGAAGCCTGCGGGGGCTGACCAACAACTGCTGTCCAGGGCTGTCATTGGTAGCGTTTTCGCACGCTACACGAATGACTGCCCTGGGGACGCCCACATTGGCTAATTTAGTGGCAAATGGCTCCAGGCCATAACTTTACAACTGTCTAACTAAGCAACAAAGCTAGGTGGTGACGTAGGGGGGCGTCCAGGTACAGCGCGCATGTGCTGTGTGTGTGTGCACCGTGCAAAATTAAATACAGTTACAAGCAAGATAAGATAACACACGCAAGAATGTAGGCTGTAGCAAGGCCTGACCACCGCCTGAGGCAGGCCCCATTGATGATGGATGCCAGACCTCGAGTGTATGTGTGAGCCCATTGATGATGGATGCCAGACCTCGAGTGTATGTGTGAGATTGTGGGCGCCTGTCCAAGCCAGTTTTTCTCGCACAGCAACACAAAAATAACCCAAAAACGAACCCCCCGCCAGGCATGGGTTTTTCCCGCACAACTGGGGAAAAAGTTGCCCAATTGTGCGGGAAATAGCCCAATCTGGCAACATCAACTTGCGCCGAGCGTGAACAGGACTTCCGGAATCAACAGGGGCTGCTGGAGGGAGGAGCAAAGTTAGGGGATCCAATAGCCTGGCACTGGGAGGATGTTGTGCAACTTGCGCCGAGCGTGAACAAGACTTCCGGAATCAACAGGGGCTGCTGGAGGGAGGAGCAAGGTTAGGGGATCCAATAGCCTGGCACTGGGAGGACTTCGAGGGACGTCACTGCTTATCCGCCGAAGTAGGCGCCTGGGCGCTCAGCTGGAAAATATGTTACGGAAGGCGATGAGCTGACTCAGAGGCAAGTGAACTTTGGAATAATACCAAGAAAGCAGAGGGCGGCGGCGGCGTGTGTATGCGTGCGTGTCTGTGTGTGTGCAGGGGGCGGCAGCGTGTGTGTGTGTGCGCGTGCGCCTGTGTTTGTGTATGCAGAGGGGTGGGGCCTGGCTGTGTCTGTGCGCCGTTAATGCATGCGAGAGCATGTGTGCAGGGGGGTGGGGGTGGGGGGGTGCGGCAGCGTGTGTATGTGTGCGCGCGCCTGTGTGTGTATGCAGAGGGGTGGGGGCTGGCTGTGTCTGTGCGCCGTTAATGCATGCGAGAGCAGGTGTTCGTCTGCGCAAGCGCGGGTCAGATGCGCGCGCTCCCGCGGTCAAAACTGAGACTGCAAAAGCGCGCGTCTGACTCGTGTCCACATTCCCAAATACGGCTCACAATAGGTCTAGAAGCAGACACAGCAATCAATGCTTACGCATTGAATGTAGGTCTGCTCGACCTAAAAAGGTAACCCTGCTTAAATTTCACATGCTTTACCTAATCTTGCATTCCCTATGAGTGTTTGCTTTTTCGAGGATGTTGGTAATTTTTTTAGGCAGCATATTGCTCTTGTCTAGTGCGTAATTTGAATTGAGACACATCCAGGTGTTTATAGCGGGTCAGTGCAGTGCAAGTTTCTCTCAGTGGGGCAGTATGTTGTTCATTGGAGAGGACATGGCACTATGGTAAGAGCTGCTGAATTTGGAACTGGGGAACCAGGTTCAGCCGTCACGACCAGTCCATCAGACTACTCCCCCATGGGGGGAGCACATTCCAATGCTAGACCTTAGAAGACCCCCCACGATATTAAAAGCTCTGATGTCTCAGCACCACCTGGTGGACCCTAGCAGTGACAAGTGTGGGGTAACCTTGAAGGCCTGTCCACCACAATTCATTCTGAAGTTCACCTCCAGTCTGGCAGGCAGGCCTATGAAGCAGCACACCATAGAGTGACAGTGACTCTGTCACTGAGGTCACAGGTCCCTTGAGCAGGGAGGCTCCAGCGCAGTGCGACCGCACCGGGTGCTGGCTTCAGGTAGGGGCGTTGTGTTTGGAAGTATAATATGGTTTTAAAGCACTCGCTGACTCCCACCTGGCCTCCAACAATTTTCGGCAACAATAACAATTTCACGATCACTCCAGTGTTTTATGTACTTAGTAGAGTGAGATGGTGTTATGTCTAGTGGAAGTTTTAACTCATGGAAAGGAAGCACAGACGGTTAATGTGCCTGCTGCTAAGAACATGTACCATGCAGATCACAAAGTGTACATAATGTAAATAGGTCAGTAGGTTACAGCTTTTGTAAGAGAGACCATATTGTTACTTGCAGTTAATAAGTTAAAATCCTAACATAGAACATTGAGGTACTAAGTGTCATGTAAGAGCTGCGTGCAAACTACAAGGTATAAATGAGAGCGTTATGGGTTTTTTCACCAGTCTTTGATTATCTTAATATTGCAAAATTGGGTTCATTTGTGTAGAAATCAATTCTGATTATTAAAGAGAACCCCCAACCATGGTATTAAGTTTTACATTTTGAGTTTGTATTTCTCTAGACCAATCACTATTAAACTATGCTGCCTACTAGTATGGTTGTCATGTGACTCCTACACCTTGTAGTCCTTTGTCTTATGTAACATTTCCTATACAGTGATTTACACACATATGATTGATTGTCTCTGTGTAATGTGTGATGTAGAGTGCTCTGACACCTGACACTGGTATTAGCGCTGCTGTAAATTTTATGACACTTTATTATTTTGACATTTTTACACATGCTAACAGTCTCTGCAGAGATGTTTCCTTGTTAGTACCAGTGAAACATACAACTGCAACAGTGAGAAAGGTGACCAGTCAACCTCTGCAAAGGGCCCTCCACTTCACAGCAACACAAGTCACATTTTTTTGTAACTTTTGATCCGTTTGAGCTCTAAACAATGTATTAGTTAAAAGCGTCAGATTATGCAGCAGATGATGTATTATGTGGTAAATATGGCAGAGTGTTAATTATGTGGAAAACATTTGCAAAGCAGAATATTTTGCCATTCATGTTTGAACTGCTCTTGTGAAAAAAGGGAAAAGCTGATGACAGAAACTCAATGGCTGTGAGACAAATGGATTGCGATTCCACTTTTAAGGATATTTGGTACATTCTGTGATTGGAAAGGTATCCAACTTTGTGAATGTATTTTAATGTCTAGAACTAATATTAAACCTTAAATAAAACTGGTTAAATTAAATAACGTAATAAGCTGTAACTGGTTAGTGAAATGGGAAACAAGTAAATTGGGATATTTAGCTCTTTCTGCCACACCTCTGACTCCGCCCACTGACCCAATTCATGGGTTATTCCTACCCTCTGATTGTCCGCCAACAGTTCCCCTACTATTTTCCCCCCACGTCGACCCCTGTTCATGTGTAGACCCATCAGACCGAGCTTGTGCCTTGGTGATGGGTACTCTCCAGCACTTTTGTATTATTATTATTATTATTATCATTTATTTTTCAGTTTTATGTAGCGCGAACTCGACCCGAAGGTATCGTTTTACATGAGCATCAGTTACCTTACACAAGGATACGTTCATTTTTGGTAGGCACGGGGAGATTAAGTGATTTGCCTAGAATCACAGGATGTTGAGCTGCTGCTGAGACTCGAACCCGGTTCCTCAGCTCCAAAGTTGGCAGCTCTGACCGTTGTGCCACATCCTCTTTTTTCACAAGGTTTACCATGGTCTCCTGCAGGTTTCGGCCACTGTGACTATTTATTAAGGCGGGTGGGCAGGGAGGCTGGCTGGGTTCACTGACTGGTTTCAGTCGGACTGACGGCCCGTCACCCAGGATAGAAAGCAGCACCTTTGCACTCATTTCCGAATGCAGAGGCACAGAGTCGTGTTGATAACAGTCTAGGATTGGCTGACAGAAGACCAAACCGGAGTGGGAGCACCGCTAGCCTAGGACCTTTGTGTGGCCTTTTAAACTGTCCATCTTCATGCCTTTCTCTGCAGATTAGAACAGCGCAGCTTATGAGCAAATATTGGAAACTGCATTTCATCCTGTCTTGGAGATAGGCCCAGCCTGGAAATAATGACACTGTTCACCTCAGCTTCTCGCGCAGCTCACTGTGGTGTCCCACAAGTTCAATCCTCCACTCCACTTCAGTTCAGCCCGCTCACCCAGGGCTTTAAGTGGGATGAAAAAAGTGTGGGGTCTCCCATAGGGGCGTGGCTGATGTAATGAAGGGTGTGGCTTAACTTGAGCTAAAAATCTGTACTTCGCATAGTGTGCTGCCCCACTGGTATTTTGCTGCTTCTGTCATTGCATCCAGATATATAACATAAGTAACATTACACCTACAACAAGCCAGGACTATCAGCGGTTGTAAATTGCATAAAATCTATAAGCAACAACTATGACTTCGTTGTATATAATATTGAAAATGCTTCCCTTCTTATCGGCGCGGTTGTGGCGTAAGGCTAGAGCTGCCGACTTTTGTACTGAGAAAACAGCTTTGAGCCTCACATTGGCTCAACATCCTGTGATTCAAAACACAAATATGTCCTTGTGTAATGTAATCGGTGCTCCAAGTTTGCGCTATATACAACTGAAAAAGGAGTCTCTTTGGAGTTGCATCAAAAGCAGTGACGGGTGGTACTATTGCAGAGTTAAGCTTTTTTTTTTCTTCCCCCACCCTTAAGGTAAACATGGAGAGCCCGATAAAAGCAGGTGCCATCTCAGCACCTGCTTTTAAGAAGTGCTTGCACTGAGCACCAGCAGGACCCGGCCCACTTAAAGCCCTGCCCTCACCACCGATGTTTAGATCTTTCAACCTCTCATGTTCCAGCTACTTATTAATACTAGAAAGCAATCAAAATTGATCGCGCCAAGAGGTGCCCAAAATATACCAGGCACCTTCTAATTGGTGGAATACTGGTGTGCAATGTCCAATTCCCCTATAATTGCACTACAAGTCAATGTGGCCTGTGATATAAATGCTTTCTTTTATTGTAGCATAGCACAAACATTTGTTCAGAATGCAATGATAGACACTTGCTTATTGTCTGCAAGCACATCAGACAGACACTTTCCTTTGCCCTTGAAATTCTAAGTGCCTTCCTTGCAGTTATCTTCTGCTATGGCTGGGTGTACGGGACTCTGCTACATTATCAGTGTGTCAGTCAATAAGAATTCGACCAAAGAATTGTAACTATTTAATTTTCTGCTCCTTTCGAAAGGAATTTTAACAGCCCCGTTGTTGAGCCGTGAAAGTGGTTTTGAAAAAAAGAAAATTATACAACATCCTATTTTTGTTTGCCCCAAGCACTGCCACTACTTAACCTGTTTAGAAGATTTTTTGCTAAAATGTGTGCATTGACTTGGCCTGGATTTGAAAAGGACAACATATTTTTCAGAATGTAATGTCTCGAAGTCTAATTTTAGGGCTGAAACTTGTTTTTTTAGTCAAACATCTGAAACTGCTAACGTTGTGTTGATCGTAAGGTAAGGGGCTCCCGGGCCTCTTTACTACTTGTAGCCAGATCATCTTTGGTGGGAATGACCTGTTCACGTGCCTGCGAGACTTACCGACTAGTTCCTGATGATGACACCACTTTCTTTTTTCTTATCGTCTTTATTGGTTTTCCACAAATTAGGCAAAGTACAATTTGCCGGCTTCATTATACAACACATTACTATGCCATTTACTAACTTAAGACTTGCTGGAGAACCAGGTTGCGTTGTATGTTGTGTCATGAGACGGAACTAACGTTTTGTATAGGTCTTTATATGTATCATATGTATATGTATGTTATCAACTTTACAATCGTCAATTAAAGCAACAGACCCGCTTTGCCTCTATATTTTCCCACTAACTAATCCGCAGTGAACACAGAGCTATACTGATGATATCTCCACTTAAAGACGTGATGTGAAAGGAGGGCTCCTGTCCAGGTCTCTAACGCATTATGAGTGACCCTGCTGAATACTGTGGTCCTTCACCTGGGCTCAGGCCCACCACCTGGCTCCCTTTGGTGTTGGCTGGTTTGACCTCCCTGTAGAAGGATGTCCCTCGTGTTGGAAACGCTTCATGTCGGTAGATTGCTTGTTTACGAAGACGACGAGCTCCTGCTCTTTAATAATGTATTCGCGTCTGCTAGTGCTGGCGCTGTATATTTCCACGTCTGAGCGCAGGTTTCCAAAATGACGCAAGTACTAGATATGCACACAATTGAGCCCGCCTAATGGAAAGTTTTTTTTTTATTTTGCCAAATAATAGCTTCCTGCGTAATGTTTCTAATTATGTGAAATTAATTGGAAGCAATGGCTCCTGTCCTAGCATTTTTTTTGTTTAAAGAGCAAAATAAAAATACTTTTCAGGAATTCTTTAATTCAAGTGTTACCTAATTTGATCTGATTTTAACTGAAGTTGTAAGTTTCCCAGCATACATAGTGAAAGTAGGCCTGCCGCTCTGGTGGATAGTCGAAAGCTGCCCAGAGAGGTATGCCTGGGCACCAGTTAGATGCAGCATGTCCTGACATTCGCTTTTTAGGTTTGGCTTTAGCCAGACCTGTCGGTATGTTTTGTATATGATTATCCGCATGGAAGGTAAGCAGGGAACTGGTAATGCAGCTCTGTCTCTGCTGTAGCTTGGCTGTTACCCAAGGCCCTGTTGCCCTTACTTTTTCTCCTGGCTGTACTACTACCAGCTTCAACTACACCACTTCAAAATTAGTCACAGGCATAGCACTACAAATCTAAATACACCACAGCAGTACAGCTACAACGATCTAGTGCCTACCTCTAGCCGCATAGAACAGCTGAAGCACTAAGCACAGCAACATGGGTTTTCTAAATCCTAGATTGAGGGAAAGCCTATATTTCACTAATACAAGCTGATTCCGCCACCACAAACACACTAAAATGCATTTTTTGTGTGGACGATATGAAAAGCAGGAGTGGCTGCCTGTTGTGACTGAGTCTTGTGGGAGTGATACAGAATACTTTAAACCTATCCATGCCATTTTTACTTCCCTGCCGTGTCTACAGTAAATAAAAAATAAACACCACGAATAAAAGAGTTGGAAAATAATGAGCACTCCTGACCCGGGAATTGACCTAGACTGGCCTTGTGATGAAACGTTTTAGCAGGAACCATTACTCGGTAATGAAAGTAAGGCCTTTCTGTAATTGACGTGGGAGATAATCGACAAATTGCAGAGAAACCGCGTCAGAGGAGAGAAATCGTTTACTGATTACGTGTGGGGCAAATGTCACTGCTTTAGTCCTTCAGGAGAGCTCAGGGACACTTAAGGCACAGCCTGACACTTTGTGAGCACAAGGCAACCTGCCAACTCCCTGCTGCATCCTCCGTCGACCTTTGCAGCAGAATTACAACACTTTAAGGATTGTACATTCTCCTGGCGCTGTGAGCACATATCAAGCTGATAAGATATATTCTTATTGGTTGAAATTTCTTTGGCAGATTTCGTCGTTCTTCCTGTAGGCCAGAGGTTGAATTCCCATCTGACCTGATTCCGCCTGTCAATCCTTAGGAGTTTGAACAAATGGGAACCACTGACCTTGGTTAAAATTACACCTTTCACTACTGCATCCAGAACTATTGGGTTTGTGGCATGCGGTTTTGAAGTGACCAATATTATATCATTCTAGCCTGCTGCAGAGGGCTACACCGCTTGTTAAAGGCACTGAACCAGAGTTATATAGCACGAGCAGAAGGACTATAATGCCATTACAGCTTAAACAGGACTCTGTGGGTCCAATGTTCTAAATTAACAAGGAAGAAACAAACATATTGATATGGCTCAGTACAGGGATTGTACTGGCCATAACTGGCTCCATTCACTCGACTGTCTGTGGGGCTCTCAACATTCCAGTGTTCTAAAACTCCGTAGTGATTTTAACAATTGCGTCTGCTTCCTTAATGCGAAGGGACTTCATTGATTGTACCTATGATGTGTCTTGTGCCCATCGGATTTGGAATTCTAAAATTGCATCCTGCAACACGCATGCTTCTCCTAATAATCTGCATTCTTCAGCGACCCAAAAAGTCACTAGTTTCTCAAAGGGATGTATAGTGAGTTACTGCCATTTCTAAAGTTGATAAGAGGAAAGTTTTTTTCAGAAACCTCCCCATGGACAACTAGACAGAGGAACAATCTTGGCAACCAACTGTAGTTACCCTAGAGTTTTGAAGTGGCTCACAATTAAATTCCTGTTATCATTTCAGCACTGAGTAACACTACAGGATTGAGTAATTTGATAGTATTTGTTCCTCTTTGACCAAAGAACGGGTTTTTAGCCACTAAAAGCATTACTTTAGATGTGGCAACGAAAAGAATCAACAGATTCTAAAATCTTGATCTTTCTGCAAGGCAATTCTTTGTTGGTGTCTACACATGAAAAATGATTCATTTATCTTAAGATATTTTCACTGACTCTAAGCAGGGTTGACTGTCGCAGAAACCGATGGCTGACGTGGTCTGTCTGCAGGGATTGCTGAACATACACTACGCCTTTATGCACGGTGGTGGATTTCCCTGTTCTGAGACAGTTACCCATTCAATAGATTCTGAAACAGCAACGGTAGCACCTTTGCTATAACATAGCGCTCCAAACGTTTTCAGCCCAACTGAAGAAAGACTCCACAAGCCCACCTCTGCTGTAAAGCTAAAAGAAAGACTTGAGTCCTAGCAAAGCAGTAAGCCAGGCTGGCTCCTGCATATATCGGAATGAGAAGACCGATTCTCGTATTGCATTAGTACACCCATGCCCCTCCAATCCTGTACTAAAGGGTCACATCGTCGGTGTACATTGTTCAGTTAACATCTAGACACGACGAGACATGCAGTTTTGAATGCACATGTCTAGCTACAGTGAGATACTGATGTACACATCAGATGATCCCCAATCCCTTCCAACCAACAAGGGTTGATTACCTTACAGGCACCTTTCCAGCCTGAAGTCAGTTTCCCAAATTTCCAGAGGTAGCGCAATTGAAATTGTCCACCCACTGACCCCCGCTGACATTACCTGGATGTCCCCTTGACTTATCCTTTCCAGCCCCGCAACTTCCTGTTTCATTCTGGCATGTAGGAGAGAGGCATGCTGTAGAAACTACATAAAGTAAACTGGTCCCTTAGAGCCCTGTTTAAGCGAAGGATAGGAGCTGCAACCCTTGGCTACCCCCAAATGAACGACCTTGAAAGCAGCCTACCCTTGCGGGTCCCTTTGAGCAATCCCACTACCTAGGCTATCCTCTGCCAGTTGAGGCTATCCGAGAAAAGAAAGCTGGGAACTATACACACACTAGATAACACAGTGTAGAGGCGGTTGTGATGGTAAGAGATATATAGCACAGTGAAAATGAAGGTCATAAGATCTGGCACATTGTGCGTCTTCTGGAGGTCCTTCACATTGAGCACACACTGCGTCCGCTAATCAAGAGATAAATGTGCAGCTATCCGGCAATGCAATTCAGGGCACAATTCCAGCAGGGCAGGCCAGCCTGGCCAGCGTGTACTCCTGCTTTGTGCGTTTACTCGTTCGCCGCGCAGAAGTAGGGCAGGTCACATTATCTGGCCGCCCTGTGCTCCGATGATGCTTCACAAGTAGATCAATGTGAAATGGAATAATGAAGCACGGGGCTTATTCACCCTGATGAGGTGTGTGATCCCAGAGAATGTGGGTGAAAGCATGTCAGGAGATTTAAAGTGTTAAAAGACTTTGTAATGACCATGGGAAGACTTTTAGTTTGTAAGGGCATGCTGCAAATGGAGAGGTAGAGTGAAAAAAAGCCCTGTTAGATTGCATGTTAACCCTGGTGGCCACAAAATACTGCTGTTGTAGGTAACTGCAGCTTCAATGCTATACTGGCTAAATATACCATTCCGTATTGTATAAGACAATTCCGTTGTTACAAAAAGTTCCATCATAAGTAGAGGAGCAAGTCAGAGAGCAGAGTCCCTTTATAAATGTTCGGAGATGACTCCTAATATCCTCTTGACCTTCAGTAGTGAGTACTTTATGTAGTATAATACATGGTCAAAAAGACAGTCAGCCTCCCGGCCTTCTAAATCCTTTATCTTTTGCCACTTGCTATGGCACAGGTTTGTAGAACACATATGCAGTCTGTACTGAGAAAATAAACATGTCAATATACACCCTGTAATTTTTTGCAGACACCTTAATCGGTTTAATACAAGTCACTTTCAAGAAATGGGTGTGAATTACCACTTGTGGAAGTTGACTTCTGTCAGTGCGTTCCAGTAATGCCGACCACAAGTATTCTGTCATATATAGCTATACTAATGAAAGTGAGTTTCTGGAGGAAAAAATGTCAGAAGAAAGGGAGCTGGACACGAGTTTTCCGGTTGATTGATTAAACATTATTCAAAGTCGATGCAGAACCCTGGCCTCCGGCACCAGCATGTCACACTCCAATTGTAGTAACTTTACAGTAGAGTAGTTATGACACATTCCTATTGCAGGTAACAAGTGATGTCACAACCATATTGTAATATAGACATTAAAATGTGGTTTATGTGCAGCTGTTGCACGCTTGATTTGTAGTGGATTTGTAAAATGTGCAATTCCCTAAAAAGAGGGTGCCCAGGTTATAATCTCCAGGCTGTTGTTGCAGAAGGAGGTAAGGGAACTAAGTCAGTAGCAAACAAACCACGAGTTTTGAGCGGTTTGCTGAAACCAACCAGCTCATGTGCAGAGCTCAGGCAGCTGAAGCAGGCCGTTCCAGGCTTTGGCCGTGATCACAGGAAAAATACAGCCACCTAAATAAAACAAGCCCTCGGAAATCTGAAAACTAACACAAGATCAGCATATTCAGGTGGAAGGTGTCTGGTGTTTATGAATGTAGCTAGATGAAGATCCTTATAGTGCCTCCTGACACAAACCAAATGCTTTGAAACAACATTTTTACGTAGGGGCAGCCATTGAAGGGATTTCAGAGGAGTTGGGATGCGAGAGCATTTGTTTAGGCCAAGAATCCGCAAAGCAGCTGCATGCTGAAAACTCGGTATTGTGTCCGTAAGAAAACCAGCCAAACTAGCATATAAGGAGTTGCAATACTCCAGGTACGAAAGAACAAGCGAATTGAGTGTAGTTTTCCAGTGCAAGTGACTGTGTCAATCAAAACGTCAATGCTCTTCTCGTCAGAGCATTAAGAAGCTGGTAGAGGAAAGTGTCTGTTTGAGCACTGAAGAAATATGGTCATCCGTAATGATGATGCCAAGATTATATGGTGGTAGCACCTCCAGTGGACGACCACATGTGGAATGTCCAAGAAAACTGGCTTACAAAAACCAAGAACTTAGTCAGGTCTGTTTTTAGGTCTCGCCTGTCGATGCGCATGCGCATCGAGCAAGCGAGACTATAGGGGCTCATCGACTCTTTATCTAACTTGCAAGGAATCGTGGCGATTCCTTGCAGTGCCCGTGACTTAAGCTCAATGCGCATGTGCATTGAGCTTAAAAGCGCGTGCACAGCCGCCCGCATTCCTCCGACACCTTTGAAGTGAAGCTTAGCTTCACTTCAAAGGCCCGGCTTCTTCACACCCACATGCCGCTCTGCCCCGCTCCGCCCCCTCCCCTGAGTCATCCTGCCTGCCCTCGACGTTCCCCCCGCCCCCTCCCGCCACGCAATGCCGAGAGCTTGTTTGTTTTTCTTTTCTTTTTTTGACAAAGGAGGAACAACATCAGCGGAAGACTTTAGCAATGCCAAAACTTCAGGTAAAGCCATTGACCGGTGAAGCCTATTGGTTTTCCAATGCCTGTTGACTTGGTGACTGTTCTATCGAGTGGAGGGGTTTCCTCGCAGCTGAAAGGGCAATTGGAGCTATACATCGCCTTCTAAGTTCAGTAGCGTATAATAATATAGTCCGAACGGTACCCGAACCCAAACATCCGCCTGTGTTTACCAGTAACACGTCGGAGCACCTCAAAGCGCTCTAGCGCGGGATTTCACCTCAAAGCGCTCTGGCACGGGATTTCACCTCAAAGCGCTCTGGCACGGGATTTCACCTCAAAGCGCTCTGGCGCGGGATTTCACCTCAAAGCGCTCTGGCGCGGGATTTCACCTCAAAGCGCTCTGGCGCGGGATTTCACCTCAAAGCGCTCTGGCGCGGGATTTCACCTCAAAGCGCTCTGGCGCAGGATTTCGCCTCAAAGCGCTCTGGCACGGGATTTCACCTCAAAATCTTGACTCAAGCAGCAGTTGAAGGCCAGTAGTATATTCCCGAATGAGTAGAGCATACACGAGTCTGTCCCAGAAGTCGATTCCACACAGGTAGCTGGAAGCAGTCCCAGTCCTCTTTCGATGTCGCAACGTTTGTGCTGTGTGGAATTTCGGGCCCTCGAGACACTGCGCGCGACCGGCCATGTAATAAAGGCTTGCTAGGAATTCCCTTCCCCTAGGGGTTGGAATTTATTGCGCCTCGCCCCCACTGCCTGGGCGCGTCAACACAACACATGTCACACAAGTTACTCACGCGTCAGACCAAGGGCACTCCTGAGCACCTATAGCTATGTAAGGGCGGGAGCTCGCTCTGACCAAATGTGCTATGCAGTGATGGAGTTCACAACCATTTCATCACTTTTCTTAATTATTGGTGAGGTCGAGTAAACACAAAGGTTTTTTTTGTTTGAGATATTACATCCTTGTTCGTGAAAAAATACAAAATGAGCTCAGTTCCGCGTATGTATTTACTGTTTTAGCTTTATTCCCTGATCTCTCGTTTTCCTTATACTGTTACACCTGTATCGCTTTGTAATCACGTCTGCACTTCAGAGCGGGCGTGTGGGAATTAAGCAGAGTTAGTTTGTAGAATCAAATCTCGAATTTTTCCTGGTATCTCGTTATTTTGGCCCATATCGCAGAAATATCGAGTAATAATTTGCAGTTACTCCCTTCGTATGTAAATATTTTCGTTCATTATTTTGGAGAAATCCTTTTCTAGTTTAAGACTAATATTTTTTTTCTTTTAGTGGTATTTTTTCCTTTTATTCGCCGTTTTACTTGTTTTTTCTTTTTTAAGGCTTTCATCCATTTTGGGGTACCGTTTTTGCCTCTACTTTTGAGAGTGTGTGTTGCAGGTGCCCAGGACAACCTCATTGCTGCATTGTAGCAGATACCTAGCATTGGTGTATGACTAATTAACTCTACCCCTCTTTCCTGAATAGCAACCCCTTGAAGACGAAGTTTTACCACTGCTAGACTTGTATTAAGGGGACAGCAGCGCCTCCTAGCTGTGGGCGATAGTCGCCTTCTATAAAACAGAGGACAGACTCGACACTGCCTGCAGGAGCCCATGGATGTCTGGTCGGCCATTGCAACGTCTTCCTTTTATTAATGGTTCCCCCTCACCCTCACTCACCCTCACTCACCCTCACCCTCACTTACCCTCAACCCTTCACCCTCAAACCCTCACTCACCCTCACCCTCACTCACCCTCAACCCCTCAGCATCACACTCACTCACCCTCACCCTCACTCACCCTCAACCCCTCACCTACCCTCACCCTCAACCACTCACCCTCACCCTCACTCACCCTCAACACCTCACTCGCCCTCACCCTCACTCACCCTCAACACCTCAACCTCAACCCCTCACCCTCACTCACCCTCACCCACCCTCACTCACCCTCACTCTCACTCACCCTCAACCCCTCACCCTCACTCACCCTCACTCACCCTCAACCCCTCACCCTCACCCTCACCCACCCTCAACCCCTCACCCTAACTCACCCTCAACCCCTCACCCTAACTCACCCTCACCCTCACCCTCACTCACCCTCACTCACCCTCACTCACCCTCACTCACCCTCACTCACCCTCACTCACCCTCACTCACCCTCACTCACCCTCACTCACCCTCACTCACCCTCACTCACCCTCACTCACTCACCCTCACTCACCCTCACTCACCCTCACTCACCCTCACTCACCCTCACTCACCCTCACTCACCCTCACTCTCACTCACCCTCACTCACCCTCACTCTCACTCACCCTCACTCACCCTCACTCTCACTCACCCTCAACCCCTCACTCACCCTCACTCACCCTCACTCACCCACCCTCACCCACCCTCACCCACCCTCACCCACCCTCACCCACCCTCACCCACCCTCACCCACCCTCACCCACCCTCACCCACCCTCACCCACCCTCACCCACCCTCACCCACCCTCACCCACCCTCACCCACCCTCACCCACCCTCACCCACCCTCACTCTCACTCACCCTCACCCTCACTCTCACTCACCCTCACCCTCACTCACCCTCAACCCCTCACACAGTGCAATAGGTCTCGGAGCATTTGAGTTAGAGCTTTTACATTTGTTTATGGCTTTTTTTCTTTGTAATTCTTTAGCATTGCCTACAGGAAACAAAAATGCTAAAGATTTACAAAAAAAACCCATAAACAATTCTAAAAGCACGAACTCTAATGCTGCGAGACCTATTGCATTTCCAATGCTTGTTGTAAGGTGTAATTCATCCAGTTAGTTATGGCTAACATGCACTCCTTAAGCTTAAGTTGGCGTGAGTTATTATGACCATTCAGATACAGGATAAGCTGGATATCGTCTTTGTAAGTATATAATCACAAGCCACATCTTCTGGGTGTTATAGAACTACTTTCTAAAGCTGCTCTTTTTACAACAACTTGTTGGATTTCTACTCTCAATCATGCAGGGTAAATCGTTTCATGAATTGAATATCGGGGTAAGACTTACCAAGGTTGTAAAATATTTGAAGATGGTTTGGCCTGCAGGATTCCAGGGTTGCAGCCCTAGGCGCAGGAACTCCATCTATAAACTCCGGCAGGGCTGCGAAGGTCATCTCCAAGGTCCCTGCTGTAAGTGGCTCGTTATCGGATTATGCATAAAGTATCTGGTAAGTCTTTCTGAGATGACGAGGAGGCCTGTGCCACTGTCCGATCCACAAACCGGGTCTTGCACACCACGAGCGTGGCTCTGTGCACGCGCCCTGGCTTCCCAGCATGCATCTGGAGTATTTCTTGCTCACCTGGAATCTCGGTGCTACTGTGGCCCACACACAGTGCCTAGACACAGCACTGCACTGTATTGTATTGTATTATAATTGCTTTTATAGAGCACTTACTACCGCTGACGAGGCGTCAAAGTGCTTTTTCGGCGAGTAGCACGCTACTCCGGGACCCGTAGAGGATTAGTGTTGAATTAGTATAGTGAAATATGAAAGTAATTTTAAATTGTGGATAGGTTAGTCAGTTATTTGGATTCGGAAGGATAGCAGAAGGATAGAAGAGGAAAAAAGGTTGGTATTTATATAGCTCTTGTTACCCCTGATGGGGTGTTAAAGCGCATTTTTGGGGGGCGAGTAGCACCCTACTCCGGAAACCCATAAAGGATTAGTGGTGAATTAGTATGGTGAAATATGAAAGTAATTTGATTGGTGGATATTAGTTATTTGGAGTGAGAAGGATAGCGGAGGGATAGAAGGGGAAGAAAGTTTGCATTCATATAGCATCTGTTACCCCTGATGGGTGTTGAAGCGCTTATCAGGTGAGTAGCACGTTACTCCCGAACCCATAAAGGATTAGGGTTGAAAATTAGTATAGTGAAATATGAAGTCATTTGAGTGGTGGATTTGTTATTAAGTTATTTGGATAGAGAAGGGTAGGCGGCGGGACAGAAGAGGGAAAGAGGTTTGTATTTATATAGTGCTTGCTCTCCCTGATGGGGTTCTGAAGCGCTTTTTTGGCGAGTAGCATGCTACTCTGGAACCCATAAGGATTAGTGTTGAATTAGTATGGTGAAACATGAAAGTAATTTGAGTGGTGGATATGTTAGTCAGCTATTTGGATTGAGAAGGGTTAGGGAGGGGTAGAAAAAGGAAAAAGGTTTGCATTTATATAGCGCTTGTGACCCTGATGGGGTGTTGAAAAGCTTTATTGGCGAGTAGCACGCTACTCTGGAACCCATAAAGGATTAGCGGTGAATTAGTATAGTGGAATGTGGAATGTGGAATTTGAGACGTGAACATGTTAGTCTGTTATTTTGATTGAAAAGGATAGTGGAGGGATAGAAGAGTGAAGGATTTGGATAATTTATTTTGTATTTTTTTTGGAGGTCATAGCAGTAGGAGGAGGCTTTTGGATGAGTAAAAGGGGTTTTGAGGGGAAAAGTCAGAGGGAACAGTTTAGAAAGGATTGTTTTGGGGGGATCGGTATAGTAAAAGAGGTCAGATTATGCAAGGAAGGGGTAGAGTAGGGGAGAGTCTAGAAATGGTTATTTTGGGGACCATAGTAGTGGTATGGGGTTTGGGATACATGCGAGAGTGGATGTAGAGGATATATTAATAGATGTATAGGGTGAGAAATAGGGTAATGTATTGGAAAGAGTAGTAGGAAGAAGTTTGAGATGAGTCAGAAAGTTGGGCTTGAAGATATATTGAGAGAAGTATAGGCTGAGAAATAGGGTAGTGCATTGGAAATGCTAAATTAGAAGAAAGTGATAAATATATAGATCCATAAGTACATTAAAAGTATATAGATGCATAAAGGAGGTAAGTGTAGATTCAAGATAATGATAGAGGTGCAAGATGAGAAAGAGGGTAGTGCATTGGATATGCTTTTCCCGGAGAAAAGTAACAAACACACAGATTCAAGTACATGGAAGGTACATAGATTCAAGCTGCCCTGGAGGAGGGGATTTCTCAATACTTTGAGGATAATGCCGGCACGACTGAGACCAGAGCGACGGAGTGGGACGCCTTTTAAGGTTGTTATACAAGGGTTTTGTTTAGGGAAATATGTGGGAGTACGGAAAGTACTACTGGCAGACCTAGATAAGGCGGAGAAGACACTCCGCGAGGTGGAACTCTTAAGGCCTGGTCACCCCGACCTTCAAGAACGGGTCAGTGAAGCGAAGGAGGCGGTGGCGGTGGAAACGGAGCGCTTGTGCAGCTTCGACTACAAGGCATATACAGCTAGGACCCATGCGGAGGGCGACAAAGCCGGGACCCTGCTGGCTTGGCTTGCCAACCCCATGAAGAGAGGCTCCCCAATAGTGTCAATGCGCACGACTGACGGAGAGGAAATCTACACCCAACCAGAAATCCTACAGTGCTTCACGGAATATTATGAAATCCTATACAAACGGACGTTAACGAATAGCACCCCAGCCATAGATATCTTTCTGGAGGGGCTCTGCTTCCCTGAATTGGATCATGAATAAGCGAAAGACCTAGGCAAAGATATCGAGCTCGGGGAAATACGCAGTGCCATCAAGCGTATGGCACGTAATAAAACTCCGGGCCTAGACGGACTGCCCATAGAATTCTACGGAAAATACGTTGACCTTTTAGCACCCAGACTGCTTGAGATTTATAAAGAAGCGAAGCAGCTGGGACGGTTGCCACACTCTATGCGAGAAGCGCTGGTGATTCCATTACTGAAGCCGGGGAGGGAGAGTTGAGACACAGCATCGTACAGACCACTGTCGATGCTAACCACGGACTACAAAATACTGAGCAGCATTTTTGCGTCTCGACTGTTGGAACACATGACCACTCTGGTCCACGAAGACCAAGCTGGATTCATTCCGACGCGGAATACGAGCACGAGTATATGCCGTTTGCTGCACCTATTAGAGGGTGACCCTCACGAAACCCGGCACCCGATGATACTATCGGTGGACATAGAGAAGGCGTTTGACAGTCTCGAATGGGAGTATCTTTACGCAGTGCTGCGGCGCTTCGAAGTGGGGGAAGACTACCTGCGTTGGACGACGGTCCTCTATGCGTCAGCGGTAGCCAGAGTAAAAACAGACACGCTGATATTTTTGAAATATCCAGTTGAGAGAGGCACGAGACAGTGGTGCTCACTGTCTCCATTGCTGTTCGCCCTGGCAGTGGAGCCTCTTGCAATGACTATTCGGACAGGCCACCACTTTCGGCGGTTACACAGCCGGGCCGGACAGCAATTTATTTCGTTATACGCCGATGACCTCCTACTTTTTCTTGAAGACGCTGACGAGGCAATGCTGAGGGCTGAGACTCTCCTAACGCGCTTCGGCGAGATATCTGGCCTGAAGGTGAACTGGTTCAAAACATGCTTGTTTCCTGTACGCCAGGGGGAGCCCCAACCCCACACGATCAGGGAAGTACGATGGGAGCCCAGATGCCTGAAATACTTGGGCGTGCACGTCGATCATGCGACGACTGACATATTGGAGGGTAATATTAACCGTAGTTTGAGAGCACTGAAGAGCAGCATGTCCTTTTGGGCTACTCTCCCGCTGTCAGTGGCGGGCCGAATAGCCTTACTAAAAATGGTGGCGCTCCCGAGGCTTCTTTATTACTTCAGGACATTGCCAGTGTGGATACCCGCTGCAACCTTCAGACTCCTGAAATCCATGATAGTATTCTTTCTTTGGGGGGCGGGACAGCGAAGAGTAGCACTGACTACCCTATTACGACCCAAATTAGAGGGGGGATTGGCGGTCCCCGACTTTGAACTGTACTATTTAGCGGCCCAACTACAGATATACACGCAAGAAATAGCTCGAATTCCGTGGACCAGAACAAAAGAGGGGCGTGGGTATTCCTCGCCATGTCCTCTCCTTTATAGCGCTCCAGCAGAAATTGGACCTTCGGGATCTCACACTTGAAGAAAAAACGATCAGGTTGTGCTGGAATCGATCGCAGCGCAGGGCAAAGTACTTCACCCATATGCCCCCGAAATTCCACTGGGGATGCTAACAGCGCTACCGCACGGTGGCGATTGGTCGCAGCTCCAGAACTGGGAAGAAGCGGGAATCCATGTTATAGGCGATTTATTCAAAGATGGAGCGTTGTTGCCATATCCAACACTTCAAGAACGGTTTGATCTACCAAGGGGTGGCTTCCTACTACATGCAGCATTGACACGAGCAATACAGAAGCATTGGAAGGAGGGACCAACGGAGCCAAAGACAACAATGGCTTGCCAGTATGTTATGATGGCGGCGGGGACCTTCAGAGCGGTCACTTGCCTCTACTCCATAATGATCAATGAAGGGCTGCCACCACTAGAAGCGCTGAAGCTAAAGTGGGAAACTGATATAGGGAAGGATATCCCCGAAACAGTGTGGGCTCAGATACTGCGCAGGGCCTGGAAGAGCAAGTGCAACGCCAGATTCCAACTGGTAAATGTTTATATCCTCCACCGGGCGTATTTAACGCCAGGAAAGATAAAAAAAATACTTCAATGTGGATACTGTAGCATGCCCTCGCTGTACGGAGATAGGAGTGGAATTAGATCATATGATCTGGTCGTGCCCCGACTTGACGCCCTATTAGGGGGAGGTGGGTGACACTCTTAACGCAATAACAGAAAGGGGTTTGGTATTTGATATGGCTGTGGGTGTCCTACACTAGTTTCCCCATACCCCTAGAAACAAGATCACAAGCAAGTTTATAGATATGGGGCTCATATTAGCAAAGCGAGAAATCACACGGCACTGGAAAGCAGCGATAGGACCTACTAGCGTCAGGTGGAAGAACGAGTTTCTTAAGTGGGCTAATGGAGAAAGTGTGCTGAGATTTCAAACTGCGCGCAGACAGAACAACGACAATGCGTTAGAAGCAGCACAGGCATGGGATGCTTTAGTACAATCACTGCGAGACTATGGCACACATGATGAACCAGCGGAGTAGCGACTCTCTAGATGACCATCCCTGGGACATGACAGGCATACTACATTGAACACTTATTCACGGCTCCTGTACACACAAATGATCACGACGGCAACCAACTGCGGACATCGATGATGGGGATCCGGAAAGGTGTGGGTAGCTGGGGGTTGCATTGGGTTATTAACCGGGGTCACACTGAGTCATTCTGATTAGGACTCATGGACTTGCACTAGTTTTATCCTGACCCTTTCCCTAAACCTGTTACCAAGGGGGCTTCTTCTAGGGATTTAGACAGTGTGGGTCATGTAATTGTTGCTATATGCTGTGCGATTAAAACCCAATAAAAAATTTTTTTTAAAAAAAGGAAGGTACATAGATGCACAATGGAAGCAAGTACATTTAGAGTAAAGATGCACCAGATAAACTCCAGTTTTCAAGTGTTATTGTACTTAAATTAAAACGTTTATTTTTTGTTAACAACATAATTACTCTACATGTTTATACAAAGCAATACACAAAGATAGGTACACATCTATGGTGAAAATAAATGCATATATACAGAGGGATATGCTGTAAATTTCTGTTTGCGTATGGTGCTTATGTGGGTAAGAGTAAATTCTTGAGTAGTTTCCTGAAGATAAGGTGGCTGTCAGTGGATCTTATGTTGGGGGGGTAAAGCGTTCCAAAGTTTGTCTGGTTGAACAGAGAAGGATGTGCCACCCATGGTTTTTCTTGTATCTTGGGATTTTGAGGTGAGGTGCCCCTTTAGAGCGGAGGTTCCTTTGTTGAATGTGTTTGGTGATTTTGTTCCTGATGAAGAGCGGTCCCATTCCATGTATTGCTTTGTGGGTGACACAAAGCAGCTTGAACGTGGACCTTCTGGCAGCCGGTAACCAATGCAGGGCTTTCAAGGCAGGTGAGATGAGGTTTCGCGGTTTGATACGCAAGAGTAGTCTGGCAGCCGAGTTCTGAATCCGTTGTAGTCTTTTCATGGTTGTGAAAGGTGATCCGTGGTAGAGGCTATTGGCGTAATCTAGTTTGGACAGAACAAGTGAGATGGTAGCTGGGACCTTCTGTGGAAATCCCAAATGAGGGAAAATTAGTCGCAGAATTTTTATAGTGACAGAGCTTGATCTTGCTAGTTTGTCCACTTGGGCATTCATCGATAGCTTGGAGACCATGGTCATTCCGAGGTTTCTTACTTCCTTCTATACTTTAGGCTGTGAACCCAGTTCATCTGGCCAAGCGACAATTGGGTCATACTGTTTCTATTCGCCACACGGGAGTATTTCTGTTTTGGAAGCATTCAATTTGAGATGGCTCCAAGTCATCCACTGATCCACGGCTCTGAGGCAACTGAAAATTGGGGATTTTCCAATGTCTTTGGGGAATTCCAGTTGAAGGAGTATTTGCATGTCATCTGCATATTTATAGCATGTGAGGTGAAATTGATTGATCAGTACAGGTAATGACTTCATGTAGATGTTGAAAAGCATGGGCGAGATGATAGAGCCTTGAGGGACCCCTGCTTTTGTGGAGAATGGTTTGGACGAGAAAGGTGGGGTATGTAGTGGTCAAAAGTTTCACCAAGCAGACGACACTGTGCAAGCTGCGTGAAAGGTTTATGATTGGAGGCGTTTCCACTTTTATATATTTGCTCTTTTCTGTAGGGCCCAAAAATGTCAGTCGTCGGCCAATCAGGCCTCAACAGTTCGGCAGTTCATAACTATTCTTACGTCAAAGAAATACCTTAAAATCAACCCTTGTAATGAGGCCGGCGTCCATAGTCTGTATACTTTTTTTTTGTTTAAGAGACTTTAATGCATTGTGGTAGACACTAGGGGTGGAGGGGGGGGCACACTGACAAAACCATTCTCCTCAGCTGCGAGGTAAATGCACTTTTTGCACATGCAATAGCTTCACAAAACTATATTTGTGCTTTGAACCTGCTAATGTACCGTTGGTGAAAAACGTGCGCAGTAAGGCTAGGCATATCACCGGCGCGTAGACTGGTACATCCATTATTCACAAAGGCAAGCAGTGAGACTTGCACCTGGCTCGCAGAGCGGTCACCTGCTACGGTGCAGAGGCAATATCCGACTCTGACTGTGGACAGCCATGACCATTGCTTGCCTGGGACTACACTGCTTGTGACTTGAGCAGTGGGGGTTATGTTCTAGTGGTGTTGTAAATCTCATTCAGTGCAGACATGGCTCACGTGGTTGAGATGGGTACGAGGCACTCCTCGTGACATCAGCAGGCCCTGTCACTGTGCACACGTGACCCAAGGGAGCCTATGTACTAGCAGTGGTCGCTCGGATGCTACGCCTCTATGCATGGATTCCAAAACACCCTCTGGACTTGCGAAGCGCACATCTGTATCTGCGAGTGTAGTACTTGCGCTCACAGACTGACCCTTCCCTCACTCAAATGCGGTGGATGAGGTGGTGAATGAAGACTGGCCAGTTCTGGAAAGGTGGCCATGTGTTTGAAGAGTGATGTGGTACTTTTACAAGTCTCCCCTCTATGACCATGTTTCAGGTATTTTTTGTAAGGTAGCAATGTTGCCTACTAGTGTCATCACCCTGGTTAGGATCTAAGGGAACACATAAAATAAGTGTCCGAGTATCTTTTTTTTTTTTTTGCTCACACTGCAAGTTGAAAGACTATGCTTGTGGTATTAGAATTAGGGTATCCGCTCTGATAAGTACACTGCCTTGAAGTTGAAGTTATATTGAGGTTACTAACCTTGACGCGGCTTTGAAACGCCTTTGAGTATTTTTCGAAATGTACGCTAAGCTTGTTCGTAGAACTTTTACCACACAGATATTTACTCTCCCCCATACATGAACGTAGAATAATTTTAATGTTGTTAAAATTAGACACTCATGCAGCTTCAACCAACAAATTTTGTAGCAGCCACATATATATATATATATATATATATATATATATATATATATATATATATATATATATATATCTGTTGAATTTTGTCCATGTCCCCCTCTCTACTCATAGTGCCCATACCTTGAGGTGCGAGTGGGGAACCAAGCAGTTTACCAGTAACTTATTATGAAAATATATATAAACGTATTTTTTAGGTTTTGCTTTTTATCTTCGATTTGCAGGCCCTTGGTTACTATGACCCAGCTTAACCAAAAAATATCGACCTCGAAATGAGGAAAGGTGCAGGGATTTCTGTCAAGCTCCAATCCTGTTACCTGCAGGTTAAAATGGGATCTGAGCAGCAAGAGTTTGAGTTTGCTAAACGTATAGTCTGGCTTGGCATTGAACTTTGATGTACATAAAAAGATAAGGAACGAATAATAGTTCCGATTCGAACATCAAAGTGCAAAATCAGTGTAGGACCCATCGTGGTAAAATATGTACATGCATGTTGTGGTAAAGCCAATATTTCGATGTTTTGGGCTGTCTCTCTCTGAATGCACTTTCATGAAAGTGGGTAGTCCTTAATAAGATTGAAGAGAAAAATTAGTTCTCACACTGTAATAGCACAGTTCGTCCCATGAATGAATGCGAATAGAGGGTACTGAAAGAACCGGTCACAATAGTCTGTATACTTAATTATAGTTGTGTGGGTTGCAATAATTACTTTTTCCGTATAGACTAGTTGGCTGTTGACTTGTATGTGGAAAATTGCCTTTGCTGATTTTTAAGTGCCTACATCACCTAATTAGTAATTTAAAACATGCCAGTGCGTTCTCTTCTTTTGGTCCCCAATGGTACCTGAACATGGATGGTGTTGTGCACAGTGTCAATGTTTTTAGTTTGGCCATTTTTAGGACTCGGCCTCACAGTTTTCCATTTTTTCCAATGAAAGGCACAAATATTGTGATAAGCCGACTTCTTGGCTATATTAAAGCAGACAGAAGCTTGGAAAAGTTGGAAAACAAGCATTGGTATTGCCTGTATGTTTGGGTAATAGCTGAACGTTCTTCTCAGTCTCTGGTAATTTTCAGCACTCAGTAGCACATCACACATGCACTCTGTCACTCATGCATCCATTCATCCACTCACCGACTTATTCCTGCATTCACCCAGCCAGCCATCCCCAGCAGAACACACAAAGATAACCAGCATATGCAAGGTAAATTAAAATAATCTAAAAAGTAGAAATAAGAACAATGCTGAAGCTTAAATGTGGTGGGCATATGCTTTTACATAAAATAAACTTAGTAGCAAGGACTCTTCAATAAATGTTTTTTTTTCATAGTCTATCGTTCTTTTAAAGTCCCAACATCCCTGCTGCATTTAGATGTAATTTGACAGCCAATATGCAAGAATACAAAAGAGAACATTATAAACTGTACCATTCCAACATGGGCTCTCTGTGAATATTATACTGGTTAGCCACTTTGGAATGGTGTTGTGCATAGTGTATTATTGTTGAACTGATTTATTCTAGCTGACATGGTGCTTTTAAACATGGTGGCCAACTTGAAACAGTCAAATGATTTTAGCTGATATGGTGCGTTTAAACATGGTGGCCATCGTGAAACAGTAAAATACACCTTTAAAAATACAATTCCAAAATAGCTGCCCACATAAGAACCAGCGGGTGTGCTGGATGTGGCGCACTGCAGATGAAATGAATGGCAAACAAGTTGCCTCGTAGTACTCTTTGTGCAGCCTCTGTGTGCTCCAAATGAATAAATAATAATAAGGAAAGAAATTAAAGAACTCTAAAAGGAATGGAAAACCAAAGGAAGGGCTTGTCGGGCTTGGCAGTTTTGTGCACTCATTTTCAAGTGGGTATGCACAGTAACAGAGAAGATAACTGAATTGGGATCACTCTTTGCAAATGATGTATGCTTTGATGGTCAGAAAACAAGTGTGAGTGACCACTCCGGCAGATCAGTGCCAATGAGAGCTGACCAAAGGCTAGTCTTTGTGTATGTGTTTATATGTATTTTGTAATTGTTTTGATTTGCAGGAGTCTGGCAGGTAGCCACAGTGGTCAGGCACACCTAAAAAGTACTTTGAAATTGTAGCAAAATACTCACCTACAGGCCTCAACACAGCGTAATAACAATACACCCATCAAAGCCCCACTGATTTATCATATACGTGTCCAATAAATACGACAGGATAAATGCCTGTGTCGTAACTTTCTAAGATAAACAGATCAAGCTAATGACATCTGACCCAACCTTTTCCACGATTCATTCAGGCTTAAACCCGTTATCAGTGGCTTACTGTCATAACCAGCTGAGGACCCACAATGTTGAGCAAAAGCTTTCTCACAAGGCATTCATCTGGCATACAGGCATTACATTCCAAATATGCACATAATTACAGTTGGCGAACCAATATACAACACATCCTAAGAGGGATTCTAAAGAAATTCTCACAGTACAAATGTTCTACCTGCAGGGTTTGTTATTGGGAGTAGCCCACATTACTAGGGTAATCTTTGAGGTTGCACGTGAAGAAATATCTCTCTGCAGGCTTTAACACAGTGCAATAATAATCAACCCTAGAAGCTTATCCGCTTTAGACCTAATGCATCTTGGGTAATTTTTGTCCATAAACAAGGAAGCAAATAGCCTCATTTTTAAGGGAAGCCTTGATCTTCGACACATCCCATAATTGGTTGAGACCCACTGTACTGAACATAAGCTTTCCCACAAGGGAACACTGCAATAAAGTCACTGGTTGCCAAAGGAGGCACACCCTTTCTGACCAAACAAAGTCAGCAGGGAAAAATCAACATTTGGGCGGAGGCTGTGAACCTCTCTGTGTGCTGCTTATTAAAGCTCCTTTTCTGGGGATCACATAAGGTTTGGCGGCAGCTGGGCTGCCATGACAGGCCTAATCGCAGCAATAAAACTTGTAAGGCCAAGTTGTAAGTGTGGGTAAAAGGTTGTAAGCTTGGGTAAATACGTATAACATGCGAGCGTGCGTACCTGCGCATACGTACATGTAGGAGGGATTTACATCTTCCCGTTTGTATGTGCCAGGTCAGCATGGTCAGCGACTAGCTGCCGCCTCCCCCCCCAATCTGGCACCCAACACCCAGGAACGTGGACACGAGACGTCTTTACTTTTTGGAAGGCGGGCGCTAGTCGCCCGGCCGTATTTATTAAAGTATGAAATTAAAAAAGGTTTTAATTGCATGATCAACAATGAATACAAAAATCAGCAGGACATTTAGTTCACATTCTTATCAACAAGTTTGAGAGCCTGACCTTAACAAAACTCTAATACATGTTGTTCCTAACTTAAACTAAGCATCCTAAACTTGATTTTTGTACATTTCTGGCCATATGGCAGGGTCACTACCGGTGTCAGGTCCTACAAGCTGCGCCTTCCCCCTAGAAGTGCGCATGCGCAGTGTTACCCCGGGAATTGCCCGGTCTACGCCCTAAACTCCATTTACCCACTAAAGGAGGGCCCTTACTCTGCGCCGGTGGCGTCATGAGTCCACGCGCGCGGGGTGGCTACCAGCCTAAGGAAAGCGTGAACTACTCCTACCCGCGCTCCTTTGCCTATTACCTTGCCCCTGGAGTTGTGGGAGTGGCCCGCAGGCCCCTCCCCCTGGGCGGGAACCTCCATAGGATGATGCCAGCCCCCTCAGACCTCAAATATGTGCTCACCGATAATGATCTTACCGCATGCCCCATACCTAATAAATACGACGACCTATGGGAAAAAATTCTAAAGGACAGCTACACTGGCTAATAAATAACAGTATCAACGTATAGCTAAAAAGGGAAAAAAGGCCTAACCACACATGGCATTAAAAATACAATTCGCTTACACATGTTACGCTAAATAACAGTACCAACGTATAGCTACAAAGGGAAAAAAGGCCTAAAGACACATGGCTTCAAATACAATTCATTACACCCATAAATTGCTAAAAGGGGAAAAAATTCCTAAACAAGCTTATCACAAAATACAACAACAGATCCGTCTCTCCTGTGGACCGTACCTTCGAAATTTACCATTAACCCAGACATAAAACTTACTCCAAACTTTGTTCCAAGGGATGGTGGGTGGGAAAACAAAGAGGCCCCGCACGCGGGGCACAACGTACAGCAGGGGAGCGTCCAGGGACAAGGAGGTCTCCTGGGCGCTCCCCACCTCTTATTCCCGAGGGGCCGGTTGGCCCCTCCTATCGCCCGTCCTCCCTGACCCGGAACCACTAAATTGGATCCGGGTCAGGGCGGCCGCCGGCCAATCGGCGGTGGGCCGCACCCCCAGGGCACGCCCCCACCGCCGAATGACGAAAAGGAAACAGGAGGGGGCGGCGGTCGCCGCGCCGCCATGCGTGCGTGGGGGCCGAGGGCCCCCCCTTTTCACATGGTCAGCGACTAGCTGCCGCCTCCCCCCCCCAATCTGGCACCCAACACCCAGGAACGTGAACACGAGACGTCTTTACTTTTTGGAAGGCGGGCGCTAGTCGCCCGGCCGTATTTATTAAAGTATGAAATTAAAAAAGGTTTTAATTGCATGATCAACAATGAATACAAAAATCAGCAGGACATTTAGTTCACATTCTTATCAACAAGTTTGAGAGCCTGACCTTAACAAAACTCTAATACATGTTGTTCTTAACTTAAACTAAGCATCCTAAACTTGATTTTTGTACATTTCTGGCCATATGGCAGGGTCACTACCGGTGTCAGGTCCTACAAGCTGCGCCTTCCCCCTAGAAGTGCGCATGCGCAGTGTTACCCCGGGAATTGCCCGGTCTACGCCCTAAACTCCATTTACCCACTAAAGGAGGGCCCTTACTCTGCGCCGGTGGCGTCATGAGTCCACGCGCGCGGGGTGGCTACCAGCCTAAGGAAAGCGTGAACTACTCCTACCCGCGCTCCTTTGCCTATTACCTTGCCCCTGGAGTTGTGGGAGTGGCCCGCAGGCCCCTCCCCCTGGGCGGGAACCTCCATAGGATGATGCCCGCCCCCTCAGACCTCAAATATGTGCTCACCGATAATGACCTTACCGCCACAGGCCAGCATTGTTAACCGACGATCTGGCCCCCCCCCTCTAACCCCTACTTATGGGAGCCTCCTACTCACAAATCCCTCTAGCCAAGCCCAGATATTGTCAGACCACAAGACATTCCCTTCCTGAGTTAAATGAACCCCGTCCCTCAAGTAATACTTGTCGCCCCAGATACACCCATGAGGTATTGATTCTAACAAGGGGGATCGAAACAACCTATCCAACCGTGAGTTGATCCTCTTTACCGAGTGATTCAACGCCCTGACCGAATGTCCCCCCCGCCACTGTAGTCGAGGAATGAGTTGTGACCATACCAATGTGCAACCGGGGCAGGTCCTAGCCATCCAACCCGCCGTTGAAATAATCTCCTCAATCAGAATGCGTCTACCCAGTGCTGCCAAATCATTCTCCCCAAGGTGAAGTATCACCACTGCCGGTGGAGATTGTTGGCGTGCTAGAAGCCCCTGGAAAAAACCCCTGAACTCGTGAAGACACAACCCCCCTCTGCCAAAGAACGTGATGTCCAACCCTAGTTGTGCCGCCCTTTTCCTCTTGTCACCTGACATAAAGACACATTCTGCCCGCTTCACATATGAATGACCCACAATCCAGATATTGCTCTTCCTTGTTTCCTGGTCGCCGCTCCGTGTTGATGACTGTTGCCGGTGCCCGACGACAGATTCCTCCCCTGCGTGACAGGTCTGAGAAACTGTAAGAGAGCGGAAAGAGACCAGGCGTGAGTGACAAGTAATCATAGCATGTCAATCCGAACATAACGTTTATAGCATTCTGAAGACCATCTCCCAATTGTCTTCACTCTATCCACCGGGAGGCCCCCCGCCACCGCCTCCGTTGCTGCCCCAATCCTGAAGGAATGAGAGCCAAAATCTTTAGGGTCAAGACCTGCTTTCCTAATCCCCATCTCCAACACTCTCCTGAATTGATACCTGGTCAAGGGGCTCCCGTCGGCGTGACAGAGCAATGCCCTGCCCCCTGAACCTACCAATAATCCGTTGAATAATTCTACGTGCCTCACCGGGCAGCACGGGTTGGCGGGGGCCCGTTGCAGAACTATGGTGTGACCCCTAGCTTCTTGGTCGGTTTTTGATTTCTGGATATTCACCCACATGGTGTCCCCCCTTATCGTCACCCCAGCTTTTTGCAAGCCGCCTAGTAGGTCTGACTTGGAACCTGTCACAAGTTCGCTAATTCTCAGCGCCCCATAGAATGCCAGGGAGAATGCCGCCTTAAAAAGAAGCACCTCCCACTCCGAGTTACAGTCTCCAGCGTGCCCAGTAAGGCTGTCAGCCGGGCCAATCCAATGGGCTTCCTCTTATCCTTCTGGTGTCCCTGAATACGGCGCCATCCCCTTAAAGCCTTACGTATCATAAAGGTATTAGTGCGATCCCGGAAGCCCCTAGCTTGAGCGAAGAATGACACTGCTGCCCTATGTCTGGTCGCCGCTGCCACTGAGCGCCCCTCCTGATGCATCCATTCTAAATAGGCTGCAAACCCATCCTCCTTCGCCCAAAGCACTTCCCACTGTGGCCCCAAGAAAGAACAATAAGACAGAAACGCCCCTTCGTAAGCCGTCTTGGTCCTGGGGGCTAGGCTAGCGACCACGAGGTCCTGTAATCTGGGGCACCAATCTGCCAAAGTACTGCTGGGAAGTGTGCTGGCGAGGGGTCTGCTGTGGGAAGATGTTCCCTGAAAACCTGCATTTTGAAGCGAGAAAGGGAGTCAGCCGCATTGTTTAAAATACCAGGGACATGTTTGGCTCTAAAATTAGCATTCAGTTTAAGGCACCGCAGAACAATTTCTTTGACCAGACGAAGTATGAAGGGACACCGCCCCCCCTGCTGGTTGATACATTCCACCACTGTCATGTTATCTGACCAAAACACCACTGATTGGTTACATAGGTGTTCAGGCCATACCATCAGTGCCACCCATATTGGAAAGAGTTCCAGGAAACCAATGTTGCTGATCAGACCCCATGTCTTCCATTCTTCTGGCCACTGTTGAGCGACCCACCTGTTCCCTAGGATGGCACCAAAGCCCACACTACCGGCCGCATCAGTCCATAGTCCCAACTCCGCCGATGTTTTGAGCGGGCCGGGCCAGACCACCCTACCGTTAAAATCCTCCAGGAATGCCGTCCAAATAAGCATATCCTGGCGAATTTCAGACGATAGGCGCGTGCGGTGGTGCTTTTCCCTCAGCCCTCTCATCGCGTGGGCGATGGAGCGAGAGAAAGGGCGAGCCATGGGGATGATTCTCAGTGCGAAATTCAATTGCCCTACCACCTCCTGTAATTGCTGCAAAGTGACCTTCTCCCTCCGGAGGCATAACTGTAGCGATGTCTTGAATTTGCACACCTTGTCCTTAGGTAATCTAAAACATCCCTCCATTGAGTCAATCTCGATGCCAAGGAATTCTAAGCAGGTGGTCGGGCCCACCGTCTTCCCGGGCGCAAGAGGGACCCCAAAAGCCCGCATGAGCACGCAAAATTCCTGCAATGCCAGTGCGCACTCCTGCGATCCCGCTGTACCGAGGAAGAGGAAATCATCTAAGTAATGCATGACCCCTTGATGGCCCGTCACTTGTCTCATGGCCCATTCAAGAAAGGAACTAAACATCTCAAAGTAGGCGCACGAAACAGAACAACCCATAGGCATGCATTTGTCCATGTAGAACCTATCCCCAAAGGTGAAACCTAAAAGATGTTGGTCCGCCGGGTGGACTGGGAGGAGGCGAAAGGCCGATTCTATGTCAGATTTTGCCATCAGCGCCCCGGGTCCCGTGGCCTGTAATAAGTTAACAGCCTGATCAAACGAGGCGTACTTAACACTACAGATACCCTCGTCAATGGCATCATTCAGTGACGTCCCCCTGGGTGCTGACAGGTTATGGATCAATCTGAATTGCCCCTTCTCTTTTTTAGGGACAACTCCCAGTGGGGAACACACAAAATTGGGTACTGGCACTTCAGAAAAAGGGCCAGCTATCCTGCCTAATGCAAGCTCCTTGTCTATCTTTGCGGCCACCACAGCCGGATTGTGCTTGACTGACAATTGATTTCTACAGTGCGCACTGCCTGTGTATCCCCCGGCCGGGATCCTAAAACCCATAGAAAAACCTTCTTGGAGTAGGGTGGCCGATGTGTGGTCTGGGTATCTGTTCAACCATGGAATCATTGCCGCCACATCCACTGGTGTAGGGGGGCCTAACCTGTTTGAATTATCATGGCCTTCCCCTACCCCTCTGACCTGTGTTACCCTGCTTGGATCTACAGGTAGTTTCTGGATGAGAGGGGTGCCCACAGGAGGAACATGCATGTCTAAACTTACACGCGGCCCTTGTGCAGGTGCGCCTATTAAAATCCCAGCACACCCCTTTTTTCTCTGGCCCACCTGCCCTAAACTTCCCAGGTACCTCACTCGTTTGGGGGGGCCGAAAGGGCTGATGCGGTCTAGTGAACACCTTGCCGGCACCGAACTGAGGGGGAGGTGCAGTATCGGAGAACTGTTTGTGCCACGCCATGGAATCTACCGTGTCCCATGGCAATGCTCTGTTGAATTCCAATGCCTTCCTGAAATTGACATCATAACCCTTCCATGCTTCCCCAGAATACTGTTGACTCCACCCCACAATCCTGCTCGAGTAGCATGCCAATGCTGCCTGTAAATCTGGAGGACGCTCTGCTTTAACTGCAGTGAATACAGCCCATGCTTGCATCCAGTTGTTGAGATTTTCCTCAACCCTAAATCTAGTACACTGCGCCCTCCATTCACTTGGGAGCATCCACTCCTTCAGTGCTTTTGCCTGCTCCATTTCCCTATTGTCTAACAACAAAGAATAAATGTACACGTATTTATCCGCCCAAATCATCTCTTTCACAGCTAATGACACATGCTGAGCCAGATTCTCGCTCCTGGAAGGTACAACACCGTCCCCCAAGAGCGGCAATGCCACTTCCTTACCAAGTGCGGGCACCGGGGGCGGCTGCCCATTCAATCCGTTCAGCTGGGAACCACTTGGACCTGCAAGGGGAGAAGATACTGGCAAGACAACACTGTTGGCGACCGCCGCCAATCTGATTTTATCCACAAACTTCGCCGCCTCTGCTGCATGGTCTGCAGAATTCGGGAAAGCTCCCCCTTTTTGGAGCCATGGCATTAAGGCCGTTATCTGGGATACCAATTCAGGGGGTGTTGACTCGAAATTACCCACAGGGACAACCGGTACCACTGGGGTTATGCCCTGTGGCACCGACACAGCTGGCAGGGCGGGTGCCGGGTGTGGCACACCTGTACCCGGGATTGTGGGCACCGGTGGGGAAGCAGGCCCAGCGTCTACTGGTTGACCTACCGGCACCAGCACCACGGGGGCAAGGGGTGTAGGCAGAGGTATATGCGGGGGTGGCACGACCGCCGACGGCACGGAAGGTACCGGCTCTACTGGCCCTGGGGTGGGGGTGTCATCCCTGGGTCTCTTGGACTTAGACTTCGTAGGTGAGGTGATAAAATCCCCCCTTGGCACTGGTGCAACCCTCTTGCGAATAGGCCTACCCGATGGACCTGGGGCGTCACCATGCTTCTCATTAAACCGTGCTTCCAGCTCATTTACTTTCCCTAGCTGTTGTTTCATTTCTTTCATGTCACGCATCATGGCCCGCATCATCGCCTCCATGTTGGACCCCTTCTTTCCACCCCGTGGACCTGGCATGATGCTACCCCCGACAACAGCAGCCTACTCTCTCAATATCACAACAGGCCAACTCTGTGTACCTTTTGATGGAGGGTCACCAGGGGGCTTTCAGCACCATGCAACGGCGACCGCAACACTAGCGGCTTGTCCGCTTATGTAAGGGGGTGAGTAAACCTAATGTAGACCCACCTGGCGGCCACCAGGAGCGATGAAATGCTAGCCCCCCGTACCCCTCTTACCGACCAGTCCCGTGTACTCGCCGGTCTGTGATCACGTCCCCTACTAGGCTGCGCGTCTAGTCTCCTCTCTGAAGAATGAATTGCACCAATAATGTCGTTAGAGGCCTGGAATAGAGAAATGCATTAACACCGTGTGATAAAGCAGGGGCACATCCACGAAAACTTAGATCAAATACCATGGAGGTTTGAACCCCCCTTGTTAATAGCAAAAGACAAAGGCCGCTTTACAGAACAGTTCACTATCACTCTTTTTCAAAACAGAACAGTAATGCAGTCTCAAATCTCTTTCCTTCAGTAACACAATCCTATAAGAGTTCACCTAGTCCAGATGCCTCTTTTTGCAAAAACGGTCCCAGAATACCAGTTAAACAGGGCACTACGCTTTATCTCTTCAAAACAGGACAGAATATTTATGAAACAACTGTGAATTCCCTTCTTACTTGCAACTACACACTTCGTTAGCAGTCTCCAATATCACAAGGCAATGTAGCCTTAAAAGGTCTATAAAAACATCAATTCACTTTACTCATATAATTGTAACACAATTATGAAGCTAGGTTTATAAAAAACATCAATTCACTTTTCAATTACACTTTTAAAACAATTCAGAAGATACCAAGCCCTGTTTTCCCGCTTGCACACTCTATATGGGGTCTCCCATCCAGGTGCTGCCCTGGTCGACCCTGCTTAGCTTCGTAATAGAAGAAAATATAACAAAATGCCTTACGAGCCCTCGCGTGACAAAGTTAGAGAAGAAAGGCGGGCAGCGGGTATTTATACGAACGGATGCCGCCTTTCCTTTGGCCCCGCTCAATTCACCTCGCCGGACTTGCAGGGGCGATTTAGCGCGGGAATGAAGGCGGCGGACCTAAGAACAAAACACAATGTCCCCCAACGCGGTGAGCGGGCATAAATCTAATGCCGGTACCGCCTACGCGTGCCGCCAACCCTTCCCGCCCCGCTTGAACTACCTCAACATCCGCCGTCCCCGCTCCGGCTAACACTGCTCCCTCGAAACCTGCCGAGTCTGGGGTGCGAGTACACTGCTCCCTCACGCTCGTACTTCCGGACGGCAACACGGATCCTTCCTGCCCGAAACTCCTCGCCGACCTGAAAAACCAAGAACAAAGTTAAAAACAAAGAGGCCCTGCACGCGGGGCACAACGTACAGCAGGGGAGCGTCCAGGGACAAGGAGGTCTCCTGGGCGCTCCCCACCTCTTATTCCCGAGGGGCCGGTTGGCCCCTCCTATCGCCCGTCCTCCCTGACCCGGAACCACTAAATTGGATCCGGGTCAGGGCGGCCGCCGGCCAATCGGCGGTGGGCCGCACCCCCAGGGCACGCCCCCACCGCCGAATGACGAAAAGGAAACAGGAGGGGGCGGCGGTCGCCGCGCCGCCATGCGTGCGTGGGGGCCGAGGGCCCCCCCTTTTCATTCGGGGGTGAGAATTACACAGAGTAAAAAGATTTTCGCAAGAAAGCTGCTCGTTGGGCAGCTGGACCTGCAGTTTATGCACAGTGATTTGAATGCGCCTCTGATGCGTCCGTGCGCTACCTGAGAATGACACAAGTGCTGCTTTGGGTTGGCATTCCTGTGACTAGTTATCGCATCATGTGTTGTAGTAGGGGATTTAGGGTATGCTGCGCACGTGTTTACACGACAATCAGACATAAGTGTCACAAATGAGTGATGCAAATATGCAAGGTGCCTCCTATATGTGCATTGTTAATGTAAGTGTTAATGGGCCGTATGTTGTAGGTGGAAGCGACGCTGCACCCGCAATCAATCAATACATAACCTTAAACGTACAAAACAAATCTGACCCTTCGAATATACTCTATCCACCCATGCCTTCTGCCTCCCACGGTATCTATTAGCTGCACATTCATTAACCACCAACCAACCCTTAAGGAGCACACACACGCCAACCAAGTGAGTAATTCCCGTCCCATTGCAGCATTCTATATGTTGCGTTGCCTTCATTGCCATCCTGAGGCTCAGTGTTCTTTGTGGCCTCTCGTCTGTTTTCGATTGTATCGCCCTTAGGATGGTATCCCATTCTGTGTTCGGGTACCCTCCCCCTACCGTTATCATTGAATCGCTATAGCTGCTATCTCTGCCATGGCCCGTTTCTCCACATCTCGCAGCCCTCCCATGACATTGGGTGATTTAGAGGCTTTCCAATGCATAGTTAACGTTTTGCTATGACCAAAGCTAGATCAATGCATTTACATTTTGGCCCGCGACGGCCTACTAAACATACCCAGTAACCAGGCCGCTAAGTTGTTTTCAATGCATTTAATCACAAGAGTCACTATTGGCAACCATCGTTATTGGATATTTATGCAGTCACATATCATGTGGAAAGAGTCTGCACATCTCTTCATCTAGGGCGAGCTGCTGATGTTCCTGGTACATTTACCCACCCTGGATTGAGAGATAAGTGTGGTCTAAGGAGTTAAATTGAGTGAATCTGGTTTTCTGTTTACTTTTTTAGTGTATTCTAGATTCTGTGTCAATTCAGTATCCGTAAGCTCCTTGCCAATTTTCTGTTCCCATTTTAACTTTAGCGCAGCTCTGGGTGAGTAAAATGAGGGGGGCAGTGCCTTGTGAAGTGTTGACGCAGCATGTTGCTGTGCCGCATGCGTCAATAAGCTATGTAATACTTCCGTTGTGGGTGTTCCTTTCCTTCTTCTTATACCCTGCTCAGTTTAATTTCTCTCACTAGGGCGTTACATGCTAACGAGTGTGCAGCATTTAATCCATAGTCCTCTAGCAAGGCCTGGGATGTGCACAGCATGCCCATTAGCAGACAGGGACCCTGCAGCCAAAATATCTGCTTGTTCCAATGGGTGAATATTTTGCAGTTTAGCCACCTCTACTAATTTTGGTACACAACATGGTGATACTTCGGGTGCATACACGATAGAAACACCCAGCTTCTTTTGGTGTCTCAGCCAACATGCTTTCCCAGTTTGTAGTGAACTCGGATGTGATTTAATTCTAACTTCCCTGTTATGACCTCCATTGGGTTTACGCCTCCCAGGCAAGCTGTGAGGTCCGTCCCTGCAGGGCCTTTCTCCATTGCTACCCTCTGCCACTACGTAGTATATCTCCAGTTGGGATCTCCCATTCTTCCCAATCTAGTGGCCTCGTGGTCTTCTCCATTGACTGTCTTTTACATTATGTTAGTTCTCTGAAAAAGGATCCCTACATAGTCCGAATCAGTGCTACAAAGTAGTAAAGTATCCTAGGCAGTATGATCATTTTCACAATGGCCATCCTTCCCAGTGGCAACACCAGGAGTCCATTCTGGAGTGATAATGATGTTAGTTAATACTTGTGTAATTATTGTTTTTGGATGAGCGTGTAAATGTTAGAAACGTTCATCCATGTTATTTTTTCCAAATATCTTCCTAACATCAGTTCTTTGTGATTTCTAAAAATAACACACGTCCTCTTTTACAGATAATGGGCCTTTTCGGTCATTCTGCTTTTATCCAAATTATAGATCTATGCTGTCCTCGGTAAAATTGTTTTGTTAAAAAGCTGGGTTGATGGTTAATGGCAACCTTTGGTGAAATGACATTGACCGATATTTCAAATATTGTAATTGTTTTTGATGACCTCAAACACCAGTTTCAAAAATAAATACTTGTGCAATGTACTCTAAACTTCACACTCCCAGGGGTTTGTTCAGTAACAATAGTCAAACCTGTGACATTTATTTATTTATTTATTTATTTATAAAGTTTTCTATGGCGCGAACTTGACCCGAGAGGGTATCAGAGCGCTTTACATATAGGATTGTTGCGTTACAAGTTACATCAGATACAAGAGCATAGTAAGGTACAGTACACAAAAACAATCTTTCAATTAATCGTAGAAGGAAGGGGGGAAGGAGTAATAGCGGGGAGACGAGGAGGAACTATGCCTAAAGTCCGGCTGGGTAGGTGATGGTCAAGGGGGGAACCAGGGCCAATCTCCTCATTAGCTGTCAAGCAGCTCCACCGGTCATCAGCCATGTTGCTCAGGTCTCAGCGTTCAGTAAAAAACAGTTTTTAGTTTATTTGATTTGCAATGGTTATATAGCGCTATCTAGACCCGGAGGTTTCTACTCACTTGACCAAGGGAACATTGCATTAGAAGGTACATCAAAATAATTAGAAGGCGCTGGCTAGACCCGTAGGTATCAGAGCGCTATAACAGAGGAACATTGCGTTACAAATTGCATCAGTTGCAATAGCGTAATAATGTACAGTAAACAAACAACGAGGTTGAGAGGAATTATAGGAAGGGTGTGGAGGAAGGAGCCGTAGCAAGGAGACGAGGAAGAACTGTGTCCAATGTCCGACTGGGTAGGTGATGGTCGAGGGGGAAACCAGGGCCAATCTCTTCATTAGTTGTCTAGCATCCATCGGGCATCAGCCATGTTGCTCAGGTCTCAATATTCTGGAAAAACAGTTTAGAATGGATGTATAGGCTACGAGGATAGAAGTAAAAGAAGAAGGTGGGGGGGGGCATAGAAACGAGCCAGAGAGGGAGCTGAGACACGACGGGGAGACCAGGTGAACTATGCCCAATGTCCGGCTGGGTAGGTGATGGTCAAGGGGGTGAACCGGGGCCAATCTCCTCTACAGCTATCTAACAGCTCCACCGGGCATCAGCCATGTTGCTCAGGTCTCCGCGGTCAGAAAGACAGAAATAATACATTTTGAGTAGGTATATTAGCTACAGTTACATAGACAAACATAGAATGCCAAGTCCCCAATGGAGGATAAAGGAGAGGCCGCCCTGCTGGGACTCCACGCTCAGGGAAACCTCCCCGCTGAATGATGTTGCTGCTGAAATCAACGTGTAGGCGGAGATGGCGACGCTTGGTGTAGTCCAGTTTGGTATCCGAGAAGGAACTGGGGTCTGTCATAGTGGCTGCCAGAGAAACAAAGGCAGCGGAGGCCACCATTTTAAAGTCCGGCACGTCCGGACTGGGCCTATGTAAATCCTTGTGTAGGCGTAGTTGAGGTGAATAGCTCTCCACCACGATTCTGTTCTAAAGCACCAGCAACCTCAATGAAAAGCAGTTTCGGACCAATTACCGATGTGCAATCTACAAAGTGTACATTACAGTTCAATCTGAAATGCTTTTGTTTCCATAGCGAAATTCGGATGACTAGAGAGAGGACATTACGATTTGCAGAGGAAGGGTTAAATGACTCGTGTGAGGTCTCAGATTCTTTGCACGTTCATACGTCCCGAGCGTCCATATTGGAGTCAGGCGCCGCTCATTTCTATCCCCAGTTTCAGGCTCTATTGCTGGGGTTTTGAGGACAGTGGCAGGAAATTCTTTATTGTGGGGTAGTTTCCTCGTCCTTACTCCCCGACTTCCCCAGAGGGCTGATGGAATGACACGACGAATATGCTGCAAGTTTTCCCACCAAGCTGTGGCATGAAATGGCGGCCAGAGCTCCTCACCTCAACAGCACTCACCGGATCGCCGACCTCTGGTTGTCTCATGTGTTCCTCCAGGCGCTGCCAACCATCTGCTCGGTGTCCTCCGCGATTGAACCCTGGAGCACAGCTCTCTACCCACTACTCAGCAGCGCCGTCCGACACCGAGGGGTATGCTTCCCATCCGGTAAGCAGACTCCTGGGGCTACAGGACCCGACTGGGAGCGGGGCAGAAGACGCTATGGCTCAGCCAGGTCTCCACGGTTCTGCCCAGCAGGGCCAGAGTCATGCCCACCTTCTGTGACTTCGGCTGGGATCTTTTGAGTCGGCAAAGACTACAACACACAACATGCTCGAACGTGTTACATGAAAGGACTGGACAGGAAGCAGGGTCTCGTGCTGGTGTGCAGCACGAGACCCTGCATTAGGGGGTCTTTGGCTGTAGTTGTGGTATAGGGTTTAGCAGGTACTGACCACTTTTGGTTTTGAATTGATGGCAGACTTGGTGCCTCTTGTGAAGACATGTCGCAAATGGACCCATAACTTGAGGTAATTGGCATTTCATCAGGAAATTGTATTTAATGCAACCTCTCGCCTTGTGCTGATTAATTTTAATATTAAAAACAAGATTTGAAGAAACTAAAAAAAGGGCGAGAGAGCACAACACCCTTTCTACGCAACATAAAAAGAGGAAAAGTAGTCATTTTATTCGGCAGCATGCTAAAATGACCTGCTGCAGTAAATATTTTGATATATATATATATATATATATATCAGTGGTCTCCTTTTGTGTAATATTTCTTCACCTGTTTGGCTTTAGTTAGCTAACCTTCAGGATTAGTGAATTGTGGACCATTGAGTACTGGTGTAGCACTTGTCAGGCCAGTTCTCGAGGACCGCACTACTCCAGCACAATTGGGGAGTACTTGTAACAAGTACAGTTGTTGTTCCCGGAAATGTACTGAAAAGTAACAGGTACTGAAGCGAAGTTGCTGAAATGGCCCTGGCCTCCTTTTTAGGATTTGACTTTTAAGGTAAAGCAAGTCAGATAGTCCAGGAAGAATTACTGTTTGCACTTGGTATTTGAGTAGAATGTTTGCTTAAAACATTTGTAACTTAAACTTGCAGATTACGTTTGAGATGTTTTTTTGCATCAGGGTACTCGAAGAGTTCACAGTAAATGCACTCCTTTCCATATTTTATGCTAAACAGAGTGGAGAGACACTTGGGTATTCAGGGTTACAATTATGTTCATTGAATCTAGGATTAACCAAGTTCTGTGCCTGCTTTCTATAGCTGGTGTGGTGGACTCTTGGTGGGGATTTCAGCAGTGGAAGGTGAGGATGGGTGGTGCTGGTCTGCCTGCGGCATATGTGCGCATTCACAGAGGAAGGCTGGACATGGTTTTGTTGTGGCCAGGTGGTTGCAATGGTTGTCCAGTGGAGATGACAATATCTTTGCAACCTGAGTCTGTAAACGTCGACTCCCAGGTAAGCCTTCAGATCAGGTTTCACAGAGCCCTTATGTGTGGCAGGCCACCTTGTGGGATTCCAGTCGTAGGGTCACAAATTCCCATCGGTCTGTGAGGAAAAGAGGAATCACAAATGGAATTGACCACTGCGGGACGCACTCACGGACACGCACTCACGGACACGCACTCACGGACACGCACTCACGGACACGCACTCACGGACACGCACTCACGGACACGCACTCACGGACACGCACTCACGGACACGCACTCACGGACACGCACTCACGGACACGCACTCACGGACACGCACTCACGGACACGCACTCACGGACACGCACTCACGGACACGCACTCACGGACACGCACTCACGGACACGCACTCACGGACACGCACTCACGGACACGCACTCACGGACACGCACTCACGGACACGCACTCACGGACACGCACTCACGGACACGCACTCACGGACACGCACTCACGGACACGCACTCACGGACACGCACTCACGGACACGCACTCACGGACACGCACTCACGGACACGCACTCACGGACACGCACTCACGGACACGCACTCACGGACACGCACTCACGGACACGCACTCACGGACACGCACTCACGGACACGCACTCACGGACACGCACTCACGGACACGCACTCACGGACACGCACTACACTCTACACTCTCTACACTCTACACTCTCTACACTCTACACTCTACACTCTCTACACTCTACACTCTCTACACTCTCTACACTCTACACTCTCTACACTCTCTACACTCTCTACACTCTCTACACTCTCTACACTCTCTACACTCTCTACACTCTCTACACTCTCTACACTCTCTACACTCTCTACACTCTCTACACTCTCTACACTCTCTACACTCTCTACACTCTCTACACTCTCTACACTCTCTACACTCTCTACACTCTCTACACTCTCACTCACGCACTACTCTCTACACGCACTCTACACGCACTCTACACGCACTCTACACGCACTCTACACGCACTCTACACGCACTCTACACGCACTCTACACGCACTCTACACGCACTCTACACGCACTCTACACGCACTCTACACGCACTCTACACGCACTCTACACGCACTCTACACGCACTCTACACGCACTCTACACGCACTCTACACGCACTCTACACGCACTCTACACGCACTCTACACGCACTCTACACGCACTCTACACGCACTCTACACGCACTCTACACGCACTCTACACGCACTCTACACGCACTCTACACGCACTCTACACGCACTCTACACGCACTCTACACGCACTCTACACGCACTCTACACGCACTCTACACGCACTCTACACGCACACGCTCACTCATGCACACGCTCACTCATGCACACGCTCACTCATGCACACGCTCACTCATGCACACGCTCACTCATGCACACGCTCACTCATGCACACGCTCACTCATGCACACGCTCACTCATGCACACGCTCACTCATGCACACGCTCACTCATGCACACGCTCACTCATGCACACGCTCACTCATGCACACGCTCACTCATGCACACGCTCACTCATGCACACGCTCACTCATGCACACGCTCACTCATGCACACGCTCACTCATGCACACGCTCACTCATGCACACGCTCACTCATGCACACGCTCACTCATGCACACGCTCACTCATGCACACGCTCACTCATGCACACGCTCACTCATGCACACGCTCACTCATGCACACGCTCACTCATGCACACGCTCACTCATGCACACGCTCACTCATGCACACGCTCACTCATGCACACGCTCACTCATGCACACGCTCACTCATGCACACGCTCACTCATGCACACGCTCACTCATGCACACGCTCACTCATGCACACGCTCACTCATGCACACGCTCACTCATGCACACGCTCACTCATGCACACGCTCACTCATGCACACGCTCACTCATGCACACGCTCACACACGCACACGCTCACACGCACACGCTCACTCACTCTCGCACACACTCACACACTCTCTCACACACTCACACACTCTCTCACACACTCACACACTCACTCACACACTCACGCACTCACTCACACACTCACGCACTCACTCACACACTCACGCACTCACTCACACACTCACGCACTCACTCACACACTCACGCACTCACTCACACACTCACGCACTCACTCACACACTCACGCACTCACTCTCACGCACTCACTCTCACGCACTCACTCTCACGCACTCACTCTCACGCACTCACTCTCACGCACTCACTCTCACGCACTCACTCTCACGCACTCACTCTCACGCACTCACTCTCACGCACTCACTCTCACGCACTCACTCTCACGCACTCACTCTCACGCACTCACTCTCACGCACTCACTCTCACGCACTCACTCTCACGCACTCACTCTCACGCACTCACTCTCACGCACTCACTCTCACGCACTCACTCTCACGCACTCACTCTCACGCACTCACTCTCACGCACTCACTCTCACGCACTCACTCTCACGCACTCACTCTCACGCACTCACTCTCACGCACTCACTCTCACGCACTCACTCTCACGCACTCACTCTCACGCACTCACTCTCACGCACTCACTCTCACGCACTCACTCTCACACACTCACTCTCACACACTCACTCTCACACACTCACTCTCACACACTCACTCTCACACACTCACTCTCACACACTCACTCTCACACACTCACTCTCACACACTCACTCTCTCACACACTCACTCTCTCACACACTCTCACTCTCTCTCACTCTCTCTCACTCTCTCTCACTCTCTCTCACTCTCTCTCACTCTCTCTCACTCACTCTCTCACACACTCTCTCACACACTCTCTCACACTCTCTCTCACACACTCTCTCACACACTCTCTCACACACTCTCTCTCACACTCTCTCTCACACTCTCTCTCACACTCTCTCTCACACTCTCTCACACTCTCTCTCTCTCTCTCTCGCTCTCTCTCTCACACACACACACACACACACACACACACACACACACACACACACACCAGATTTAGCACGAAGTGAGCCCCACATTAAAGGGCAGGTAAAATGGACTGCACCTTACCACTAATGTAACCTGTCAGTAAGACATTAGCCTGAACATGGGCTGGTAGTCTTCTCCCGCTGACAATTAGTAGAACGTGGGGTGGTCTGCAGCAACCTTGACAGCCTAGTGCTCATGTAGCACCGGCAGACGACTTGGGGCATGGGTCTCTTGCACCAGAAACCATACCCAGTCTATCAGAATGGTTACAACAAGGACACAGCCCCGGGGACTTTTGACCCAACAGCACCTCTGTGGCCCTTGTTGATTAAGAAAATCAGGGTTTTAGGACCTGTACTGTGTGCAATAAGAGCCAGGGAAGTGTGGTTTGAGGTAGCTGGCACAGTAGTAAGTGGGCTTAAACTTTTCATGAAGGTACATTATTTGAGGAGGCCGGAGCCAGTGTAGCTTTATTTACTAAGAGATTATTGCAGCACAGATGGCAAACAAAGCCAATCTGTGCCATCATTTATTTTTTGTCAAAAGGTCACTCCTTTCTATTCCGACTGCTCCTGCTTTGGCGATGAGGCCAAACACTCCATATAATCTGAAAATATTGTCTGCTAAGACATTGTTGGGCATTATGCACAGTACTACTCCTGTTCATGCTCTCCAGGAAGTAAATATGTTGGTTAGAGCAGAGCAAAAGTGGAGCGTGACCTGCTAGGCCTAAAGATGTATAGAGCGTGGGCTGTACCCTGACATCCTGTATGCTTTGTTGTTTTTGTAGGCTGCGAGCTACAAGTCATTATGACTCGCAGACTACACTCCTCTCTTTGCAAAGCAGGAGGCGGACAAGGAAGGCACACTAAGAAAAGCACTTTTATTCTATTAGAGAAATAAGGCATGCGCATGCCCACGTCTTAACTGGGTGCCTCGTTTGGCTGTTAGTGTTGACAGCGTGCTGGTACTCGCAACACAATCTTATTAAAGGCATCGGAGATGTTTCCCCATTGGTCATATAGACCGTTGTAGGTTGATGTGAAGCACTGTACGCGAGAAGACATTGACAGTACGTTTCTAGCTTGTGAGCATAATATGACTCCACAATATGGACTGGGAATTGCCAATTAAGGTTAAAGGATTTTATTGTGGGTTACCAATCAATCCGTTATAAATGGGCAAACCAAAAATATGTTCAAAAGATACAGCAGGTAAACTGAAATATCTCAGTAGATTGAGTTACAATAAGATGAGATATAGAATTGTGCCAGCCACAACAATAAAGAAACAAATTAAGCAAATAGGTGTGTCATGAAAAAACTTCCCTTCTGTCTTATAAACATGAATTAATGACATGGATATCTACCTACGGTTTTATTTCTTGAGCTTAGAAGGTGTCGGCATGTTCAGACTTCAGTAGAAGGCTTGAGGAATGTGTTTAGCATAAAGCTTCACACTTGTAAGAATAAGGCAAGTATAGAGGTCTGTTCCTCTAGAAGTCTAAATGGAATCTCTACCTTTTAACTGTGAGAACACCAATGTAAAAGTATTGGAAGATTCAGAAACATCCTTCTTTCCTTTCGCACCACCAGGAACCAACCAAATCGTTACTTGAAACATCCCCTCCGTTTCCCATTGCATCGAAACTTACACTGTAGTTCTCAACTTTGAACATCTATCCGTCCTAATACATGATGAACAGTAGGAATCATTCGACCAATAATTCTCCCCGTTCTCTGGCATGTTCTTCCCTCCAGGCTTCACCATCTCGATTACAGAGCTGCAAAAAAACTACGACTATGTTGGCAAGACAAAATGTATTACAATTGAGGTCTGTATTCAGGCTAAGTTTAGGTGAGCATTTAATATGAACTTCGAATACATGATTGTACATACACGTGTAATGTTTCAACTAGACATTAGTGAAAGCATATATAAATCTCTAATCCCTGCCATGAATACATTTCATTAATACATTTAAATGTGTCACATACATTAATGAAATTAAGGCACACAGTGAATATAAAAGTGGTTATATGTATAACATTGCATAATTGTGACCTATAAGGGTGCAGCCTAAATTGCGTTGCTTCAGCGTCTTAGGGGCATTACCAGGGCTCTATACATTAGACATGTAGCGTGGGGTAAAGAAGCATGAGGTAGAAGCGATACTAGTTAGCATGAATATTTGGCAGCCCCGCCATTGGGTGGGCCAGAGATTGGACAGCAGTCTACATCTTAACTGCATAAGAGCCTCAGATGTTCTGAGAGACTGAGGAGCTGTCGGGGCGGCTGGGATTTTTCTGGTTCCCTCCCCCTTGTTTGTCTGCTGCAGGGGCCGTCACACACAGGCCTTGTTCGGCAGGCAGGGTTCATGCACCAGAACATCTTATGATGGAAGCCCAGTGTAGTGCTGTGTCACACTGTAAAATGGGTTTGGTTAATTGCACTGCCTATTAGCAGCCGTAGAAGCAGGGTTTCTTTAATGTGACGATTAGCTAGAGACATTGTGTGTCGCAGAATATCAGGGTGTTTAAGAAGTTTCAGATTTTCATGTCTGTGTAAAAGTTGGTGGTGGCAAAAGGAACAAAGACATTGACAATTGACATATTTCCTAAGGAAGTTGGGGTTATATTTAAAGAGGGTGATGGGGACATCCTGGGAGTTTTTTCTTTCAATGGAAAACTGAGTGATAGTTGGGCCGTCAATGGACTTGTTTTGCGCTTTACTTAGTGAGGGCCGGGACTAGTCTTGGGACCCAAGATGGATAAGCTGTAGCTGCGCTGCAAGGGTTAAAGTGCGTGCTTGAGCGAAGTTATGAGTGCTCCTCCGATGTACATTTTCTGAGATTTTCTTACATAAGTTCAGGTGTTAATTTCAGATTTACATTTCAAGTCACACATCTTTAAACCCGAGTTTGTGTAGGGGGGATATTAATTATTGAATTTGCTTCTCAGGAAGAGCAGCCAGTGGTGACTTATCCAACATAGATTGTGCAACAGGCCTCTAACCCGACCCTTTCAAAATAGCTTTGCAGTCCTTAAGTGTCATGAGTACTAAACTCTCTTGAAGTGAATCATGCCTAGTAGCGGCTCGATGCAAAGGGAGAGTTTTTCTGAGCTTCATGAGCACTGCCTGAAGCACTAGCTGCGGTGCTGTTTCAAGATTGTGCCCCCACTTTTGGGATGTTCCTCGCCGTGTGACCCGCAGGAGGAAGGTAAGATGAAGACAGGACTCCTGACTGCGGATGTGGTGTCAGTGGTGGCTAGCTTAAATCAAAAATAGTGGGGCATGAAGGTGCACGACTCACCATAAATTTGGGAGCAGGACCGGGAGCGCGACTGGTGCGGCACTTCTCTTTGCTGTCAACGAGCAGGAAAAGAAAGGACTCCTTCCTGCTTGTGGAACGCAACTCCAACCAATCCTGAAGCAGCTCTCATGCTGTGAAAGCAGCTGCAGGTCTGGTGGGAGCAGGCTTACCCAGCTCTCATTTTGAGGCTAGAGGACCTCTGCCAGCAATCACCAGGCTGTTTCACAGCCTTTGGATTGCTGGGTCTACAGTGCCCATGTTAGGCTGACTGCCGCAAGACGGCCGTCCAGTCCGACATGCGCACTCTAGAACAGTGCACTCATCCTGTACATGTATTTATATAGCGCTAATCACCGACACGGTATCTAAGCGCTTGCTTAGGGAACCTGTCCTGGTATTCCCCTGTGAGATACCCTGGCAGGGTGTCCACAAGGTGAAAGCCAGGCATCCCGCCGCGAGGGGCCGTAGTGGAGATTAAGCAAGCTATTGCCCAGAGTCGCAGAGTGTGACCCCGTGAGTCGAGTAGGCACCGGAACGAGAATCATCGAGTCCGTGGAATTTTTGAGCCCGAGACCCGCAGAGGCGGGGAATCGATCCCTGGTCCACGGCCGATCTCCGCTTCCGGGTCTGCCGCCTCTAACCACTGAGCCACGCTTCTCCACTGCATTTGCTTGAATCAGCCCCGCCCCCACCATTGTGCTGCATACAGTGTGAGCCGGTGCAGTGTCAAATAAATAAAATTGTATTGTCTTGCCATTTAATTTATTTGTGTTTGCCTGCTGCGCTCGCAGCAGACGGGGCGACGCTCCTCCGCTCCTGAAGAAAAGCCACCCCTGTGTGGCGTTGACCAAAAGTCCAGCTTCTCTCCGGCCTATTTCATCTCGGGAGACCCATCCTGGGCATGATTCCACATCTTGGTGCAGGCCTCTTCTTCACCTATGCTCTGATACAGCGGAGAGAAGCAAAGAGCTGAGGTATACCTGTACTTGGAGAACCATTGCGCCCCAAAGTAGTAACTGGTCTTAATCACCTCTTGAACTTTACAGACGAGAATTGACTGCAGATCTACTCAACTCCGCTTGTGGTGTTAAAGTTTAAAAGTGGACACAGATTCAATTGGCAGGATGACCTTCTAAGAAGCAATCACCCTTGCATCAATTTTGCAAGCATCTTTTTAACATGTATATACATTCCTTAGCTGGGGAAACGTATCTTCAGTGGAAAAATTCTGCAAATATAAGAAAAAAATTAAGTCGGTTCGGAAATTAGTTATGTAACGGTAATCCGGTGCACATGTAACAAACAACTGCATCTTAATGAAGGGCAAGTAGCTCTGTCTCGTCAGTTCAACTCATCTGTGCATGTTTTGTTTATCTATTAAACCCTGGGTTGCCAGCAGGAGGCTGCTTGTGGTCCGGTTGGTGAAGAATTCAAGCCTCCTGCCAACGTGTGTTGGGAGTTGACTTTGAGAGCAATCTTGAATGTGTGTGGGACGCATCCGCCCAGGGGTAAAGTTTATAATATAATGTTGTTTCCATCCCTTACCACATAGATCGAGTTACACTTTTACACTTATTTTGCAACCGACCTAGACGGACTCTTGCACAATGTAGCCCACAAGGGTGACTGATGGGGGAAGGAGCGAAGTAACCGAATGACGACCCTGCACGCTGGGCCGCTACCACCTGATATTTGCACTTATAAGCAAGGCCTGTACCGCCGAAAGGTGAGCTAAGACGTGAGCCTTCTGGTACCACCAATAGATGACGCCAAATTGTGAGAAAAGGGCAAAACGTGGCTGTCCTATTCAGTAAGGCGCATTCCAGCAGCAATATTTTGTGTGGAGCACTGAAGTTTAAGAGTTATAATTTCCGTTGAATGAAGGGCTGTTTCTAATCTGATCAGGCCTGTAAGGACATGAAAAATATTAACAGGTGGGGAAAATATTTTAAAATGTTTTCTTACCTTTAATGAAAAAAAATGGCCAACACCACCTTTCAGGTCATCTCGCCGAAGAAAGGCGTGAACCCATTTAAAAATCCCTGCAAACTACAACAAGCATTTACAATGCAATAGGTCTCGCATTGACGCACGTTTGAGCTATTGGCATTGGAAATAACAATGCCTTTTATTCTTGCTTTCTTTTTAAAAACATAAATAAAACGTATTGTAATTTACAATGCCAATAGCTGAAACTCGCGTTACTGCGAGACCTATTGCATTGCAAATGCTTGTTTTGCTTGAGCAGATTTTGTTAGCAGTAGAAGTGATAAGGAAACATATAGGCCTTCCGCTTTAGCAGATTTGTGCCCAGGACACGCAGTATTTAGTGAACCTGCAGCCCTTTATCATCCTAGGCTGGGAAGTCTGGATGCAGCCAGGACAATTGGTTTTAGTATTTATGTATGTACGTTTCCTGACTTGCTGCAAACTGTTGTGATCATATCTGCCTCGTCCCATGCTTCTTTATTTTGTACTTCAATAATACGGCTGACCGGGGACATTTCGTTGGGTATGCACTTACATTGTATGGGGAGGCTTGTAAGTAACTTGCTGTACACTGCCTTGGAGAGGGTCGTGCTGTGGTTTTTATTCAAAATTCTCGCAGTTTTAACCTTGCAAGTTTTTAGTTGTTGTCGATTTGTAAATATGTCTTTTATGCATACCGCTTTTATGGTCCTAGTGACCAAACAAAAGTGTTTGACTGACAATAATAGCACTGATATGCAGTTATAGATCATGTGTATTAAAGAGAAATTATATAAATTTTTTCAACACAAAAATGTATTTTGTTCAGTGTATTTTTAAATACCACTGCACATAATGCAAGAACTCCAAGCACTAAGAAATTTAAACAAACTACTATTAACAGGTTTGTTCTAACTTCATACAAACTACTTTCAAAAGCAATGCTTCTGTCGTAGCACTGTCTCTGCCTATTAATCGCCTGTGGATGGAATCTTATGCTGTCCTTTACCGTAGTGCAGGGCACCCCGTTGTCTACTTGTGAATGGAAAGGCAGAGACACCGTTTTCTTCCCTGCTGAGATGTCACACCTGTCCCATAGACATTCTAAGCACTCCACATCAGTGGTCAATATGGTTACGCTGAAACAATGAAACAAAGGGTGCCGGGCAGCACCTGTCACGGAAAAGGTGAGAATGAAAACACTCGTCTCCGAAAGCAATAAAAAAAGAAAGAGGCTCAGCAAATGCATAAAAGTCCTTGCAAAAACAAGAGAAATACTTGGATGTTCTAGCGTGTAGAGCGCCATAACCAGCCCAGCCCTTGGAAACTGGTGGGGGAGAAGGGGTGGGTGGGGGCGACGGGGTTGATCCCTTTCAGTCCAATGGGCGGTGCACGCCTGGTGTGGGTACACATCGGTATGTGCACGAGTGTGTGTATCTGAACGTGCATAGGAGTATATGTTCATCGGAGTGTGCACAGGAGTATGTGTGCACACGAGTGTGTCTGGACATGAGAGCAAGAGCTTGTGCACATAGGAGTGCATGTTATTTTGCACAGGAGTGCATGTGTTCATGAACTTGTGCGTGGCTACAAGTGTTGTCTGATTGCTGAAGAGGTGCCTGATGACAGAGAAGCATCCCCAAAATGAGGCACCAAGTAAAGTGTCCAGGAGCACCTGCCACTGCTCAATGGAGACTGCAGATACTGCTTGAGTAAAGGAAAGTGGTAACGTTGGAGCTGATCCAGTAGTCCTGGGGAGAAGTACAACAATGATCTACGAAATTACAGCTGATGAGCTCTAGAGTAGTAGGGACTCTGCATGGAAATCTTACTGCCCGGCCTCAACAAAAGGAAATTTGATGGCTGCGTGACATTGATCAACAAAAGGTGCCCCAAGGAGAGAGAGAGGGGAGAGTGGTGTACAAAGAGATGGCACGAGGAAAAGGAAAGAGCAAAGCGATTTAAAAAGAGAAGGCTAGAGGAGCGATAAAAGGCGAGACATTATAAAAAGAGGTGCCCTCAGGAGAGAAACAGAGAGAGAGCGATTTAAAAAGACTTGGCTGGAGTAGGGAGAAAAACTAGAGCCATTTAAGTGAAGGGGGGAAAACCGATTAAGTTACTGAATGCGGACATTAAAAAAAAGGGGTTACAGAGGAGGCTCTGCGTTTCAAGCTAATATTAATACAACAAAACCAATGAAATGGAAACCGCATAGGATGTCAGCGCTTCGCCGTGAAATGGATCCAAAAAAAAACAACAAAAAAAAGAGCTGCTCCAGCAACCGGAAGGAGGGGGCCGCTCAGCGAAGCTTTTTTCAGCATCGAGCGCCTCTCTGCAGACTCCCCTGCATTCCAGAGAGGCGCGCGACGTGATCCTGTCTGCCGTGCCATGCCGTGGAGACCAGACCTGGCCGCGCGCACAACGTTATCCTATGGAAAAACGCTGCGCGGTGCCAGGTCTTGTATCCCTTCGTCGGTCTCAGACTGCTGAGACGACGGCTATAGTTCTCGCTTGCGAGAACGCGCTTTCAGCGCGTTAGTCGTAGGCGAGACCTAAAAATGTCTGCTTCCACGAGGATTTACCTGGGGCAGGGCACTGCCCGGTCAGCATGCCAGTCTAACAGCTTGCTCAGGCATTGATGCTTTCTAGCAGTGAGCTAAATGTTCCAGCATGAGTTCTACTTTTTTTTTCTTTTTCTGTTTCTATGGAATAATGGATCAGACATGGATACACACAGAACCCCATAACCAAGTATATTGTTTGATGGTTTAGTGTGTGTGTGGTGGTTGTACAGTGGCCTGCATAATCATGTCACCAAAGTGGTGCTTCTCACCCAATGGTAGCACAAGAGGCCTGCTCCAAGAAGGGCTTGTACAGATAGGACTTAATTGTGCTTCCACAGTGGAGGGCCCAGTGCCCATAGCTATTTCTGGCCAGTAGATTGGATTTGGCTCTTAAGTATCTAGGCGCATTTACAGCACCAGTACCAGCAGGGCCACAAATGAAAGTTGCAAGTGGATAAGCGGCACCCCCAAAGCTTTTAGATGGAGGATTGTGACATTGGCAGTGGTGTGTCATGCACCTGATTTAAATGGTGCATGTCCCATGCAGGTTTACCATGTATTGTATTGTAAATGCATTCATTTAGCCGCAGCGCTTACTACCTTACGAGGCTTCAAAGCGTATTTTCGGCGAGTAGCACGCTACTCTGGAACCCATAAAGGATTAGTGGGGAATCAGTATAGTGAAAAACGAAAGTAATTTGAGTGGTCAATATGTTAGTTATTTGGATAGTGAAGGGATAGAAAAGGGAAAAAGGTTTGCATTTATACAGCGCTTGATACCCCTGATGGGGTGTTGAAGTGCTCTTTTAGCGAGTAGCACACTACTCCGGAACCCATAAAGGGTTAGTGGTGAATTAGTATAGTGAAATATAGTGTGAACGGTCGTCTTTCAGTTATGTTTACTACTGCATTGTTAGAACACCAGAAATGTGGTTCTCTGGGCACTTCCGCCCGGATGTGTAATGAGCATAAGGTTGTCACCAGCAATAATTTCACGCACTTTACCTTGTGATACACATAATGCCATAAAACCGTGAAAAATCATTTGCCGTGGTTCCTGTGTTAGTCTGTTTGCAAAAAAAAGTACAAAAATAATGAGACGGATGAGTCGGACTGGTAGTTCTAGGAAGCTGTTTATTATTAGACCTAGATAGCATTTAAATTATGTCTTCGAAATTCCAGACTAATGCATCATGTGATTTTTGCATAATTTATGGCTATAGAAAACTAGCTTGCTATAGAGCTGTTGCTTTGAGAGACCATGTCTGCTTGAAACAGTCTTATGCCGATAACTCGTGCAACTTAATTTTTTATTGAACATATGCCCTTAAGTGGAGTGAAACAGTTATATAAGGTACTGGTTAACCAGACTTCACGCTTTAAGCTTAATTTTGCAAAATGTGTAAAGCATTTTGCAAGAAAAATCAGCAATTCCACACACCTATAAAATATATTTGTTAATAGACCTCATTGATTTCCTCTAAAATACAATCAAAAATATTCCTACCCCAACAGAATACAGACAGTGGTTCTCTAATGCTTTATTGAGCGATTATTTGTGACCACTTTTAAATCGGATTTTATTTGGGGACGATGATTCATTGCAAATGTATGCATGTTTTTCTTAATGAAGGTATCCCTTATTTTCCATTTTCTTTATGGCATAGATACAGTATCAATAGGCAATGCAACAATCGCTAATTAGTCTATTTTTTTTCTTTCTAGGAAAAGAGGAATAGAAGTCATACAGGTAAGAGACATTTATTTTGGCATCCATTTGCCATTGTATTAATTTGCCTCTCTGAAGCAGTAAAATTGACTTTGATGGCTTTGGCTTCTTTGCCATGCAGGTCTGTGGGGTGGTGAAGGTGAAGGGACTGCTCAATGTCCTTTCTGACTTGGAAGTAATTGCGGGACGGCAGCCCTGGGAAGTTCGGTTGCTTTTTAGGTTTCGCCTGGCGTCCGCTGCGCAGCAACGTTCGCGCAGGCGAAATCTAATGTTAGAACAGTATGGGGGACTTGGACCCGCCCCTTCTTCCATTTGCTAGCTCCATAAATGGAGGCTAGCCATTGGAAGACATGGTTGTCCATCACTGTTTCCCCCGCCACGACGCGAATCGTGGGCGTTTCTGACTCTTCTTTTTAAGTCCCGCCCCCCACACCCTCCCTCTCGCCGAGGAGTTATCCCACCGTCAGCGATCCATTTGTTTATCCCCCGCCCTCCCTCCCGTTGTCCGTGCCTTCTCCCGCCCGCCCACTGTCCGTGCCTCCTCCCTCCCGCCCACTCCTCTCGCCGAGGAGTTATCCCGCCCTCCTCCCGCCGTCAGCAATCCATTTGTTCCCGCCATTAATTCTCAATTTAAAAAGGTAAGTAGAAGGGCCATTGCACGGATATGTGATAATAAATTAAGCGTGTGGCAGTTTGCCTCGCCTCGTGTTTGCTGCTGTGCCCTGCGGTCTGGTGTTTGCAGCGTGGCTGCTGGAAGCAAGCAGGGGAGGGGCGCAACTGGCACTGGGAGAGTGGCAGAGGGTGGGGGTAATGGGCGACACCAGCGGGAGGCCGCCGCAGAGCCACTGGCGGGGAAAAGAGCCGCTTTGGAGGCAAGAGGCAGCGCGCACCTGCGAGCGGGAAGCGCCGATTACTGGAGGGAGGCGGCACACGTGAACCAGCCCCCAGGGGAGGCAGCGCAGAGGTGTGCGCACAGCTCCAGCGGAGGCAGCGCAGCGCTGCGCGCACAACGCCAGCAGAGACTAGGCGCCCACCACGAGACCTTCAGGGAGCACAGACCTGCAGCGCGGGTCAAGAGACTCGGTGGGTCTGTCAGAACGAGACCCCCAGCCCGACAGAATTGTAGCGCCTTGGACAGGACGCGGAGATTCGAGGCGCCTCCGCCAGGTAGCGAGAAGAGAACCCCGTCTGCGGTGCAGACCTACAATGGGGCTGGAAGTTGAAAATCCCAACGGAGGGGGCTCTGGTGAACCCACAAGCAGGGGCTGCAGTCGCAGGTACTCGAACTGTAGGGGGCTGGGTCGGGTAGGGGGCTGGGTCGGGTAGGGTACACTCTGGCTCTGGTGCGGGAAATACTGAAGGGCACTCACTGTTTACCGAATTACTCCATGTGGTCCGGGACAGTGCTCCAGTCCACGACTTTCCTTTTACTAATCATTGTTTTCAGGTGTGCTAGTCCAGTCGCTTGAGGGGAAACAAGACAGTACTTCCCTTTGCCAAAATGCATTAAGGGGGTTAAGAAAATCCTAGGAATAGGAAACGGTGTTAATAATGGCATGGACTCACCTTGTAACCGGAGTGAAGGTGTCTGATGGTGTGCATGGGTGTGCTGGCGCGTGTGCTTGGAACTCCGCTGCCTTTGCAGGGGTCGGTGGTGCACACGAGGGGTCTGTGGTAGGATACATGATGTACATTGAGAGGGATGTGCGTTTTAGACTGACGCTTGCTCTGGGGGCTATCGTAGGCTGAAGTGGTCTGTTTTGGGATACACCGGTATGACGTAACATGTACTGGGGCTCTGGTGAGCTGAAGTTGTCGGTGATGTCATGCAGAGCTGTGATAGAACATGCACTTGGAACTCTCTTGCTTTTATGGGGGAAGAGGGCTGTGATGGGCTGAGGGGGTCTGTGTTGAGATACAAGTGGAGGTACTCAGGACTCTGGGATATACTGGAGGTTGTTATGGATGAGGCCTGTGATGGGATTACTGACGTACGAGAGGTGTGTACTTACCACTCTGACGCATGTACTGGGGACTGTGGTTGACTGGAGGGGTCTGTGAAGGGATGAGGCTGAACACGGGACTGTGGCACTTCTACTGGGGCTGTAGCTGCCGGTCACATCACATAGGGTATATTTGTAGGAATCATGAGAGATGTGGAAGGGGTGTGTGGTTTTATTATTGGAATAATATTATTATAGTGTTGTGATTTTAGTTTACGAAGGGCTGTGATTTGAGTGTGTGTGCGTGCAATTGTGCCAGTGTATGTACTCGGGATTGTGAGGGATATGTCTGTACTGGGGTTGGTGAGTTATGTACTGTAACTGAAATGTGCTTTAGTTTTTTTGGAGTATAATTAAGGCTCCGGGTTTATGGCATTTGTTAAACATTTCCGTCTGTATTTATCCATAATTATGTTTGGGCCATTTTTATAATTATTTATCCATATTTACTGTATATTTCGGGGATAAATGTGGTTGTAAAATTGTTTCCACATTTATTTAACTGATAAACCTGCACACATACTTCGACGACTGACGTGTTTTAGAAAATTAAGAGGGCAAACATTACAATACACCCTCATCTAAATATTCGCATTATACTACACATGTATGCTGGTGAACACCCAATGTTGGGGGCGGGGGGGGCACTGTGTGGGTGTGTGGGGGGGCTCGCAGTGTGTGGGGGGCTCTGTGTGGGTGTGTGGGGGGGCACTGTGTGGGGGGGCGGTGTGTGGGAGGGCTCTGTGTGGGTGTGTGGGGGGCTCTGTGTGGGGGGGCTCTGTGTGGGTGTGTGTGTGTGTGTGGGGACTCTGTGTGTGTGTGTGGGGGGGGCTCTCTGTGGGTGTGTGTGGCATTTGCGAGAGATTAAGCTATTGGCATTGTAAATGACAATGCCATTTATTTATCTGTTTTCAAAACCAACACATAAATAAAAATGTTGTCATTTAAAATGCCAATAGCTCTAACTTTTGCAAAGGCGAAACCGTTGCATTGTAAATGCTTGTTTTAAACATGTTTTTACTTTGAGGTGCATCTGGAATTGACACTTGGGGCTAGCAAAATGTTAAATGTTTTTTTGTCAAAACGGCTTGGTGTTGTGGGAAAAGCACACCTTGTAAATGACACTTTGGGACCTGCTATTCAGTTGAAAAGCAACTTAAAAGCACCAGATATAAAGCTGTTCTCTGAAATAATATAATCCACAAACTGCTTGGATATTTGGGGATAACACATTACCAGTCTGAGAAACACTTTGTAGACTTGTTCTCATTTGTTTTTAGGGAAATATGGCATCACATTTGTTTCTATCATCCCTAAAGTAATGAGGAAGACTAAAATCTTTCAGTGGCGGCTGCTGAGGAACAGGGGGTGAGGTGGCGAGGCACAGCTCCTCTGTACTAAATACTACTACTTCTTCCTTCTGACTCGTGGAAGCAGGAAGCTCCCAGGCTTCGATAAGCCAATCATGACAGCAGCGTTGTGATTGGTCTGAGCGGCCTGTTTGGCCGCACAGGCCATGCTTGGGAGCCTTGGGACAGTTCTCCTCCTGGCTGTGCAACACAGCCGGGTGGAGAAATGCAAAGTGTGCATGGCTGTTTGGCCGGCCCAAGACAGCCTGCCAAACCGTCATGCGCATTTAGTAGTGCCCATATCACTCCTCCTGTGAACCAGCCCAGCCCTCACCTCCCCCCACCACAACGTGGCTCTGTGCAGAAAAATTAAATAACAATGTTATTATAATTTTATTTTTCCTTGTTGCATTGCTCTGAGAGTAGTGGGGCAACGCTTCTGCGCCTTAGTGGAGGAGCCGCCACTGCTCTGTTTATTTCCTGCTCACCTTCATAATGCTTACCTTGGCCGTCTGGATAATAGTCATGAAAAAGTCAAAAAGTGTCTGGGTTTCATGTCTTCCCATGGTCTCTGGAGATAAGCTGTTCCTCCCTTATGTTCAGCCAGCTTGTTCAGATCAAATGGTGCTTGCGGTTTCTTGGTAGGTACTGCTACTTTTTTGGAAGCCGCTCACAAGTTTTCTGGAAATTGCTTTGGATGAGGTGCTTGACTGGAAGTTACTGAGGAAGAGGTGTTTGACTGGAAGCTGCTTCGGATAAGGCGCTTGACTGGAAGTCCCTCAGGATGAGGGTGGTTTTTGGATATGCAGAGATCCAGTGGGCGACTAGGACTGTCTGCATCTTCCTAATGCATGAGAGGTTGTAGATGGAGCTTTAGTACCAGGGGATTGGATAGGACAGCTAACGTATTTAAGAGAAACTGGATTATGATTGTGTATTAGAATTTAGGTGCCCCTACTCTGCACCAGGAAAGGGAGACATTGACGAGTGAGGTGTATGGACCGGCCAGAATGCTGATGTGACTGCTGCGAACCTTGGTGTTGCAGATATTTTCTGGACGTTCATTACCTTGGACTGATATATAGTAGTTATCAATTTGAAGGATTTTGTTTTACCTCAGACTCATGGGTCGTAGTGATCTCTTTGAAGCAGGTGGATATGGTGTCGGAACAAAAACAAAAGGAGGAGTACCCCCTGGAGGCGGGCAGAGAGCGTCTCTGCGCCTAAAGGTTTAAGGCTCAATTAAGCACTTGTGCCCAATCCTTGATATAAGGCATAACATGTCTTTTTTGAAGACCCCTCACTCACCAACCTAGTTGGTGACATGCTTCATCATCGGGGTCCCACTCCGAAGGCCGAGTGCCAACAGGGTGTGCTACGACACCTGATTACAGTGGAGCAGGTATTTTCTCTTTTTATATGTGCAGTGATAAAAGAGGGGTAAGTGTTTTAAAAGGGGCCAGATCTACTCACATCAAGACTTTATTCCCGAGTGACTGGACACCTGGTTAAAAAACTGTGATACCTTTGTCTAATTAGGTAGACTTCGGTATCTAAGACGTGTAGTGTAATAAAAAATAGCGACGTGTGCTATGTGATTAAAATATAGGTCTTAGGTCTACATGTTTCAACCTCGTATGATTGTGGGTTTTCGTCAGGACCAAAAGGAAAAAGAGAAGGACCTGGGTGGTCCGCCCACGCTAAGGGGCGCCCTGCCCTAGATCCGTGAAAGATGGGTGCACAAAAATTGTGTACCTGCAAAATGTAGTCTTCTCCCCACTCTGGAAGAAAAAAACTCAAAAAGCGGTAGAAATCCGCCTCATGGGCGTTCGTGGTCCAAAGGCGATGCTCGCGTAATTTGCGGCTTCAGATCCTTGGACTGGTAACCTACTTGGTCCCTTCAACGATACGCCCCGTAGTAATCCCTTGATGTCGGCCCTTGTGGAGGATCCGATTTCTGGGAAGACTACCGATTGAAATGTTTGTCCGCCTAGGGTCGTTAGTTAAAATGAAGACGTCCATTGGGATTGTAGAGCCTTGTAACTGGATTAGAGTAGGTGATTGTTCTTAAAGAACTGCAACACAGTGTTTACAGAGTTGGTGATTTGTGAATAAACATTTGTCAGCTTCGAAACATCTTATGATATTTTTCGCAGGTTTGATTTACCTGCTCTTTATGAACTCTGTCACTTCAGCACTTTATTTTCATATTCTATAGAGCTTTATGTTGTCTGGAGTGCCACCTTTGGATCGTGGAGATTAGTATTTGTCCATGCTGCATTGTTGTGAACAATTTGCACTGTTAGCTCTGGAAATGTTCCTGATATTTCCTGTATTTTATGTCATGAACCTTGATTTGTCTTGTGCGAATGATCAGTATTTTATGTGGTCACACCCAACCACACACAACCACAAGCACACACAACCACAAGCACACACAACTGTGGAAAAGTAAATTTTGCCATGTTCTGTGTCCCTACGTGTCATCCATCATATGTTATGTGTGCATGATTAAATATGCATATGCATTCCCCATGTTCGATTCAAGACGCAATTATAGTTGTGTCCACCCCTAGTATGCCAGTTTCCAGTTCTCGTGAATACTACGAATATCAGGCCTATGTAAAGCTACGTTGCCACGTTTCTCAGTGTGCACGTTATTCCATTATAAAGTCCCCGTTTCTAGGCCTCAAAAGGGCCTGAACATCAGATTCAGCTCCTGTCTCCTAAAGCCTCGCTGAGGAGCGATACAGCCCCCACCTGTATCCTCGACCCTTCACTTACTTCCTGCCTCACAGTGCCCGGTTCAGCCTGGCTCTGCCTCTGAGTCTGCCAAAAGTATGTTATGATTCCAGTTATCAGTTCAGTCCTCCTTCTCTGCATTCCTAAGCTACTGAACTGCATCAATAGTTTCCGTCATTGTCTAGCCTTTCCGGCTCCATGTTAGAGAAATACTGTATTTAATGGTCATTTCGTATTCCTCATCACGCACTACATGTAGAATAATGCATGGTCCAGTCTTAGAATCAAGTCAGCTTTTCCCCTCCTGACTTCTAGTTTATATCAACATGTTCTCTAAACATCAGATACTAGATACTGTTTAGGTACATGTCGCCCTGACTCTCCAGACTTCAGTCTCTGCTCCTAGCACAGAGTTCATAGCCCCCAGCTTCTCCTAGTGATACGTCATTGCCAGTTTGCGCACACCACCAGGTTAGAGGTCCCGGCTCCTTAGGTAGCCCCCTCCAATGTTTCCGCCCTATTCATGACATATTCTGTTACGTTTGCATCACATGTCTATGTATACGCCCTGTTACACCCACTTTTACCCTTATCTTTCGCGACTGCTACGCGTCACGCCTATTGCTCCACCCACTGCTACGCCTATTGCAATGTAATGCTATGTGTTTGCGTTATGTATATATGCTCATGCACTGTTATTAAAAAAGTCATCCTTTTCCTTCCGCCGATCCTGATTCTGCCCCAGGCAAGCGCTTGCCATCCTATTCCTGTGCAGGTTGTCCTGTTCCTGTCCTTATGCTGTATTAAACCTGCATAACTCCTACTACCTCGAATCTTGACTCTTATTTTATTGAGCTATCTGTTATTCATTTATGTATTCAAAAATAGGGTATTATTTATTTATTTACCACATAATGGCGCCCGAATAGGGACTTGCCCTTTCCCCACGCGTCGGTGAAGCCACGCCGACCCCCTGACCCTCTGCCGTCGTGACGGAACCATACCGTGCACATGCAGATATTTCTGCTTCAAGTATCCCTCAGGCCCACGGAGGAGACGGAGGAGGCGGTCCAGCATCCAAACGAGACGGTGGAGGAACGCGGCGAGTCCCGACCAGAGCCCAAGCCGAGAGTCCAAGGTCCGAGGTATCCGGAGGTCCACCCGTAACTGAAGTCCGAAGTTCGTCGTCCGTCGTCGTAGCAGTCCAGTCCGATCCGAGGCCTTCCGTTCTTGCTGCCCGGTGAGTACCATTACTGGGGTAGTATCTAGACAGGGTCAATCTAAATTGACTCTGGTCCGTGGGTTGGTGGTACACAGACTCACAAACGAAGTGTTCACCTAGGTGGATACGGGTCTTGATGCGTCCCTTTATGGGACCGGTATGTTCCGTACTGTTTCAGCAGTGCATCCAGTAACTCTAGTCTGTTCCGTTCTCGAGAAATTCTTGTGTTTCTGTTCTCAGTATTCCAGGTAATATTCTGTCCGAACTGTTATGTTATGATGTTGTTCAATGTATTTCCAATGTCGTGGTATGCCTGAATTGTTCTCCCAATTGTTATTGTTCCTCGTGTATTGTATTGTGTTCCGATTCAAGTTTACAATGTCTCTCTTTTCGAGATCACGTCAGCTAAAAACTAGAAAGGGTTTGTTAGAAGAAGCAGTTCCTGTTCCGCCGAGGGACAGTCCAGGTCACTTTATGTATCAGAAGCATGGCATAAGCGCCATATTGTATCTAGATTTATGGGTAGAGTATACCAAACAGTTAGAAGAAAAGTATAGATGGCCCGTATCGGGTACATGGGATGCCGAGTGCATCATGCGAGTAGAAGAAGCATTATGGAAAAAGAAAGCCAGACAATCACAGAAAGATGCCATCGAGTTATGGCGTAAAGAAGCTCATAAAAGAACCGAAAAAGAAATCAGAAAGTCAGAATTAAGTAGAGAATCCTTGGAACGAGCCCAAGAAAGGGAATTAATCGAGATTGGTGAACGAGTTAAAACTGAACAGTCAGACAGACAGAGGCATGCCCTTATTAGGGGTATGTATCCTCTCCTTGCCGAGGGCTTGCCAAAAGCGACCCCAGAGGCATCCAGTAATTTCCCGCCACCATTAGTCCCGACCAAGCTACGTCACAAACCAACCGCAGCTGATATTTTCATCTCGTCCTATTTGGACGACACAGTCCCAGAATATGCAAATCCTGTTCCCGCTCCGCCAGTCCCTGTAAATCAGGCACTTCCCGCTCCTCCAGACACCGGAGTACCTGTTACGGTACCCCCGGTCCAGCCCGCCATACAAGTCCAGCCCGCATTTCAATTTCCCACCTTGCCAGCACGAAAAGCATCAGTTGATGATTCTAGTCTAGGGGCCGCAGGAGGAGGTCCTCCTCGAACCCCGCCGCCACATAAGCGTTTAACGGCAGCCGAATTACATATGCAAGCGTCACAACGTACGCCCAGACTGTCTGTTGCAGAAATAAGAAAATCCCTTGCCGAATGCTGTTATGACCCAGTCCCAGGCGAAGATGATATGGTTTTATATTCATTACGCGTAAGAAATGTGGCCGAGTATCTAGTCACCCTACCAGATATGAAGGAAGATCTAGACAGAATATATCGTTTCATCCGTACAGGGGAAGATCCAGAAAGTATTAGTGATGTCATGTCCCAAAGGAAAGCTGAGACCCAGCTCATGATATTAAAGTTTCTGATTAATTGTCTAATAAGAGAACAAGATTACCCGTCCAATAATCAGGCCGAAATGAAAGCCCTGATGAAGTGGAGTAATAGTATAGCCGAGGGTAAGCACAAGACTATCAGTGCTATGGAGAGTATGTACAAGAAAATCCGCAAAGAAATAATAAAGATACACGAACAACGTAAAGCAGCACAAGTAAACGAGAAAGAAAGTAACTCTGATACTGAAGAGATCGACGACGAGAATGCCAGAATAGCGTATGTAGGAAAATCCAGATTTCCAGATCGCCATTTACGCCTAGAACCCAAGTCTACTTTCCATCATCCAGTACCAGATCAAGGTTCTCTAGAACAAGTATTTCAAGCTACCGATCACATCCTGAAATCACGAATCGGTTACAGTGAGTTAAGCACTATGCATGAACAAGAACTAGCTCGATCAGCAGTCCGATGGATTACTGATTCTACCACTTTTCCAGACGAAATAGTGGCACAAATGTTTCTGAAACTGCCCCCGGCCGAGCAACGACTGGTGGGTATGTATATGATCCAGCACCTCATTACTCTGTATGAGGGTCAACATTCTGATCCAGGTCCGTTACATGATATCCTGAACGAGTTACTCCAGTATAGATGGAGAGGTCTAGGTACCGATTTAATCAGTGTCATTCTAGAACAGCGCCACAAATATGGAACGTTTCTGAACCGGCATTTTGTTCATGTCTCACCCCCAGAAAGTAAACCATTTTACATAGACAGACAGAATCCGTTACGAGAAGTCCACCCAGTTAGAGGAACGGGTGGCGAAATGCAACGAGTGTTTGTATACACTCCAATCACAAAGATGGAACTTCTTGAAATGAAGAAATTAATTCCCTGTCATGATAAAGATCCAGCAGGGTTCCATAGAGAACTAAAAGACATGCTCCGTATGGGAGAATACACGTATCCAGATATAATTAAAATGTTAAAAGTTCTGTTGCCCGCAGGGGTGTATGAGAAGCTCAAGGAAAAAGATTGGGAGGTGGGAGAGAAAAAGATCGATTGGGCAGTTCTAGAAGCTGAAGACAAGATACGAGTACCAGGTACCGGTCTTGGAGATAAATGTAAAGAATTACCAGAATTATTGATTCAAGTTTTACCCAGATTATTGACAACTAGAAAAGAGGACTGGGATGCAATCTCAGCCTGTAAACAGAAACAAGACGAAGATATTCGTGATTTTTATTCTAGATTTGAGAAGTGTTTTAGTATCAACAGTGGCCTCAAGACAAGTAGTGAGTCATATCCTCACCTTTTTGTTACTAAATTAGTCGAGAATTCAAGTCCACCGATTAAAAACCGAGTTCTGAAAGTCGAAAGTACCTGGCAAGCTAATACCCCGTCCCAGATGTTGCAAATGCTCCAATACCACCAGAATAGAATCAGAGAAGAACAAGAACACGAGAGAAAGCGTATGAAAGACACGAAAATGAAAGTACTAGTTGCACAATCTGTTCCTCAAGACAGTCAGAAGAGGGGTCCGAATCAAGTCAGTCATCCAGCAGCTCCTGTTAAAGGGAATTGCAATTATTGTAAACAGCCAGGCCATTTTATAAACGAGTGTGTAGTTCTGAAACACAACATAGCTACCGGTAAAACTAAAGAAAGACCACGTCCGCCTAGACAAGAACAAGTTTCACAGACTCCTCAGTCACAGAATGCACAACAGACAGTTCCAGCACCGCAGCCTATTGCTGCAACACAGCATGTTACATCGCAGATGTACCAGTATGCACAGTCTGAGTACCCAGAGTACCAACAGTATTCATGAAACAGCCTAGAGAGGGAGGTAGGCTTGCCTCTCATCGAGATACCTGTAGATCAAGAAGGTCCCTATGTTCACAGTCAAGTATTAGGGAAAGACAGAAAGTTTTTGATTGATACAGGGGCAAGTAGGACCACAATTAGTCACGCCGAAGTTCCAGGGGCTCCGCTCTCAGGCTCAAGAAATGTTTCCCTTGGATTTTCAGGAAAGCCTATCGTAAATGAGATCTCAAAGCCAGTTTCTCTAGAAGTAGGTCCATTGTCCCGAACTACTGATCTGTTACTTACTAAGTCATGTCCAGAAAATCTATTAGGCATTAAAACACTGAAAGAGTTAGGTGCAGTTATATGCTGTTCCCCAGAGGGAATACGATTGTTCCTACGTGACTTTAAGGGTCACTATGTATTACGAGATTTTGATTCAAGACTGTCTAATGTTCCACAGCACTTATGGGCGCAAGGTCCAACTGATGTAGGTTACATGCAAATCACACCCTATCGTGTGACTCTCAAGCCAGGTGTAGTGTTACCACGAATCAGACAGTACAGATTGCCACCAGAGGCTGTAGCAGCCTTATCCAAAATTATTGACGAGCTCATGGTTCAAGGAGTAGTTGTAGAAACTGACTCAAATGTATGTAATTCTCCGATCATTCCAGTCATGAAACGTACTGATCCAAATGCACCCCCAGTATATCGATTAGTGATTGACCTACGAGAACTTAATAAGTGTATTATTCCTCAGTACCCAGTTGTCCCAGACATCTCTTCCCTATTAACGGCCATTGATTCCGAAGCCACGTTCTTCACTGTCATAGACCTCAAGAACGCATTTTTCAGTGTTCCTATTCATCCAGACAGCCAGTTCCTTTTCGGATTTTGTTTAAATGGAAGGAGCTATAAATTCACACGAGCTCCTCAAGGTTTCACAGAAAGTCCTAGTATTTACAGTCAAGCACTCAAGAGACAACTAGACAACATTCACATGCCAACTGACACTGCCCTGCTCCAGTATGTCGATGATCTACTGATCACAGCCCGTTCTGAACGTGCTTGCGAGCGAGCATCACTGACAGTTCTGTATTTCCTAGCCGAGATGGGGCACAAGGTGTCCCCTTCTAAGCTTCAATTCTGTGTCCAGCAAGTGGTCTACTTAGGACACTTACTGTCCAAGAGGGGTAGGCAGTTGACACCAGACCGTATCCAGTTAATAGCGAGTCTTCCTCAGCCCAAGACCCAGAAGGAGGTACGTGCTTTTATTGGCCTTACTTCTTATTGCAGACAATGGATTCCTCAGTATGCATTTCTAGCCAAACCACTGATACAGTTGACGACACAGGAGGCAGCCGTATCGCCTGTCCTCCCTTGGACATCTGAACATACATTTAGTTTCAATGAGTTAAAGAAAGCCCTATGCCAAGCTCCAGTTCTAGCTACACCGAACTACAGTAAGCCTTTTACACTTTTCGTTACTGAACGCGAAGGTACAGCATTATCTGTTCTCACACAAGATCAAGCAGGACAATACAAGCCATGTGCTTATTTTTCGAGCACATTAGATCCTGTAGCCCAGGCTCTGCCTGCGTGCCTCAAGTCAGTTGCAGCCACAGCACTAGCTATCAGACAAAGTGATTCCATAGTCTTAGGACATACCTTGACAGTACAAGTTCCACACTCCGTGGAAGTTCTTTTAAACCGAACACAAACTCAGCACTTGACAATTGCACGTTTAACAGGTTATGAATTGACACTGTTCCAGCCACACATAGAAATCAGACGCTGCAACGTTTTAAATCCTGCTACACTGTTACCATCAGTTAATTCGAATTCTGCCACGCATGATTGCGTGGAAATAGTTAACATTACGACTAAGCCAAGACAAGATCTGACAGATATTCCGTTATTAGATCCCGACCTGACACTTTATGTGGATGGTTCATGTATGAGAACTAGTACAGGAGAACTAGTCGCCGCGTATGCAGTGACTACTGACACTGAAGTAATAGAGACACACCGCATCGACACTCTGTCCGCTCAAGCAGCAGAGCTAGTTGCTCTGACACAAGCCTGTATACATGCCAAGAACCAGAAAGTTAATGTTTACACAGATTCACGCTACGCATTCGGAGTCGTACACGACTTCGGAGTGCTCTGGCAGGAGAGAGGTTTCATGACTTCTCATGGAACCAAGATTCAGCATGGTCTCCTTATTCAAGCTCTGTTAGATGCCATACATTTACCGACATCTATCGCTATCATGAAGTGCAAAGCACATACGAAAGTTACTGACATTATTTCCCAAGGTAACGATCTAGCAGATCGCACAGCCAAGTTTACAGCACAGACTCCAGACATTCCAGTTAACATGACACACACTCCAGATCCGACCACATGCATGACAGTTAAGGACCCTACACAAGATGTCATAGATATCCAGTTACATGCTACTCCCGAAGAAATCAAGAAATGGTCCGAACAAGGAGGGGTCCAGACAGATCAAGGATGGTTAACGAAGGGTAGAGCCACATGGTTTCTCCCCGACTCTATGGTTCAAGTCATTATTAATACCGCACATAGTCCAGCACATTTAGGAGAAAAAGCTATGTTAGACAGTATCCAGAATATTTGGTTCAACAAGCATTTACGAGCTGCAGCCAAGCAGAAAGTCCGTACCTGTATGATATGTTGTCAGTTTAATCCAGGTAAAAGTGTCCCGGTGGAACAAGGTGGATTCCAGCCCCCTGACCACCCTTTTGAAGTCCTCCAGATGGATTATATTCAGATGGAGCGATGTCGAGGTTTCAAGTATGTCCTTGTAGTTGTATGCGCTTTGTCCAGGTGGACAGAAGCATATCCAGTCCCAGATTACACAGCCGCGACCACTGCTAAGCAGTTGGTTCGTGAGTTCTTCCCTCGTTATGGACTCCCTAGAGTCGTATATTCTGACAACGGCCAGCCATTCTCATCTGAGTTGATGAAACACGTTTCCCTGTTATTAGGGTACCAGTGGAAGTTTCATTGTGTACGCCATCCTGAAGCAGCCGGTCTCGTAGAGAGACATAATCAGACTCTAAAAATTCGTATCGCAAAGGTATGCAAAGAGAAAGGTGTGGACTGGCTGGTAGCTCTGCCAGTTGCTTTGTTTTATATGCGCATGGTCGCACATTCCAGATCAGGTCTGTCCCCGTATGAGGTCGTTTTCGGCCGCCCCCCTAATATGTGGGGTACTCCTAGACCCCGAAGTATTACCGATGTTTCAAGTAATATGCTGACAGATTACCTAGCTTCCTTGATGTCTGCCCTCAACTCATGTCGTTCACAGGTTGCCGCCGCATTTCCAGACAATACCGAGGTGGCACCGCACAAAATCGTTCCAGGATCCATGGTGATGGTCAGGAATTTTGACAGATCGAGTCCGCTGGAGCCTCGTTGGAAAGAGCCCCGACAGGTCCTCCTCACCACCCGTACAGCCGTGAAGTTGGAAGGTCGCAAAGGCTGGGTGCACCTTTCTCATGTCAAACAATTTAATGGACTGAAACCAGTCTTAAAGAACATTTCCCAGGATTTGAAGGATTGCCAAAATATTGTTCTCAAGGACTGTCCCGCAAAAGACATTGCTACAACCCCTCCCCTGTTAGAGAAAACTCCGCAACAGGAGTACAAGCTAAAACTCCGGTCTAGTAAAATAAGTCAGTCAGTTTGATTGTCTAAGTCCTCCCCTAGGTGAAACGGTTAGACTGTTTCTGACATGTATAAAATAGACCCCCATAGTGAGAGAGTTAGTCAAAACTCAATCCGATGTATCATTTTTCTATGTTTTATATTATTTCTCAGCATCATGATTTCCTGCACGAGTTATGCATTTTACTTGTATCTTCCAGTTCCTCATGTAAACAGGTCTTCTAATGCTACTGTAGAGCACACGTTTAGTGACCTACCTCCTCATGAACTCTCTTACCGCCTCGCTATGCAAAATAATTCCTTTATCCGCATGTTACATTATTCACACCAGACCAGCAATGCCACTAATTGTTGGGTGTGTGGTCGACTCCCCCCTTTCCAGATGCCGAAGGGAGTTCTGCCACTCTTTCCTTATCCTTTTTCACATAATGGTTCGTGTGGAGCATGGTCCACGTTAACGTCATCCTCAACAGATATGTCTTTTCTTAACAGTACATGTTTCCCAGACAAGCAAGGTCTTCCCCACAGAACCGGGTTAGATCTAGAAAATGAAGTGTATAATTTAGGTAATTATTCTTCGAATTTCATGGTCCTGAATGTCCAGTCTGATACTACTCCAGACTTACCTGCTATTTCAGTATTACCAGTCAAAGGCGAATTATGTGTCCGAAATTATGGTTCTGTACATGTAGGACATAGTGAATGTACTACTATTGTCAAATATAGTGACAGTGGGAAATCTGTTTTCAAAGCTTCACGTCATTCTTATTTTATTTGTGGTCAAACCGCATATGTTAGTCTGCCCCTCGATTGGGAGGGAACCTGTTACATTGCCTTCCTACTGCCACCTGTTTTTCTAGCCCCATCTGATTATCACAGAAACACACGTCTAGTACACATTAGACATAGAAGGGAGTCCCCAATTGTCGATTATACTGAAACTGCTCTAGAACAGTATACAGATTTCAATAGAGGTTTCTTCTTCTTTATAGGACCTATCCAGAATAGTAAACTGATCCGTAGGTTAACCAGAACCCTTGAAGCTGTAGTAAATGAGACTGCCTCTGCTCTAGGTAACTTAACCGAAGAGCAATCTGCTATGAGATTTGTCGTTTTGCAAAATCGTCTCGTCCTTGACGTCATACTGGCCGATAGGGGCGGGGCCTGTAGAGTCATCGGATCCAGTTGCTGCATTTTCATTCCAAATAACGCGCCGTCTGTTTATTCAGCTATAACCAGACTCCATAAGATTGCCCATCTGATACACCAAGACCCAGGCACCTGGACATGGTCCGGTTGGTTCTGGAATATAATTTCCGCATGGGGATGGAAAGTCTTGTCCTTTCTAGGTATTGCAGTAGCGATCATATTTAGCTGCTGCCTCTGTATACAATGTGGCCCTGCGATTTGCGGCATTTGTGCTACCTCTTGTATTCCTAGTCCCAAGCCCCGTTCTAAATCCCGTTCCAGGATAATTCGAGACGAGCAAATGATACTGTATGAAATGATAGATGGTATCATGAAAATTGATGTTTCCTGATGGAAACGTAGTGACAAGGAGGGAATGTGGAAAAGTAAATTTTGCCATGTTCTGTGTCCTTACGTGTCATCCATCATATGTTATGTGTGCATGATTAAATATGCATATGCATTCCCCATGTTCGATTCAAGACGCAATTATAGTTGTGTCCACCCCTAGTATGCCAGTTTCCAGTTCTCGTGAATACTACGAATATCAGGCCTATGTAAAGCTACGTTGCCACGTTTCTCAGTGTGCACGTTATTCCATTATAAAGTCCCCGTTTCTAGGCCTCAAAAGGGCCTGAACATCAGATTCAGCTCCTGTCTCCTAAAGCCTCGCTGAGGAGCGATACAGCCCCCACCTGTATCATCGACCCTTCACTTACTTCCTGCCTCACAGTGCCCGGTTCAGCCTGGCTCTGCCTCTGAGTCTGCCAAAAGTATGTTATGATTCCAGTTATCAGTTCAGTCCTCCTTCTCTGCATTCCTAAGCTACTGAACTGCATCAATAGTTTCCGTCATTGTCTAGCCTTTCCGGCTCCATGTTAGAGAAATACTGTATTTAATGGTCATTTCGTATTCCTCATCACGCACTACATGTAGAATAATGCATGGTCCAGTCTTAGAATCAAGTCAGCTTTTCCCCTCCTGACTTCTAGTTTATATCAACATGTTCTCTAAACATCAGATACTAGATACTGTTTAGGTACATGTCGCCCTGACTCTCCAGACTTCAGTCTCTGCTCCTAGCACAGAGTTCATAGCCCCCAGCTTCTCCTAGTGATACGTCATTGCCAGTTTGCGCACACCACCAGGTTAGAGGTCCCGGCTCCTTAGGTAGCCCCCTCCAATGTTTCCGCCCTATTCATGACATATTCTGTTACGTTTGCATCACATGTCTATGTATACGCCCTGTTACACCCACTTTTACCCTTATCTTTCGCGACTGCTACGCGTCACGCCTATTGCTCCACCCACTGCTACGCCTATTGCAATGTAATGCTATGTGTTTGCGTTATGTATATATGCTCATGCACTGTTATTAAAAAAGTCATCCTTTTCCTTCCGCCGATCCTGATTCTGCCCCAGGCAAGCGCTTGCCATCCTATTCCTGTGCAGGTTGTCCTGTTCCTGTCCTTATGCTGTATTAAACCTGCATAACTCCTACTACCTCGAATCTTGACTCTTATTTTATTGAGCTATCTGTTATTCATTTATGTATTCAAAAATAGGGTATTATTTATTTATTTACCACACAACCACACACACACACAACCACACACACAAGCACACCCACACCCAACCACACACACATACACCACGACAAACACAACACACACAGCCGCTAACACAACACACACAACCACTAACGCAACACACACAACCACAACCACAACACACAACCACACACACAACCACACCCACACACAACCAGCCGTTGGTGCACGCTTTCACCAGGCACACACACACACACCAACAGCGGTCAGTGCACGCTTTCACCAGGCACACACCACCAGCGGTCAGTGCACGCTTTCACCAGGCACACACCACCAGCGGTCAGTGCACGCTTTCACCAGGCACACACCACCAGCGGTCAGTGCAGGCTTTCACCAGGCACACACCACCAGCCGTCAGTGCAGGCTTTCACCAGGCACACACACCACCAGCCGTCAGTGCAGGCTTTCACCAGGCACACACACCACCAGCCATCAGTGCACGCTTTCACCAGGCACACACACCACCAGCCGTCAGTGCACGCTTTCACCAGGCACACACACCACCAGCCGTCAGTGCACGCTTTCACCAGGCACACACACCACCAGCCGTCGGTGCACGCTTTCACCAGGCACACGCACCACCAGCGGTCAGTGCACGCTTTCACCAGGCACACACCACCAGCCGTCAGTGCACACTTCCACCAGGCACACACACCACCAGCCATCAGTGCACACTTTCTACAGGCACACACACCACCAGCTATCAGTGCACACATCAATTGTTAATGCATCCACAATTAACTATTGTAGCCATCGCAGTATGGCGCACTTTACTTTTAAACATATTCATCTAAAGCGCATCATGCCACCATTGCTACAAAATAAATACACATTTTTTTGGCCTACAATTTATAGACTTTTGTTGCAATTGGTGTTGCAATATTTAGCAATGCCAATAGCTCAAACTTAATTAATGCGAGACCTATTGCATTGCAAATGCTTGTTTAAAATTGTATTTTATAGCGCACACAGAATCTTCTTGGTACGTTAAGAAAAAGGCAAAAAACAATGTTGAGTAACTAGTATTATTAACTAACCCAACTGGTAATCTAACCAGAATCTAGAATAAATAAAAGGGGTATCCCATACGTATTTGCTCACAAAAAAGTACGAACATTTACAATTCTGGTTATCGGAGATTCTGATGGTAAGGTGAGGGAAAGCAGCAGCCTTATGGCATCACTTAGTGGTGTAGACGCATTATTCCAGAAGGCCTGAAAAGTTGTTTTTTTTGTAGTGTATGGTGAGTGCTTCAGCAAAACGTCTTCTGCCTGTAGATCTAAAAATCCTTGCCTCTTCGTGTTATAATATCTTTTCTTTATAAGGGTTCACACAACCAATCCAAATCCAGCCTCGCTCAATCGTTCAATAAGTTTTATGTGATCAATTGGATGAAAGTAGCTCGCAAGAGTATTATAATTTTGAATGTCCAAACCACTCATTGTATGCGGACTGGTCAAGCGCCCTACTTGGGGACTGGGATGCAAAGTTCAAACATGACCAAAAAATGTATCAAATTAAAAAGTGAGTGACGTTCGTGATCTAGCACTTTATGCATGTTCTATATTGTGTGGATGCTGCTACAAAAAAGTAAGCCTATTCGAAAGTTTAAAACTCTGTTGCCCTAAAATTGTATCCCATGTGGTGCGAGGTTAGTGTACCAATGTGGGGCCAATCTCGGAGGTGTAGCTTGTCCTGTTCTCTCTAAGAAGTCGAGTTGCTCTCTCGTTTATTCGGCTTCTCAGCAGTTTTCAAATCGGTTGTCACTACACCCTTCTGAATTCAATGCCGGATAAAAATTTGGCAACATAAATTGACTGTCAAGTCCATCCACTCTGCTGTTTCCCTATTATCTTTAAAAACACGGTCTTAACATTTATTTACATAGCAGCGCCATTTTCTTTTCGCGACTTCCTTCCCTTCTGCTGCTTGCTTGTAGCTGCAGAATGCATTCATTATTCCTGTTTGTGAAGGGCCACTCTGTTCCCTGCCTCCTGGTGCTCAGTAACATCTGATATTGTGTTCTCTTTTCACATTGCCCGCCCGGCCGCTGGTACTTACCTCAGCCTGCGCGTCAGGCTGCATAGGCAAATAGCTCGAACATTTTGCTACAGTCATCATTTGCATTCCGCTCTCTCGCCCATCCCCGAGCCCCATAGAAACGGAGAGCCCGTGGGTGGAATGCGCTGTGTGTTTAGGCAATTCTCTGGGAGCGCCTGGAACACGGTATTTTTCCGCGGAAAACCGCGTGTGATGGACAGGGCTAGGCGTGGGGCCAACGCTCCTGATAGCATCGGGCTCACTGGGGAATCTGTATGTTAAATGTTTCTTTATTGTAGCGATGTGAAGGGGCGCAGGTGGCAAGAGGCCACCAGTTCCGGAATTTTGTAATTTCGTTTTCCAAACCTTTATACTGTGTTAAATACCAGTTGCACCAATAAAGAAAAGCCAACAAATACCTCAACTTTCAGACTACATAAGTAAATTAATTACTAGATACCCCCCCCCCCCCCCCCCCCACCCCCCACACCCAAGCACAGGGTTGAGTAGAAAATGTCTCATGGAAAGACTTTTTTGTGCGAATTAGCTTACTGCGTGCAAAAAATGAAACATTTTGAGAAATTTGGCAACTTGTGTGCAACGCGAATTTTTGAAACTACATAAACTTTGCCAGTGTCCTGTAAATATTGTCCAGGCCTAGTTCTAACATTTCTTATTAATGTAGTGGCGTGGCAAAATCGGATCTCTTGTACCCCTGCTATCTCGTGTGCCTACCACTAAGGCCTTGCATGTATCACATCACATATTCTCCCTTTGCTATGCATATTTCGTGCACTTTGGCATTCATGCCCTTATGTAAGGCGCACATGCTGTGCATTCTCTTTACCTACCTCTAGCACTTGTGCATATACAAAATATCTTTCACGTGTTATTGTAGTGCTTTGTATCTGATGGAATGCAGCTCGTCGACCTTCACTATAATACCATGATAAGTAATTGAATCAAAACTGATCTTCAAAAGTCGATCAATATTTTGATGCTCCGGTTTTATTTTGAATATTCTCTCAGGCTTCCCAATACCAGCCTTAGGCATTTGCTCTCTGAGCAAATCTTCCTTGAACCATGGAGTGACATTGATTCCTAAAAAGATATTGATTAATGTGAACTTCAGATACCTTTCAATATAATAACAAAGTGAAACTTTAAAGAGTGGTGTTCCTGTGTTGAGACCTGAGAAAGGGCTTTAGGCCTTTCGTGGCCGGGGTCATGGTGCTAGTCCAGGTCTGTCCCCTATTTAAATTACTTTGTTGGACAGATGTGCAACTATTGAGAAAAATGTGCAGGTCAGTACTGATAAAACTAGATAGTAGAAACCAGGGCCACCAAATCTAACCTCGACTGTTAAACAACCGCCAATTGCCAGTGTTAAAGCAACTATGCTGACCTAGCATCTTAAGCACCTTTTGCATTATCCACACAGTTGACCATGCCAAATTCTAATTTACCTCGGGGGTCATCATTAGGGCCAGAATTACTGAGCATTGCCCGAAAGTAGTTGACTGCACACCTCAAAAATATGAGCTCCGTGTTGAGGTCGTTTTCTGTGCTTGAGTCCGCCCACTGGAAAATTAATGTCAGGTTCTCTACATAGAGCTTAATATTGTAATTTTTCCTTTTTGGCACTTATGGGAACTTTGACACAGTAGATAATGTAGATTGTCCAAGATCACTGATGAGAGTTCAGCTGTGGTCTTTTAGTTATACAATCAGAAAGTTTATCATTAGGTAGCAGGTGACTTTTTATGAATAATGGCGGGAAAAACAACATTTGATATTTTGATGCCGTCATCTTTATAATGACTGAATCAGGCTTCTAATTTATGCACTGAAGGCGAAGCTGAAAATGTTGTAGCTTTTTATTCAACTTCTTAGTTCTTACAACAATTTGTTGCACACAAACCTAACAAGAAGGCGTTATGTTAATCGCGAGCACCCAGGGGCAGAAATTGCCTCGATGGGGGTTCTCAATAGTCTACTCTTCAATAAGTGATTGAACTAAACACATGTAGATACTGAGGTGATTTAGACTACAGCTGGCCAAGACCTTGCCTTCATGGTCTGTGCTTGGTGAAGTCCTTAGCACAGGAGGGCTCACAGAGAGACTCCAACAGCTGCCATGAGCAAGTCACCTTGGCACACTCCTTAATACACCAGTTTAGGCATACAGAGCACAGTGTGAATGGTAAACAATCCAAGTAATAATTCATGCGCAAGAAAGGGACTCACAGCTGAAGCCACCCTGTCACAGGACACGTACCAGCACATAAATATGCAAAGGCACATAGCAGTGACTTAACGACCTGGAGCAGTTTGAGATCCATAATTCATGTCTTTTCCATATGGCTCACATGCAGTATCATATGCCGTTTTGTGTGGAGGCGAGAATGGGATCCATGTAGTTAAACGATTATCAAGAAAAATATATTTAACATTGCACTCATAACTATGATGATACAATTGTCAAGTATGCCAGAATGAAGAAAATTACTAACCACTTCAAGCCTGATTTTAATCCTAATATTTATGCTTAGCCTATGGTTCTCTCAAACACTAACCATAAACACAACCCTAATTTCCACTTTAACTACTGCTATAAACATAACCCCTAACATCAACACAAGTGCGCCCCTTAGCCTCGATATAACACTAATACATACCTTGGCCCGCACACCTTTCTTAGTCTTTAACCGTATATTAACTCTGACCACAGCACTAACCCTAAACCTAACCAAGACATTTTGCATTTATTTATAGAGTTTTGTATAGCGTAAACTTGACTCAAAGGTATCGAATCGCTTTACAGAGTTGGCACCGCCGCAATTACACGAGTTACAGATGAAGTAAATGTAAATACATAGTAACAGTATGCAATAGAAGTATACCATAGTAGGATATGTGGACAATATAGTTTTGAAGTAGTTATGGCGGAAATATGTTAGAAATGGGATTCTCTAGTTGGCAGGTTGTGACCCTGTTCAAGTAGGGACCGTTCTTACTAGTCAGGATAAGGGGGATACACTACTGAAATTACCCCTGTTCACCCCCTTGGTAGCTTGGCAAGAGCAATAAGGCTTCTCGGAGGCAGTGTGTAAAGCATTTGCACATAACATACAGTATTGCAGTGAAAAAACTACAAAAATGCACCACACCAGTTTAGAAAAATATCCAATATTTATCTTTCTAAAATAAGACCAACACGAAAAAAATCCAACATACATTATTCAAAGTATGCACTTTGCAAGAATAACCTTAAAAATGCGTTTCCTTGAGGTCAGTAGCTCCAGCCGGTGCTACCACAGTGCTGAAAACAACCAAATCCAACAGTTTCGGTTGACGACCGCGTCGGTGCTGACCGGCATCTGTGTCAGAAGACTTAAAAACAGTACCTTTTGTTCCGGCCGGCAGCGGCGGTCATCAATGCTGCGGCGCCCTCAGGTCCCGGTGCAGGCAGCGGCTCAGTTGAAGTTGTCCAGCTGCGTCTGTGAGACCAGGGTTGCAGTGCGAAGCGGGGCGGTGCTCGTCGTGGTGCTGACAATCACGGTGCAAGCTGCGATGTGGGACAGGGCGGTGATTTGTGTAGCTTACGAGGGGTGACCCCAGACAACGGCGGCAATGTCAGCTGGCAGTTGTGTCGTTGGTGAGACCAGGTTGGCGTAGCGAGGCAGTGCAGAGTGTGGTGCCCACAGGTCGCGGTGCAAGCAGCGGCTCGGCATCGCAGTAGTCATTGTCGGTGAGACCAGGGTTGCTTTGCAAAGTGTGCCAGTGCCCTCTGCTGTGCTTTCAGGTAACGGAACCTCCGGTGGTCTTTGTGACGGCGTCTGGTTGCAGTTTTCCTCTGTGGCAACTGAGCCACACGGTTCGAGAGGAAGCTGAAGTCTTTTCTGTTCCTGAAACTTCTTGAACAGGGGGCAAGCTCTACCTCAGGTCCTTGAAAAACTCGGAGAAGTTGCAGAGAGTACAGTCCAGTCCTTTCTCTGCCCAAGAAAGAAGCATCCACTGCAGGCCAACACAGCAAAGCGCACACTAAAGTGGTAGTTACTCCTCACAGCTTCTCCAGCAGAGTCCAAAAGAGTTCTGAAGATCTGGGGTCTGGGCCCCAATATTTATATCACATTTTCCTTTGTTCTTCTGAGGCAGGGAGTGTGAGAAGTTAGCCTGGCATATGATGTCCACTAGTTCTAGTGGGCACCTTGCACCAGTCTAATCGACCCTTATTGATGGTGGTTGTAAAGTCAATGTTATAGAAAGCTAGCCTAGTGGTAGTATGGACCAGCAGTCAACAGGCTAAGACTTCAGAGAGCGTATTAAGCAAGTTATTTTACCAATTATAATCCCTTGAGTGCCAAATAAAAGGACACCACACAAGGAATATATCAAATATATATGTATTTATTCTAAACACAACCCCTCTGCACTCTTTAGGAGGTCAGAGGTAAAAATACAATACAAGTCACTGAGTTAATATACGATAAGTTTCACAGAATACGTTATGCCCTAGGGGCCTCACAAACCATATACTAAAATAGTGGTATAAGAACCACAAGAGAATTAGAAAGCAGGCCTGGGGCCTGTGGAATCGCTGGGGCTACTCTAAACGACCAAAGGTTAGGAAGTAGGAGGCCCACGGGAGACGCGTGCAGTGTCTAAACACAGACGCGGGTTACCATTGACTTTCTATGGGAAACGTCAAAGTTACAAATATACAATTTAAGGACACTTCCGGATGGACTACGATGGAACCCTTTTAAACTAGGACACTTTGAGAGTCCAGACCCACGGGAGCACCGGAGAACTCGTGTTACCTCACCCAGGGAAGCTGGGTGCATAGGTGTCTTTTCGTGTCGGGTTTCATCGTCTTTTTCAATGGAGAGCAGCAAAGAAGTGCTACAGGTGACCAGAGGAAAAGTGTCCGGGTGGATCGAAGATCTGAAGAACCTGAATGCAGAAGGGACAAAGTCTGGGTCATTAGCCAGTGACCAGGATGGACCCAGGAAGGAACCAGGCGATGTCGGGTGATTTCAGGTGGTGAAGAAGTGAAGTTTGTCTCTTCAGCCACGAGGACCAGAAGGCATCGACGTCTACCAGGAGCTGGATTCGAGCTGTCCCACGAAGGATCTAGTTGACTGCGGTGTCTGTATCTGGATTAGACCCAATAAGCCTTGGCAAACGCAACCCATGCAGGATGTCGAGAATGGCTTTGATGCAGACCAGCAAGGTCTGTGGCGCTTCTCCTTTGCAGGGAAGCTGGAGCAAGCCTGGAGCAACCAGGAAAGCAAGTTGGTTTCAAAATGGAGTCTTCCAGGGGCTCACTGGCCAACGGGCAAGGAACCGGGAAGACGCGACGAGCTAAAATGCAGGAGCGTCCCCCCACGGGACACTGGTGGAATGTGGAGGCCTGAGCTTCAGTGCAAATGGTGCTCAGGTCTGGGGCTTCAAGCACCCCAATGCACAACTTTAAGATATCTCGAGAAAGGAGTGCAGCTTGCAAAATGCAGGATGTCCAGGAGTTCCGGTCCCACGTCTCTCAGCTTTGCTGTGGGTGTGGGTCGGAGTCAGAGATGCCTGGAAGTCCGTGTCTTGTGTCGCAGATTCTTCGGGATCCGGCGGGAGCCTCGGAAATGCAGACCGGCAAAGTTGCTCTTGGTGTCTGTTTGAACAGTGTGGTCACTCCTTGACCACAAGGGAGATATCTTCCGTCTTCCAGTCTAAATGGAATGTTGAAGGTCCAGGATATACACACAAAGGCAATACTATAAGTATACCACTGGCAAACACTGGGGGTAGTATACCAACCCCTCATTTTTTTATCATCCATGTATAGTTCCAGCCATATGCAAATCAGTCTTGACCATGCTCCAAAAAGAACAGTCCAGCCCGAACTGCCAGGCCAGTTCCTTCGTTCTAGTGGTACAATACATGTGTTGCCTACGTCTGGTCATACCCGTGGCCTCTTAGGGCATTCCATCAAGCACACAAAAGGTGATAGAGGAATTCTTGCAATTGGTTTGAATGCTACATCTAGCAATTGCCAGTTTAAACTCGTCATTCTTTTGCCCTTCATATCATCTCCGTTTGGATCCATTAACACGTAAATCGGCGTTGACCTTGCTCCATTAAGAACAGTCTAGCCTTAACTACCAGGCCAGGTCCTCCTTGAAACGGAACACAAGCAAACCAAGACCGGTTTCCCCGTGATTTGGGCTCTTCAGTCTGGTGTAGGGTGGTTACAGTTGCATGATGAGCAGAGAACCCATGCATATCCTTAGTCACTTAGGGATTTTACATCAAACACACATAAAAGGTGATGAGAGGAATGCTTGCAATAAGTCTAACCACTAGCAATGGCCCCTGCGTAGCATTCCAACCCACCATTCTTTTGCCTACTATGCCACCTCTGTTTGGACCCAGCCATAGGCAAATCAGTCTTCACCCTACTCCACTAAGAACAGTACAGCCCGTACTGTCAGACCAAGTCCTATTTGAAACTCGACACAAGTAACCCATGACCTGAAAATTAATAATGAATTAACCTGCTAATGTTATTTAATTTTCTAAAGAGTGTAGGGCCCTCTGAATAGGTGTGACCGTGCACCACATGTTAAGAACCACAGCTTTAGACGTGAGAAGTGTGGCTCAATGGTTAGAGCGGCAGACCCTGATGCAGAGGTCTAGCCCGGGACCAGGGTTCAATTCCCCGCCTCGGCGGGTCTTGAGCTCAAAAATTCCACGGACCTGATAATTCTCGCCTCGGTGCCTATTCCAATCATGGAGTCCCACTCTGCAACTCTGGGCAATAGCTTGCTTAATCTCCACAACGGCCCCCACAATGCTAAGGATGCCTGGCCTCCACCTTGGGGGTGCCCAGGAGTGGACACCTCACTGGGAAAGCCAGGATGGGTTCCACAGCGGTATTCGTACAAGCGCCTTGAGACCCTTGCGGGTGAGTAGTGTGCGCTATACAAGTATCAATTTAGACAGTCTTCAACAATTTGGCAACTTTGGACATGCAGGAGGTGACTTAATTTGGGTGTTGGGGCTGTCGCTGGAGAGAATTAATTGAATATTCTCTGCATAGGAGATAATGCTGAGACCGTGGGTTCGGACGATGCTCTTGAGCAGTCATGTAAACATTGAAAAGTGTTGGGCCGAGCAAGGATTCTTGGGGGGACCCCACACCAAGTTGGGTTCAGACGAGGTGTAAGGGGCCAGTCTGTTGAACTAAGTACATCCGGTGACGAAGGAATTGTTCTAAAAGGAATTTTATTATTGAGTAGTGTTGAGTGTTGTTAAAGAAATTGCAATTGAATAAAAACCCTTAACGTACAACAAATATGCAAATTCTGTGAATTACAGAAATATTTAGAAACTTTTTTTAAAGATTGTTCTTACATGTGAAAACAACTCAATAGGTTGAAAGTGTATTATGCTAATAAAATCAAAAAACACTGCTCTTATTGTGACATTTATACATTGGCCTATGTTCAGGGTTATTGATGTACTGAATCAATCATAAGATTGTTGATCACCCCCGAAAGTCCTACTCGAACCCAAGTTTCACATGTTTCGCTTTGCCCTCTTCACAACTCTTGCCTAGGTTATGTGTTAATTATTTAAGGACCATGAATCGGATTCATTTTGCAATGCACTTCTCATAAACCGCCCCTACAAATGTCACTACTTATGTCCAAACTTGGAGAGCTTTGGTGGAGTTAAATGCGAAAAACACAGAGGGAAATACAATTTGCACACAATATACCATATTGTTGCAGACAGTTCACACTTTTTGAACCTTTCAAACCGCAATAACGTTCACAAGTAGTCTTTGCGGTGAACTCCTTTTACATAGTAACCTCCGTACTGCGAGATTCTGCTTTCTCACTTTCTCTAGTAGAATTTCGGTGCGGCTTGTGAATGCAAAAAAACCCAGGACTGAACCCAATTTGCATAAGCACAATTTATGCATAATTTACTGCAGCGCTTGGTCAGAATGAAGCGGGTTGTTCTGTAATTGCGCCTGCGGATATTGCAAAGCATATTTTGTTTTGCTGGCTGTGTAAGGAGGCCGTAGGAATAAGAGTCCCATCTCCCGCAGTAGCTGGTTGCTCTGAGGTGATGAGTAGTGGAATAACATTCAGGCGTGCCATCTACTAAAAGCTTCAGGGGCTCAGAATCTGCAGTAAAGTTTAGCTTTGCTTTTGCCACGAGCCTTGTGTCAATAGGGAGCGCTTGTTTAAGATTATTAGCGCATTATTTGGGCTGTCTTCGTTTGCTTAAGGTGTATCCCGTGGCTCTGCACCTGAATTTACCGCCCTCGGGCCGTCGTGGCCTCCACACCTTACCTCTGCGTCTCTTGGGTGTGCCTCCCTGCTCCGGCCCAGCACATTTATTTCAACCTTTGCTCCAGGGTGGTGCGGCACAATTCGGTATTATCCGGTTTACTCATTCACAGCCAGGCTGGCTAATGAGCGACATGGACACAAGATGCTGTTTGACAAGAGATGCCCCCAGGACGGCGCGCGCGTTAGTCCAGAGCTTCGCCCGGGATGAAGCCAGCTTTCCTGCCCAGGCAGGCCGCGCGCTTGGCAGAGAGGCCGCGCGCGCTTGGCAGAGGCTGCCGTTCGTTATTCGCGTCACAGGGTGCAGGCCCCGAGAGCCGCGGTCGGTGCTGGCCTGGCGGCTTCCCAGATAGAGGCGGGGCCGCCATTTGGTTCTGGGAAGAAGCCTTAAAGGATCCGGACTTTGGCTGTTACAAGGAAGAAGCAGCGCCCTCGTGACAAGGTTCCTGCTTACTCATGCCTTCTTTGTAATTTTATTTATTTGACTTCTGGAGCACATGCATCAAGCCCAACTGTGGTTGAATTCAGCTTGGCAGATTCCAGATGAGTTGTGTTGGAGGAAGATGCGGTACATGGGTTTTTAGGGCTGGCTTGTGGCAGTGCATACATCCAGTTGTTTACAATGTACGTAGTGTGGGCCAGGGCTCTTTAGTTGAATAAAAAATTAACGGTCTCCAAGGGGCGTGGCTGATGTAATTAAGGGCGTGGCTTAAAACACATAATGCTAAACATCTGTGCTTTGCATAGTGTCCCGCTAGACTGGTATTTTGCTGCTTCTGTCATGGAATCCAGATATATACAACAGCAAGTAACATTACACCTACAACAACCCAGAACTATTGGCTTTGTCAGTGGTTGTTAGTTGCATAAGATAAATAAACAACTACAGCTTTGTTGTACAGAACATTGAAAAAGCTTCCGTTCTAAAATGATGAGACTGAAAGAACTGGACCGAGTCTCTTTGAAGTTACCTCAAAGGCAGTGAAGGGTGGTACTGCTGCAGAGTTGAGATCTATGTTTTTTCGTGGTGAGGGCAAAAATGGAGAGCCTACCCGTCCCAGCACCTGCTTTTTAGAACTCCCGGTGCTGAGCACAGGCAAGATCCGGCCCATTTAAAGCCCTGTTGTGGGCTTAGGGTCAGCTTCTTTGTAGCATTGGCTTGTTGAGTCTTCTTCTTTCAGCCGTTAATTTCTCACTAGATCCAAAATGCAGTTTGATGTATCATTCTGTCTTCTAGGATGGGGGTCTTTTTTACATCTGAAAAGTGCACTGAATCACCTCTCTATTTGCCACCTTCACTTCTTTAGTTCACATGTTGTACACAAGAAACATTACAAAAAAAAACATACAGGACACATCAGCTTACTTTAAGATAAAACACCTAAAGTGCTAGGCACGCCAATAAACTGTTCTAGTAATAATTACATTCAAAAGAAAGCATATTTGGTTTTCCAAGCAACCACATTCACCCGCCAAGCCATTGCTAAGTATGAGCGTGCTCCTACCACTGGGACGCTGCTGAAATAGAAATTTAGCATGCTTGGCGACTTTCGTTAAGCCAAGAGATCTGACTTACAATGGAAGATGCAAGCTAAGCCTGTCTGCTTTTCCACTGCCTGTTGAACATTGGATTGTAGATGTAGAGTGGAGAAAAAAACAAGAGAAACTCTATTTTTTAATAAAAAATACCAAATGAAACCAGCAGATTGCTGTAAGTGCAACAGAAATATTCTAGGAGATGCTAAAAAATCCAGTATAAATCTTTTCTAACTGGTCAACTGGAATGTCACTCCTTAGATTCACAACTATCAAGTGTTTTCCCTGCACCTAAAGAATATATGGTCCTATTTCCAACATCAGGTTGACATTTTTTAGCTTCAACAGAAAGATGAGAGGAAATACAATTTATACGGGATGCTTCAGCGCTCAATAATACTTATTTCACTGAGTTCTTGTGTACGCGGAAAGACTCTTTATTTCGTAAATCTCTTTGACAAGGAGGCACAGCCAACGCGTTTCGCCTTAGAAAGGGCTTCTTCAGGGCAATGTACTAAGTGGGCAATGTACTAAGTAAGCACTGTCCAAAAAGTCCAGGTGGGAAACACCATAAAACTGTACTTGTACTGTTCCTTGGTCACTCATGGAATTTCGCTAGGTAATCATGTGTTCCACTATAGTACCCTTCAGTAAAAAAGTTAAAGTATAGACAATGTTATTCTTATCGTATCGGGCGTTTCCGAGTCTGTAGTTATTTCGAGTAGGTGTCGGGATAGTCTCATGCCCGGAGAGTTGTCAGCAGTCAAGAGTCTTTTTGCGTACACAAGAACTCCATGAAAGAACTATTATTGAACGTTGAAGCATCCCATAAAAATGTTATTGTCCCATCTTTCTGTCTAAACTGTATTTAATTTATGACCATGTGGCAGCTGGTCGTTTGAGGTGGGCAATACGTGTGTTGTAATACATGAGTGACTAGACAGGGTGGTGCAGTCTCTTGAGCCTTGCGCCATTCTCTGCCTCAAATATTTGTTGACCTGTTTTAGCTGCCTGCAGTGGAGGCACATTGATAAATTTAGCATGGTGGTTTGGTGCTCCTGAAATTTGTGAGCGGTGGGTGCAGAATTATTTCACAACATTGCAAGTTTCCTTTGCCATCAGATTACAAAGGAGACACTTAACTTTATTGATGTTTTTGGATTTGTCAACTTGAATGTTATGTCAGTGAGTCAGACTTAAATGATAGGGGAATTTTGCAGGGTAAGTTTAGTAATCTATTAGAGATTAAGAATACACGAGAACTCCTCAGCCTCCACAGTCTGCCTTTGTCAACATCCACAATCAATTCCCAACTTTCTTCGAATTTAAAAGACTGAAACCGTGAATAAGGGATGGGGACAGAGTGAGGAATTTCTCTGCCTTTGATCCCACATACATCTTTTATGTTTGAGGATTCAAATGGTAAAGATAAGCAACAAATGTAAAGGTATTGCAGATGTTTTCCCTGAATATATTGGCTGCTTGCCCATCACCAGTCCAGTGTACAACAAGTAGTAGAAATATCAGTGCAGTTATGTTTAATACTTCAAATCTCCGACTATTCAAATTACCCTTTTGGTAGCATGTGGGATGATTAAGTTTGGTGTACTGCATATAAAAAAAAGTACATACGTCGAGCCCAGATTCCATCCCTAAGCGCCTGCACTCTCTCCGCATCTTGGCTGCTTTCCCTGCATAACTCGTTTGGTAATCTGTGTGCCCATCAATGTTATTTTTGTTGTTGTTTTTTGGTGAAAAGTCTCATCTGGTCCACAGACTTCCATGCCTCTTAAACAAACGGTAACCAGCTGGAAGATACGTATGTGTGTGTTTCTTGTATGTTATAGAAGCTAACCTGCACACCCTATACCTGCTGTAGCTCTGGCATAAGCAGCATTTGCCTAACAGAGTTTGATCCGAGGGACTGGGACAATGGAAGTCTGCCAAATCAGGCATCTCAGTGCTTAAACTCTCCAGCACGGGGATCCACTCCTTGATGGCTAATGACCAGAGTCCACTCAAAGATACCCACATGGTCTTTTACTGAGGCGAGTGAGAGGGAAGAGAATGAATACTTTTCAAGGCGATTTTGGGAGACATTCAAAAGAAAGCTCTAAAATGTCATTGCCACTTGAAGCCTAATTCTTAATGCAGTAGTAAGCTTTACTGTCATCCAGAACTCCAGCTCCGAGAGGAAGGTAAGACTAAGTGCTTACTTGGTCTTACCTTTGTCGATGATGTGACCGTATACCTTCTAAAATCCTGTGTGTACCTGGCTGTGAATCTCATGTTGCTTTGCTCTAGGAGAAATCTTGGATCACACTGTCACCCTTCCTAATGAAGTAGAACATCAGGTTCTATCTTGGATCAAAATGTGACCCTTTTTCATGCTGCCTTGAACCAGATCTCCTGCTTTCTCAAATGTCGTTTCTGGCATGGTCAGGCCTCTTTACTGAGTTGTCTGTATCTAGGCTGTTCCCACTGTGCATGATAACTTTACTTCTCACTTCACCAGGTTCCTGAAAAAAAGGCCCTCTTTGGCAGTCCGAGAAGCCTGTATGTGCCTACAAAAGACTTGCTGCTTGTGAACACCAGGAGACCTCTCGCTTCTTCTTCTTCTTCTTAAGCCTTTGGGATTCCTTTGGTACCACAGAATACAGTGTGTCATTTTCCAATGAGCCCATAGTTTATATCCATCTAATAACTAAAACTTTCTTGACTTTTATGCAGGCCCTATTCCAGTAGTATCTTCAGTTCCAGTCTTTTGTATGGATCTGTATGTCCCGAGGCCAATGTTCCCTCTAATTATTTTTCTCTGTGTGCAGCATTGAAAGATCTCTGTGCGCTGCGGCCAAGGCTGTGTGCTCCAAGGAACTGATCATGAATGCAAGTTCAGCGCTCAGTGGTATAAATCTGTGGCATTTACCACTCAAAATATTTGTTCACAACAAGAGTGAACACACACATCGATACAAGTATGGGATATTGGTGTTTTGCCAGGAAAATATTAGTGCGAGTTAATGAACAAGTGGTCCGAGATAAGTGATCAAAAATTGCTGTATTGCAGTTGATTATTGAGTGTAATATTGAACTTGACTAGATGGATGAGTTGATATAATTGTACCCGCAATGGGAATGGTGATGGACATGTATAATGTACGTTTTGAAAGGAAATATAGAATGATATTCAAAGGAAGATGGGGTGGTGGCTTGTATGCGAATGGGGATGGTTTTAAGAATACAAATGCAGAATACAGTTGTAAATGTGGCAATCTTTCTATGCATATTGGTAAATGTGGTTGAATCCTTGTAATTGATCCAGATTTCTTGATGGCAAGACTATGGAGTAGCAGTTGTGAGAATTAAAACAGTCATTGGTATGGATATTTCATGAAAGATTTAGCCCACTCAGCCAAAGTGACCGAGAGTTCATTAGACATGAAACTTCAATGGTTTTGTGGAGGTTCTCAGTGGGTGGATGAGATTGATAGTGCTGTGTGTAAGGACACATTTTTGTGAGTGATCATAGAATTGCTGAGTGTTAATGAAGTGAAATGGCATTGTGGGTTAGTGGCTAGCGTTGTAAACTATATAAACCATGGGTTTTAGGAAGTATATGGCATAGAGGTAGGAAAGAAAGGGTTATGGCCAATGGTATGGTGGAAGGAGATGAGGCTTTGAAACTGAATTAAAAGCATAAGTAAGGCATTAGATGTCCACAGAAGTTGAACACTGTAGGGATGATTCCCATGAATCACTTAAAAATTAAGTGTTAACAAAAATATCAGCAGCATTCATAAGGTGCAAAAAAGGTACATTTTCTATTGTATTTGATCAAACACTTTAACATAGGGTCCATTCAGAATCAACAAAAAGCTTAGCAGGACCCATAAGGTTCAGATATGAATATTTACATGGTCCTACGAACATGCGTTGCCTAAGCTGTGAGTAATGAGAAGGAGCTTCTAGATCTGTAAAGACAAGGATATTGCACTGCTTATAAAGTAGGACGGGGCACAGCTGTTGAAAATACAAATAATGCAGATACCTGCAGATTATACTCCCTTTGAAGTGCAAATGCTTAGATTTACAAACAGAGACATGGAGATGAACGCTTAAAAGGCAAGACACAAGATTAGAGGTAAGGGTTTGGAGGGCGGAGTCTTTTGAAAGGAGGACCATCCCCAAACTGGTTCTGTTACATGAGACAAAAGATGCACTTGCGGTGAAGAGAGTTTATTCTGAAGGGAAAACGCTACACAGGAACAACATGTTTTTCAGTCATCCGAAATTTCGAAGTAAATTTGGCTTTGGTTGACAAAATAATTTAATTCCCATGGGGGAGGGGAATGAATGATCTACATTTCTGTATAGCAAGCTAATACAAAAGGCAATACAAAATTTAAAAGAACAAGGCCGGGATTGATGTGTGGCTTTTCGTAAATTTTGTCCCTTAGTTGTGTATCTCAACTTACACCGACGACACCCACGCCACCGCCGAGCACATGCACTTCCAGATTCACACCGACCCCAACACCACCCTCAGAGGAACACTCATCTACAGACCTCCCGGACCCCGACCACAGTTCAGCGACGCCATCACCGACCTCATCAGCACCCTCGCCTCCACGGACTACATTCTCCTCGGGGACCTGAACTTCCACCTCGAGAACAACAACGACGCCAACTCCACCGCCCTGATCAACAACCTCGCCAACCTCGGACTCAAACAACTCGTGACGACTCCCACCCACACCGCTGGACACACACTGGACCCCATCTTCTCCGGAAGCCCCCACATCTCCTTCAACCACACCACCGAACCCCGCTGGACCGACCACAGATGCGTCCACTTCACCTTCAGGAAACCCACCACACACCACCGCACCCAACAGCTGCCGCGCTGCTGCTGGAGCAAGGTCACTGAGGACCAACTGACGACCGCCCTCGCCCGGAGACCACCCACCGACCCCACCGACCCAGACACCGCCGCAACCAACCTCACACATTGGATCAACGACTGCGCCAACACCCTCGCCCCTCTCAAGACCTCCGCAACCAACCTCACCAACAAGAAAGCCGCATGGTTCACCGAAGACCTTCGGACCTCCAAGCACAGAAGCTGGAGAAGAAATGGCTCCACGACCTAACACCAGACAGCCACACAGCCCTCAAGAGCGCCACTCGCAGACACCACCAACTCATCAGGACCGCCAAGAGGACCGCCTTCAAGGACCGACCGGACAACAACGCACACAACACCAAAGAACTCTTCCGCATCGTGAAAGAACTCTCCAACCCCAGCTCCAACACCAACGACATCCCACCATCACAAGACCTGTGCGACTCCCTGGCGACCTTCTTTCACCGCAAGATCACCGACATCCACGAAAGCTTCAACTCCGACCTCCCCGCACCCACCACCCAAGTCCACCGCCCCTACGAATACCACCCGCACCAACCGCCTGACCACCTGGTCCAGCATCAGCGATGAAGACACCATCAAAAACATGAACTCCATCCAGTCCGGATCCCTGCCCTCACCACATCTTCAACAAGGCCAGCACTACCATCGCGCCCACCTCCGGAAAACCATCAACTGCTCCTTCGAGACAGCCACCTACCTGGAAATTTGGAAACATGCCGGGATCAAGGCCCTTCTGAAGAAACCCAAGGCGGACCTCAAGAACTTCTGGCCCATCTCCCTGCTCTCATTCCCGGCGAAAGTATCAGAGAAGATTGTCAACAAACAGCTAACCCGCTACCTTGAAGACAACAGTATCCTGGACCCCTCCCAATCCGGCTTTCGCAGCAACCACAGCACCTAGACTGCCCTCATCGCCGCCACTGACGACATCAGGACCCTGATGGACAAAGGAGAGACAGCCGCCCTCATCCTCCTGGACCTATCAGCAGCCTTCGACACAGTCTGCCACCGGACCCTATCAACACGCCTCCTGGACGCCGGCATTCAAGAGAAGGCTCTGGCCTGGACCACATCCTTCCTCTCCGGAAGAACCCAGAGCGTCCGCCTCCCACCCTTTCGCTCAAAAACCACCGAGATCATCTGCGGTGTTCCACAGGGATCCTCCCTCAGCCCAATGCTGTTCAATATCTACATGGCTCCTCTCGCCCACGTCGCACGACAACATAACCTCAACATCATCTCCTATGCCGACGACACCCAGCAGATAATATCCCTCACTGAAGACCCCCACACCGCCAAAGCTAACCTCCACAGAGGAATGAGGGCCGTAGCCGACTGGATGAAGGACAGCAGACTGAAGCTGAACCCAGACAAGACGAGGTCCTCATCCTCGGACCCGCCCCTGGGACGGCTCCTGGTGGCCCACTTAACTAGGCACACCCCCGGAACCCACGGACCACGCACGCAACCTGGGGGTCATCCTCGACTCCACCCTCTCCATGACCAGGCAAGTCAACGCCGTCTCCGCGTCCTGCTTTAACACCCTCCGAATGCTCCGCAGAATCTTCAAATGGATCCCTATTGACACGAGAAAGACCGTCACCCAGGCCCTCGTCACCAGCCGACTTGACTACTGGAACGCCCTCTACTCAGGAACTACTAACAAGCTCCTGAGACGACTACAACGAGTCCAGAGCGCCTCAGCTCGACTGATCCTCGACGTCCCCCGTCGCAGCCACATCACACCCCACCTGAGAGGCCTGCACTGGCTCCCCGTCAACAAGAGGATCACCTTCAAGCTCCTCATCCACGCACACAAAGCACTCCACAACACCGGACCTACCTACCTCAACAACCGACTCAGCTTCCACACCCCCTCCCGAAGCCTCCGCTCAGCCAACCTCGCCCTCGCCACAGTCCCGCATCCGGAAAACCACAGCCGGCGGAAGATCCTTCTCCTACCTCGCCGCCAAGACCTGGAACACCCTCCCAACCAACATACGACAGAATCAGGACCTACTGGCCTTCAGAAGACTCCTCAAGACCTGGCTCTTCGATCAGTAGCGTTCGCCCCCCCCAGCGCCTTGAGACCCTAACGGGTAGGTAGCGCGCTTTAGAAATGTATTGATTGATATCTTAAAAATGAATATCTAGTTCCTTATTTACATATTAATGGCACAACAGAATTGTGCAAGAAGAGGGGAAAAAAGGGAAAAGCACACAATTTGACGCTGATCCTCTTCCCTTGCAGAACTTAATCGGCAGCATCTCTGCCACCCTTCCCTGCATCCAAGATACAAGGGTCACCAAGTGCATGAGCTGTAGTCTGCGCACAAAGTAAAATGTGCAGTTCTACAGGCGCAGTTGAAAACAAATATTGATCTACAGTTATATAGATCTATTTTGTGGGTGAAATGGCATGGATAATGTTTAGCACACAACTTCTTACAGGGTGGGTGCAGAAAATGAAAGGCACACAACAGCGTTTACCTGCGTCTCTCTTCTTTAATGCTTGCAGTGAGATGTCACATTATTTCCTAACACCACAATATACACAGATGGTCACTGTACTCTGCTGGATTAGGAAACTTGCTTTAAGTTACTGGGACTTTCACATTAACAATCTAAAATCTTGAGCAGCTTAGAGCCCAGAGTTCAGAGGAGTGGAAAGGGCGGTGATAACTTTCTGCTCAGAACTAGATAATGGGCCAGAAAGTTTTACAATTGTGCAAAAACCATTGGCTTGAATATAGTCCGTAAAGGTAAGGGCTTACATTAATAAACACTATTTGCCACACTCTAGTCTAGTGTGACTGGCCCCATTAGTGTTACACATGGCAATCGGCCCTGTGCATTTAAATCAATACTTCGTGTAATATCTCCCTGGCGAAGGGTTGACGGTTTCCATAGTCATTTACTTGTTCTTGTGACCGGTCATCTGGTACCGCAAGTGCGTAGGGCCTTGAATAAAAGCAAGTTAGTTAGCTAATCATACAACCCTACTTGCTTTAAAAATTAAAACCACCAGATGTACCCCTTGCTGACTGCACCCAGCGTGTACTGTCTTTCTTGGTGCATAAAGTTTACACATGACATGAGTGACCCAACCTCAGCTTTATTGGCCTTTGAGTCACCATATATACCTATTGCCTGCTCTACTCCAGTCCTACTAGCCAATGCAATGCACTAGGTTTACATTGACTGTATCCTCCTGGATCCACATGCAGGCTGCCATCTTGTTGATAAAGGAGAGAAAATGCCTTTAATCTTCTCCTTCCTCATGGAGCAGATCTGATGGAGCTGGGGGGTCGATGTCCAGACTTGGCAGGGAGGACAGCAGGAAGCCAAGGGTGATCTATGTCACTCCCCACCCGATTCTAGCCAGGGTCAAGGCACTGGTGTTTCTACAACCCGGGCCGGCAGCCCACCACCCTCCTGCTGGAGAAAGGGAGTCTGGACAGGGACCCCTGCTTCCGAAGCTGCGTCAGTCAATCAAGCATATTTGTATAGTGCAACAATGGCACCCCTAGGGGTATTTGGGCGTTGTCTGTCGAATTGGCAGGTCTTAAGTCTCTTTCTGTAGTCTACCAGCGAGTGGGTTGTGCGGAGCTGAAGGGGAAGGTCATTTCAGGTCTTGACAGTGATGTAGGAGAAGGAGCGGCCACTGTTGCCTCTGGGACGGATGCAGGGGGTATGTGTGAGGGTGAGTGAAGAGAGTGCAGGTGTCTGGAAAGTTGGTGGAACTTGAGTAAATGGTTGATATAGGTAAGTCGTGGAGGGCTTTGTAGGTGTGTGTGAGGATCTTGAACTGGCATGTCTTCTGGATTGGGAGCCAGGTGGGGGGTGATATGGGTTTGTTTGGGAAAGTCCAAGATGAGTCTAGCCGGAACGTTCTTCATGTCCTGGAGTCTTCTGAGGAGCTGGGTCGAGATGCCGGCGTATAGGGCATTGCCGTAGTTGAGGCGGGCAGTGACGAGGGCCTGAGTGATGGTTTTTCGGATGTTGGGTGGGATCTCTGAAGGTTCTGCAGGGCATGTGAAGTGTGTGGAAGCAGGAGGAGGTGACTGCGTTGACTTGTCGTTTCATTGTCAATTGGGTGTTGAGGATGATGCTGAGGCTACGTGCATGGTCAGTCGATGTAGGTCTGAGTTCTGCAGGCCACCAGGTGTGGTCCGATGTTCTTCCCGAAGATCAGTACTGTTTTGTCGGAGTTGAGTTGGAGGCAGTTGTCTCGTATCCATTTGGCCACATTTGTCACAGAAGTTGGTTTTGGCATTGCAGGGATCCTCTGTGAGAGAGGATCAGTTGGGTGTCATCTGAGTAGTAGATTATGTTGAGTCAGTGGGATCTGACGACATGAACGAGGTGGATCATGTAGATCAGGGGTACTCGTAGTACGGCCCGCGGGCCAGTGGCGGCCCGGCAAGCCTTCCCTGGCGGCCCGCGGACCTTGGAGACATCCTACCAGTGTGATTAAGAAAAATGTAAGAGTGTCCTGTGTCCGCAAACACTGCCGGTTGCAGCAGCGCTCTATGGGGCCGGGCGATTCCAGCGAAGGTCAGAGTGGAGCTGCAGGGGCTCCAAGAAGATGCGAAAGAACAACAAAGCCTCATTAACAAGTAAGTGGTCTTTTAAAGACCTGTTAAGTACTCGGGTGCGGTGGGAAGCTGTCTCAGCCCCGGCTGACACACATGCACGCCAGGCGAGGTGGCAGAGGGAGGGAGAGGGGGGGGAGAGGGAAGGGGGTGAGAGGCAGACAGGTGGGAGGGAGACAGAGAGTGACAGAGTGCTTTCCTCCAGTATTTAACTATCGTTTATTTTTCTAACTCGGGGCTCCACTTCTATGCATTTTAATTACTGATTGTGTCCAGAAGGCAGGGTTAGAATGGAGGAAGCTGCCTATAGTGAAGTCTGTGTTTGTGCAACGTCCTGGAAGCCTGGCCGCAAAACTGTCACACAGAAGCAGGAATTATAAGTAGCTCGTGAAGTGGGGTGTTTGAAAATGTGTCGGGAGCAGCTAAGGAAGACATATCTAGATTTAAATAAACATGAAAAAGCAGCAGCAGTCTCCTCGGAGGCCCAAAATCATGTGAGGCACTTGAATGATAGAGACAGTGCTTAATTTGTAAAATATGAAGTGCAGGTGCTCAAATGTTTGGCAGAGGCCACACCTACTTTTCTCTGGCTCCGCCCACTTCATCCACTGGCTCCACCCACTTACTATATTAGCCCCACCCACATTTTCAACTGGCTCTGCTAAAAGTCAGAGGTAATATATATCTGGCTGATCCGAATTTCAGCAAGGGAGCCTTCCTCATAGTAAGGTTTTGATAGGAGGGTCTCTTGCCCTGTGAACATTTTGAAAAAGATTAACTCAAAAGTGCATTTAAAGCACAATTTTGGAATAAATTAGCTAAAATCACTAATGCAATGCAAATCGCTTAAACTGAAAGGACACTTTCTCTCAATTCTAGTGTGTCCCTCTCCCTCCCTAGTTGATGTATGATTGACTACACCTTGCAATATAACAGCGTTAGAGACGCGCCTGTGGATGGCCTCCAGCTTCATCTCCCGCCACCTGGGCTCCCACCTTCTCTCCTGGACCTCTTGACTTTTTGCTCTGTCCTGGCCGACACTTTCCTGCTGTTTTCGGAAACAGTTTTCTCTGGACTCTAGCCTTTCTCCCATTCCCTCGTCCTTTAACCCTTTTCCCCGTGGATGATCCTCAAATGTTTCCTCCCTTTTCTGCTTCCCCTTCTCTCCATAGCCATATACCCTTGCATCCCTCCCACCCTCCCTTTGTGCTGTGACTACTGCATCCACACTTATGGAACTCTGCTCTTTGACTTATTGTAATAACTCTAATCAATGGTATTTGCTTTAGACCTTGCACCATATACCATTCCTGAGTATATCCATGTGTATCCCCTCCCTAAGTAGATAGAGATATCACTAGTATATGCCTAGAGTTTATCTCCTCTTTGTGTGACTTTATCTCTTGTACATTTGCAATTTTTTCTGTTTGTAAAACTTTGTACCTTTTTTATAACGCATGTATTCCTAAGTCCGTATGTTTTCAACTGGTTCTTATGTAAGTCAAAAATTTGCCGCTTGTAACCTTCAGTCCTTATGTTTGAAACTACTGGGTCCTATGTAAAGCGCTCTGACACCTTCGGGTAAAGTTCGCGCTATATAAAATTGCACAAATAAATAAATAAATGGTTCCTGCCTTCAGTGTGTACTTGCTTTGTGTGTCTCTCTCACCCAGGACTGCTCTCACACTGCTCACGCCCTATCCATTGCTTCAGAAAACCCCAGCCCTGCTTTGCAAATGTTAATGTGTAAGTAAGTCAGAAGAACATTTGCGCACGCTGCCTGCAGTGCTTGCAAGTTGCCTGGCTCAGCCCCAACCCCCACAGATTTTATGAGCGTGCCCGCCCGACCTGCCCTGAAAACGAAACCGAATCCTGCCCTGGGCCTGCATCCTGTACTGATTCCAGGCAGCCCGCAACTGCGCAACAAATGGCCAGTGCACACTGCTGGCAGCAACAACAAAGTACCAGTAGCCAGGGCATCAGAAACAACATTTAGGCAGTGTGACCGGACGTCCATGAACAAAAAAAGTAAATCTGTAGGCCTCGCCTGCGCAGATTTATTAGTTAATTCATTATATATGTGTGACTGATGTCTCATGTCTGACTCTGCCGGCCTACGCCGCCTGCCTATCATTCCAAGGCCAATCTTCATGATAACCAACGACCGACCAACCAATCAACAATTAATTGATTTTTAAAACGTAATCCTGTCCCCCGCCGGGCCCAGCCAGGCCCTGCCTGAGTGCTGCCTCGCCTCACCTGCCTGCGGAAGCGCTGCTCGCCTCATCATGAGGATTATTTATTTATTTCGGCCGGCGCCGGCCTACCCCCTGGCCCCATCTTGTCCAGGCGCTGCTCGTAGACGGTAGCAGTGGTAGGTAGAGTCGGTAGACCAATGCCAATGATCAGGATGATTTTAAAAACCTGACTGGCCATCGGCACCACCACCAGTAAATTAATTAATCACCCAGGACTGTAATCACCGCTACTAGTGTAAGGGCGCCAGGCCCTGCCTCGCGAGTCGCTCCTCGCCCTCCTCACCAACGACCGACCAACCAATCATCAACAATTAATTGATTTTTAAAACGTAATCCTGTGCCCCACCGGGCCGCAGTGGTAGGTAGAGTCGGGGTAGACCAATGCCAATCAGGATGATTTTAAAAACCTGACTGGCCACCACCACCAGTAAATTAATTAATCACCCAGGAGGACTGTAATCACCACTATACTAGTGTAAGGGCGCCAGGCCCTGCCTCGCTAGTCGCGCGGCTCGCGCCTCGCCCTCCTCACCTGCTGAGCGCTCGGAATCGGATGGATGCGCTCCCAACTCCGAGTCCAGCAACTTTGGGCGGCGAAGGAATACCAGAGCAGCAGATACTCGCCGAGGGCCAGGGAGAGGGGTGCGGGTATGCTGGGGCGCGGTGGGCAGAGAAAATGCGCGTGCAACATGCAATCTGCGCATGCGTCGCTTCCTCTGGCGCGCACAGCCCCAACCCCCGCAGCAAAGCCCTGCCCAGTGCCCTGCCCTGGCCCCTGCAACTGCAACACTCAACAGTGTCCCGCCCACTGGGGCCCTGATCCGCGCCGCGGCCTGGAAGAGACAGGACTGGGAAGAGAGAGAGTATTGTAAACTGGGAGCAGCTCAGCAGCAGGCAGGCACGTGACGTCAGCAGTAAGTACACAAGTGAATGATGCATGATGATCATCGAAGACTAAGTAAATGAATCACAACAGCAGCGCACGCTCTCTGTGTGTGCCAGAGTCACTCACCGAGTCACCAGTCAGTGCGCAGTGACACGCATGAGTCACAACTTTAAAAAAATTTAATTCTGAGGCAGGAGGACAGGTGCACTTAATGCCCCGTGATAGACCCGGCCCCCATAATTAAGTGCCGGTGCTGAGCACCGGCAGGCTCCGGCTCAAATTAAGCCCTGGATAGAGAGCACTTTCACTGGAGGAGCCCGAGACCCTCACATGATGAACTGCGCCGAGAACATATAAAGAGGGGGAGGGATCTGAGGTGAAGACAGCCACCCGAGGTGAGCCGGAGAGACCACCCCCGTGGAGGGAGCGGGGTTCTCGTCACGACCTTAATGGTGAATACAAGTGGGGGGGGGGGGAGAGGGGGCTGCTGAACCCCTCCCTAGAAAAGCTCCGGGGAGAAACTTTTCCTTGGAGGGGTGGATTCATCTTCCGAAGACCCTCACAGGAAGGGCAACAGCGAGAAAGAACTATGTCCTGGATGGGGAGGGATTCTCGACAGCAAGAGACATTTCGTGGGAGAGGGAAGGCATCTGAGGGTGGGGAGATGTGAAAAAGCATCCGGCTAACACCTCACCGTGCCGGGAAGGGGAGTGAGGGAAGGGGAGTGAGGGAAGGGGATTGAGGGAGGGAAGGGGATTGAGGGAGGGAGTGAGGGAAGGGGAGTGAAGGAGGGAGGGAATGAGGGAAGGGGAGGCAGGGAGTGAGGGAAGGGGAGTGAGGGAAGGGGAGTGATGGAAGGGGAGGGAGTGATGGAAGGGGAGGGAGTGAGGGAAGGGGAGTGAGGGAAGGGGAGTGAGGGAAGGGGAGTGAGGGAGTGAGGGAAGGGGAGTGAAGGAGGGAGGGAATGAGGGAAGGGGAGGCAGGGAGTGAGGGAAGAGGAGTGAGGGAAGAGGAGTGAGGGAAGAGGAGTGAGGGAAGGGGAGTGAGGGAAGGGGAGTGAGGGAAGGGGAGTGAGGGAAGGGGAGTGAGGGAAGGGGAGTGAGGGAAGGGGAGTGAGGGAAGGGGAGTGAGGGAAGGGGAGTGAGGGAAGGGGAGTGAGGGAAGGGGAGTGAGGGAAGGGGAGTGAGGGAGGGAGGGAATGAGGGAAGGGGAGGCAGGGAGGGAGGGAATGAGGGAAGGGGAGGCAGGGAGTGAGGGAAGGGGAGAGAGGGAAGGGGAGGCAGGGAGTGAGGGAAGGGGAGAGAGGGAAGGGGAGGCAGGGAGTGAGGGAAGGGGAGGCAGGGAGTGAGGGAAGGGGAGGCAGGGAGTGAGGGAAGGGGAGGCAGGGAGTGAGGGAAGGGGAGGCAGGGAGTGAGGGAAGGGGAGGCAGGGAGTGAGGGAAGGGGAGGCAGGGAGTGAGGGAAGGGGGTGAGGGAAGGGGAGTGAAGGAGGGAGGGAATGAGGGAAGGGGAGTGAGGGAGGGAGTGAGGGAAGGGGAGTGAGGAAGGGAGAGGGGGATGAGGGGGAAGGGGAGTGAGGGGGAAGGGGAGTGAGGGGGAAGGGGAGTGAGGGTGAGGGAGGAAAGGAGATGAAAGGAGAGGGAAGGGAGAGGGAGGGAGAGGGAGGGAGAGAGAAGGAGATAGGGAGAGGGAGGGAGACAGTCAGAGTGAGGGAGAGATAGGGAGAGAGCGGGAGAGGGAGGGAGTAAGAGGGAGTGAGACAGTCAGAGTGAGTGAGACAGAGGGAGACAGGGAGAGAGGGAGGGAGTAAGAGGGAGTGAGACAGTCAGAGTGAGTGAGACAGAGGGAGACAGGGAGAGAGGGAGAGAGAGAGAGATAGAGGGAGGGAGACAGGGAGAGAGAGAGAGAGAGGGAGATGTGTGTGTGCCGGGTCTGGTGGCTCAGTGGACGAAGGAGTCCGCTGCAGGGACCTGTGTTCAACCTCACGGTCACAGTTTTTTTGTTGCTCTAGCCCCGCCCCCTCCCCCACTGACCCCTCCCCCACCGGTGCGGCCCTTGGACACAAACCACACTGTAAATTTGGCCCCCGAGAGAAAGTTTGTGAGTACCCATGATGTAGATGTTGGACAGAGTGGGGCTGACAGTTGATCTGTGTGGACGCCACATATGATGTCTTTGGGTGCAAAGGAGAAAGGAGGCAGTCTGATACTCTGTGTGCATCCTGTGAGGAAGGAAGCGATTCACTTGAGGGCGTCTTGCTGTATGCGAATATTGTGGAGTCTGTTGATGAGGTTGTTGTGGGAGTCCCTGTCGAATGTTGCAAAGAGGTCGAGGAGGATCAGGGCCACCATTTCCCCACGGGCAAAGAGTGTTCGGATATTGTCTGTGGCGCCGATCAGCGTGGTCTCATTGCTGTGGTTGACAAGGAATTCTGATTGTGAGGCGTCCAGTAGGTGGGTTTGTTCCAGGAATTTGGTGAGCTGCTGGTCGATAGCTTTCTTGAGTACTTTGGATGGGTGGGAAAGCAAGGAGAACCTCATAGCAGATCCCTTACAGAATCCTGTCAGGGTCACCATTTGCTCCCCTTTTCTCACTCATTGCTCAGCTTCTTCAAAGTCCTCACCCTCTCATTCCTTATAGATTGAGCAACTTTATGACTACCATAGCCAACACCAGAGTTTTTTTTGTACAGTGAAGATCATGCACTTAAGTATTTTAAGGTGTTCCCACACATGATAATTCACAAGGATGCTCGGTGAAATAAAGTATTTTCAAGGATCATACAAGTCAAGCTGGAATTGAACCCATATTTTCCTGTTGCACACCGCACAATTTAGCCGAACTCTAGGTATCTTTCTGCCATCAAAGGCTAACACGTTGGGCTTAATTCTTGGAGGATGAAATTAGCACCTGGGGGAGAGGCAGAATCCAAATTGGGTAGTTTGCTAGATCACAGACCTTGTCCAAGTACATAACCGCTCTTAACAACGAACATGGAGTATGTGACATGTTTATTTTTAAACATTGTTGGGATTTGCCGGAAGGTCAGCTGAACCTGGATTCTGAGTCTGGCTTCCGAAAATACACAGTGGGGAACTGTATCTACCAGGCCTAATGAACAAAACAAACAGACCTTTAAACGTGCCAATAAACCTGAAATGTGTGTAATATATTGTGGTATCCTAGGGGAGAATCTGCATCCTGCCCAATTCATGCCGTATTCATGCATCGTTACCTGGAAGCTGCTGCTGCATACCTTGAAGGCCCCCATCTCCAATACTAATAGAGCCAGTGTTGTGTGTAGTGGCAACCTGCTCTGTGATCTGCATCAAAGGACAAACAGCGTGGCAAAAGAAAAGTCTGCTACAAGTCCTTGCTCGGTGTTCTGCTCTTTGCCTGCCCTCATAAAATCTCCACCATTGCTCCTCGCACTTCAGCCGCAAGAAAGAGACCTTTGTTATGCGCTGCTCATATGTTAAAGCCAGCTGCTGATAATTTTTTTGGGTGAAGCAGTGATGTGTGCACTTTGTGAGAGTGAGGGAGTGCGCGCTGGGGAAAGACGATGTGCGCAAGTGTGCATGCTACAGGGAACAATGAATGAGGCTACCAAGCCACTGTCCTCCGCTTTTGCAGAAGAAATTTCAATCCGCCGTGTCACAGCTGAAGCTGTTGGGTACTTTTGTGAAATGTGTGCCACCTTAGGCCTTGAAGTAGTAAAGACTGAATTGAGCAAGCCCATTCTCAGACACTGGCTCTTGTGGCCCTGGCTCAGCTTGCCCAGATAGGCATGCTAATTGCTCCCTTCTGTGGGACCTGCTGAAAATCTTGTTTAGCTCATGTTGTCACCCCAATGTCCGTTATTGCAATATGAATCAACACTGACGTTCGGGCGCATGAGGAGGAGCTAGAAAGATTTTTCCATGGAGTAGTCTAGGTGGATCTGAAAGTAGGGCTTTAGGTCTAATCCTTTCTTCTCGTACCTTAGAGAGCTCAGATATCCCAATATAGGCTGGTTTGGGTTCCTCAGGCAAGACTTATATCAGATAGCTTACTCTGGGTGTATAGATTTAGTCTGGAAGGAGGGGATGGTGACTAATCTAAATAATTTTTTTCTAAAATGTCTGCTTGTTGCAAATCCTGGGTAGGTGAGTTTGGTATTCAGATCACGCTTTGCCCTTCAGGTGAACCAAACTATTTATGAAGACTCACACTGCTTTTTCTATGGCCCTCCCCTTTTGCTACCCCAAGGTGTACCACCTTTGCCAAATGTCTTCAGCTCCTGTTGATGACTTCGCTGCATGCTGCCTACACTGATGGATCTTCTCTGTAGCCTAAATATTGAAATTACCCCCAACCTTTATGCGTTGGTTGCAGTTGTTGTTTGCTTAGGTGGTTATAATGCCCTTAATAAAAACAAAACGAGCCTTGATGTGGCTTCTGCTTGCCTGCCACCCACACTCTAATCTCATGCACCAAGAATTAAAGACCAAGCATTAGCCTTTGATGTAAAACATGAGAGAGAGAAAGAGATACTTATCTAGCGGCCCAATTGCACAATGTGAAACCAGAAAACCTGAGATCAGTCACGCTTCCCAGCTTGCTTAAAATGTTTGATTCTAGACTAATAATTTATTTTGCTGACCCTCCTTTTGCTTCATTAGCTCATATATACGTGTAACGTCAAATACACGAGTTCAGGGTGCACGCCGTACAAAAAGCTCTCATACATGATTTGATCTGTTGTTTTGCTTCATGTACAATAGTAATCTAGGCCACATACAGGATAACTTACTTGCTCTTCAGGTCCTTAATGGCTTTCTCATCAGGGTATTTGGGCGGCGGGCATGAATGTTTCTAATTTTCATATTTAAAAATTATCACTTTTAATAAATACCGCTCAGTACAGTGATATAATAGGATGTACTGTGGCAAAACTCTTCTGCATGGTAAAATATACTTTTTTTTAATTTTTAAGAGACTATCATATTTATCATATTTGAACATGGTTCGGTTCATACATTGTAATGTATTGTACTGCAACATTCCTATAGTGCTCACTACCACAATGTGGGGTGCTGAAGCACTGGCCTACATGGGTAGTACACTATATACCACATAAGGATGTGGGTGGAAGGATGTTGTCTTTTTTTGATCCTTTGTGGGAAGTATTTCCATGGCATGCCTGGAGACCACCGAGGTGCTGTGATTATGTTATGGGACGCAGCTCTCCGCAGTGTGATAGATGAAGAAGTGTGAGATATAGGCTCGTAATTTATGGCTTTCAATAAGCTGGCAGCTTTGAGCATCTTTGCAGGTTCCCTATGGTATTTATTATTTTCATTGTCCACTGAGCCAGTTACTGCACACAGTTGTCCATTCCGAGATATCATGTTTAAGGCTTATGGTGCTGAGCAGGCATAGATTGGAGTGACACATGGATCAGAGAACTGCTGGGATGGACTTTGTTACTCTTATCCCGTATCTGGTTGCCAGTGTGAGATGTCAAAAGCGGTCATAGCATAGCCGAAAGCACTGGACCACATTAAATCTCTCCATTGGCCATAGCCCTGTTGCGGATCTCTTGAGTTATTCTGTGCCTGTTCAGTTGGTGACGGGTGGTTTAATGTCTTGGGCTGATATAGTAGTGGGTGATGGACATGAGCCATAGCAGTTTTGTCTTATATAGGTGTGCAAGCAGTATTAGAACATTATTAGGCAGTCTGTATGAACTACAGTCAACTGCCCCACTGCAAAGTATTGTGGAATTAGCATTAGTATGAGGCAGGAAGGCTATAAATTGTATTTTAACTGCATTTAAATAGTACTTACTGAATGTATGACTGCATTTCGCATGCATTTATCATGCATGTCTTGAGAATGCTGTCATTAAAACAAATGCGTCTTTATCACGCATTCGTTCTGCATGCAAGTTGTTATAACAACTTGTTTTATGGGGGTGCTGGATTTTGGAATAGTTTAATGTGCCGTTCCAACAGGGAAGGTGTTGGGCTTTAATTCCAACGCCATTCCATTAATGCACCCCCCCCCCCGCCCAAGCAAATCATTGTAACAACTTGCGTGCAGAACGAATGTGTGCGTAAGGCGTGTTTGTTCTGTTGTTGGCAATGTGAAGGCACTGTGTGATTGAGGTTTCATCCTAAAGGACGTTTCCCATACTTACTACCTCTGAAGATATATTGTAGCACCCCACTGCATGCTGCCCCAGACCCAGGGTTGGTATTTTGGTTCTTACAGCCAAGCTAGACCATTGGCTTGGCAATCTCTTATTTTTATATTTTATTTATAACATTTTATTTCGTGCAATCTTGACCCAAGTAGGGTATTGGAGCGCTTTATAAATGGTTAGCAAGAAGAAAACAGGACAACCAAGAAACACAGGTGCTGACGATGCCTGTTGCAAATTGGGAAAAGGAAAGTGAGTTGCAAATCAGAACGTAGAAGGCGGGTGAAAAAACCTGGTTGAAGAACTGCATCCAAATCAGTATCTAGATAAATGAGTCACAAGGTTCAGGGTAGAGTTTTGTACATCGGAAGCAGTTTGACTTATTTGAATGATGTGATTGAAGGGTTCAGTCTGACTTCAGGGGGACGGGAGTTCCAGATTCTAGGGGCCAATCTGGAGAAAGCTCAGTTGTAGGTTTTCTTTTTCTGAAATTTGAGGTTTCAACAGTAAGGTGCTGGTGCTTCTAGAGGATCTGCCACTGCCAGACAGCTCCAGTTTATCAACTAGGTACTTTGGTGTGTTGAAGTGTAGGGCTTTGAGTGATGCAAGCAATTTTTAGCTGTATCCTTGCCTCATAAGAGCCTTAAGATCTGGAGCGGTTGTTTCTTTTGGATCCAGTGATGAGCCTTGCCGAAGAGTCCAGGGAAGCCCTTAGTGGAGCCAGCTTGGATCTTGCCAGACCCCATAGGGTTGCACTCCCATAGTCTAACTTAGGGATCACTAGAGCTTGCACAGCTTATTTCAGGTCATCAAAGGTGAGGACGGGTTTTATTTTTCTTAAAATGTTCATTTGACAGTTTGCTCCTCTGGTGGCTGAGCTGATGTGTTACTGCATGTTCAAATTCTCGTCAAGTGTTATTCCCCGTGTATGTGTGGAATCTAGAACAGGTGGAAGGTAATTAAAGGCAGTTAAATGCTTCATCCAATCTTTGATGTCAAGGGATCATTTTGGTGGGGCGATTAAGAGGAATTCGGGTTTGAGCGAGTGGAGTTTGAGGGGGTTTCTGGTCGGGCAGTTTTGATTTTCTTGCAAAATTATGTTGAGTAAATGGATATCTTCCCGGAAGGGTTTTTTTAGGTACAGTTGGGTGTCATCTACATGGATGTAGTATTGGACGTTGGAGAATTTCAGAATTTCGGTTAAAGGTTCCATGAACAGGTTGAAGAGAGTAGGTGATAAGGTGGACTCCTGTTGGACCCTTAAAGTGATTGGAGTGGTATTAGACAGTGACTGGTTAACCTTGATTCTTTGAGTTCTGTTGTGTAGAAATGAGGGGAACCAATTTAGGCCAATCCCTGATAATCCCATTCTGTGTTCCTGTTAGTCAAGGAGGCTGTCCTGTTTGACTGTATCTAAGGCTGAGGAGAGTTTTAGGAGGATTAAGGTGCAAGATTCATTCTGATCTAGCATTGTAAGCACGTCAACTATGTGTGTAAGGATTTGTTCCGTGCTGTGACCTTGACTGAAACCGAATTGGAATTGGCCAATAAGGTGGAACTCAGCAATATGATTGCATAGTTGTGTATGGACGCATTTCTCAAGGAGCTTTGCCAGAGAAGGAATGGTTGAGATTGGACGAAAGTTATCTGGGTTCGGATGATCTGCTGTATTTTTTTGTGGTTTTTTAGAATGGGGTTACCCTTGAAGAGTGGGAGTAAAGAAGTTTTAATCTCATTGAGGAAGTTAGATGGTAGGGGGTCGCAGAAGTGGTTTGACAGTTTGTGTTGTTAGGATCTTAAGAATGGTATTTTTATTAAAGGTTTTAAATGTGTTCCACAGTGCATTGTTTTTTAGTATGAGTCCTGGTAGGTCTTGGGGCTGAGCGTTCAGAGGCTGGTGGGAGCTATTTAGAGGTGTCATCGGGAGGTGCTCAATTGCTGTATGGAGATCACTTTCAATCTTTTTTTGTCTTTTCAAAGAAGCAAGAGGTAAATTTATTGCAGTTTGGCTGCGGTTTAGATCCTATTGTGGAGGAGTTAGGTTGATGAATGGGTTGAGGTTTGATCATTTCGAGCTATTTTTGGGGGGTAATTGTTTGCTTTGTCTAGTTGTACTCTGAAAAAATTTGCTTTTGAGTTACTGATGAGTTTGTTGTCGGTGCTCCTCAGTGATCGCAAGTGGTTAAGGCATTCTTGGGATGGTGAGGATCTCCATGCTCGTTCGCCTATTCTCTGATTGCGTCTTTCATTATTTAGGCTCCCATTGAACCATGGTTTGGAGTATATAGTGGGCAGTCTTTTTAGGTGTAAGGGCGCAATTTTATCAAGAATGATCATCCTGAAGTTGTAGTGTTTTGTAAGGTCATGGACATCTGACATATCTGCCGGAGGAGGTAAGGTGTTTTTGCTGAGGGATGGCAAATCACTGAGATTTATGTCACATGTGTTCCTTTTCCAATACCAGAGTTTCCTAAGTTGAGGTTTGTGTCCTCACGGATTAGTGATGAGGAAGTGGATGCGGTGGTGGTCTGTCCACTCGCATGGGACGATAGATTCAAGTTGAATGGAGTTTGCCTTAGCAATGACTCGATAAAAGGGTCGCACACAGGTTGTGCGTAGGGCTGTTGCAGAATTGCTTCAGGTTGCGGTCCACTAGGAAGGTTTTTAGGCTGTTGCCTGAAGGGTCATTCGTGTCTTTTCAATGAAGATTGAAATCTCTGAGGAAGATCTGGGTGATGTGTTGCCCTACGTTGGTAGTAATGATCTCCATAATTTGTTCGATGAATGAGAGGTTGTCACTTGGTGGGTGGTAGATCATGTGCGGTTTGCATAGTGGTCTGTTGTCACTCGCAATGTTTAAGCATAGGTATTCACAAGAGGATAGCTCAACGGTTTGTAACTGATTCACCACAAGGACCTCGTTTGTTAGGTCTGTCTGATCCTATGTCGTAGCTTGGTGGGGCTAATATGTCATGGATTGGTGCAGAGTAGTCATGTAGTCATGTTTGTTAGGAGTAGTAAGTCAAGCTCGTATGCAAGGATGAGGTCAGCAATGTCCACCATGTGTTTCATAGCTGATCTGCAATTGAGAAGCATCCATTTCAGGTGTGGTTTGGTGTCCGCTGAGGTGGCCTGTGTGATGGGGACTAGTTTAAGGTTGGCCTTATTTACGTCTCTAGAGTTAGGCCTAGGTTCTCTGTGTGGGTTCGAGGCAGTTGTTTGGATAAGAGTCAGATTGTCTGGGTTGTCATGGTGTGAAGGATTATAAGTGAGGAGAAGAGAGTGAATATCACTGTCTTATAGCGGATCTTTTAGCCTGACCTACTTCGTGGAGGCGTTGCGGTAGGGTATAGATCACCATCTGGTGAGAGGGGGCGGTGAGATGGTTGCAAATCTGTTGTAAGGAGTGATTGATGGCAGTCATGAGTGGTATATGGTGGGTTCTGTGTGGATGTGCCTATTACTTTCTGGAGTCTTTAGGGCCACCTTTTGTAGGCCAACTCTGATGTGATATTTATTAGGCTCTGTAGGTCAGACTTGAGTTGATGGAGGTCTTGTGTAATTTTGTCAAGTCTGGATTCTATCTACGCGTGGGAGCAGGTGGTCCTGGTTTGGGACAGAAGGCTGGGAGGTCGGGGTGCTCTGGACTGTGTTGGACTGGTGCTGGTCTGAGAGAGTTGGCGAGGGGAGGTCTGGATAGAGTTGGATTTAGGCTTGTGGTGTGGAGGTGTAGAGATCGGGTACTTGTTGGAAGAGTCAATCGGATAAAATGGGTCATAGGGAAGATTAAGGTGTCTAGGAGGGTGTAATCGGAGATCAAGCTTAGAGTCTGGGTGGTAGAGATATTTTCGTTGCTGTGTAACTCAGTGACTATTGTTGTAGCAGTGTTGTTGTGGGCATGGATTGGTTTGGTGATTCGGTGGGGGTGACTCCTCCCCATCAGGAGGTGTGGAAGAGTTGTTGTTGTGTGGGCTGATCGCTATAGTGGAGCATGGGGGGGGATGGAGCGCTAAATGTGGCTAGGCTGTGCGAGGACACTACCTGGTGCGTCTGCAGTCGCGTGGATATCTAGGATGATCTTGAGAGGGGGCTGAGTTCTTACTAGAAACTGCATCTTTGATAGGGCATAATTTGTTGAGTTCTTCTAGGTTGCTGTCTGATGACGGGACGAGCATAATTCCATTGTTATAAATGGAGATGCTTACTTTTGCATTGAAATCGGGTGATCGAGCTATGAATAGTTTTAGGTCATGCAAAGTTTTCCTGGATGTAGTGATCAAGAGCATCGATTAAAGGGCTTTCCTCCGTTGAGCTCTTTCTGTAGAAGATAAGATCATTTATTAAGGTTCCTTTAGATGCGCAGAAGTAGGAGTTCGAGATTAGGGTTTCTGGATGCGAATGAAGTCTGTTTGAAGTTTTTGGAGGTTTTTTTTAAAAATTAGATTGGGTGGGTATTTAATTTTATAGGCATTGCGGCCGTCCTGTTTAATTTGTTGGCTCCCATCTCTATCCACAAGGGAATAGAACCTGAATTGGCGGTGGAGCTTTTTTCTTTCCGGCAGTCAAACTTCGGAATGCTCTTTGTCGGACAAAAACATTTCTAGCCACCACCGGACATTCCGAAAAAATAACCAGAATTCGAAGAATTTCTTATTGTGTTCCCTTGAGTGCCAGGGTGCCCCTTAGGGAAACCGTTTGCGTTCTGTCCATTTCAATTCATTCAACTTATTTGGAAAACTCACATGCTCCTTCCACTGGACTCAGCATTTCCCCATTCAAAGTTGACCACACTAACTTTGAAGAAGGGACGGTGCAGTCCAATAAGATTTTGAAGTCGGAGTATTTTATTCGGCAATGGTGAAAGGTGGGAGTAAAAACTGATTTGCAGGCCATACAGTACCTTTTTGTTTTGAAAGGGAATGTTTTTGTAATGCAATTTGTTTGATTCAACAATTAGCATGCATTAAATACTTTGATTGATCAAATGGTATGTCTGTAGTGTAAATGTGTAACCCACCTATACAGCACTGTTTTGTGCAGGACCTCATGTTCGTCATGCTAAGTAAAATGTTCTCTATAAAGTGCTTCTTTTCTTCTTGGAGCTAGGTTCATGCTCTATAAAATATCCAACACAAAAGACACTTTTTAAAGTACTTTTCACGCCTCATAAAACACACTACACTGTCTACTTTAAAGCAGAATAGGGATAAGAATATCTGTTGTGCATTGATGTCTGGGCATGAGGAGAGCCTGTTTAATTTTATTATTGGCTGGTGAGCCTGCTCTGTCATTGTAAATGCCTGTCCTCTTCCCGGCTCTGCCCATAACAGCACCCCTGACATCATTGTTTATGGAACCTGTTGTGAAAGTTTATCTCCTTATTGCATGAAGCATAGCGTGTTTTGTTTAAGTTGACATGGCAACAGACTTGCAGGCCTTGAGCTGGAATATTCTATGTGCAGTAATAAAACGGTGTTAAACTTTGACAAACCTCTAAACATTCATCGATTGAATGTAGCACTTCTAATTATGATGTTGATCATATTTGTAGTAATCGAGTGGGGCCCCCCTCCCCCACAACAAGAACACAGTGGAGTACCAAAAACAATTTGGCCAAGACTGACAAATTAAAGTACTCCTAGGTTCCATGTCAGGAGCATGACTATGAGCCAGTCCACTAAGCATGATGGGACTTGTAGGTGTATAATTTTATTGCAACCACTCTGTCGCCATGCTCTGAACTATTGCCCGAAACAGCTGGAGGGCCCGAAAGGGACCCCCTTGACACCATGACACAGGGTACGCTATTTTTTCCTAATAAGCTTACAAAGCTTTTAAGAGTTCAGGGCGTGAGATAACTATATGGCTTAGGAATTGGGAGCCAACCAGGGCACTCCACAAGTTTGTTGGTACTGGCGCCAAATTTGATAACTCGGCTTACAGTGAACAATTTCATTCCCTCTCATGACCAGTAATAACTGATTATTATGTCAGGTGATTACTGATTAGTATTGTGGGTAATGATTGTGATGGAAAGGCAAAAATTCTATTTGAAGACAGTAGTTGCCATAAAGTACCAGGGTCACGCTCCAGTGTCACCAACCTCTTAACCGTTAGGGTATTGTCATGTGAAAGTCCATCACTGCTGCTTTTAACACCGTGTTTCTGGGTTAGGGATTCCAGTTAACAAATCAGAGCATTCTGGGAGCCGTACTCTTCGTACGCGTCAAACATGGAGCACACGAAACACTGAATGAACCGAGGGCGAGAGCACTCTGCTGGTTGTTCCCTGAGGAAGGGTATGTTACCCGAAATGCATTGGAACAGGAACACAGTGTGTATATAAATTCACTAGCGCAAATATACGCATGATGAAATAAGAAATTACTTGGAAAAAACAATAAACATGAAGAAATGTTTTGAAAACCAACTGGAAGATTGAAATTTATTTCTAGTCAAAGAGAATTAGGAACCCGATAGGACCGAGTTGTGTCTGGGGGGACGCCCCCGATTGACGTGTACGCAAAATTGCATATTTTTTTAACCAATGACACACCTTAAGATAATTATGGGGGGGGGGGTCACTGAAGGATAATATAGTATACTTCAGGCTTTCGCAACTGCAAAGAGGAAAGAGTTAAGAAAAAATGTAAAGTTCCCTGCAACGCACAATTAGCCTAAACCTGGATTGAGACCTTAAATCACTGCACGGGCACTTTTAGCAAGGAAACAAACCAGTATTATAAAGGTGGGGGGCTGTGCAATATAGTAAGTTCTGGAGTGGGATAAAAGTAACATGGAAGAATAGTTGGGTCTTGGCTGTGTCAAACACACAAAAGTGGATGGTAGAAATGCTTGCCTTGCAATAAGTCTAACCACGGGCAGTCACTCTGGGTAGCGTTCCAGTCCATCGTTCTTTTGCCCACCATGTCACTTCAGATTGGACGCAGCCATATGCAAATAAGTCTTGCCGCTGCTCCAATAGAAACAATCGAACCTAAAGTGCCAAGCCAGGTACTCCCTAAACAAAAACACAGGCAACACAAGGTCAGTTTTCCTCCGATTGGGGCTCTTAAGTGGGTGTAAATTGGCTCCAGTGAGCACAGGACCCATGTCTGGTCATACTCTTCCAACTAAGTGTGGTGCATCAAACACACAAAATATGTTGGGAGGAAAGCTTGTAATTTGTCTAACCACTGGCAATCGCATGGGTTGCATTCCAACCCATTGTTCTTTTGCCCACCATGTCATCCCAGTTTGGACTCACCCATATGCAAATCATTTTTCACCATGGGCGGCTCATCTGCTGTGGCGGGGGAGCGTCACCCCACTGCTTTCAAGCAGTGCAGAAACAAAAATCTAAAAAGAAAAAAAAAGAAATCTTCATGTTTGTGCTTCTTTGCGGGCGGGCGGGGCTGCTTTGCTGTGCGAGCAGGGCAGTGGAGGAGTGATTTGCCCACACCTGAGTGCGCAGTGACTGTTTGGTCAGCCCTCTCGTGTCACGGCGCTCAGACTAATCGCTGCTGCATTGCAGCATTGTTATTGGCTTAGGGGAGGGAGCCTGTCTGCATGTTTCCTGTTCCTGAAGTCTGATGTAGGAGATCAGGATACAGACGCAGGACCCGGCTTCAGCAATGTAAGTGATAAAAAAAAATGCCCCTCCCTCCCGCAATCTCAACCCCCCACGTGAACCCCCTCCCTGATCCCCCTAAACACGAGCCATGCCGGTTGCCACTGGTTTTCGCCCTGTGCCAATAGGGACAGTCTAGCCTGAACTACCATGCCAGGTCCTCTCTTTACCGGAACACAAGAAACCCAAGACCGAGTTTGCTCTAATTAAGTCTCTTTAAGTTGGGTGTATCTTGGTTCCAGTGGCTTGGGTTGCTCGTGTTATTTCAAGGAAGGCCTGCCCCAGTAGTTCGGCTGGATGTTCCTATTGCAGCAAGGACACGTCTGATTTGCATATGGCTGGGCCCAAACTGGGTTGGCATGGTGGGCAAAAGCAGAATAGGTAAGAATGCTACCACAAGTGATTGCCAGTGATTTTTGTTTGCCTCTTAAAGAAACACAGGAGAGGTGCTACTCTGGTGGGAGCAGAGTTGTGCATATTACTCTGACAAGTTATGGTACTAACTTAGGGCATCTCCCTTAATGATTTTCCTGTGAGGAAACAAAGTTGCAGCCAACAACAGCCTAAAGTAAATGTGAATTAAGAAAAATGTAGAAAGCTTTGAGTTGGTTAGCTGGCATGCTGGTTATAGTAAGACAACCTGGAGGGTAGGCATGGAACTGGAGTTCAAACTATGGCAGCCTAGAACAGTCTCAGAATAAGGAGAGCGCCTCAAGCGAGCATAGGCTTGACTATAAGGTCAGTAGGCTCATAGAGGCTGTGGACCACAGTGAAATGTTGCTCAGTCCCACATTACCACCTCATCTAGGTAAGTTGGGTAGGTTATGGTTTAGTGGTTTCTTCTTTTCACCAGTTTCAGAATGATTTAATCTACACCTTTCTCAAACTATTGTCCACAACGGACACCTCATTACTCTTCAACCAATAACAAGTGGATCAAGCACATCCGTGACCATCCTCACCTGCCTGTCCCTTGAGTGGACTAAATGCACTGCCATAGCATACCATAAACCTCTGCAAGCCATCAAAGCCAGCAAAAGGTTACAAAAACAAAGTGCAGACTCTCCATGGGTTTCTCCAACAAGGCACCCTCCACAAAGAACTGATCATTCTAGCAACCACATCAGACCCCAACACAGATGTGAAGACCGTACACCACATAATTTCAAAAACACCATCTCGCAGCCAGCTCCCTGACTCCACTGCAACCTCCCACTCTCCCTCCAGGCCAAGCCTTCCTGTCACCAGCAAAGACTACCAGTACTTTACCTTTGTCTTAGGAACTGCACACACCTGCATTTAAGTTACTAAAATCACGAACCAGCTACTCCTATTGACAATCCTAAACTGAAACCTTTGATTTTGCTTCATCCTTGCCTCTAAAACACTTCTAGCATGTTATTGCACAAAAGGGAACCCATGGATCATTTATAACCTAGGGTAGCAAGATAAGTAAAGAAACAATGACCCCTAATACAAAAAAGCACAATAGTTACAACAAAATTGTAATTTAATGAAGAGACAATCGAATTACGAATGAATTGAGTGCCATTGAGAACGTGCTTGGTGCTCTCTTATATGTACTTCACGTGTCAGTACAGTGATCAGTGTATGTAGCATAACATCAAAAAAGCACAGTTCTTTGAGTACAGTAGAAACTTTCTAGCTGGTCTGCGACATATGTCAACGACATTTCTATCCCATTCACAAGTGTGGGATCATCATCAGGACAATGGGGATTGGGAGCCCGAGAGTCAGCTGGAATATTTCAAAAGAAAAGGAGAGGAAAAGAAGAGGCAGTACAATATGTAAGCTAGACAATACCGCCCGGGCTGTAACAATGCACTTGGATCAATGTGGAGTCCAAGGCACTGAAATAAGAAATCAAAAGTGATTGACAATTAGTGTGAAGACCCAATTCGTTCGATAACATGCAGAGGGGATGGGAGTAAGGCTGACCTGAATAAGTGGGGCAAGGCTGGCCAGAGAACTTGCGGACTGTGGTTGTGTGGACTTGGGGTAGTGTCAGGCAAGACCCACGCACAGTCATACATCTGACTGACGCTACCTCAGCGCGAGTGCATGGGTTAGGGTCCATTTGTTGATTTGTCAAGTCCTGATCTATACAGCAAAACCTTAAACACTGCTGCTATCAACATTTCCAAAACGTCTTTGAATATAGGCCCGCAGTCAAAGTTTGACTCAACAGAAACATGAAATCTGTCATCCTGTCTGTCAAACGACATCAAACACCGAGAATCCTACACTGGGATCTCTTAGCAGTCTTGCATTTGTCAGCCATATTCACCACATAGAACAAGTGGAAATTAAAAACTAAACTCTAAAATGTGTACTATGTTTATTATTTGACAGATTTCGAATTGCATCGCTTGCTGGCTACTGAGTTGTCCTCCGTCTAATGAAAAGAGAACATTCTCAGCCCAATGAGCATAGCGCAAAGCAGACACAATACACACTTCTGGGCCCAATGCCTTTCATAACAAATCGAGCAGCACCACAGACATAATCATTTGAAAGTTCCTGGTGTTTGTTAGTGAGAAGCCACATTAATATAAGAAAACACATCCTTCGAACATCCCAGAGAATTGCATGGCCATGCTAATATCAAAGGGTTTCCTTCAAATTTTTATAACACATTCCAGCTTTTCACAAATTAATATTCTGGCACTCTGTAGAAAGTGCCTCAGTTACTTAGAGCTGGCCCCTTCTCCTGTTCATTGGGAAGATACTGAAGCTGTTTTTCACACCCACTCACTCGTCCTAAGAGAAGGACACACACTTCCGATTCTAGAGTTCGTACTTCTGATGTGTAAACAGATCAAATAACATCGAGCTCTGCAGAAGCGGCTAGCCTTGTATATGCCGTGGCTGCACAGATGCAAAAAGAACAGACGACGGAAGGAATGCTGAACAAATCAAACATTGATTCCCAGCCACAGATCTGGGTTAAATCCATCGTTTTTTTGCTCACCATTCCAGTCTGGACCCAGCCATATGCAAATTCGCCTTGACTCTCCTTCCCATGGGAACAGTCAAGCCCAAACTGGCAGACCGGGTTCCTCCCTGGACCAGAAAGAAGCATCCTGGGACCGGTTTCGGGGTATCACCCCATATCAGCCAGGCTAGCTTGAATCTGGTGGCATAGTGAGCATGGGACCCACGTCCTGGCTTATCGTTCCTCCTTAGGACGACAGATGGAAAAAGAACAGATGAGGGACGCACGGCGCACACTGTGAACGAGGGAGCTTTTCCAACTGTCTTTGCCCTGCCCAGGTGTAAAATGAGTCTTCTGAAGGCTCCTGATGAGTCAGTAGAGGATCAGGTAAAGAGAGAAAGCCTGCTCAGTAAGAATAGAAGATATCACTTTACCTGTGCTCATCTACTGTTCCCATTGTGCCTTTTTTGTGTTTGTGTTTGCTCCACAAGCTTCAGCTTAAGTGCAGGCGCTTTCAGGTGACGGGACAGACTGTCCTTCTGGTTACCAACCCAACCCTAGTGCTTTTTAGTTATCCAGCGTGAAGTATCTAGTTTCTGTAGGTCCTTCAAAAACATTCACCCACGTGAACATACCTACATTTAATGCTTCGTCGCCCTCTTGCAGCCTCTGGGAGGCAGCTGGGCCAGAGCTCCATGTGATGGTGGCTTTCTGGGAACACCACAGGGGTCTGTCCCTCTTCCTGTAATAAGAAGAGTTTAAGTCGAGGGTCAAAACATTCCCCTTTCCAGCTTACACAACATTTAGTTAATTCTGGGTATTAATTTCTATTGGCCCTATTGGGGTACACTAAACCTCAGCCTAAAGGGGTTAGGAAACTTTTGGGTTTGGGCTTTCTTCTGGCCAAGAGGTCACTGTGTTGGGCACGTGGGCCCCCTCCCACAAAATCTGAGTGGGAAAAAGACATGCTTTTTTGTAATACGCAATCTGAAACATATAGTGAGCTAATGCCTCCACAGAGCCGTCCCAAGAATTTCTGGGGGTTGTATAAACAGCATCTTTTGTCAAGAGAGGAAGAAGAGCCGAATGATGCTTAAATCACTGTGCTGTATTCTGTCACTCAAATTACAATGTGTTGTTGTGGGAGATATTGATGTACATGTTATGTCCAATTGGGGTGATGTCCGTTGCAAAATACTAGTAAGTCGGGCGGTATTATTCGCCATATTACAACTGTCTGCTGCATATCTCACTAGCTATCTTCTTTGTGATGTTCTCATTTCCTTTTTACAGATCGCCTGGTTTTCCACCTGCTTTGATGTTACCATTACAGATTTATGTACACTGCTGTGACCTGTTAAATTAAAACAACAAATAAAGATAAAAAATCCTGGGTATTAAATGATTGTCCATAAAAATGTTCACAGCTACCAACTGTCTTTGCAAAAACATTGGGAAAAACCATACAAAACATACTTCCTCAATAATGTCTTGTGAAACCGTTGGATTCTTACATTAATAAGCACTACCCCTAACTTTTGCTTGACAGGTGTGCCTGCTATCTTCAAGCAAATCTTAAGTAATTTTCCAAGACGATCAAAACATCCAAGAAAGAATAAATTATTTGAACCCCCAAATCTCCCCTTGACACTAGTAAAACTTGATTTCTATTTGTACACGGATTAAAGATGATTTTCAGTTGTCATTGATCTTTCCAACCTGATGCAGACTACTTTACGTGCTGCATGGAACTTTATCTATACGCTTCCTTCAAAAATTCTAAATCTCTCCTTTAAAATATCTAATGAAGTTGTCTGTACCACTGTACATATATCAAACATTTCTGTTTTTTGCTCTACACCTTGTCACACTGAGATCATACGGTGAATTAGGGGCCACCACCATTTCCAGATGACAACCTTATCCTCTAATTACACATAAATGTGGAACCGAAATCTAGATCTTCCAATTCATTTTTCACTAGCAACACGGTGTCATATTTTTTCATGGACTACTCATGCACATTTTTGACTGCACCAAGCATGTAACCATTTTCTCTGCACCCCTGCTGTCCCTTCTGTTCATTATTTCTACAATTTTACCCATTTGGTGATACCACTTAAAAGAAGCAGTGTAGAAAATGAACTCCCATCCATAACAAAAAAGCGACCATTCACCTGTTTAACAGGTCGGTTTACTTACACTGGCCACATAATCTGATTTTTTTTTCTCTATTTCATCGTTTATCATTGTAACCACAGTACAGATTACTTAATAGACTTTGCTGCTATTACTTATTTCTGACATTGGATCTCCTATCACCCATATACTCTCTTGATTCGTACAGTTATTAGTGTGGACCATCAATTGATCCCTTAACCCAGCATACATATTGATACCAAAATTATGTATTGCTGCCATGCGATGCATTGCAGTTAAAAATTAAATACATATTTCTCTATCCCATGGTCATATGTATAGCCTGTTTAGTTCTTAAATAATACACTGATAAAGGCTTTGAAATAGTTTTCCAAGAATAGAAATTTCCTCTTAATCATTTGTCACCTCTTAAAATGTAACTGCCATGGACAGAGTTCTAAAGATCTTTCCTTTGAGGTTAATGAACAAGGACAAATACACTTCTACACTTAGGTAGTTAAAACATTTTTCTCTTTCCAACTTTTACAAGGAATAGGTAACTCCCCTCTGTAATGTAGGGCGGAATGCTTGATGATTTATTTGTAGGAAAGCATAGACTTAATAAAGTAGCAGTGAGTTCTTAATAATGACAAGTTTGTGATTAAGGCTGTCGGCCTGATTGGTTCATTGGGAAACTCCCCTCTACTCTGTACAGGGGTTGGAGGCGTGCCGTACCTTTGTAGCATGTTATAAACAAAAATTAATATTCCACGGGTATGAAAGGCAAAACCGTTCTTGGAAAATAGTTCTGTTTGTGTGGACCTAGGCAATGCATGAATCGGCAATAAATGCTCTAGATCAGGGGTCAGATGCCTTAAATCTGATCGGTTTATAATGAAAAGCTGTGACAAAGGCAGTAGGCCTGTCTTATTTGTTATGGGGGACATATGTTAAAGCAAATTGGCCTTTCAATTGGATTGTTACAATATTGTGATAGTCTGAGGATATGCATTTTGTTACACATAATCTCGCAGATTACCATGGGAGGAACACATTTTGATATTGGTTATGTCCTTTGAGAAATCGTCACAGTAGAAGATTTGTACATTGAAAATTCTTGTTAAGGCCCTTTAGATGGGATTGTGTACTGTATTGCGAGCTGTAATTGTGAGATGTATTCTTAATTGTATTCATGTATACCTTAGTGATTAGTTTGTGGCAAAACGTATGCTCAATACAATAGTCCATCTTTGGTTATGGTCCAAAGCCAATGATAATTGTTACAAACCAGATTCGTTAATTGTTAAGTTATCTCACATGGCTTGTTCTGCTTATTTAAAAAAAAAATGACGGAGGCAATAGGCTGACTTATTTGTCGTGAAAAACGAGTTAGCCAATAGGCCTTAAAAGGTGGATTGTTCATAGCTGTTAACATGTGTATGCAGGAATTTTGTTACATTGACTCAGACAGATTACTTTTGTAAGCAAGTGTTTTCGTGACTGTTACCCACCCCCTCTGACAAAGGCAGGTGGTATGAGAATTGTATATAAGAAGTTCAGCCAGGCCTTTTAGGGGTTGCATATTGTTTTGCCAACTGTAATTTTCTACACTTATCGTTTTATTCCTAGCATTCAGTAATGTGTGTATTACGATTCTTTTCAGACCCAGCCTGACGTCTCTGTCTCTATATGTGTGTATATATGTATGTGTATATTTGTATATATTTATTTATATGTAGATATATTCTACGCTTGCATATTGGGACACTCATGCCATGTTCAATGACTGCATAGATAACCAGTTGCGGTATTTGTGCAAAAAGCAAATTAGAACAACAAAATATTATCATTTCATTTTTTGCATGGGACTGGAGCCAGCCAGGTCGGGGCGGGCTGTGCTGAACAAAGTGAGGAGTCTTTTTCCCTCCCTAAGTGTGCATGAATGTTTGGCCGGCCCGCTTGGGCTGGCCAAACATTTATGCACACTTAGCATTTTCTTCATCTGGCTTTGTTGCACAGACCGATGGAGAACATGCCCTGGCACGGTCCGAGCAACCAAACCGGCCGATCAGACCAATCACGGCACTGCTCATGCAGCGTTGTTATTGGCTGGGAGAGTCTGCTTCCGGTGCTGCTAGTGCAGACAAAGAGGACAGAGGAGAGGCGTGCGGCTGCAGAGAAGGTCTGTTAAGTTAATTACATTTTTTATTATCCATCCCCTGCCCCACCACCCCTGTTCTGAGGCAGCCGCAGTTGTTGATAACATGCCTAAATGACATCTGAATTGACCTGATTGATAAAACACGGTGCATGGCGAGCGCACGAGTTAGTTACTTTAGGACGCAAGTTATAGTTAATTGAGATAACTATAACTGGTATTTTTCACTGGTTTTATTAGTTTAAAACATTGTTTTAGCTGACATTTTAACCTAATTATAATGTCACCTTCAACCTTTGAGCCTGTGTTCCCTTACCTTCTGTAACTCCCTTTCTGGTGGATACTCTATCTCCCTACAGATTGCCTCACTGCCCTTTTATGTGTGGTGGTGGCCTCTTTAAAGTCTAAAAAGGTCCCAAATTAGAGATTACCACACTGTCTCAAACAGTTTGTTATGCTCCTTGCGTCTGAGGGTATGGGAGGAGAAAGGTGCATGAAAATGACATCCGCACTAAGGGGTGATGGTCCTGTGCGGCCCCACTCTGTCACTTCATGGGTGGTACGGAGTAACTAAAGAGCTGCAGGCTGCCACCTCCCTCCACACGGGAGCACTGCTACAGAATTCTCCACACAAAATTCTCCAGACCTAGTCTGATATTCTAAAGGTTATAAATCTCAATTTTGATTGAGTATCCACCTGAAAGAGGATCATTGAGCATCATTGAAGATAAGGAACCTTTTCATTTGGATTATAGGATTTCAGTGTTTCTTGTCTTACATAAGGATTTTATATGTTGCCTTCAGACTTTGCAAATTACAGCTGCCATGTTTACTATTCGATTTACCTCTGGACTCTTCTGCTATTAAATCCCAGTTGGACTTCCCCCACCGCTTACCAGGGAATAAACAGATACATTTTGCATGGTTAACGAGGCACTTGCCATTTATCCTGAGTTTCTCAGCTCTTTGCTGCATCCCTGCATATACCCTCTCTCATGCTTCGTTCTTCTTCTCACGGACTGTTAGTTCTTTGCGTCTTCCATTGCAACAGAGCGGGCAGACACACTTTTTTCATGTTCTTCTTTACTGTTAACCAGAGATGGGACATGTGAGTCCAGGGTGAGCAGGATGCTTGTAAGAGTGCATGTGTCGCACATTAAAGCCAAACCTATTTGCGCTGTCAGCGAGTCTTTGTGTAGTGATTTTTATTTTCATACCACAACTGGAGTTTTACTCTGATGTGGGGAGGAGTGACTCCTTTCACTAGGGTATTAGTGACCTTCGGTGGCGCATAAGGTGAAAACTAGAACATAAGGTCATAGGTGCTACATTAAATGGCGGAAGGCTAAGAGGGAACAAGTGGCAAATCATAAGAGACTGTGTACTTATCTTCTACATTTCATCAATGGCTGCCTGAGGACTAGGCATTGTAGTTTTTAGAGGGCCACTCTTCTTGAAAGCACACGACTTTCACTGGCTTACTAATGTGCAGATATCACTCAAGAAGGCGAACCATACTTATGAAAAGAAATGAAGTAAGATGAACCTACAGCAGTGCTCACCACAGCATCAGTGCATTCAAAACTGTTATTCATAGCCTCTCTTGTTAGCTTCCGTGAGGAATTGGTTTATTAGCATGATGTTAGGCCTGCTCAAGTAATAGGGCCACAATGTATCCTTGCTGAGAATGAGAGCACCCCATTGTAGCTCTTGACTCTCTCAGGATAGTGAAACAGGGCAGTCCAAGGCCTACTCAGAGTAAGTGGTGTATGTGCCTGTGACACTACCTGCAAGCATAGAGTTTGAGCTAAACAAATTGGAAAGCTGCACTGCGGTTGAGATCAGAGTATTTTGCAAGGAGATTGTGCTTCCGGCAAATAGGAGCTCTAGAAGGCCCTCTGGTCCGAGAGGAGGCCTACCAGTTGCAAGCCACAGCAGAGATGGAGGAGCAGGAATGAGGACCTAGGCACAGACCCTGAGCTGCAGCACTCGGAGGAGCTAGAGGGTAGTAGAGCTGAAAGAGAGTTCAGGCTGCATCTTGCCAAAGTAAAATTGCTGTCAGCCAAGGAGGAGGTGCTGCCAAGACGACGGCAGAGATGGTCGCCCAGGTACTTGAGGAAAAGATGCAGATCATGGAGAAAAAGTAGGCTGCTGTAAGTAAGCTTGCAGAGGAGCCATCAGAGCCCTTGAGGTAAAAAAAAAACTTGCCCTATGGAAGGCGAAAGCTGACGCTGAAAGAGCCTTGGCTGAGAGAAAGTTGGTCTTGGCTCACAGGTTGATCCTGAAGGAGCTTGACATTAAAGCAAAGCAAGCAACAGAGTGCAGCACCAATGATGGCAGCATTCATCAAGTGTCCAATAGAGAAATAGGAGTACGCTTACCGCAAGACCTGGTACCCAGCTCTGTGTGTAGGGGTGGGCGGGGGGGTTTACAGCAGTATCTTCCACTTCAAAACCGGCACCAAGTATAAAAATAGGACCCTCAGACCCACTTTATAGTTAACTTCTAGACCTGAGGAGCACTCTCAAAGGACTGCCCTACTTCCTGAGGCTTCCTGTGTGCTCCAGAGGACTTCCTTGCTGCTCCAAGAGGACTGCCAATCTGCCTGAATTGTGCCCTGCCTCCTGAAGTCTGGCCTGTGCCTTCAGAGGAGTGTCCAGACTTCAAAGGCTAATTTGTTGGGCCCCTTCTCAGTGCGACAGTGAGTCTGGATCCTCCGAGTGGTTCGTCTAGAGGCCCCCAGATCCCCCACCAACGATGCCTTCGTCATGGACGCCTCCGCCAAGGACGCCTCTGGCTGTTTTCCCCCTCTGAACTTAACCTTCCTAGACATTTTTCTTCAACATTTCTTCTGAGTCTGATGGTAAGCTCAGTAGAGACCTGTCCCAATCCTAACTGCACTCCATCGCAGTCAGTCATAATGTTCGACTATTCCTTGGCCTCATGCAAATAGATGTCCGCGATTGGCATATTGTTTTTTTAGATGCTGGATTGCACCAAGAACTTCAAAAATTCATAACTCCAGTTCTACCAATTGGACTTTTGTCATTTTGGTGGCAAATTTATTACATTTTACTATATTCTAAATTGGTATGGGATTTTTCTTGATTTGTGTTTTCTCTTCATTACTGTGTAGGTGCTGCATAAATATTTTGCTCATAGCATCTACGTTATGTCTGACTACTTTTGTGCTACGCTACCAGACGGTTAAGCACCGGTTAATTTTTGTGTCTTTTTGTGGTGGACCCTGTCAAGGTTTGTGGCTGTTGCTTTTGAAAGGATTTCCATCCCCCTCAACCAACAACCCAACTTCTCACAGGTTCCTTGTTCACTTCCTTTCCAAATAGGGAACTGTTTAATATAGTCTCAGAGGTCAAAACTGAATACTTTCTCAAAGGACGTTTCCCCCTTGAAGTAACGTTTCACACTTGCATATCAGTTTGAGAAAAAGGCACATGTCCTGTAATATTATCTGATGTTAGCATGTTCACACTAGACCTCACCAGTCTTCATTCTACTGTTACAACATCCAGCGCCAGACTTGCAGCCTTCAGTCTTCATTTGTTTCTCAATCGGTGTCTCCCGGTATCCCGGCGGGAGGTGAAGAAGTCTAAGCCGGTACCACTCCGCATCAGCGGCCTGGAGGGAATAGGTCAAGGATGGAGACTGGTCTCATGTTTCTTGGAGGTGGGGACAGTGAGGAAGATTTGGGTCTTTTGGTGTTGTCTCCTTCGTGACCGAGTATGGTATCTCTGCGGCTTAGGTGCCATTGCTATCCAAGCTGGCTCAGTGGGGTCCGACTCCCCGCAAGGAGGCCCCTTCAGGCCCATGAAGTGGGCACTCCTCTGTGAGCCGTGCCTGAGCAGATGCTGGAGTATTGAAGAAGTGGGACAAGTTTGCTTTGACCATTCGTGGCGTGGCCGGGGTTTAGGAGGCAATACTGAAGGCCAAGAGCCTGGGACTTCTGCTTGATCGCCAGGTAAGAACTGCATTACTGCTGAGTGGCCTCTCTCAAGATTGCATCTCTATCCCTGATGTTAAGAACTTTGGCGCTCATCGGCCTGGGAGATGCTCCCGGGAATGGTTTAGGAGTCAGTGCCCTGTGTGCTCTCTCTATTGCAAACCTGAGGGACAGTTGGTCCATGGGCATCCAGGATTTGATCCAAGTTTCAAGGTATTTGGCAAATTGTTGTAGTTCATTCCCTCAGGAATGCCAATCTCACACACACGGTATTGCGTCTATATTGGTTCTCAGCGTCGTCTTCATGGCGATGTAGCTCCACTGTGCACATGAGAAGGCTGGTGACCTGGGATTTTTGAGTAGGGACATCTTCCATTGTGGATAAGAGGGTTTCAGCCTCCATGATCCTGGCCGTAGCGTGGCACAGGTCCTGACGCAACAGGGAGACGTCCACCCGCACTTTACCGATCTTGGCTTCAACAGTGGTCTGGGAGGACTGAATGGCTTAGAGGATCGTGGCGAGGTTGCTCTCCAGCGAGGATTCCTTTTTGGCACTGGTGCCCCCATTCTGAGCGCTCCCAGGTTCGGTGATGTACTGGTCCTTGCGGGTCTGGGAGATCATCAGGCGGGTGAGTATCTTTGCCCATGTTGTTGGGTGGGATGGGGCCGCACGGTACTTCCTCAGCAGGGGACCCAGCCCACTTGCCACGTTACCGCAGCAGCATGAGCAGCCGAGCCATAGGGAATAGTGCACCTCCCGCAGACCAAGAATATTAATGCTGCCAATGAGCCGGGATACCAGCTAGTTCTGCGGAGGCGAACTGAAGGAGTCCTGCAGGGCCTATGCCAAGATGATGCGGTACAAGGGGGACAATGGGCCGGTTGGCGAAAACTAGGCCCAGTCCGTACCATCTAGAAAGCTGGGAGATTTGTGCCGGTAGTGGGCTGCAGGCGGGTATGCCGTGAACGTGCGGCAGTCACAGGGCAACGGTGCGTTGGGGTGGCACCACCACTCGTGCAGCCCCAGCCTTTGGAGGAGAACTTGCCAGTTTCAGGGCTTCGGGGCAACAGGTCGACCAGGTCCCACCATCGCTACAGCAGAGTTTGGAAGGGTTAAGGGGCCACTGTAGGGTTCAGAACCATCAGGCTGGTGCCCTCGTAGATTGGTCCCATCAGGCCCAGCATCCGGGTGACCCACAAGTCATCAACGTACTTGCAAGTTGAGGGCTAGACCAGAGTACTCCAGGACAGTGCCCGGTGTTCGGGACGCCCACTCGACGTCTCCATCAGCAAGCACAGGCCTGGGAATTGGTGGTGCAGTCACAGCTTGGTAGCGGAAGGGTGGACCAGATGCCGAGGGGGCTTCAGGGCACGGTCTGGACGCCCCCACGGAGGCTCCAACAGGATCCCGCCCTTTCGGGACGGGAACCGATCTGCAGAGTGAGCAGGCAAGGAGCAGGTGTCCGGGCCCAATTGATTACTGGAGGAGGCCCAGTCATCCCAGGCCAGGCCCACTGCATCTCGCAAGCAGCTGGGCAGGCTGCAAGGACCACAGTCACGGTGCGTGTAGGCACCTGGATGGGGATACGGGAGGGTAAATGGATGTGGGAAGCAGTCTTACGTGCACGTAGCCGCTGGAACCGCCAGGCTGTAGCTCCAATCGATGGGTGGCGACTGGATCCCAGACTGAGATGGTCATCAGAGCCCCATGGTGAGGCAGCATCCAACCTGTTCAGGCTGCCATGTTGGAAAAATATTGGCCGACAAGAAATGGTAGGCACACTGGTCATCCACACCTAATTGCTGGTGGGGAACAGCAGGCAGATCTAGGGGCACTAAGGAGCACTCCTGGGCAAGGAGGAGGCGTCCCGATGGCGATGGATGGCAACAGATGACGGAGGGGTCTGGAGCACTTTTAGCGAGCGACCGCAATCTTGACGCTCCAAGCCACGCCCCCTTCACACACATTCCAATGGTGTTTTATATAATTGAATTTATCCACTGTATATTTAAGATGAATACATGTCTGGATCCATAAAAGACGAGCAGGTCTTTTCAGAAGTGACGTCTTCCTCTTGTTCTCCATCAGTCACACATTGGGAGTCTTCCTTGTTCATCTTCCTCTCTGTGGTCTTCCTAGAAGGTCTTGAAAAACAAACCAAGCAGGAAATTCTATATCATTTTGAATAATCGGTAGGGACTCATGTGGAAATAACGGACTCCTGCAAGCGATAAATATAACATTACACACAACACGATGCGCACATTACACAATAGCGCAGTGGTGCAAAGTCATGGCGCAATGATTCTGCACGACCTAATGACGGGGCAAAATTATCTGAGATGATACCCTGACAGAACTGTAATGTAACCAAAGGCAGAGTCTGTATCTTTAAAGCAGAGTATGCAACAGTCCTTCAGGCCCTCAGCCTTATGGAGAGGCTCTGTGTCTCAATAGAGCTAACAACTCATCCTGAAAATACAAGATAACCCAAATAGGCAGGTGCTGTCTGGTACTGAGTACTTGCACTTCTTTCATTTGAAAGGGAGACTCCCTGCACTTCTCTGCAATGCTGTAATACATTTAATGGAAGAGTACCAGTACTTCCCAGGAGCAAATAGGCACGCAGGGCAGTGAGTACCAGCACTTCAAAGCACTGCACAGGAGACATTCACACACCACTCTAAACAGACATTTGCATGGTCAGGACGTCACATTTGCATGAACAGACTCATATGTTGTAGCACAGCAGACCATTCTAACCACATCGGAGGGTTACCGGATGATTGTGTTATAAGAGACTCCTTTTTGCAGTCCAGTGTTTGCCTCTGTAATTTAGAACTGTACTTGCCAACCCTCACCGTGCCACCGTGTGACACAGGATCTCGGCTCCCTTTGCACGGTCACCCAGTGTGGTGCCAATATCACGTTAGCAGTAAAAACTAGCTGAAAACTGATGTAAACAGTGCATTCCCAGCTTGTCTCTGGAGGCTATGAACTGTTGATGTCCATTATGGGGTGTGAAAAAACCCAGGGCATCTGCTCCAGCCTCAGCAAGATTTTATTTTGAGGAGGGGGCTTATGGATGGGGAGGGGCAAAAGTGACTCTTGGGTACTTCACTGCACAAGGAACCGCCCCCTCCATGACCTGCCTCCTCCTCACAATGGAAAAAGTTGTTTTCGTTGGCTGGTCTGTAGAAAGTTAAGTCCAGCTGAAATGAAACCGGATTACTCCTTCCAAGGGCTGCTCCTTCCCCTGTTCCAGTATGAGCTCTATTACATAATAAAAATGCTTTCTTTCACTGTGCAGTACCCAGTGCTAGTACAAACGTGTGCCATTGCTGGGGACAGCATAGAATTAAGAAGTTGACCCATGGCTTGAACTGCAGGTTCCTCTTTCAAAGCAGGAAGTTCTTGGCTCAACTCCCTCTCTTAAAGTAAATGTAAATATCAAGCTGCCTGCCAATCGACTAAGCACTCCTGTGATGGAGAATCATTGGTCCACTTCTACTGATCAGCCGACAGATTTATGATGTGGTCTTCCTTATCTCAGGCCACTGAAGGATGGGGATCACCGATGGCGCGCTAGGGGATGTTCTGCATCTTTTTGACAAACAAATAAAACCAGACTTAATCCTGTAATTAACTACTGCTAGGGACAGGACCAAACTCCGCATCTTGGGCTTCTTGAGGTGGATAAACTGGGTTAGTTTACACAAATTCAGTATGGAGAGGAGACCACGCCTCTTCTTTTGTGCAAGATGATAGTGGCACTAATGGCCCAGGCTGCTGTCTGAGAAGCTTCTTCACCTGATCCTGAGATTCCTGGGACTTTGAAGTAGGCAGATGTTGTCTGTGGTGACAGACTTGAGAACTGTGGAGCAAACCTTACTAAGCATGATCTATAGTGTCTGGTCTACTGGAACCAGTGGGTGGTGAAGAGAACCCTCCATTTCCATTGGAGTACAATGTGTCCCCTATGGTGGAGTGAATTTAAGTCCTGACCTTGAGGAACAGAATTGAGTTTCTTGACTTCTGTTGAGGTCTGTGTAGAAGCCTTGTTTTTTTTCCTGGCAGCATCTTTTCTCGGACTGTGAGAATGTACACGAAGAAGAAACCTTGTCCAGGGGCCTTGGAACGAAATACTGCCCTCCCTAAAAGACCAAAAAGCATCCGTGGACTGGAAGGAGGACTAGAATCTGGCCAGTAACACTTCAGTTAAAGGTAGCAGTTTAGGTGTTGTTCACGTCTGTTTTCTATAGTTGTGCCATCTCATTTGTTGAGATTTCAAATAAATTCTCACATGTGGCAATTTTATGACTTTATCCTGGGCATCAAGTTTTAAATATAAAGATTTAAACCGTTCCTGCTGCTGTAAAGTACAATCTGTTGTGTTCATGCCCATGGAGTGGCTTCTCGGATTACTGAAAATAAGAAGTTTATGCTAAACCACTCTCGTATTGAGGTGGAGCATACATATAGACTCATGGACCTGTTTTACCCACATGGAGTAATAGCTGTGAAATATATATCAAGGTTGTAAACTCCTTGTTGCTGGTATGACCGAATGAGATGCCATTAATCTGAGACCTTTTTATGTACTTCTCAGGTTTGGCCTCCTTGCCCGTGAGCGATACCCTTTTCCCCTCAAGGATTCACCATGAACACCATAGACTGGGCTGGGGATTCCTAGAAACAAAGAGACTGTCCTATTTCAGAGTTCTGTATTTATTTCCCAGAGATATGTAAACAGTGGGGGAAACAGTCAGAACACTGCGTTCTTAAAGCGTGCTCCGACTACTCAAACTAAACCACGCTTGCCTTAAGCACGCATAGGCAGTGCGCGGGCCAGCTGCTGACAGCGTGGGACTGAAGAAGGAATACCTCTCCAGGAAGGGATCCGTGGTGAGGTAAGTGGGGCTGGGCTGTAGTTTTCTGGGCTGGGGTAGTTTTTTGGGCTGGGGGTCGGAGGTAGTTTTCTTTGCTGAGTAGGGGTTGGGGGTAGTTTTCTGTGCTGGGTAGGGGGTCGGGGTACTTTTCTGTGCTGGGGTGGGGGTAGTATACTGGCCTGGAGGGTTTGGGGTACGTTTTCTGGGCTGCGGGGGTATGGGGGGGGGTCGGAGGTAATTTTCAGGGCTGGAGGTGTTTGGGGCTAGTGTTCAGGGCTGGAGTGGGGGGGTGGTCAGGCTAGTTTTCAGGGTGGGGGTGGAGGTAGGTTTCAGGACTGGGGTCAGGGCTAGTTTACATGGCTTGGGGGGGCAGAGCTAGTTTTCAGGGCTGGGGCTAGTTTTCAGGGATGGGGGTGGGTCTGAGTAGTTTTTTTAATTGGTGGTTAGGGTATTGGGCTTAACAGCAGTAAAAGGGGTTGAGGTAGTTTTAGGGACAGCACGGGGTGGGACGGAGTCAGATAGTTGTTAAGGGACAGGGTTTTAGGCGTCCGAGCAGGGGAGGGGAATGGGAAGTCCGGGTAGTTTATAGGGCTTAGGGGATTGTGAGGTCCTTTTAAGCGCTCGGGGGGGGAAGGGGGGGTGGTTTTTCAAAATGGGGGTTTGGGTATTAGGCCCAAGATCAGTGGAAGGGTAGTTGTAGGGACAGCGCAAAGGGGTGGGAGAGGGTCGAGGTAGTGTTTAAGGGTTAGGTACAGCATGGGGGTTGGGGTATTTGGACCTTGGGCAGGGAACAGTTTGTAGTTTAGGGCGGGAGGAGGGAGGTCGCGATCTTAGCCACTCATACCCCTTTAACATTCATGCCTTAACCACAAAACTACACGGTAAAGGCATGGGTGGTAAAGGAATGCATGTTTAAAATGCATTGGTGGTTTAGGCTTTGTGGTAGAGGATCGCGTGGTTTATCCAGTCTTGCCTCTATCATACAACCAAACAGTGGGTGAGGAAATGGCATTCTGACGGAGTTACTGTGCCACAGTGAGGATCTTTTGCTCCAAGCATTATGCAAGGACTTTGGTGTAAAAGCTGAGGCAAACATAAAACACACTTGTCTTCTTTTTCTGATGGGATGCTATTGCTTCGTTGGACAGCTTCTAGAGCTCTTTTGCCAGACCGCTATGTACTTTTGTGTTGAATGTACATCCTAAAGCTCACTTGTATTGACTTTGCTGTGTGTGCCAGATTGGTACCTGAGTCTGCGAGCCTCAGATCTTTGAGCAGAAATGTCTGGTGGCTTACAGCCAGCTTAATCATTCTAGGTCTATAAGGACCTATTCGAGAAACCAGAACAGGAATAGACACCGGTACTAGAATTGGTGTTGGATAAATTATACAGGATTAGTCAGTGGCGAGTAAACAGACATCGGAGCCTTCATTGTGGAAACTGGTGCCAGTGCTACTAATCATTTGATAGCAGCTGCCACCTAGTGTCTGCCAGTTGTGTGCTGAAAATGTACAATAAAATCACTGACTTCAAATCGTCAAAGCTACCACTTTATTCAGTCAGGACTTTAATCTCTGGAATAACCTTGTTCTACCGCTTGCGATATACATCTGAGACATGCTCTAGGCTAGGGCGTCAGTGTTTCTAAACAATGGAACATCCTGTTGACTCACTTGTACTGATGGAGTTTTCTGGAGGTGGACTAGAGCGCAGTGATGAGGTACTGATGAGAGTTCTAGACCGCGGTGTGGCCACTGTCCTCGCACTCCAGAATCTGCTGCAGACCTAGGGTGGTGGAGTAACACATTCCTCGGTTAGATTGAGCAAATCTGTACATATTTTACATTCTATCATGATTCAACCATGCATGCTGTATCGTGTATCCCGTGCAAGCCCATTGTTGTTCTCCCTATGTTAGCATTTTTACAGGTTTGTATCATTTTGCTTTGTTCCACACTGTACTTTCACACACAATGTGCCATTGTTTTCGCCTTCTGTTCTTTCCTGGGATTTAGTCTGCACACCATTTGTTCTGGCCAGGCTTCAGCACCTAGACAAAAAACACAAATGCTGTTGTTTGGGAAAACATATTTTGTCATATAGCTATGTACTGAGTAGGTAACGACACACTTGGATAGGGATCTTTCCAGGGAAGAGATTGTGACAGCACTTGAAATGTAGAACTTTCATCTGTGCATGCGAAGTGTAAGGGGTATGCTCCCAAAACCCAGCGATCTTCTGTTATATAATCACTTTGCCTCTGGAAAGAGGAGGGGGTTAGGCTACCCTGTCTTATATAATGACAGCTACTTTTATAATTTATTGACTACTTACTATGCTGACCGTATTTGTTAGCCATTTTCTTACTCATTGTGGCCCATATACTGCATACTAAAGCACAATAGTTAAAATAAACATTATAAACTTTTCTAGTTTGTCTGTCAGATCTTATTGTGGACTAGTATGAGTGTGAGAGCAAAAGGGTGTGTCTTGCAACCACGATTCCTGAGAGGGTCTGGAGTGTTGTGTTCTGGGGTGTCTAATCACTTGTTCCTCTGTCATTGAGTAGGAGGGCAAGTGAGACACTATAGCTAGTCAGTCCCGGGCTCATGGGTATTCAGGTGGTAGGATGACTCCGCCCCTACCTACTAAGGTTCTATGATCCCAAGCCTAGTTTTGTGACTCCTCAGAATCCCTGCAACAATAGGTAGGCGTAGGAAAACTAGACTGGTGGCACCTGTCTACGCCCTTGATCCTGCCTAATCTCTTGTGTTGGAAATGTTGGAAAGTTACTCGAGAACTGGAAGTACCTGACCTATTTTGCTTCGGTTTTGGTGTGGCACCTCAGTAACTGACTTCTTGCCTTTCACTGAGCTACTGTACCAAACCGAAGTAGAGCTCTGATTACTGAAGAGGGAGAGTCTCAACAGGCCATGTCCTGTCTATATACTCACCTGGGAGATCCCCTTAAATGGAAGTTGAATCTGCTTCCCATAGCTACTCTCTAGAATCACCAGACTGCAATCGGACTTGGTCCTCCAAAATCTGCCCAGGGAGGAATTAGTGCTTAATCTCTTATTGCAACTTATTAGTGCAGAGTTTTTTTTATATAGCGCGAACTTGAACCGAACCGGGTATCTGAGCGATTTACATAGCACCAGTTACGTTACATGAGAACACACATTCATTTTTTTTGTTAGGCACGGGGAGATTAAGTGATTTGCCCAGAATCACAGGAGGTTTAGCGACATTACCGAGACTCGAACCCGGTTCCCCAGGTCCGAGGGCGAGCGCCCTAGCCGTTAGGCCAACTCCATCATACCCAGAAAGAGATCGACTCGATCTCATGTGCAGTGTCTAATAGGGAGCTCTACACCAAGGTGAGGCGTGATATTGACCAACCAGTGGGTTATTGTCCCTATAGAAACTAAGGTTTTGGTTCAAACAGTGTGTTTTGCATCTGGGAGTGCACCACACCCTCACTGGACCTTAGCAACTGGATTCAATCAATCAATCAGGGGATTTATAAAGCGCGCTACTCACTCGCGAGGGTCTCAAGGCGCTGGGGGTGGGAGAACGAGGGGGGGAGATGAGGTGGGTGCAGCTCCGGTTGAAGTCGAAGAGCCAGGTCTTGAGGTTCTTCCTGAAGGTGTGGAGGGTGGGGGAGCGTCTGATTCAGAGCCTATTCTTTGTAAGATAATCGGGAGGATGGTTGTGTGATCTGGTGTTATCTTATTCCGGGGGTTACTAGCGGTTGTAGCGATAGGTCTGGAAGAGTGAAATACTTTTAATAAGAAAAAGTCCTTGCAAAAGGTGCCTCACTTCTCCTGAGACTGAAGTGCTGTTAGTACCCTGCCTGGTTTCCTAACCAGTACTTAGCTCCAGGCCTTTCATTTGTAAAAATGAAATCAAATGTTTTCTGGCAGGATAGTGCTCACCGTTGTTTGGGTGTGTTTCGGCTGACTCTTCAGGAAGTGGTGGTTTAACACAATGGATGCCCTTGCATGCACCGGATGAGTGCTACCCAGACGTCAAAACAGGTCAGCCGCAGACAACTGCATTTGGACCCAGCATTGCGACATGAGGGACCCCAGCTGTCGAAGAGAAGCAGAGGAGGAAATTGAAACAAGCATTTACAATGCAATGGTTTTGCCTTTGTTAAAGTTAGAGCTATTGGCATTGCTCTTGACACTCTGAAGCTCCACTCTGAAGCTCCACTCTGAAGCTCCACTCTGAAGCTCCACTCTGAAGCTCCACTCTGAAGCTCCACTCTGAAGCTCCACTCTGAAGCTCCACTCTGAAGCTCCACTCTGAAGCTCCACTCTGAAGCTCCACTCTGCACTCTGAAGCTGCACTCTGAAGCTCCACTCTGCACTCTGAAGCTGCACTCTGAAGCTCCACTCTGCACTCTGAAGCTGCACTCTGAAGCTCCACTCACAGAGTTTGTGTTTGGAATCCCTGGTTTGATGGGTGATCCTCCCATTGTCTGGTTGAGTCTATTGCCATTTTGCATCCGCTTACTCTTGGTTGGGTGGGGTCTGAGTGGGTTTACAACCTCAAGCTGCTCACACTTGCTACAAGGATTTTTTTTCTCTAGATTGGTCGAATCAACATGGCGGGCATCCTGTTTGTAACTAGGTTACTTTTTTTTTTTTTTTTTTGTCAGTCAAAGCTTATATTTTTGGTTAAAAACCATAAAAAGACAATTTACAATTTCATAGTCTAATAAAGAAGAAGAGTTAAAAACTTTAAAAAGTCACAATAAAAACTGTATCATAAAATGTACAAAAGGATAATAAAAACAATACGGAACAGTACACCCATCTCATGGTAACAGATAAAGAATAGTAGATAGGGTAACTAGGTTACTAGTGCGTGCACCTTCAGTGTTCTGCACCCAGCCTTAGGCTTGGGTTGAGAGCAGTGCACACGTGTTTCCCTATATTAGCCTCATGCTCCCTCTTACCGTCTGCTATACTCCTTTGAAATATTGAGGTAATAGGACCCATTAATATGTAATTTTGTGTTTTAATGGTACAACTGTGACTTGCTCCTTAAATTTTACATTTAGTGTGCTATTCTGTGGTGCTCTTTTCTTCAAGTGTTAGGTTGTGTGTTGGAAGTATGCAGATCCTTGTGTTTAGAAGTGCATGTTTTTCGCAGTGGGCACCAGAAACTACACTACATAATAACATGTTGGCACTGAAAGTGCCTGAAGTGAGTGCTGAATGTAGGTCTGCATCATTTTATTTTCCAAAGCATAGCTATTCATATTGCTATTTACCTGCTGGCTTTGCCATGCACTGACAAAGGCATTAGGTCTGAGTTTAATGTGCTATTCCATGCATAGCGTGTACTATTTGTGAGATGTCTTTCTGCCACATCTCTTGTGCTGCCTATTCATGTTCATTGTATTGTATTCCTCAAGATTGTGGTGCATGCATTAGCACAGTTGTGTTCAACGTTTTAGGTGCACGTCTCTTACAGACCATGCGTGCCTTGGTCGCGTCTCCGTTTCCCAGTGACACACCGCGCAGGGCAGCTCTGGATGCTGATGCGAGAGGCCAGCTGGGAGGCGCGCTGCTCGTCTTCCTGCTCGTGCTGACTCGGAGAGAAAACTTGTTTTCATTGGGAGAGCGGCCTTCAAAGACCCAGTCACTGCGCCTCTCCGAGTGTTTAGCTTGGGATAAAATGGGCGCAGTGTTGTGGTGATGACAGTAGGGGGTCAGCGCTTGGAGCAGGCCTTTCTCCTATGCACAATGCTCCTTTCTGCTGCTGCCAAGAAGGCAAAGGCGCAACGAAGCTGCCAATAGCATCCGCTCTGACCCGAAAAAGTATTTTGACGTCCGGTTACCAGAGGCTCTTCGGCTCCATGGCGCAGCGCCCCCTCCTTGGCGCTCATTAGGGTTCCGGCTCCGGGTAACGGAGCAGCAGTTCGCCAAGCAGCCCCGTTTCCAGGAGCCTGGGTCGGGGATGGGGGCACGAATCCTGGCTCCGAGGAGGCACCGCGCCTGACTACTTGAGAGTGGGCCAGAAGAAAGGTTAGTGCGTCCTCTGCTGTGGCCCAGTTCACCTTTTTTTCTTTATTTTTTCTGTTTGAAACGCACTGCCCTTGTATCAACACCCTTCAGCAGGTCGTGGGCTTAAGAACGGGTATGGGCTGGATTCTTGGCGTTCGGCTGCTTGTCCTTCACTCCTCGATATGGACCCGCGAGACAGTAAACCCACAAGTCGCACTCCTAATCTTGATAGAAAACTCAACTAAGAGACTGAGCAAAAAGGATTTTTAAATCAAAATGGAGTGGAGGCAGTCTAGTTGCGAGCTAATACTCCTATGGTGGCTGGGAGATGGCTGCACCTGGCTTGGACACCAAAACAAGCGGGAGGGGGCGGGAAAGGGGGAGGAGAGACGCTGACGACGGCCGGCCGGAGCACGAAGGCGGGCACCAGGAAACAAGCGGGAGGGGGAGCAAGGGAGGTGCCGGCAATGCCGGAACAGAATCGGGGGCGTTCCCGGCGTCGCGTGACGTCGGCAAAAGCCAAAGAATGTCGGGAACGCCCCCGTGTCTGGTCCGGCATTGACGGACAGGCCCCTCGTCCAATGGCAAGGCTCCATTTACGGAGCCAGCCAATGAATGAGGAGGGCCGACCCAAAGCACACTACAATTCTCATCAGGTTTTCGCCTGCGCGAAAAGCTGCGCAGAGCGCAGCTTTTGCCAGGCAAAACCTAAAAAGGTGGCCGTAGGGATTTGCCACCATGAGAGAAGTAGTTTGAATATAGACCAGCCGGCAGAAAAATGGAACTTACCGAGGATGTCCACCAGCATGAGGTATGAAGGCCTGGCTGCACATGGCATACACCCACAAGAAGGATGAAGGCACCTCACTAGCTCTGTAATACCCACTGTGAGCAGCAGTGTCTGGTTGTGTGACTACATGTAAGAATGGAGCCAAGACACTGGAGTAATATTTCACAGGTCCTACACTCACTGACACTGGTTACTATAATGTGCTGACGAATCTAGCTCTAGACACTTCCTTGAAATATATGTGACTATAGAACAACTCCGACAAAGGTTTGTCTGTGAAGGGCTATTTCAAATGCCACGGTTTTTCGATTGTTTCTATTCCGAGTTCTTTTTGTGGAGTAATTGAAACAAAAAGTAGGCATTTCTCAGTGAGAATTTGCACACTCCCAGTTTTAATGTGCGGTGTTAGTCTGGGTCGAAGCCTTTTATAAAGGAGTCAGTGGTTTGTGTGGTTTGTTTGTAGATGTTAATGGATTGGGTAGCCACATTGCTTGTTATCAGGGGAACACCACGAGTCCAGACCTGAGTTTTCATTTAACAAATTGGTGCTTTCTGGGAGTTGTGGTATTTATTTGCCCGAACAGAACCAACTGGACTAAAGAACCCAGTAAAAGTGAGACGTGCATGGTGTTCTCCAGACATGAAGTAACATTGTATCCATAAACATGGGGAACGGTGTATTTTCCACTGTATATCACAGTGGACATTTTTCGTACTTGGTCTACTTGTTTTACAAGTTAACATTCTTTAGTTTCATGACCGATTGACCCTGCAGCCACAACACATCCGCAATGAGGAAGTTCTGTCAGGTGGAGGAAATGACCCGTTTTGTTGATATTCAGTTTTGACTTGCAGGCTTCCAGACATCATTTTTTGACTCTTTTCTATTCAGCCTGATGCCGACCAGAGCTCCCTTGCACGCTCTAGGCCAGGTGAATTTGTGAACCCAGTTTTGATCACACCCCAAGAGGTCTTTTCATCCAGAAATGAAGACATCTGCCAGCAGACCATTGCTTTAGAGAAGCTGACGTAGTTCCACATGCCACACATGATGGGCATAAAACTCTAGATTGTTCCTTGTGCTCAATGTGTCAGTCCTAGACTCTTGCAGACATGGTCCCAGTCATAAGTCTCTCTGCAGCTCTCAGTGTGATGGAGTTTGGTCAAGGGTCTTAGCTGTCATTGAAGCATAGGGGATTTAATAAATTAAAACCATTCACTTTACCAGTCTGGGTAGGTGGTACGAGAGCAGATTGGGAGCTTGTCATGCATTACAAAAAATATACCGTATCCTGTGCAGATGGGAGTTTTCATCTGCACTAGTAATAGTGCACCAGTGAAATACAGAGCACTGGTTCAAACCTAGCTGAATTTTTCACTAGAACAAGATAGTTACATTCTTGCAGTGTATGGTTGCACTCACATAGCGGAATGCTTGGGGATTCCCTGAGACAACAGAGCAACTCCCAGAAGGTGCCCTTGGAGGTACGCGTACATGTGCACTATTTACTCGTATGGAACCACATTCAGTGCTCCACTAGTGCCTGTTTGTCTCTGCATTCATGTTTCTGCACCAGCCTCCAACAGTACAGGAGTCTCACTAGAGCTGGATACTGGCAAATTGAAGGTGGTGGGTGTTGAGACCTGAAAGCCCAGCCCACAACACATTAAGGCAGGTGTGTTCTGGGGCCAAGCTGTGAAGCCCTGGTTTCTCTAACTGCCACCATTGATTGCACTGCTGAAATCCACCACTTTACTGTTCTCTTCTTTCTTCTCGTGCTTCCTCTCTCCGTTATTTTTGTTGCTACCTTTTGACCTTGCAGTTGCCACCACATACTGACAATCTTTCTTGGGCTAGAAAGTGCCACGGGGGCAAAACAGGCCTGTGCACCCGCTTTGCACGTCCCCGGGGCGCTTGGGTATTACAGAAAGTACCACAGACACTTGCGCTGCCCTTTATACAGTTTGTGCTGGTGCACATGTAGCGCCAGCGCTATCACCAGAGGGCATTCTCTCATTTGCATGGGGTTGTGGCCCAATGCAATGAGAGAACCCCTTTATGCCTGCGCCGTATTATTGACTTGGCGCAGAGGCAAAGAAGCTGTTAGGGGCGCATTGGCAGTGTGCTACTGTAATGTTCTTCTCATGCTTAGAATGCCTGTTGCGTCATGTTCTAACCTGAGGCGTTCTAAAGAGAACCTTGGTTTTAAAAGAGTCAGTTACTGTTTTCCAGCCGGCTGCTGCGCAGCACCTGTGTCACAAATAAACTCTTATTTCTTCTCACAATACGATTGTGGACTCAATTACTACAGCTACCTAAAAGGTGACACACTGTCCATGCACCCCCTGATGGCAGCCCTCTGGAGGGGAGAAAGAGGGTCTTATGGACCCCCCCCAGACATCCCCTTGCCGGCAGGTGCAGTCATTTACACCAATTTACAATGATTTGAATTAAAAGAAACGCCATATAACCTCAAAATAATTTGATAGATCACAAAACAGAATAAAGGGAATAATTGCTTTCAGCAAATTAAACCATAGACCAGTCCCTTTAGTCATCTGTAGCTACTCTGATCAGCTTCTCCCTCCCCCCTTATTTTCTAGCCTCGCCCACATGAACACATCGCTTCTGTCTCTGTCACCGCCTACCCTCATCATTATTCATTCCCATTTAAACTTTGGGCAAATGAATGTAGCAAACGTGAGTGCAGACTTATTTCTGGTTTTGGGTTCATTTAAATATATTGGAGTACAGGCGATGCTCACAGTGCACCGAGGGCGTGGGGACTGGAAGTTTCTAGGGTCTTGTTGGATCATATCCTACCACAACCCAAAGTCTCCACAGACAAAACATTACATAAGAATAGTCTTCCGTCTGTTGCAGCATACAGCACGAGGCAGGAAGTTGGCTAACTTCACTGGGAGTGACACCATTCTGACCTTTCACAAGTAGCACATCTACCCACAGAGTCGTTCCCTTCAGTATTTTGACTACTATGGAAATTAATATTTTTTTAGACAAAAAAAGTTTTTGCTCTTAGGCATTTTTTATGTAGGTGTGGCCCAGCAGCTCTCACAACAAGGTTTACAGAAGGGATGATAAAAAAACACAAGCATTGACAAAGCCAATGGGTCTCGAAAGTAACGCTAGGCCTACTGACTTTGACAATGCCTGTTTTATTAGCGAATCTTGCTGTGCTTTCATAACGTCACGAAGCTAGTGTGATCTTCAGACATATCCGGAATTATTAAAAGCTGATTAGCGTGACCACTTTGCCCGATACTGTGTGCTGTATGGATCAAAGAAACACATGTAACATTCACAAAGGTGTCCATCTAACATAATGTGTGTAAAGTTAGGCGGTAGTCTTATATAAGTTCCACTGCCAGTCTTAGTTTTTTTTCCACAATTGTTGGGCACATTTCCATGAGGGTTTACATTTAAGACTCGAGGGTCTGCCAAAAAATGTACAAGAACACACTCAAATGTGATGTCACAATGAGGTACACAACAAAAAAAAATAGTCAACGTTCATCACAGGGTAGATGGATAACATAAAGTTATTTGTGTATGGTATTCTACGCATGCTTCCATTGCATCACAGTCCCCTGTGAACAGAAGTGTGGTAAAGTACGTACAAAGGTTAACATTTTTAACAAGCAAAATACATATCCTTTCATTGCTGTAAATAGTTATATTTCTGAAAGCGGGATTCTGTTGTAGCACACACAGACACTCACACATTTGTATTCCTATACATGCGTATAGTGCGTATTCCTACTTGTAGCAGAGTATACACAATTGTTTGCTTGGTAGTTCTACTAAAAAATATTACAGAAAATGGCGCTTTTCCCATTGCATGTAATACAACAGTAATAACATCGATAGCATATAGAATTGATTGTAATATCCCTGGCCACTGGAGAGATAGGTCTTTTCGGCACTGATGGAGTCATGGTCACTCTTTCCTGTAACTTTACTTAGCTTTCTAAATATGCCCGAGCGCGTGCAAGCTTAATGCAGAATGATAAATCTCTGGAACAGGTTCTGTGCGTTGACGTGCTCTGGGAGGGCCTATTAGCACTGCCACGCTCGGCTTGCACTCTGAAAGTAATGAGATGTGGCAGTCAGGTCGAAACATCAGTCTGACTCTAGTTAAGAAATACTTTTGTGAACAGACAGATCCGAGCCTGCCCCAGGCCAGACACCGTCGCCTCCGGGAGCCATTCCTGGGAGGCAGGTAGAGAGTGGCTCACAATAAATGGTTTCCCCAGAGGCTCGATGAAAAAGGCTTCAACATTTGACACAATCTATTTCGGGCGACATCGTGCATTTTTGTTTTCATTGTATTTGAGGAATTGGCAACTCGCCAAAGGCCACTCCTGGTTTCCTGAAGATCCCTGTACACCACCACACCCATTTGTGAACCCCATTCGGTGAGCCTGGTACAGCAAAAGCTGAGTACCTATAACAGAAGCACGTGCACAGACGAGAAGGCCTCCACTTGCCACATTGAGCGTACAGTACACAAGACATTTGATGCACCCACTGCAACCTTTGTTTGTGTGGATTGAGGGTTCCTTGCCAGAATACCCCATAATTTGCCATGGCCTCTGGAGACACCACAGTGGGCAAAGAGATGCAGGACCCAGTCCCTGAGGGGGCAGGTAGCAGTCTTCAGCCCAGGAGACCAATGGATGAACAATCGTGTACAGTGTAAGATTGACAGTCAGTACTGTTAAATGTATTGCATTCTACACTGGGCTCCCTGACATGTTGCTTAGGCCATCTGTAAATACACACCCACCTCTCCTTATGTGTCTGCCTCACCTTTCCTCGCACAAGTTATCAGTCTCTGTGAGTTCTTGAGCAGTGAAACACGTTTTTAGGTCGAGCGTTTGAGACCTCTTGTATATACTTAAGAATATAGTTATTATATACTTTTGTGTATGTACTTTGTGGGCTCTGAAGAACAGCCGTAGGACTTGTCTGCTTCCGCTTAGTGACTTTTTTTCTGTCCAACTGCCTCTATTGAACTGTCTTGATAGAAAACGACCAGCAGAGGTCAGTAAAATACCAAATTCGGTTTTAAATGTTGTGTAGGGTTTGGATGTGCATGTGGCGCTCCAAGCTTGGATGCAACACAAATTCTCAAATTCGTGCACCCATGATCTGGCCCCTGATAGGTTTTACAGTTCTGTCTTTTGATGGCAGCGATCAGACAGTGTAGTAAGAGATGAAAGCCACAAGTTTCTTTACCGCAATTTTAACACAACATTTATTTCCTGTTTTCCTTCCGGGCAACTATAAGTGCTGAGGCTTCATCACTTGGAACTGGTACGGATTTAGCCTCTGTTTGAAGTATCTGCATTTGCATTGAGTTGGCCTATTGGGTTCACCTTCGAACATACTGTGTCTAGGGATTACGAACAGTCATATAGTACAGACATCTTGTGTTGGAAGCAAAATGTTTTTTTTCTCTACAGATATTGGGAACTTGATGGTCGAGGAGTGAATCCAGATCAAATGTTTCCACTGTACCTGCCCTTTCCACATCAGGCCATACATACCCTTCCTGTGCCTCCAAATGTAGAGCAACAGACGGGTCTACTGAGGCTTGGCAGTAGCTCAGAACAGCAAATTTTGTAAAAATTAGACGTGTGCAAAATAACATATTTTTTTCTGGGAATTTTCTCAACATTCTATAAAGAAAAGAATGAAATTAGATTTTGGACTAAAGTGTTGTCTGTGGGTATCACATGTTTTTTTGTCACAAGCATTGAATTTTGCGTAAAAAAAGACTTGCAGTTTACCGACTGGAGACTGTTGAAGCATAAAATGCCTCTTGTTCCTACGTGCCCAAAAATTATGTGAAATTAGCGAATGCAAAATTTTGCTTAACTAGGCATACGGAAAGATACATAGGTGAATTTCGCTGACAAGATGACAATTTGGCCTGGATCTAGATAGGGAGATAGGACATTTGTTCCAGCTTACTCCAACCTCGGGGACATTTGCAGGAGCAGGTCCCATTGGTAAATGTCTTTGAGGTTTGAATAGCCCTCTGCAGCCCAATTATGGCTGTCTTTTACAACCCAACAAAACTGAAACTTATGGCCCTGCCCCACATCTTCCTCTGGCCTGGATGTGGGTTGCCCTTTTCCAGACCTCGCAATTATTCATAACATTGCATTTTTGAGCAACATCACATATTCTCCCATCCGTTGGGCATGCATTTTTTATGAATGTGTGGTGGTTGAACATTCCGAGAGTATAACGTGAAACAAAATACGTTTTTGTTCATTTGAGACGTTCTAGAGGAGAAGGTAGAAATGGTTATTTTTGTATTGTGACTATCTTTGTAGAAAATGGTAATGGTTCTGCCAAATAACGTATTCCCTCCAAAATAGTAGAGGTACGTCTTATAAAAGGGTCTGTTGCTAGTTATTTACAAATCCAGTCATTTATCCTGTCCTCACATAATTACAAATACTACCTTGTTTGTTGTATATATATATATATATATATAGAGTATTGTTGGTTACTTGGGCCCTTTATACTCACTATATTTGTTTCATATACATCAAGTTCTGTTGGTCACTTGGGCTATGTTTGCTTTTTCATGTTTGTTTCGCATACGGCGAGTTCCGTAGGTTATTTGGAACCTACCTATGTACCGGTCTTAATGAGACGGTCCTCCACTGGTTCTCTTCCTTTCTCCACAACCGTTGCCAAAGAATAAAAATTAAAAACTTTGAGTCTGACCTCCACGCTGTCACCAGGGTTGTTCTTCAAGGGTCAGTGCTCTCCCCTCAGCTTTTCAACATCTACATCGAACCCCTCACCTCTCTACTCAGGAAATCTAACATCCCTTTTCACTTATATGCTGATGACACGCAACTCTATCTGGAAACCACTTCAATCCACGACATACAGTGGCTTAATACCACGCTTAAGGAGGTTCAATACTGGCTCACAAGTAATCACCTGAAACTCAACCAAGAGAAAACGGAAATACTCCTCATCTCCAACAAAGAGAAACCCCCCCAAATCGAAGAATGGCTCAAAGCCATTGACGCCCTCAATGGCAACCTCACCTTAGCAGAGTCGGTAAAATCTCTAGGGAGCACCCTCGACCCGAAACTGGATATGAAGAAACATATTACGAGATCCGCCAAAAATGCCTTTCTTAATCTGAAACTTTTATACAAAATAAAACCCTTCCTTTCACCCAAGGACCTTCAACAAGCCACCCAAGCACTGGTATTATTATTATTATTATTATAATTGCATTTTTTGAGCGCGCAGCTACCCGGAGGTTTCCCGGCGCTAAAGAAAAAAACAGAGAATGAAGTAGGTTTAGAGGGGATCCGTACACCAATTAAGAATTAAAAAGCCATGTCTTGATTCCTTTACGAAATGTACAATAACAGATTTCAGATCGTAAGGATTGGGGAATAGAATTCCATAAGGAAGGTGCCAGCAGAGCAAACGAGCGGCCGCCCATTTTGACTCTGTTGACCCGGGGGATCAGAAACTTATCTTGTGTGGAGGATCTCAGCGTACGGGAGGGAACGTAATGCTGGACTAAAGAGGAAAGGTATCTTGGGGCCTTACCCATTTTAATATGGTGCATAATGCAGAGAGCTTTAAATTTTACTCTGCTCTCAATGCGCAACCAATGCAGTTTACGTAGATGGATAGAGGCCGAAGACCTGGCAGGTAAATTGCAGAGAAGGCGGACTGCCATATTCTGGACCACCTGGAGTTTCTGTAATACCTCCTTACAAGCACCCAGAAGCAGAATGTTACCCTCCAGAATAGACTGAGATTGCTGCCCTGACAGAGACAGCAAAATATCACCTCGCCCCCCTGAAGACTGCCTTCAATGCAGCTGCCAGAATGGTTACGGGAACTAAGAAATTCAAACACATCTCTCCATCTCTTAAAGAACTTAATGGCTCCCAGTCGAGTTGCGAGCCAGCTTTAGAACAGCCTGCCTCACTCACAAAGCCCTGCACACAGGCAAACCGGAACACCTGGCCGCCAAACTCATAAGGGCCTGCCAGTCCAGAAACCTCATCCCGCTAAAAACTTGCAAACAGAAAACCGCAACCAAATCATTTGCTGGAAACGCACCAAAAATCTGGAACTCCATGCACCCCACATCAGAACAACCACCTTGTTTCTTAAATTAAAGGCATTACTCAAAGCCCTCTTCCTCGACGGCTCTCGGACGAAATGAGAGCCAAGGAAGTTCCTAGCCAACGCCCCTCCTGACCTGTATCTGGGACCAACTACACTGATTCAGATTAAGAAAACTTTGTGTACGAACTAATTGAACAATGACTACGCTCAGATGATCGTCAGATTATCTTTGCTCCCTACTCCCCTCTGCCCCTCCACTTAGGTATATGTTCCCTTCCAGACGCGATCCCTCTTGCTCTTTCAATTTCCTGTGCCGTATATTTGCATATAATTGCATATGCTGTAAAGCGCTCTGATACCCCTGGGTCCAGCCAGCGCTATATAAAACTCTTAAAATAAAATCAAAAAATAAAACGATTTGTTTCATATACACCGGATTTCTTGCAAACTTCCTAGCCTCGGTGCTTTGGTAACTGTTTACATACCTATAGAAGAATTCATTCCAGACTTAATGCTGCCTGAACTAACCCTTTTTATGGTCTGTGTTGCCAGACAATTGTGTGAGAATCAAGTGCTGGCTTTTGGCCTGGGAAAGCTGGGCCCAGCCTGCCTACCTTTGGAGGGGCGCACTGGCCTGCCTGCATGATGGTTGTGCATGCAGCAGTCTCCTTCAGACATGGCTTTAGTGGTTCTGCTTAAACTGCTTTTAATTTTTTTTCTTTCTAACATGGTACAGGTACTGTGTTTAATCCCCTCAATTACCCTCCTGTCCCCTCTCACCCAGTGCCATCCACATGTTCATACCCCATTACCCCACCACCAACAACTTCTCATGGGTGGAAGGAGAAAAGATGTGGGTAATTAAGGTGAGTTTGGGGGAAACAGAAGTGTTTGTGTTCAGATGCCATTCACGGTGGGAGCTAGCAACAAACCTGTGAGCAGCAAAGGAACCCCCATTGCTTCTTGCTTTAGTTACTAGCAGCAGCCAGGGTGCCAAATTTGTTTCCACCCAAGATGCTATCTGACTAAAGCCGACTCTGTGATCATTACTAGAGAGGGGCTTTGGCTCCACCCACGTGTTGGGAGCCAGGACTACATTTTTGATTGGGCAGAAGTGGTGTGCTTTCATTTAGAAAAAAAAAATAATTAAAAAAAAAAGTTTGGCCTCCAATCCGCTGTGATCATTTTGTTTATATATCCAGCTGGCTGAGCTTGGACTTTCAGGTGTATGCATCTGGCATTGTAATGCTATTCAAGTGTCTTAGATAACTAGATAATTTATGGTATTTTTCTGTGGCAGCAGTACAGATGGGAGGAGGGCAGTCGTTAATCTACATAGCTGTTTAGGTCTGGCCTGTCAGTGCAGCTGTCACTTGACCTTTTAACCTACATCAATAATATTATATACTTCTTTCTTCCACACAAATAAATAACCATTTCTATGCTATTTACTTATAATGCTTCACATTACCATACAACATTACTTTAAAGCCAGACCTATGTTTGTGTTTTCTTTCTCTATCGATCTCCTGCAAAATGAACAACACACTATTTGTGCAGGTGTTGGCACACACCAAATAATAATAATAATAAAAACGTGGCAAATCAGATTGGCAAATTAAAGTATAACTGACCTAGTCCTATTAATTGACCTCTTTATTTCTTCTTGAGGACATTAGCAAACGGCCTTTAGTGTCCGTATGCTAGAGTTGTTTGTAGCAGAACCTAAATCAGTTTTAAGCACAATACAAAGTATTAATGACCTGCCGTGAGTAGCCAAGAGAAAAAGGATATTATTCCACAGCACTGGACTCTTAACATCAAAACAGATCGCTGGAAGCAGTTGTTCTTTTGAGCGGAGGAACAGGCGATAACGCCACAGCCTTCAAGTGTACAGACAGTACTGCCTATTACCAAATAGTTTTACATGATGATAGTCTGAGGTAGAAATGAGTGGGAAGTAACCGTCCTGGGGTTCCGCTACTAATATTTTTTTGTGTGTAGCTCATTTAACTTATACATTCAATTTCATAGTTCATGTACTTATCTTATTGTGTTTAAGGCATCCATCTTTTTATTTTGCAATTGTATTTGATTGTCTTTGAAATAAATTGCATTGCCGTTGCCTCATGAGTAGGAAAGCAGCTAAACTGCATCCTGCTTCCACCAAACCCGTTCCATTCATGCCATATAGTTTTCTCCTAGCACCGGAAAATTGATAAACGCCAGCAAAGCTCTTTCTGGTTATTTTGGATCACCACTATGACCCACCGTATGTGCAGAGGCAGTTCCTGATACACCACATACACTTTGTTTGGGATGGAAGGTCATAAGACCTCCTTGGAGCAAGGCACATCCTTTGAACAAGGCACATCCTTTGAACCAAGTCTCGCCCGCTCACGCAGGCCAGTGACTTGTCTTATGACATGCCCCTCAAGTAAATTCTCTGTTCGGAAAACCCACAAATGCTGTCCTCATTCTGCGACATAAAGCACACAAAGGTTTAGCAATTGATGAAGTTTGCTCTATTTGTGAAAGCTTGTAGCCTATTAATGTAACCCCACCATCCTTTTCTATCTTCTCCCCTCTCCCATTGGCCCCAGTTTCAATACTTTTTTGTTAACTTACCCCTCTAGACAATACCGTCAACATAGTAGTTGTATACATCCATCAACCTGATTAGGAAATCCAGGCCTTGCTAGTGTTGTAGTGCCAACATATGCTTAAAAGTGGTGTTTTATTCAGGTTCATGAGCTCGAGCATGAGACTGGTCTCTCACCTGGATTTAGGTGGAAGGCTCCACATTGTTCATTGTTTGCATGTGCATGTAGTGTGCACAACACAAAGCAACCTGTATTTAGAGCGATTACACTTTAGAAAAGTCCAAGGCGTGCTCAAATGTTATGTCTAAAGGGGAGATCAAAGTGCTAACTGTACATTTTGTATATAAAAGTGAGTGGGTGGCAATGAGTGGCAGTGTCTAAAAGTGTGATTCACGAGTGATAGCAATATGATGCAGCAAAAGATGAAATTATTTTTCCGTTCATGACTCAATAGTATAAGAGAAGCATGCGTGGGGATTTTTCACCAAGTGCAATGTTTTTGTGGTGGTTAATCATACTATGAGAAATTATAAACAATGTATTTCTGCTGAGCATGAAGCAGTCGGTCCTAAATCAGTTGAGTCTGGCATGATTATGCCTGCATTAGTTAATTGGATTCTCATTTGCGGAATAGTTTTTGGAGTGGGTGAGTGTAATGGAAATTTCCAAATTAGATTGGAAATGAGCTACTAGCTTGGAGGTGAAATGCCTGGTCACTCTGGCATTTGGGGTAGTAAGAAGATCTCAGATTGCAATTACCATGATTCTGGCCCAACTCCTTCTGCCGTGTTGAACAGTACCTGGAGGACGCAAAGGACCAGGTGAACTAGCACAAGGCCTCACACTCACTTGATATCCTGTGGATTTACCCACATGATTTTTCATGGAAAAAAGAATTTAAACCCTATCAATAATATCATTTATTCCCACAGACCGTCCAATTCGCTGTGCACCTGATGTTCCAGCAATTATGACTAAGTGGATTATAAGCGAATAATACTCTTTAGAAAACTAGAAGCATCAAGATTGGAAAAAGGTTAAAGAATCAAGGTGGTGCTCTGAATAAAGTTTCTTTGACATCACCTAACTTGATATAAAAAATAAATGTATTCAAGAGAATAGAATACGTTGAAATTAACACACAACTAACAAGCACATTATGCGCAAAATAACCAGTAAGATTACATTAGCCTGTACTAAAGCAAATCAAAGCCGAGATCACAAACAGCAGGATCAGAATAAAAAACAAGCATTTACAATGCAATGGTCTCGGCATTGTTAAAGTTAGAGCTATTGCCATTGCTCATGACATTATTTTTATTTATGGTTTTGTTTTTAAAACATAAATAAAAGGCATTGTCATTTACAATGCCAATAGCTTAATACCTCGCAAATGCGAGACCTATTGCATTTGCACCCACACAGAGCCACACATACACGAACATACACACACGCGATAGCAGCGCTGAGGAGCTGGCAGAGGACAGTGAAAGCAGTGACGAGCGACAGGAGAGCAAGGGAAGGTGTTTTTTGAGATTTCATTTGCTCTTGTTCTATCGCCTATATTTTTATAAAATGTGTAACACAACCTTGCAAGTTTCAAAGCACAGTGCACACAACGCAAAAACATAAAGAAACCCATGTATCAATACAATAACATTTCACCTACACTTTTTTTTTTTTTTTATTTTTTTTTTTTTTTTTTAGAAATGGCACATTGACATAGCCTGGAGGATACTGGAAAGGGAGCAATCCTCACCACTAATCCGCACACCTCCCTTAGGTGTAATTTAATACAGAACAGGTGGGCAGGGGAGTGGGTGGAAGGGGGGGGTGGAGAGAGAGAATACACTAAATCTATGTGTGGCCTTAGTCTTGGTGAAATGGACCTGCTAGGTCTGGGCACAGCTTCTTGGTCAGCTAGTAACCTAGTACCTTCAGCAGAGCCAGTGTAAAATGTTCGGGTAGGAAGGGTGCACGAAGAACTCCCAAAAACCATTTAAGAAGAAGCAAGGCAAAATAGCTAAATATCCCATAGGAGCCAAGGAGGGAGAAACACAAAGTGAAAGGACATGAGGATTGGTGTAACAACTGCCACATTAAAGCAGACAAGACACAGAAGCAGGACTGCTGAAGTCGCATCATGCATGCACTGCGGCCTCGTGTAATCCGAAGTCGAGCTCTGCAATCCAGAAGAGATGGGATGCTCAGGGAATTGCTGTAGTGCCACAGCCTTCACAAACCAGCACATGGAAGATGCCAGGGAGCGTGTACTGTTCCCATGCATGATTACTGCTGTGAAGGTGCCTCTCCTTTTTTTGCAGGGAGACTGCTCCTTGGCCCCAACTGCTGTAGCCCTCTGACAGAGGACATTTCCTTCTCTGGCAATCCCATCCTAAGAAAAAGGCTTGAGCTGAGATATGCCACTGTGCCCAAGCTGCTTTGGGCTTTAACACTTTACTCTGCACTGTCTGCCAATGTAACTAGTTTAATAGTGGTAGGACAGCAAAGGACAGGGATACAAGACTGAACGTGCAGACAACCCTTGGAATGGCTTACGAGAATTGACAGAGCAAGGGATACTTCTGGTACTCAGCAAACGTGGCTCGAGTCACACATATAAACCTTTGGTTCTGATTCAGTAGGAAATCTATTAAAGGCAATTAGGTGCCATTACTAATAGCTTTCATGCACAATGTGTCCAAGAAATACTATTTGGTGGATGATGAGTAAAGCTTGAGGAAGTTTGGGCAACAGCTGCACATATCAAGCTGACAACACATCAGAAACATCCAACGAACCCAAGGACGGTCAATATTCCAAATCCACAATCCAAGACGCAGTAGTGTTTGCGATTCCTATGACTCCACTAGGCACTGTTCAGGCTAGACAAACTGCTCCAAAAGGCTGTGTAGAAGTTTGAAATTAAAGAGAGTGAGCTATGCAGAAAAGGGGTCACCAAAGGAGCAGTAATGCTGTCCCGCAGAATTAGCAAATTTAACTCCTATTTTTGTGCTGTAACTATTACCAGTAGGACATAACCGCCTCTAGTAATGCCAAGCAGTCACCAATAATAAAGCAGAATGTTTGTGGCGCAGCCTTTAAAAATGAGCGCGGTGGAGGATCCCAAACCAACAGGGCCAAACGCAGTACTTTCCTGAAACGTCCACAGTATGGAGCACCAAATCACTCACCTCAAGTCACTTTGCAGAAACAGAAATGAGACTGAGAAACCCATCACTGGTCTGCGTTCAGCTTTAAAAGGGCAAAGGGCCTCGTAGTTTTGTAAGGAGCTGAAAGAACAGAGTATGCACCCGGAATGCACCTGGAATCCCACCGCGGCCGCACCGGAAGTCAGGCAAGGTCGCCTGTGACGGGGGTGGGGCCGTGTCCGGACCGGAAGAGGAGGCAGGCGGAGTCAATGCGTCTCGCGCCCCGGGGCTCCTGTGAGCGGTGGAGAGCCCCGGGGCCGCGCCAGCAGGAGGTTGCGCGCCGCGTGCTGAGAGCAGAGTCCCCCGAGATTGGCCAGGTAAGTTCAAAAGGACTGGGGGGGCTTGGTGCACTCGTGTGTGTGTGTGTGTGTGTATGCTCGTGTATGTATGTGTGCGACGGTGGTGACGGCGGGGGAGAGGGGGGCCCTCGGTCCACTTGTGTGTGGGCGTGTGTGTGTATGGGTGGGGGGGGGGTGTGTGTGTGTGTATGTGCATGGGCGCTTGTGTGTGTGGGCGTGTGTATGCGCATGCGTGTATGGTGTTTCGAGCTTCCCAGGAGACAGCGCCTGGCCACAGCGCGTGTTCGCGTGCGCGTGGCAGTTTCAAATCGCCTCCAAAGCGATGCGCGTGGCCAGGATTGTCTCCTGGGAAGCAGACACGGCAACAATAGGTTCTCGGTGAGAACGCGCTTCCGCGCGCTTAGCCGAGACCTAAAAAAGTGTGCAGACTGGCAGTTGCTAAAAAAAAGACCAACTCTCTTCAGCTTTGTTGGTGGTACCAATAAATATAAGTTTATTTTAACGATAATTTACATTTTTATTCCTGTGAGTGAACTGCTTCGCCCGGGGGCCTATCATGCTGTTAAGACGCCCCTGGGTGGGCCCATCAATGCCATAGGTAAAGTGATCTGACTGCGATCTAGCCTCACTGCTGACTTCCTGCAACACCCTTAACCTGTGTAGGACGCTCCTAGGGTAGCACAGTAGACCACATACATGTGATCCTGCTCATTAAGATGTCGGGATCATAACCCCTGCATAGTGCCCAAAGGTGCTGTGTCTTGCTAAAGATGGTAAGCCGGGCTAGGCATATTTGGCACAAACCTAACTACACAATAGAAGAGTTCTATAAAGGGATTGGGGTTTTACAGTGGGGATGGTCTAGCATGGGCGACTAAAGAGAGTAGAGAGGCAAGTATACCACAGAATACCAAAGGGAAGGGAGGTGAGCTGAGGATGACAGATTGGGCATAAGGAAGGAAGCTGCAAGAGCATGCTGGGGGTGGGAAGATGGTAGCTCCTGAGTGGTGGCCCAGTGCTACTGTGCGAGGTTGCTGGTCTTCGGTGGAGCTTGTAAGGTGGTGGGTTTTAGCTTTGCACTGGTTTAGAGGAGGTTTAAAGGAAGACGCAAAGATTTACAGTGCTGTTGGGGACTCGAGTGAGGGTGTAGGCCCCATCTTTTTATTCTTAAGGTCCCCTGACTGGTGACACCTGTGAAAGGATGGGTGTGTTTGCAGAGTGCAGGGTAGTCCTCTGAGGGAGGAGGATGCATGCACCTGTCCTCTAGACACTACATTTTGGCCACACACACAGCCGCACCTGAGCACTTCACAGGTCTTTAAAATACATTTTGCTGGTTAATGAGGCTTTGATGTTTTCACCCCTTCTTAGAGCCCCTGCAGCTGCACTCTGCTTTTTGCTTGAAGATTCAGCCCCGACCCCGAAGTTTCTCCTTAGAACCATCTCCCCCCCCCCCCCCCCCCCGCGAAATTTGACTCTTGTTGCGCCTCTGTACGTAGTGCCACGAGGAGCATATCCCTCGTAGCCGTCACCGCAGCGCGTGAGATGAAATGCGCGAACCCGCTCCACACACGCATGGGTCGGAGGTCACCTACTTCCTCATTCCTCGCGCGCCCCCGTGCATTCTCTGTGACGTCCTGTGCAGGCCCTCGGGTCGCACAGCTGATGGCTGGGCGCAGTGCCCAGGCTAACACAGCAGCCTAATCTCGCCGCCGCAGGTCGAGGCAGAACTGGTTGAATGACCGCATTTTCACACAGACATTTTTAGTCAGGCCATGCTGTGTTTTTTTTTAGCCTTGTTGAAGCTTGAAATCTCGCCCACCGAATTAAAAAATGTATTTGATCATTTCGAGTGTGCCCTAGTCATACTGCGTGCAAGTAGACGAATTATGAATGCTCCTTTACTTTTCATTCTCCGTGATTTGGCTCGGTATGGGTGTGTCCGGGGTATTGTGCTTTCGAACTCAAGTTTGGTGCAGAGGTCACTCCTACAGCCAAGCGATTTCGTGTTCAGAGTCTTAAGAATGACTGCATGATCATTTCCAGGTGCTCCAGCTTTTTGGCAGTGACAGAACCTGAGGTACAGTAAAGTTGAAGTGACTTTCCCATGGCCACACAGGTTGGTAATTCGAACAAGAAGAACAGACTTCTCGTCCCGGGGTTAGCATCTTAACTAATGGACTGCATCTCTGCCCTGCCTTTTACCCAAGAGGGATGCATGCAGTTAATTCAAGACTTTCCATTTTGTCACTAAGCAACAACCTTAGGTTCATTTTTCTCATTATGCATTAGGGTAGGTTGGTTCGACTTCTGCATCTAGAAGCATAACTCTAAAGCACCCACCGGTGATCTAGATTGACCAAACAAACCAAAGAGACACGTCCCCATTTGTTTCTGTACATTGTCACTTTTTACAGGTAAAGAAGTATGATTTCTGGTGTCATCTGTCGTCACTTGTATTAAAAGTCGTCCTAACTTGAGTGTAAGAGAATCTTGGACAACAGATTTTAAAGATGCTTGAATCCGACACCTACTAATGATAGTATAGTGCTATGCAAATTTCTGATAAAATTACATCGTAATGCCTAAATATTCCAAAAATAATCCCGTATGAAGCAAGCAAAGATACAGAGAATGCATTATTTTTATTATTGTGCGTTTACCCAATAGACGATACAGCAGTTTCATTTTAAGTTCCTTTTTCAGGTTCACGCTTCTTAAATTATCTGCAAATATATTGAAAAGTGGTGGCAATACCCACCTAGCATTGTGAAACAGGAAAAGTACAGAACCCTTCCTTTTCTTTATCGAGGACGTTTATGCCCAGAATCAATTTACTGATAAAAATGCTGTTCTGCAAGAATAACTACTGAATCTACTACCTCGAAAGTGCTGTTTTGGCTGTTTTATTTACGTGTCTATTTTATTGGACTTGTTCATAATTAAAAATGCTTATGAGGTTTGACGTCCATGGTGCTTGCATTATTCATGATGAACATATGCTCTGTACTCCATGGGGCACTGAGTCGGCCTCCTTCAGCCGTTGTCAACTTGTGCTTTATAACCTTCAGCCAATGGCTTCCAACATTGTCAATCAAATCTTAGATCAGCCCACAGGAGTATTTTGGCATAACTGTTTTTTCAGTTGGTTCTTTAGGTGTGTCCTTGCACATTCATTACAATGCACAAGGAATTATTAGTGCCCCTGAAAAACTGGGGAGGGAGCATCAGCTAAAACATTTGAAAAGGGACCATGCAAAAAAGAAAGCAACTTTTTTCTCTAACATCCGTTTTTCATGTGCTTTTATTTGAGCTTGCTACCTAGTACATAAATAGGCATTTGTAAAGTCTGCAGCGCTGTCAGACTTCAAACCTATTGGCTTTGTAAGGATTGATTTTTATAGAGAGCTTTATACCGCAGTTCTTGAAATTATTAAACTCTGTTAAAACCGGTGTTACTGTTACTAAGATTAGTTTTATTTAAGTAGCTATTGAAATGGCGTATGTTTCAGTCAGGACTATCTGTCCAAGTTGTTGGCCTTTAGCACCATGGAGTAAACTAGGGTATAGTGAGGTACGTTTAGGGCAGGATTGCTGAATAATACCTCCCACTTTTAATTTTAATACTGTGCATCGGGATGTATGGGACACACCAGGCTGAATCTTTGCTGAGGTGGCCAATTTGTGTTCCGTTCTATCCTGACAGGAAGCATTCCCATGTGAGGTTGCAGAAATGTGTTAATTTAATATATGGTGTTACAGTAGGTTGTTGTATGGCCTTTTCCCTGACCTGTGAGGAACAACTTCAGAAGTGGAAAAAAAGTGTACTACAATGCTAATCGTCATTCTACTTTTCAGTGCGTTACAGCTATCTGATAATGGAAAATAAGTGACCAACATCCCAAATAGAGTACAACCAACCTTCAGTTGCTAGAAAATTATCACGGATTCCCAAGACCATGTCTCCGGAGAGGTGCCAGTGTTCCTCAGCACCTGAGCCTGTGCGCAGTATCAAGCTAGATAGCGGCTAATGGATACCACACAAGGGAGAGGCTTACCCACAAGCCAGCAGTTTATGCTTGTCTGGCAGAGTCACCACTCTGGTTGCCTTCTCTTGTAGATGTTTGTTGGACAACCCTTCACTGGTCTGTGGTCCGGGTTATAGAAGGCTCCTTGGTGTGCTGTATCTGCCACGTAAGACTCCATCGGCTGTCTGGTGGCTTTCACGTAGCAGGGCATCGGGCTTAGCCAAAACCTGAGGAAACCGTTCGTAAGCACCTACCTTTTTATAAAGCACTGCAGCAGGGTCCAGACAAATGTGAACCAATGAAGATCTTCCTGTGGGTGGAGGGGAACTCTAGCATATATTCTCAGCCCTCAGCAGTGTGGCAGCAGCACCACTGCCAGGCAGGTCACATGCATTAGAAACGTTGAAAAATCAAGCAAGTTAAGTCTTGGCACAGTTTCCCAACTTGGAGAAGATGGTGGATGGAGCAAATTTGACTTGTTTTCCAAAATGCCTAATGAGAACTGGTACCTGGATGACACTAATAAGGTACGTTCTCCAGGGTTCAGTTTTGGCAGAAAACCTTTGGAGTCCCTCCAAACAGATCCTAAAGACAAAGGCCCAAAAGGGATTACTTAACACGTAGTAGAGATGGACTGTCCTTGTCACTACAATATGGGCAGCTGCCCTTCTCAATACTTCCTGCCAACAGATGTTTGAGATCATCTACAGGTAACATTAATCACAAGTGCACTTAAGGAGATTGCCGTCATTCCACAGTCCACCCTCATTCAGATGTCTACTGTCATTATTACAAAAACTTAACATAATGTTTGCAAACTTTCCCATTGATGAAAAAATAAATTAGAAAGGTCCCCAATTAACCAGAGTTTACAGTGGCGGCTGGTATTTATCGGTGGTTTGGGGGTGAGGGTCGCGGGGCATCCCGAATGGAGAACATGCAAAGTGCGCATGACGGTTTGACCGTCCTGAGACGGCCGGCCAGAGCGTCCTGCGCACTTGGAGTGAGCAAACCACTCCTGCCCTGCTCTGTGAGCAGAGCTACCCTGCCCCTACCCAGCCGAGCTAGAGGAAAAATAAAATAACAATGAGGTGACACACTTCCGCCTTAGCGGAGAAGCCGCCCCTGAGATTTTCCTATGTTTAACTTAAACAGGGAGCTCTTCTCTGGGAGCAGCTGCTGCACCACACAACTATGCAAACACTGCATTAACCTGGGCCCCTGAGAGATGGAGAGGCCAGTTTAGGGTCTCACCTGCTTTGTGATACATCAAGATTAAGGATGTGCCTTGGGAAACACTACATTGGCAGTTGGGGTGTTTTTTATGAATTAGTGCCCCTGAAACTAAGCCATAAAGGCAAAAAATCTGAAGAAATTCTGTGACAGTTAAAAATGGCAGGAGGGGAGCCGCTGGCAGAGTCCATCATGGATTTTAGTCTGAACCAGGTATCATGTTTATTATTTTTTTAAGTATGCTTCTTCACCTCCAGTTGATTTTTCAAAATATTAGTTTGTGAAAATGAGAATATTTCATATTTAATGGATTCGCTATATTTCTTTCCTATTATTACTTTGCATACAACTTTCCATTTATATTGTACTGCAATGCTGCACATAGGGGGTGGTGGATGTCAGTATTTTCCTAGTTTTCTTAGTTTGACGGAATAGAGAATATCAAACATGACTTTACAGGTGTTCGCTCTTTTTAAGGAGGAGAACTGTTTACACTGACGGATAGCTTACTTCTGAGGCCTTGTGCGCTCTACTCAAAGTCTTGCTCAAAGGGGGTGTTATGAAGGTTGTGCAGAGTTACGGTAAACACAATGATCACAGTTGCAATGATGAATGTCCAACCAGAATTATGTTTAAGAGGAGCAGTTTAATGATACCTCAATATATTTTAATGTATGTACAGTTAAATCAACTAAACAATGAAAAGTGCTAACCTCAGCCCTGTAAGGTGCTCTTCGTCTGATGCCAGGTTGGTTTATGTAGGGGATAATGCTGCCTTTTGCTTTAGTCCCACTTTGGACGTCCTCCTTACATGTTTTAAGAAACCGGATTTGTCAATAAGCCAGTTGTAATTTTTTACAGTGCTTAAATCTCCCTCACAGTATCCCGTACTTTACGTAGGTGTACAGTTTTTTTAAAGACCTGATCCATATAAAATGCGAATTTTAAAAAACTCAGTGAGCAGGGAGATAATCTTCTCAAGTAATACCTGCTGCTGCACAATTGTTCTACACATGTGACCTATAGTTGGATGGCCCTTTCCTCTTGACAAGTGCATCTCCTATCCTGGGCTGCAGCACCTTGTCTCACTGCCTTCATAATGGTCTCACTACTCGAGAAGGGTCTCTTTACCCTGCCAGAATTCTGATCACTAGCTCCATAAATACTAGTAACCACTACACGCCTGCCAGGTTCCCGAGGTCCACCGGTGACCAGCTGCACAGTGCAGGTTTTTTCCTGAATTCTGAGTCTAGTAGTCATGTTTATGCTATTATAAAACAGGGACTTAAAGACTCGAATTAAAACAAAAAACCTGGACTGGAGCAGCCCATCACCAAGGACTTGGGAAATGTATGACCTAGTATCTAAAGAAAGTCTTGAGGTTTTCTGGGTAAGTCAGGCTCTATCTTAAAACGGGTTCCTACCCACAGCAGGCAGTAAAAAAACAAGGAAATGAAGGAAGGCTGAGATATGAACTTGGAAAGGGCATGTGGGGATAGAACCTACCAGTGTGCAGGGTGTGTACATGCACTCTCTTTTCGTTAAGCATTAAAGTGGCCTCATAAATAGTTTATGACGTTTTTGCTTGATGGACAGGTTTTCACATGTTGATAAAGGAAGGGAACTATGAACCATATGCACTTAGTTCTCCAGAATGATTTCCTACGAGCCATCGGTCTAAAAGCACCAAACCACCTCTTTACAAACAATTGGTATCCGACCTACGGTTGGGGCACGCCAATCCCATTCGGTCGTTGTGGATGTTAATATTAAACATTTTAGTCCCATGGTTGGCACGTTCTCCCTTCCCCTTTGCTAGTTGCGTTAGGAGGAGGGGTGGAAAAGACGCGCCGGGTCATTGTCGGCAAAGGGTTCCCAAACCGGATATTGGTTGTGCTCGTTAATATCTACCAAGTATGAAGTTATTTTCGAGTGCGTGAGACGGGTTGCCATGGCGATCTTTGGGTTGCGCAGTGTGCGTCCCTTTCCAGTCAGAGGAGGGTGCGTTCTGTCACCAGTAGAAATGCAGGTTTCTTCTATTCTGTCACCAGGGGAATGCGAGGGTTTTTGGTGTGCTGGCTGCATTCAGCTGCGCCAGTCTTTCGTGTATTGATTGTCCCAAAGGCATCTGGTTTCCGAGAAGACATACCATTACTTGCGTGATCAAGGCCACACCTAAAACTGAGGCAACGTGTTTGACCAGATACTGCCACCGGGCCGCCAAGAGCGATTATGGCCCCGGAGCGTGGGCCTTATTTTTTTATTTTTATTGTATGCGTTTTAATATAGCGCGGACTTTACCCGAAGGTGTCAGAGCGCTTCACAATAGGAACAGAACTGATACACGAGGAGAACATTACAAAAGCAAATGTTAAGTTACATGAGGCAAAAACGAAAATTGTGAGCAAACAAAATACAAGAGGTAGCAAACGGTGCATTACAGGAGGAAAAAGTGACATGTGTGCAGGTGACAGCAGCGTACAGGGGGGTTGGCCTAACGGCTAAGGCGCTCGACCTCGGACTTGGACCTGATGATCTGGGTTCGAGTCTCGGTAACGACGCCAAAAACCCCCTGTGATTCTGGGCAAATCACTTAATCTCCCCGTGCCTAAAAAAAAAAATATGAAAGTGTGTCCTCATGTAACGTAACTGGTGCTATGTAAAGCGCTCTGATAACTGATTCGGTTCGGTTCTAGTTCGCGCTATATAAAACTCCGAAAAAAAAAAGTAGAGGTATAATACTGCAATAAATGGCAGACACTCAAGCACAAGAACAAACGTTACGTAGGCAATGGTGGCACTTGTAAGAGGTAGCAAACAGTGGGTTACAAGAGATAAGTGACGTGTGCATGTTACAAACGAGTACCAAACACAGGTAGAAGGATAGTACTGCAATAGCTGGTAGAACACACTGGTGAGGCACTTTCATAGTCATGGAGAAAAGGATTCTCTATAATGGAGGGTCTTCCTTCAGATAATAGAGAGGGAGGGTGTGAATTACATTTGGAAGTGCCACATTTTATATATTCGGTAATGTCTCAGGAAATATATAAAACCATTGTTTTTTATAGTATGCCATTACTAGCCATTTGTTTATCACGGTCTTTCATCTCGGAACCAAAGAATATCTCTGGGGTATGGAGGCTCCGGGCCCCCTTCACATTCTGCAGGGGGTCGCATCGTTTTGCGTGATGCCACTGGTGGCAGGTTTTAGTACAGTTGCAGGACGTTCTTCCTGACTCAGCCTCCTTCTGTAACTGCCAGCCTTTCCTCATCACACTCTGCAGCATAGTGACTCAACGCCGAGCAGTAAACCATACACAAGAGACGCGAGAAGACGACATATAGCGCCCCAGAACCGAGCTCTTGGAGCCTGTGCACGAGAAAAGCCCATAACATTTGTGCAATGTAAATCATACAACAAAAGTCACGTTTAAATATGATTAAGACGAACACATTCAAAAAAGTATTTTTTTTTTACATTCATTCGTCACATTATAGCACTGAAAAGTACTACTTTTTAAACATAAATTTAGAACCATTCCTGCCCTGTCCCCACACTGGCGTGAGCGCCACTGGTGAACTAAGAGGCAAGACAGTTGTCATGATGTAGACGAAATCATTATCTAGCAACATTATAGTCTATTAAATCAAACTAAATAGGTTTCTCTACAGCTGGTATTTTGAACGTAATTTTTTATGAGTTTTGGTGAAATAAAATATGTAGCTAAGATCAGACCATTTATGCGGGATGCCACTACATATCCAAGTTTTCAAGTTTCACTTTGTAAAACTATTAGCCTCTTATCGCCACACCTTTTTCTGGGTGGGGCACATATACTAATGTTCAGTGGTTATGGTTATGTGATTGTGAATGGTCTGAGACACACGTTTTACGATTCCTGTAATTTAACCTAGTATCTTGGGCATAGAGGACCGGACTAAACTGGATGATCTGTGACACAGTTGAGGCGAATTCCCCCTGACCTCGGTCCTACTATAATAAGAGAAATTAGTGCCCTGCTTGCCACATTTTTTTGTTTGAACAGTATTTCAACAGCCAGCAGCCATGGCCGTAACACCACATCCTGGGTAGAGTGAAGGTGACAGGCAGAACCCACATGAAAACTCTGCTCGTTATGGGCTTGAGGTTCCAACAGGAGCATGAGTTGAGCCACACCCAGGCTTCAGGCTTGGGCCTATCTCAAGCTTTCAGTGGCTCTGCCTATTATAAAACACAGCACAACACACAAACGAGAGTGGGTGTAACACTCCTCCATCTATACAGCAGGACACGGGCACAGGAACGAACACACCTTCCTCTATAAAGCACGCCACACAAACCGGACTACAGGACATTATCTCACTCTTGCAGGTTCTTTTCAAAACCTCTGCTTCCTCGCTTTGTCACTCTGGTCCTATCTTTCGCCCCTTCCTCCCTTTCTTTTACCTTTTCTAGATGTGGCAGAGGGAGAAAAAGTCTGATTAAGAGTCCACGTCTCCAAAAGTGCCAGTGTCCACGACCTGCACGACTTATCCATATTGCTTCTGTAAAAAATTCAACTGGTAAATGAGAGTTCAGAAGCTGGGATCTGATAGGTGATCGAAGTGCATGAAGAAAAGCATGGGGACTGTGATGATGTGTACAATGATGATGGACTCTGTGAGGGCAGGGCCAGACACTTGGTGAAAAAGAACAAAATATACTGAAGCTATTTTGTTGGCCTTCCACCTGCAGTTAACTGCATATACAATATGATGAACTCACACCTCAAATGAAAAAATAAATGCAACTTAAGTTTCTGTAGGAAATGTATTTTATTCTGGAAGGAAAGCTTGGTTGGTTAATGGGATCTCTTTAGATGTCTGTGGAAGTAATCAGACGGCCACTGATGTGAATCCTGGTCGGTGCACTGGGGAAAAGTGAGGTGTATTTATTATGTTAAGAGGTCCAAGCCTGTGACAGAAAGCACTACGTATATGCAAGCATTAATGTAAACATTTATACACCGTATAAGACCAGTAGCACACAGTATAAATTGGCTTGCACAAAAAGAGCAAAACAATTGTGTTCATAAGTGTTGACAGTGCTTTCAAAAGCTGCATTTTTTGCAAGATGCGGTCTACTGCAAATCTTTTTTAATAGGTTTCCATTAAAAGTAAAAATTCCAGATTCTGTCAATTAAAGGCTATAGTGTCTCCCACTCCTCATTTAGATATGATGATTAAATAGCTGGATACATTTACATATCTTTTAGGTACCAGGTACCACGCAGAGAAGGCTCTACTATTCTCTAGCTGCCTCCCCCTTCTCTCACTCCACATTAGTGGAGACTTTCCTTCTCCCCTCAGGGACAGTCTTTTCAAAATTTTATTTAATTTTGTAGATAAAGTTTTTGTAAACTTATGTTATCAAAATATTGAAGCTTGGGCATGTCGTTTTCCCGTTCCCTGCCCGCTTTGACCTCGGATCTGAGGGAGGAAACGGTGGGAACAAGAGGGCGTCATTGAGAAACAGGAGTCAAAGAGGAAAGATGGCGAGAAACATGAGTCAAAAGAGGAAAGATGGCGACTAACATGAGTCAAAAGAGGAAAGATGGCGACTAACATGAGTCAAAAGAGGAAAGATGGCAAGAAAAGAGGAACCAGTGCAATGTCAGTGTGAAACCGCTCGTTTTAAGATGAGCCTGATCGAGCTCTGGTTGGTAGCCCATCGTTCTATTGCCCCATTCCTTGCCGTGTGTGCCCCGTTGTCTTCCGGGTATATGCCAATTTTCACAGTGCCTGCTGACTGGTCTCCTTGGTGTGCTAACGTGTACAAATGAGAAATGACGTTGTAACCATGTATTGTAGAGGTCTAGCTACTTCTGAGTGGACAGCGAGACTTTTAGCCACACTTGTAGACTAGTTAGCATGCAAAGGAAGAGTCAGGCTCAAGTTTTAGACTTCAGAAGAGGCTGTAGCTTTTTTTTTTTTTTTTAAACCTCACTTTCAGAACAGTGGGCACAGTTTACAACAAAGGTACGACAGTAGAGGAGCAGGTGGGTAATGCACCACCCATTTTAGAAAAGCCGATAAAACATAGAGTGCGTAAAACAAGCGTCTTGCTAATCTTGGTGCTGTTTAATAATAGTTAATTAGAAGACAGGTTGATACATTTTCAAGATGTTATGTTACTGAACTTATATAGCACATGACTACCCAGAGGCCTACCAGTGCTATCAGTTCGAAACGTCTCTTTCGATACCTCAGAAAGGGCACTTCTGAAATAGCCAGGTCTTAAGTAGTTTGCGGAACGAGAGTTCCTGCGTGGATGATCTCAGGGTACGTAACTTCTGTGCAAATCCTTGTCATATATTTTGACAGACTTGCATGAAATACCTGAATGCATTTGTCAGGCATCAGAGACAGGCTGCACCTCAAGAGTCATTGTTCTGATGCACTCAGCCTTTTGGTAGGGCCAGAGCATAGGACGTCTTTAGGGCACTATTTAGTTAGCACTGCACTACCTCACTCACACACTCGCTCATTTTGGGTTTTAGGTATACCCCTCTTCACAAAAACCATCTCTGAGCTCCTCTCTCGCAGCAAGAGGGTTGTAGCCCGCATCACGACTAGGTTCATGACGCAAGGAGGTATCCCCATGATGAAGCATGACACCTCTGGTGTGTGAGGGAAACCGTCCTTAAAAGGGACACACCCCCTGCTCTACAGTAGTGTTTTTTACTTTTTTCTCCCACTCGGACAACTGCTAGTCAATAATTCGGACCCGAGGGCTCATTGTGTTGTAATTAGTCTGTATCGGGGAGAGCGCCCTAGCCGGTCCATTAAATCTCCTCAAGCCCCCCATGTGTATTACATCTACAGGGCAGCCTGCTCTCCAACCAGCTCTAACCTTGCATCTAAATCCTTGTTTATAAAGTAATATGGGTCGTCCTAGGTGCTTACCCCTCATAAATTCTGGTCTAATGTTAACACGTTGACATCATTTCCACGGGAAAAGGGTGATCCGGCAGGTTGTGAAAATTGTTTCTGCAGGCAGGAGACCCTCAAACTGGTGCAGCAGCGAGCAAAGAGGCCTGACACAATTTACCCATGTATATAAACTGTCGGCCCTCACCCAGACCATCTCAGCCTTGTACCATATTTCCTCTTCAGGAGAAGAGAACAAGCATGTGGCTCTTGAAAAAAGAGTGACCATCTGTAATGGGCAACCAGGAGCGCAACAAAGACCTCTGCAGCTTCTCCGGTTCAGAGGTATTCCTTTCAAGGGTTCCAAGACTGGTCCAGGGCATTTGATGATCCATGAGGTAGCACAACCAACATATTTTAGAGTTCACTCAACAATTTTTACAGGGGAGACCACTTTTCATTACGCCACAGTACAGAAGAGTAGCCTTCCTCCCCACTATCAAGTACTAGGAGTTTGTAATGCCTCCTACCTTTCCAAATAAATATTAGATTGCTGCAGCCACACAAACATAAATACTTAAGAACAGCACTGCTTACTCCTGATGCAGCTTGTCAGATGCACCCATTTGTGCCTTCCTAAGCGCCAGTTCGATAACCCTGCAGCTAGCCGGGAAGAGCCGGGCTGCTGGCAATTCTCATATTTGCCTCTCCTGTAAATTAAACATAAATCCTCATTTGCAGTTCTGGCCACTGTTACCAGCTTGAAATGCTCAATGTACAAACAGACTCATCACTAAATTTCCTAAACCATGGTTTGGGGAGAACCCGCTCCTTCCTAGTGAAGAAGTGTATAACTTTTAGGTTTTTATATCTGCTGATGGAAAGAGATCACATTCAGCGCTTTGGAATCCTCCCCATCTTTCCCGGTGATGGTCGGATCCCTGGGACCAACACTTGACCACAAGGAGACACATAGGAGACGACGATAAACACACCACTCGGACCACTGAATCTGGGCAGATGGCACCCAGGACCCAAAAAGTACTGACCCCTGAAAGCTGCTAACTGATATCATTTAATATAAATCAAAATGTGTACCTGTCGTACAGTGCTTTTAAACCATGTTGAATGATACAGCAACTAATCTCCAGGCAGTGTACAAACGTGTGCCACAAATGGACCCAACGTACCCTACAGGGACACGGATGCATGTTACACATGAAGCGAGCAAATACATTGCAACTTCAACTGCGTTATTAAAAATGCCCATGAGCACCACGAAGCAGGTGGCTTAGGAGTTATTATAGATATAAGGTGTACTATTATTATAAGATAGTTCGTGGATTGTTATTTTGATACCTGTAGAGAATTACTGTAAGACCAGCATGCCAAAGTTTAACAGCAAAAAAAAAAACTATTTTTGGAAAATAAACACAATGTTGTACATGACGACTTTCCCATGGATGGGCTCACTGGACTACAATGGCCATGGCCACCACCTTGCCTTTAACTTCCTCCTCTTCCTTGTGGCAAACTATTTTGGGCTTTCCACTTGCCCAGTAATGTTTTTCTGCTTCGTAAGGATTAGGATCCCAGCACTAAGTTGCATAAGCCTAGAAATGCACTTCTTGTCATCACCCCTCCCTCACCTCACTTTATTGACTTTCACAATGCAATACAGGGGAAAACTGAGCTATTTCGAGGCTACTTGATGGGTTAGTTACGCTGAAAACTCCCTGGGCCATCAGCCTCGTGCTTTACAATGCCACTAGAACCCTGGAAATATTGGACAATGTTACAGAGTTACTGTGTGTGTGTGTGTGTGTGTGTGTGTATCTATCTCTCTCTCTATCTCTCTCTCTATCTCTCTCTATATCTCTCTCTATATCTCTCTCTCTACCATTGGCAGTCTCCCCCCCAAAGCCCCCCCCCCCCCCACAGGTAGTTATAGTTAGCACCACGTTTACACAGGAAACGGAGTTTTTGGTTTGCTAGTAACTTTTGCCTGCGTTTGCCGAATCTTCACAAAACGTTTTTTTTTTTTAAGTCTCATTTTCTTCATCTTAGTCTTGGAAACATTCAGGGTGATCTGTCAAGTGGGGGCTCAAGAAAAAGAGGGGCCCAAAATGCGTTCTCATTGCAATTTTACATCGGGACATTGAATGGAGATAACATGAACATGGCTGAATAGATTTGCACCAATTAAGCAGAAAGCTAGACCTTTATCCCAAAAGCAGGTTTTTTTTGTGATTTGGTGTACATCTTTTCAGTAGGTTTTTGAGAAATTAAGGCTAAAAATGTATGTATATATCACACACGCATTGTGACGGTTTTCCACAACCTGAAGGAAAAGGTTCAGCCGCCATTTGAGGACTTGGTCTCCAAGTCATACAAAAAGAAAAACATAAGGGTGTAGAGTAGGTGCACTTTGAGCCCCTGCCAGGGCCATTGGGAGGGATTCTCGCTGCAAAATAACATTTAAAACAAGCATTTACAATGCAACGGTTTCGCCTTTGGAAAAGTTAGAGCTATTGGCATTGTAAATGACAAAATTTGTTTTTATGTGTTGGTTTTGAAAACAGATAAATAAATGGCATTGTCATTTAAATTGCCAATAGCTTAATCTCTCGTAAATGTGAGACCTATTGTACCCTACGGACGAGCTCAGCAGACAGCAATTACTACCACATACACACACCCAGAGCCAGCCACACACACCCAGAGCCAGCCACACACACACCCAGAGCCAGCCACACACACACCCAGAGCCCCCCCACACACACACCCAGAGCCCCCCCCACACACACACACCCAGAGCCCCCCACACACACACACACACCCAGAGCCCCACACACACACACACACACATCCAGAGCCCCACACACACACACACACATCCAGAGCCCCACACACACACACACACCCACTGGAGCAGTCACACACACCCACTGGAGCAGTCACACACACCCACTGGAGCAGTCACACACACCCACTGGAGCAGTCACACACACCCACTGGAGCAGTCACACACACACTCTGGAGCAGTCACACACACACTCTGGAGCAGTCACACACACACACTCTGGAGCAGTCACACACACACTGACGCTCTCAGTAGCGGTCGCTCCCCAACCTCCCTGCTCTAATCCTGGCATCGTTTGGCTCCCTGATTCACTCCTGATATCGTTAGGCTGCGTGCATTGCCCTCATCAGATAAGTATTGTTGGGCTGATTGCTGTGTACAATCGCGCTATTTTGCGATAAGCCCTGCCAAATTGATTTAATATTCATATTCTCTGCGCTCGCTGTGTTGCTCTTAGCCATACGTTTGTGCTCTGAATACTTCTAGCGCTTTACTGAATTGTGCTTTGGATATTTGTAGCGCTTTGTAGAATAATTGTACACACACTGGAGCAGTCACACGCACACACTGGAGCAGTCACACGCACACACTGGAGCAGTCACACGCACACACTGGAGCAGTCACACGCACACACTCTGGAGCAGTCACACGCACACACTCTGGAGCAGTCACACGCACACACTCTGGAGCAGTCACACACACACACACTGGAGCAGTCACACGCACACACACTGGAGCAGTCACACGCACACACACTGGAGCAGTCACATACACACACACACACACACACACACACACACTGGAGCAGTCACATACACACACACACACTGGAGCAGTCACATACACACACACACACTGGAGCAGTCACATACACACACACACACTGAAGCAGGCACATACACACACACACACTGGAGCAGTAACATACACACATACACACACACACAGCTTGGAGCAGTCACACACACACACACTGGAGCAGTTGTGTGGCCCCCAGAGCTCTCATTGGGTGCACTGTCTCCTTCTCTTGAGTTTCCCTGCAGCCATGGGTGCTTCAGACCCTAGTGTGTGGCTCAGTGGCTCCCACAATGCATTTAGGTTGCTTTTTATCCCCTAACACGGCCTGCAAAACTTACGTCTCCTCCTTCCCCGCCCGAGGCCCTCTGTACCTGCCCGCCCCATTCCGAGTGCTCCGTCTGCGCTCCGACTCGAGCCCGAGGCTTCGACAGGCCTAGGTGGCGTTCTATCACACAGAGGCGAGTCCGGTCGTGGGAACAGTGCACAATCCAGTGCACAGCGTGCAGGGATGCCGCCACATCACCCCAGTTCCGCCACCCCTCCTCAGAGCCAGCGCATTACCTGTTGTTGTGTTCATTCTTCCCTCGGGTGTCGGCGGGTGGCTCTGACTCAGTCGACCCCTTGCAGCGGGCCGCTCACGTCTCCTGTTCACGCGCCCGCCCCTTCGGCCACCGGGGCGCTTCTGTGCCTCAAGCCTCCGCCAGCAGCCCCCAGGCCCGCGCCACCCAGGCCCTGGAAAGCGTGGAGAAGCTCAGGGACCGGCCATTCAATTCCTGCAATAGAGCAAGAAGGCAAGAGGGGGAGAAGGCGGGTGAGGGGGCGTGCACGCATTACACGGCGCAGCCTCCCCGCGGCCCGGGGGTGGGAGGCAGATTTAACCCTCTGCGCACCGACAGCTCCGTGCAACTGGTGAAATTGTTTTCTTCACAGCGCCTGAGCCGGGGAGCGGTGGTAGTAACACCAGTGGCGGCTGGTGGATTTTGAAAGTGGTGGGGTGAAAAATGTTGTACCTTAATGTAATAAGCGAGCAAGCGAAGCGAGCATGCCGAACTGAAAAAGGAGGGTGTGGGGGGAAATTTTGAGAAAAAATGGATTCAAATGGTGGGTTTTACACCACATATTTACTGCAAATTGTTGAAAAAAGGGGGATTCAAATATAGCATTTTTAAAGCACAACTGTGAAGAAAACATTACAATCAAATCAAAAATAGTGAGACAAACATAAAATGCTGCTCTGCAGGTCTGTTTTTTTAGTGTACTCATGTGCTTCCTTAGGCTCTGTACTGGGAACAGATAGGAAAAGGAAAACTGAACATACTTTAGAATGTAAATAGGATGCTGTAAATATGTGCGGTACATCCTTTATTACAAGAAACGTCTATATAGATGATTGTTTCACATAATATATTTTACTTTGGGAGGCACACAGGGCTGTCTTCATAGATGAATTTTATGATCTTTTCATCCATCCAATACATGCACACCACCCTTATAACAGACTTCACCTCGATGACAGTTCTAGCTAAAAAAAAAAAAAAAGCACCCACGTCAACCGTATCAGTACAATGTGTTTAATTGCTCAAATGCGGTTGGTGTTAAACTATATTTCGTAATCACTGCAATTCGACCTCAGCCTAACACTTCCCCACAGTTCTCTCACCCGTCCTCTGTATTCAGAGACCCTAAAACAGAAAATTACGGGTCAAGCTAAAAAGTAACAGAAGGGCAGTGTGTCGGCCTGAAGGACGCCAAGTGCAGCACTGTACCTGGCGCAAGCAGCCTTATATATTGCAACATACAATGCACAGATGTATTAAATGTGTTAAATGAATCCGAGCAGCAGGGGGCCTGTCAGAGCCAAAACCTCGGGTGACACACATTTTAACATTGGAGCTCCCCCAAACATGAGCCAGAGGCTTGTCAGACCCCAAACCTTGGGTGACACACATTTCAACATTGGTGCCCCCCCAAACCTCTGTGGCCTCTGAAGAAGTCACTTAATAAAAGCAGTACATTATTATATAATCATACACTCGTTTCAAATTTGCGTACTCTCTCTGCATGCAGCAGGATTTGGCGCATATTAATATTTGAATAATGTTTATGCCTAAATAAAATACCTCGCTGCGTGGGAAAAGTAGAAATTAATGACCGTTTGACGTTCTTAGCAGACCTGGCTGTGTCTCAATACGGTTTTCTAAAGCATGATTTGTCTTGCACTCGGGTACAGAGGCGCTTCCTAAAGGCATCGACCCACACACATACACACACGCAGAAGAGAGTGCAGGAGAGACCGCTTCAGACGACAGAGCAACAGGAAACTTTTCAAGGACCAGGAAACTTTTCAAGGACCGTGGGAGGGAGCATTTATTAAGGAGAAAGGGAGAGGGCATGGGGTTAAACTGCAGGGGAGAGTTCTCTAACAAAAACCAGCGGGACCCTACAGGGAGCAGTGGGCAGTTCACCAGAAAACACCACAAGAATAGTGGATGAAGCCTAGAGGGAGGAGAAGAAAGGAGGGCTCAGGGAAAAATCACCAGGAAACACAACAGGCAATATGGGGGATTTGAGAGCGAGGAGCAGGCACGAGTCAACAGGGGAGATCACTAAGAAAAGAGACAGGAACAAGGAGAATAACGGAAGGGAGTGACGGGCAAGAGTGCAGAAGACTGTTCTACCATAGCTGCCACATGAGCGCTGGGGGAATCTGAAGAGAAATTACACCGCGTTTTTTAGAATAACCAGCCTTTGCACATATTGGCACAGTTCAGCAATCACAGCAAGCCTGTCTAATTGCAAGCAGTGCAGGGCCAACCTGCAACAGTTTAGAACTAAATAACTAAGCTGTCTTTAATCAGCGGCTGAGGTCAATTTAAGCTAGAGGAAAAAAGGCAGGTTCTCAATGAAAACTGGAGTCTGCTGTCAAACTGCCGGTATGTTATGGAAAATAATATAATACAATTATACAAAGTACGTAGCTTTCTTTCCCCCGTAGACAACTGTTGAAAATGCCAATAAACTGAAGCACTGTTAGGAAAGGGAAATCGGGACGCGAAATGTGCTGCCTCGGATAAGAAATACAGGAGCTGAGAAAGGCAGACGACATAAACAGTCACAGCTTGCAATACTCGCGGGGGAGGGGTTGGGGGGGGATTTGGTGGGGAAGCGCTGGAATGAGAGGCCGGGGGCATTAAAAAGAAAAGTTTAAAAAAAAAAGAAAACTTACCTGACTGCCGACTTGGGTCCGACCGCGCCGCATCTGCTGTCCCCTCCTGGGACAGGGTCCGCGTTGGCGCCTTCCGTTTAGTGGCTGGTGACAACAGCAACCCCTCTTCGCCAATCCAGAAGCGGCGCCTTCTCCTGAGCAGAGGGGAGAGCAGTGAGGGCGTGTACCCTTCAGAGTCTCTCTTGCCTGTTTTCGCTGATGGGCACAGCTGACTCGAGTTGCACGAACGGGAGGGGGGCGGGAGAGAACACGGACGACGGGAGGGGGGCGGGAGAGAACACGGACGACGGGAGGGGACACGGACGACGGGAGGGGGGCGGGAGAGGACACGGACGGCGGGAGGGGGGCGGGAGAGGACACGGACGGCGGGAGAGGACACGGACGACGGGAGGGGGGCGGGAGAGGACACGGACGGCGGGAAAGGGGAGGGAACAGGAAAAAACGTAACTCCGCCCTGGGAAAAAATCTCGGGAACGCCCCCGAATCTGGTCCGGCCTTGACGGACAGATCCGGCACTCAATGGCTAGCCTCCATTTATGGAGCTAGCCAATGAGAGCCGGGGGACGTTCCCGAAGTGCTTATTGTCGACATAGGATTTCACCTGCGCTGAAAGGCTGCGCAGCAGCCTTCGGCAGGCGAAACCCAAAAAGGTTAGGTGAGTTGCAGGCCTATGAGGGGTTGACCACAGGGTGTGGCCAACCCCACGCTGCACATAGAGATGGATATCTTTCTTTACGTAAAAAAAAAAAAATAGAAATCACCCTGAAAAAAAACAAAGGTGAAAGTGATGTTGTAGTTAGCTGAAAATGTCAGGAAACACAGAACGGTTTGCAGTCACCAACTGTGTGTGTTAGTGTGTTAGAGTGTTATAACCTGTCGATATCTACGTTCCAACTGTCTAACACACTTTACACTCTTTGGTGCAAAACAGTCCATTTGCGGAATGCCAGCCACAAGTCTGTAATTTTAATACATGTTATACACTTACGTTTTTGTGACCAACATTTTGGGAGCTGTGTCTAAAAATGTGCTATTCAAACCATTGACCATATCCGATGTAGTTTGTTAAACGGTCATTGTGTTTGCTCAGGATTCATAAGAATATCTGACGTGCTCTCCTCAGCAGTGTTTGTCACACAGACTGATTTAGAAGAATTTGGCAGGGAAGGGATCTGGTCCAACACCGGTTGTATATCTAAGAACACACATAGCTCATTGTTGGAATGTGTTTCTGCCGGCTGGTCAGTGTGATATTAAACAAAACGGCTGCTTGTACTAATAATTCTGCTCACGAGTTTACATTTCCTCGTAACCTGTTTTTCTTCACTGAACATCTTTTCTTATTTGGGAAAAGTCATGTATTTTCAATTTGAAATCCAAAGGAGGACCTCAAAATTATTTCTTCAGAAGGTTGGGTGATGATGTAATATGTGGATGGGTTCATAAGCATGGCAGAGGTGCAAGCTATAGTTAGCGTAATACATTATAACTGGTGAATTTCAGTGCTTTTTGTTTGTTTTTAAACAGTAGTTTATATACTATTACAACACCTAACTCGGACATTACTTTAACCTTTGAGCTTTTTCAGTGAAAAACAAAAATGTGTGTGTATATGTATATTGGTGTGTGTATGATGTATATCTATGTGTGTATATATATATATATATATATATATATATATATATCTCCATCCCAGTGGCATTACCCACAGTAGTGTTCTAGTTAGGCCAGCTGTTCCATTGATAATGCATTTTTTGTACTGCCAATAAGCTTTACCACTTTTGACGAATCTCCACGAAACTTTCCATAAGGTGCTTCTTTTTTACTAGTTTGTGCTTGGAAAGTTTCAGGGTGATCCGTCAAGCGTGGGCTGAGAAAACAGGTGAGTCCCAAAAGCAAATTTCCCATGCATTTTCCTTAGACTTAGACAGGCCTATACAGCAAAAACTGCTGAACAGAATTACACCAAATTTGTTTGGAAGCTAGATTTTGGTACACAGATTTATGCTTTTTGTGATAAATTTTTTTGTAAATACATTAAATAGTTTTTGAGAAATAAAGGTGAACAAAATATAGATATCTGGAAGGTTGGGTCTGCGAGAGGCTCGTTCTGAACTTATTTTCCCTTGGGCAAAATTACTCCTGTGCGAGATCTCTGATTGGCTGCCAGCAACATCTGAAAAATGTTGCTGACAGCCAGTACAGGACTCGGGAACTTAGTCCCCTGTCCTGAACTTGTAAAAAAAAAAAAATGAGGGCAGGGTAGATACCCTGCCGCCCAAGGCCCCACTCTGGGCCAAAAAGAAAAAAAATCCCTCAGGTCGTATTTAATAGGAGGAGGGGGCTGCGTGGCACCTCCGCCTATGGGTCATTAAATGCCCCTGGAAGCCTGCCCCTAGGGTCAACATTTGCATAGAAGGGGAGGTGGGGCCACATTCCCCCTCTCTGAGCTTCTAAAGGCCTGGGGCCGCTAAACTGTATAAGGGGGGGGGGGGCACATGGCCCCCCTGTCCGAGCTTTCTATGTCTCCAGGGTGGCTCGCATGCTCTGCCCCAGGGAGCCCACCTCCGGGACTCAGCACGGGCAGGAAATCTGTGTTTGCTCTGCTTGGCAGAGGCATTTTTGGATCTCCCACCATGCAGGAGCAAATACAGGCAGGGAAACCGATCAAGAGATTGCTTCCACCCAGAGGGAGCAGCATAAATAGCTGCTCCCTGTGGACGGGAGCAATGCAGACTTCCTCTGCATGCTGGGATCCGGCTGAGGCGCGGGGTCCTTGGACTCCCCTGCAGCCCCAACGAATGTGTGGTGGGTCCTCCAGATAGTCACCAGGGCACCTACCTTTCAGTAATGCTGGCCCCAGGGGATGAAAATGCATTGGACCCTGGGGGAAATGGGGCCCAGTGCCTTTTAAAGGGTTATGGAGGGGGGTTTGTGGTCCCCTTCCACTTTTTGTTAGTGTGACCCCTGGGCCTCTAATGGCTTGACAAGGGGGGCCCGCAGCCCCCCTCCCCTTTCAATAAATAAGGGCCCTTGGGGATGGGGTCAGGGGGATGGGGTCATCAGGGCCTCTGGGAAGGAAAAACTTGGTTCCCCTCGAAAATACATAGGGCCCTGGGTGAATGGGGTCCCCATGGCCTTTCAAAAGCTTGTGGAGGGGGACCTCGAGGCCCCCCCCTCTTAAAAAAAAAAAAAAAAAAAAAAAAAAAAAAAACTAACCAAAAAATGGCCCAGGGGATGGGGGTCCCGAGGGCCTTAAAAAAACTCGGGGAGGGGGCTGCGCAGTACCCAGCCCCTTAAAAAGAAAAGTGGTTCTGGGGGTTGGGGTCCCCAGGGCCTAATGCGACTTGGGAAGGAGGCCACTGGGTCCTTGTCCCCTTTTTTAAAACATTTTTTAAAGGGCTCTGGGGCTCTCCAGGGCCTAATAAGGTTTGGGGAGGAGAGACACTTGTCTCCCCGCTCCTTTAAAACATAAATGATGTCATAGAGCATGTCCAAAGGTGAGCCATATGGAGAAGTGGCCATCGCCTTGGTATTTCTGTATCTTGTGGTTGCCAACCATGACCGAAAGGGCCTGCAAGGGTTGAGCCTTACAAGATTCCTTAGAAGGGGACAATGGGGTAATTATGGACACATTTAGGTTTCTATTTGTATCTGTTTTCTTGTCAGAAGAAGCAGTTGACCTTTTTCTAGCGTGTCACAGATGAGGGAGACACTGAGGCATGCCAGAGCTCGAATTCCACTAGCCCTGGACATCTCTCTGATGGCTGGTGCAGGCACCTTCGCGCTCCTGTCTCAGTCATCAGTGGTACTGTCGCCTCAGGCTGTTGCTGGACCTGAAGTAGCTCGCCATTTTTTATTATACCAAGAGCGAATAATGCGGGCTGACTGACACGTCCCCACCTCTTTAGTGCCACAGGATGGCACACTGGACAGCCTAGTGTCCGGTGACCCCTTCGGGGTACCGTGCGTCACTTCTGGCCGAGGTGGGCATAAGTAAGAGGGTAAGACCGATGGTTCACCGGAAGTGGGAGGGGCTATCCCCTCACCACAACCGCTAAGCACCGATTGGCTAAGGCCACAATGCAAGTTGGCCCATCAGGTGGTAGGCCGCAAGGCACGGCTTGCCTTTGGATCGCCTGTAAGATAACCCACCATGTTTGGCATATTTTGTATTCTAATTAACCTGCAGCATTTATTCCCTCTAAAAAGTTGTCTTGTCTGCTTATTTATGTACATGTATGTTGCTGCAGAAGGGCTGGTGAATGTGGCCGATATTGGCACTATAGATTATTCACTCTTGATGTATCGAAAACTGTCCTGCAAACAAGGAGGGCATAACTTGTAGCCCTTACGGGAGACCAGCCATAGGGAGAGCTAGTTGCCCAATAGCAGTAATAGTAATGTTGATTGGTTACTGCTGGAAGTAACTTGGCAGCAGCAGAGTGGAAGTTACCGCCGCACAGGAGCAGAGATGGCTTTTGTCTGGAAGCTGCTTGATGGCAGCTGGGTAAGTGCTTGCATAACAGACCCAGAGAAGTGGGCCTGCTGCAGGAAGTTGCGTACCTGGGGCAGGGAAAGTGCCTGCTGGTGGGCATTACACAGTGGCCATAGAGAGAGATTGCTGCCAGAGGAGACCACACTGAATTGGACAACATTGGAAGCTGCATGATGCCAGCTGAGGGAGGCTGTTGGCATGACAGGAGAAGAGACGGGCATATGGAAGAAAGGTACATGATGAGAACAGAGAATGCTTGCTGCTGGAAATTACACAAAAGGAACACGGAGTGCTCGCTGCTGGACATTAAATGGAAGGAACAGAGAGATTGCTTGCTGATGGACATTACATGACAGGAACAGAGAAAGAGTGCTTGTTGATGGGCTTTACATGAAAGAAACCGAGGGAAAGTGCCTGCTGGTCGACATTACATGAAAGGAACAAAAAGAGGGTGCTTGTTGCTGGGCATTACATGAAAGGAACAGAGGGAGTGCGCTTGCTGGTGGACATTACATGAAAGGAGCAGAGGGAGAGTACTTGCTACTGAGCATTACATGAAAGGAACAGAGGGAGAGTGCTTGCTGCTGGACATTACATGAAAGGAACAGAGGGAGAGTGCTTGCTTCTGGGCATTACATGAAAGGAAAAGAGAGAGAGCTTGCTGCTGGGCATTACATGAAAGGAACAGAGAGAGAAAGATTGCTTGCTGCTGGACATTGCATGAAAGGGACAGAGGGAGAGTGCTTGCTGCTGGACATTACATGAAAGGAACCGAGGGAGAGTGCTTGCTTCTGGGCATTAACATGAAACGAAAAGAGAGAGAACTTGCTGCTGGGCATTCCATGAAAGGAATAGAGGGAGAGTTCTTGCTGCTGGGCATTACATGAAAGGAACAGAGGGAGAGCGCGTGCTGCTGGACATTGCATGAAAGGAATCGAGGGAAAGTGCCTGCTGGTGGACATTACACAGTAGCCATAGAGAGAGAGAGAGATTGCTGCCAGAGGAGACCACACTGGATTGGAGAACATCGGAAGCTGCATGATGCCAGCCGAGGGAGTGCTGGCTGTTGGCATGACCGGAGAAGAGACAGGCATATGGAAGGAAGGTACATGATGAGAACAGAGAATGCTTTCTGGAAATTACACGAAAGGAACACAGAGTGCTTGCTGCTGTACATTACATGAAAAGAACGGAGAGTGTGCTTGCTGCTGGACAATACATGAAAGGAACAGAGGGAGAGTGCTTGCTGCTGGGCATTACACGTAAGGAACAGAGAGAGGGAGTACTTGCAGCTGGACATTACATGAAAGGAACAGAGAGAAAGAGATTGTTCCTTTCATGTAATGTCCAGCAGCAAGCACCCTCTCTCTCTCTCTCTCTCTCTCTCTCCGTTCCTTTCATGTAATGCCCAGCAGCAAGCACTCTCCCTCTGTTCCTTACATGTAATGTCCAGAAGCAGGCACTCGCTCTGTTCTTTTCATGTATTGTCCAGCAGCAAGCACTCTCTCTCTCTCGGTTCCTTTCGTGTAATGTCCAGCAGCAAGTACTCCCTCTCTCTGTTCCTTACGTGTAATGCCCAGCAGCAAGCACTCTCCCTCTGTTCCTTCCATATAATGTCCAGCAACGAGCACTCTCTGCTTGCTGCTGGACCAGAGAGTGCTCGTTGCTGGACATTATATGGAAGGAAAAGAGAGAGCTTGCTTCTGGGCATTACATGAAAGGAAAAGAGAGAGCTTGCTGCTGGGCATTACATGAAAGGAACAGAGAGAAAGAGATTGCTTGCTGCTGGACATTACATGAAAGGAACAGAGGGAGAGTGCTTGCTTCTGGGCATTACATGAAAGGAAAAGAGAGAGAGCTTGCTGCTGGGCATTACATGAAAGGAACAGAGAGAGAAAGATTGCTTGCTGCTGGACATTGCATGAAAGGGACAGAGGGAGAGTGCTTGCTGCTGGACATTACATGAAAGGAACCGAGGGAGAGTGCTTGCTTCTGGGCATTACATGAAAGGAAAAGAGAGAGAGCTTGCTGCTGGGCATTACATGAAAGGAACAGAGAGAGAAAGATTGCTTGCTGCTGGACATTGCATGAAAGGGACAGAGGGAGAGTGCTTGCTGCTGGACATTACATGAAAGGAACCGAGGGAGAGTGCTTGCTTCTGGGCATTAACATGAAACGAAAAGAGAGAGAACTTGCTGCTGGGCATTCCATGAAAGGAATAGAGGGAGAGTTCTTGCTGCTGGGCATTACATGAAAGGAACAGAGGGAGAGCGCGTGCTGCTGGACATTGCATGAAAGGAATCGAGGGAAAGTGCCTGCTGGTGGACATTACACAGTAGCCATAGAGAGAGAGAGAGATTGCTGCCAGAGGAGACCACACTGGATTGGAGAACATCGGAAGCTGCATGATGCCAGCCGAGGGAGTGCTGGCTGTTGGCATGACCGGAGAAGAGACAGGCATATGGAAGGAAGGTACATGATGAGAACAGAGAATGCTTTCTGGAAATTACACGAAAGGAACACAGAGTGCTTGCTGCTGTACATTACATGAAAAGAATGGAGAGTGTGCTTGCTGCTGGACAATACATGAAAGGAACAGAGGGAGAGTGCTTGCTGCTGGGCATTACACGTAAGGAACAGAGAGAGGGAGTACTTGCAGCTGGACATTACATGAAAGGAACAGAGAGAAAGAGATTGTTCCTTTCATGTAATGTCCAGCAGCAAGCACCCTCTCTCTCTCTCTCTCTCTCTCTCTCTCTCTCTCTCTCTCCGTTCCTTTCATGTAATGCCCAGCAGCAAGCACTCTCCCTCTGTTCCTTACATGTAATGTCCAGAAGCAGGCACTCGCTCTGTTCTTTTCATGTATTGTCCAGCAGCAAGCACTCTCTCTCTCTCGGTTCCTTTCGTGTAATGTCCAGCAGCAAGTACTCCCTCTCTCTGTTCCTTACGTGTAATGCCCAGCAGCAAGCACTCTCCCTCTGTTCCTTCCATATAATGTCCAGCAACGAGCACTCTCTGCTTGCTGCTGGACCAGAGAGTGCTCGTTGCTGGACATTATATGGAAGGAAAAGAGAGAGCTTGCTTCTGGGCATTACATGAAAGGAAAAGAGAGAGCTTGCTGCTGGGCATTACATGAAAGGAACAGAGAGAAAGAGATTGCTTGCTGCTGGACATTACATGAAAGGAACAGAGAGTGCTTGCTTCTGGACATTACATGATGGCAGCAAAGAACATTTGCTGCTTGAAGTTACAAGATGGGAGCAGAGAGAGTGCTCTTGCTGGAAGTAACATTACTGTAGCAGGGAGATGCCTCCGGATATAATTTACGCATGGCAGCACAGTGATTGCATTCTGCTAGTTGTTTTATGGTGGGAGCAGCAAGAGTGGCTGCTGCTGGAAGATCTCCAAGACAATGTGCAGTAAATTCAAACACGGTTTCCCGACTCTATCCCAAATGTAGACCTCCTGCTTCCGTGGACCCCAGGGGACATTAAACCTAAAAATATATTATTTACACTGCGCACAGCAATGCTTTTTTTTATTTACATCAGTATGGGGCCCACATAGTAGTTTTATAACTTGCAGAGCTGATGTGAAGCACACCCTCGTAGAATACCTTATTTCTCAGTTTTGTTTTTCCTCCTCAGATCTTTCTTTGGCACTCCCCTGCCCTCAATCGATTAGTTTGACATCTAAAGGATATTAAAAAAAAAAAAAAGCCTCTTACTATGTTTTAGATGAGGTATTTTCCGTCAGGTGGTGAAACAGTCGAATACGTGAGCGCCTCCATTCACACCAGGCCCTAACGATGCTGAGGAAATGTAAACTGGCCTCCTGTGTAGTACTTGCTCAGTTTTCCGAAAGGCTGCTATGGGCGGGAAGGAGTCAGACACTTATAGTGCCCACACCCCGCCAGCGCTCGCTCGCTCCGCTCTGCGCACATTAACACTTATATACCAAGGAAAACTCATGAGACATATTTGTGGGAAAGCACTGTCGCAGGTTTATTTCGTACAACAGGTAGCTGATAAGGTGGGTCATCTTACAGGCGATCCAATGCGGCAGCCCCTCGCTGACCCGCATGCCTAAGGAGCCATCTTGCACGGCGAGTCGATGCTCTGACGGTGCAGTAAATTACCATTTTATTTCGTTATACTCCCGCCCCCCCCTGTCAGGGCGGAGCAATGAGGCACACCCCCGGTCTGTTCAGGCCCCCCGACCGCCCGAAGGACTAACGGGGCGCCGACGCTGTTTCCTGGAACCCCCTCGGCTCCAGGTTCTTGGCTCAGGCACCCTTACTGTGCCAGGCAGAGGTATTTAGACTGTATCCTTCTGCCGCAGAGGTACCCCTACTGTCCATCTGCTTCCAGATCGCCCTGTGACTCCGCCTGCAACACAAAACATGACCATTAACAAATTCACAACTTTCGCCCGCCGCTCTGCCGCTGGGTCAGGGTTCAGGGTGGGATCAGCGCAGAGCCGGGGGAACCAGGCGCGAGAAAAAGAGGCCGAGCCTAGCTGCTGGGCCTGTTTTATACTCAAAGGCACGCCCCCTTTTCCAGGTGAGCCCTCCCTATTGGCTGTTGGCGAGGGCGGCTCCAAGGGGTTGACGTGCTACCAGCTCCGCTCGCCCGCCGTGTGGTACTAGGGCGCTGCCCGCCCATGCTCCCCTGCGTGTCGCGCGGTCCGCGGCAGTAAGTGCGCCCGACCCGTGAACAATGTTGTGAGGGCTGCATCTCCAGCAGGATGTTTCCTGTAGGGGCAACCGCCCCAGGCTAGGTCACATATTACGGACACGGTGTCCGGTCCGAAACTTGTCTGCATCATCGTTTGCAGGTGTTTGTTTAATTACGTCAGTGGTAGCAAAATGCATTTGGTAACGTACCGTCCAGAACTGATAACATCGTTACGTCCTGGAAGGGAGGTTGGGGTGGCGGAGGATTGGGGTGGCGGGGGGGGGAGGGGTGGGGGGGGGAGGGAGAGACACTCCCAGATGTCCATCTGCAGACAGTCTGTGTATGTACACCCCAAACGGCAAATGGTAAAACGCAAGCTTGAGAGCAGGAGGACCCTGGGCACATTCACGTTTCCTTATGGTATGAACCGAGCAAGGAGAGTGTGGCGGGAGGCCAAGCAAAGCCACGAGCAGGCATATGGGGCAATGACGAAGCAAAGCCACGAGCAGGCATATGGGGCAATGACGTGGACGAGGCCGAAGATCTGGTCCGAAAGTTCAGTGTATGGGCTGGGTTTTGGCTGCTTGTGGCCAGGTTTTGCCTGCTTTGTGGGCCTGGTTTTTGGCCTTGTGGCCCGATTTTTGCTTTTGCTATCTCGGGCTTGCCACATTATGTACTTATTGAAGGAGAAAACATGTGATTATTTGTTCTGCAGGCTGAAAATCGACACGCAGTACTATAGTCAGTGCTGCCTTTGCTTCTAATATCTTAGGCAAAGGTGCCCCACCTGTTCTAGTCACAAAATGGCCTCCAGGCCGTCCCCGCGTGTCTCTGCTCAGTGAGCATCATTGCAGGCGCGGCTCTCATGACAGCCCTGGGCAGGGGGCGTAGGTAGGGGGCCCCGGAAGAGGGGGTCCGAGCGGGGCGGAGCCCCCCGGAGCGCAGGAAGGTGTTTTAATAAAACGTCCAGAAAAGGCGTTCGATGACCAGCCAATCAGGAACCAGGAGGAACGCAGGCCAGTGAAGAGGGGGGGGGGGTATGGTGGGGTCAGGGTGTTTGGAAGTGGAACAGAGCCGGAGACCGCCAAATCCCTGCCAGGGGCCCCCACGCAAATATGTATCCATCCTCAGAGGATTATAATATTAAGGATATATATTGGCGTGGTGGACCCTGGGGTTTGGCGGCCCTGTGCAGGTGCACAGCTTGCACATGCCTAAGGCCGCCCCTGATCATTGTAAGAGGTTGTTTAAAAAAAAAAAAACAGCTAATGCTGCTGGGAATGCAACCAGTCCTGCAGGACTAACACAAGCAGAGCAGGTGGCGTCCGTGTCGGATAGCACATAACTTCAATCTACCTCTGAGACAGCAGAGCCAGGGGTTCTGCCTCTGCATGAGTGAATGGGTAGCTCTGGCCAGAGCCGCGTGCTCACACATGTAACGGACACAAAGAGGCTTTTAAAACACGGGCTCACATCGAGCAGCTGTCCGCTTTCACCTTTTAAGAAAACATCTAGGAAACTTTTGTGTTAGAATGACGCAGGATTCAGTAGAAGGTTTTAATATTTATATTTAATTCCTATAATATAAGGCCCAAAAATGAACAGAAACCTTACTGCGAATTCCAGTAAAAAAACATTTTTCACACATTTGCTGTGCTTGTTTTGTATTCATTTTTATTTCTGTATTTTTCAACTGTCACTTCTTATTGTATATTTCTATTATTTTGTGCTATACAGAAGTACATCAAAAATAGTATGTTTTTACATGCAGGGTCGGAGTGGCCTATAGTATAATCTGGCAGCGCCAGAAGTGCTGGTCCGGCTGTTTGTGGGCCTTATTTATGTTTTGTAGAGTCAGTTTTCGCCGCAGATTTTACCACACACATTGCCTGAGCAAGTACACAGGCACCCAGCTTTCCATACCTTGCAAAACACTTCTACAGCCTGTTTTTACACGTTTAAAACTGCCCTGGTTTGCAAACGTAGGGCACTTTTTTTTAACTCTCTTTTTTTAACTCTCTGAGGGCCACTTTTAATTTTGCGCCCAAGCCTATATTCTAGCCCACTCCGGCCCAGGGCAAGCTACTTTTGTGCAAAAGTTCCACTTAAGAGAGTGGTTGTGCTGTGAGTTGGACATTCGGTAGTAACCTCGGGAAGGGACTTTGAGGGAAAGGGAGTACTTTCCTTGAACGCTTTCAGTGTATGAGTTTGAGATTTTATAAAAAAACGAACAATTCCTAAGATCCTGAAACAGAAAAGGGTTGTAGCAGTTTGAGTTTGGAAGGTTTAAGCCTGGAACTATGTGGCTGGGGCATGAGTGCCAAGAGCGCACAGGGTAATGGGGCTGTAGTGTTTAATGATTGTGGGGGCAGACTGCAACACCTTGACAGATAGGCCAAATGTTGTTTGAGCAACTGTGCGGGGGCGGGGTGGGAGAGGCTGTGTCCATTTTCAGTTTATTTTGAGCTAAAAGTTATTTGCAAGTGTCAAATGAAATGATGGAAGTTATTCCACTTTTCCCGGGTTATTAAAACAATCGTTCAACACAAAACAAAGTGAAAGCTCCGCCTTCAGATACACGGAATGTGCCAACACCCAGGGAGGAGGCATTGATAGAATAAAAGTAAAGGTTTGACTTGTTGTTAATTTGTAATATTGGGACGCCTTTGGCATTAAGGAGCCCATAGCTCAACTGAAAGAGGCGGCTTTGCGCAGCATACAAATAGGCCATGGCAAAGCCAGTAGGTCTCACCTTTAAAAGGCTTTGCCTTCCCGGGACGGTGCCGTCTGTATCCACTTTACCTCGGATATCTCAAAAACCGTAAGATTGGAAATGGTCTAATTACAGCAACAGGGCAATATTTTGCGGAAAACAAACACTCAGTTCCATCTCCAACGACTTTGTGGGAGGCATATAAAACTGTACTGCGGGCCATGCAATCTCCCTAGTTGCAAGACATAAACGGGTCCAACGACAGCAGATTGAGACTTTGGAACAGGGGGTATCCCAGGCAGAGATTGATCATGCCACAGACACCAGTGACAACTCTGCACACAAGTTACCTTTAGCGCAACAGGTATACAGGGGGCCTATGCATGGTAGGAGGTGAAAACCCAATTCACCAGCACACTATTTACGAATTAAGTGATAAAGCAGGCAAACTCCTAGTCTGGCTGGACGAAGGGGAAGGGCTAGCAGGTGGGTGGCGCAACTCAGATTGGAGACTGGACTTGTAATCACAGACCCACAGCATATAGTTGATACATTGCTAGCCCATTATGAGAAGTATACACACCCATGGCCACAGCTACAATAGAAGAAAATTCAGCCTTCCTAAAAGACATACAGATGAACACACTGATCTAAGATGCAACTGAAGCTCTGGAAGCAGATCTGACTCGGAAGAGCTCACGCTAGCAGTAGGCGCATTGCATACGGGAAAAGCCCTAGGACCCAATGGTAATCCTGTAGAATTCTACAAGCGAGCAGAAACTCAGCTCATACCACATCTGCTTAACATGTACAAAGATAGTTTGGAGAAAGGGGAGTTGCTCAGGGATCAGCGTCTAGCGAGGATAGTTGCAATACATAGGCCGGGCGAGGTGCCGCAGGAATGCATGTTTTACAGGCCGATTTCCTTGATAAATGCAGAAGCCAAAATACTCTCTAAAGCTCTGGCCATGCGACTACAGCCACATCTCAAAACACTGATCCACCCGGACGAATCCGGATTTATGCCGAACCGTAACACAGAGCTTAATCTACAGAGATTACATAGCGTCATGGTGCGCAGGCCTACTATTGAGGACGCGGTCATTTTGTGTGGCAGGGTATGCTCAGACGTGAGTCCCTTGCTCACTTTTCCCCTGGATTCAAGCAAGCCGGGCTGAAGACGGCGGTAATGCCAGAAACCGGTCCTCGGCAGCTTGTTTCCGGTCCAGGGAAGGCATGGCTTGGCAGTTCGGGCTGGACTGTTCCCATGAGGCACAGGGTCAGACTGATTTGCATATAGCCATGTCTGAACTGGGGTGGCAGAGTGGGCTAAAGAACAGTGATGGATCCAACCCAGATCTTTTGACTGGGTGTGTGTGTTTGATTGGTTCAGATGCTCCATCCATCACCACCCCCTTTAGTACCGCTTATTGCCGCCATAAGTGTGGCAGGGTATGCTCAGACGTGAGTCCCTTGCTCACTTTGCCACTGGATTCAAGCAAGCCGGGCTGAAGACGGCTGTAATGCCAGAAACCGGTCCTCGGCAGCTTGTTTCCGGTCCAGGGAAGGCATGGCTTGGCAGTTCGGGCTGGACTGTTCCCATGAGGCACAGGGTCAGACTGATTTGCATATAGCCATGTGTGAACTGGGGTGGCAGAGTGGGCTAAAGAACGGTGATGGATCCAACCCAGATCTTTTGACTGGGTGTGTGTTTGATTGGTTCAGATGCTCCATCCATCACCACCCCCTTTTGTACCGCTCTTTATGATGATGGCACTCCCCAGATTCCTATGCGTAGAATACGCAGTTCCCCCGACTACTTTGCAGCGATAAACGCTGAGGTGACCTATCTCTTATGGGACTGGAAGTCTTCCCGTATAGCCATGCATAAACTAGTGAGGGGCTGGTGTGACGGTGGCATCGCCCTCTCCAATATAAAAATATATTACTAGGCGTCGCAACTGACGGTAATACATCAATGGCTTCACGCACCTCAAGAAGAACCAGCGTTCTGCATGGACAGGCACCTCCTAGAAGCCGAGGGGATAGTGGGGGCACTATACAATAAATCTAGGAAGATTGCTTTCACAGGTCCAACGGCACAGGCCACACCACTATGGGAAACTCGGCGGTTAGGCAATCTGCAAAATACCATGGGATTTAGACAGTGGGATCTGATTGGTATGTCAAAGGTGGGAGATATCTGGAAAAAAAGGTGAGGTTGTCCCATTGCCCAGTTACAGATCACTTATGGACTGGCGCAGACGGAATCTTTCAGATACATGCAGATTAGGCACGCTCTCATGGGAGTAATTGCACCAGGGACACAACTGCCAGAGGCCTCGCCACTAAAGGACAGACTTCTGACAGACCACTTGAGTAAAAAAGCCATTTCCCAAACCTACCGAAAAATAATAATCAGCCGGACCCCACGGCAGCCCTTAAGGAGCAATGGGAGAATTAAGTGGGAGAACTGGACGAAACAGATTGGCAGGAGGCAATCGCGTCCCCAAAAGAGGTAGAGATACCTGAGGCAGTGTGGCGCATTGAGTACATTCTTGCACACTCTCTGGCACTGCCCGGAAATCCCACCTTATTGGGAGGGCGGTTATGCGCACAATTTCGCAGGTAACAGGAGTTATGGGTCCGCCGGAACCGAAGAGATGTCTACTTAACATTTGGGAGCCTACAGACCTCAATTATGCAGCTCAAGACTGGGCTACACTGGGTATGGTACTGGCAAAGCGGAATATAGCGCAGCACTGGGGGCTGAGACAAATTCCTAACCATCACCAATGGTGTCGTGACATGGACAATGCAATGATAATAAAGAAATGAGTCTATGTCCACAGGGTATGCCCCTAAACATGGACTCTGGTATGGGGCAGGTGGAATGCTTTCTGGGGTTATATCTGTGAGCCCCCAGAAGAGGAATCTTTATCGGATGTCAGCGACTAGTGAACCACGTCGTGGTTATTGTGCTGTGTAATGTAACCCTGTACAAATATATGCTAAATCACAAGAGGAAACCTTACTGACCAATGTAGAAGATAAACAACTAATGTATAATATCTTGACACACCATGTATACACCATTGAATATTACTGTAATGTACCGATTTATAGTTAATTGCAAAATGCCAATAAAAATGTTTTAAAAGGCTATGCCTTTGCTGATGCTTTTTACAGTCTGTATGTGCCAAGAAACCTGTGTGTTAATGTCCAGCAATGTTGAAATTGTTTTTCATCAGTGTAAATTAACTCAAAGATGGCTTATTGATGCATGTGTCATTACGCATGCACACTTATGCATCTGGACACATCTGTGCATGTCGTGGCACATGCACATTGCGCACCCTTCTACCGTTCTCGCGTGGTGCAAGGATATGTTATAGCAAACAATGCTGAAAAGTGCATACCTGCGTAAAAAAAGGGTGAGCAGCCTTCATTTAGGAAAAATTAAAAATGAAGACAAATGATGGGAAGGGGACAGATTCTGAGGTGGAGCAGCGTTGCCCCGCTGCTCTGAGCAATGTAAAATGATAAAGTTACTATAATTTTATTTTTAGTATGGGCTACGGTGCGAGGTTAGGGCGAGGCTGGGGTCACAGGGAGGAGTGGTTTGTGCACCATAAGTGTGCATGACAGTTTGGCTGGCTGTCTTGGGCTGATCAAACAGACATGCACACTTAGCATTTCGCCACCTGGCTGTGTTGCACAGCAAGGTGGAGAACTGTCCCAGTCTCCCTGGCATTGCCTGAGCAGCCAAATATGCCGCTCAGACCAATCACGACACTGCTGTCATGCTGGTGACAGTGGTATTTTGATTTGCTTAGGGGAGGCTAGGCGGCTAGTGTGCTTCCGTAATCCCTGGAGTCCGGAAGAGAAGAGCACAGAGGAGTGGCGGCGGGCATCCATAGGTTTGTATTTTTTTCTTAAATCTCTTACCAAGGGAAAAGTTTGTGGGATTGCTGTAAAAAGTAAGATTTCGGCTCAGCTAGAACAGTTTCAGAGAGGAACACGCATCTCGCACAATCCATTCCTTGCAATCAGTCATATTTTTGACCCGAGGTTTGCTTATTTAGCATTGGGACCTTTGATGCACGTGTCCATGGCTGACACACAATGATATTAGATGGTACATTTCCAGACACAATGTATAAATATGGTTGATTTTAAGTCTCCTTTGATTATAGGCATGTGACGAATATGGTGCAATTTCTTTGAGTCTGCTTGCCATAATTTGGGTTGTTTCTGATGTATTGTTTTGAAAGAAGAGGACAGATGTCTGCTGCCGCTCTCTGCTTCCTACCCATTTTTGATCCTTCGTGCAACACTTGTCTACCAGAGACCTGCTGTTCCAGTGAGACTGATGTATCTGCAATCTATGCCCTCGCCCCTACCCTCCTCCTGGCATACTGCCTTTTCCAGTTATCCACCTATACCACATAGCCAGAGATTGAGATCACTCTAGCCTAACAACGCTCTATGATGACTGGCTGCATCTCGTACACTATCTGTTCAACTTAGTACTCTGAAGTGTTTCTGAGTGGACATGTACAATGCTTCACAGGCCCCCAAAATAAGTAGAATTACGAATTCTAACAGGAGCCCTTCATGGGTGCGAGGCGGATTTAAATGTATCATTTGAGTGACAGGTGGAGGTGGTTATCACTGCTGCTCATTACCACCTGTATGGGCCGTAGAGGACTTTCCCATTACTGAGCACTGATTCTAGGATAATGCTGGTGCAGACAGTTGTACTGTGTTTGAATAGTTAGCCACACAATCTGTGATACTGCGTGACTGCTTATTCCTGCATCCCGATTAGACTGCTCAGTCTGTGGCAATCCTTACGAAAGAGAGCCATATGCAGGAGCGGCATGTGCGGGTAAGAGCGGTGGGCGGGGTGAACTCGACAGACGAAGAGGGAAAATTAAAGAAATAATTAATTTTCCCTCATTGCGGTCTGAGTCCACAACCCTCCGCTCTTACCTCCAAGGGCCGCTCTTGGCCGTAGGCCCCTATAAAGGTATGTTCATATATCCACGGGTGGACAAACATAAGCGGGGTCAGTGTGGGTCATCAGATTCTTTTTAGGACGTTGGCATAAATGGAGAAATTCATTACAACCTCCTTTCCAGCTTAGCTACCCCAACATCGTTTCTGTTGAGAATTATGCCAGAAGCTTGTTCTAAGTTGGAAAACCTTTAATGGTGTTGGCTAGTGAAGGTGGCCACTGGTGCAGTGTCCCAGTGTCTAGGAGGATGCAGAGATGTCTACTTTGCCTTCAAGTTGCGATTACAGCCATTATGGAAATGCATCATTTATACTGATTTCTTTGAGGAGACATGCTGAACCCTTTCTCCTTCAGCCCTGCTGCCCTCACCTGTTTTCAACACCGCTCACAACCTGCACTATTTTGCTGTATCCTTGAATTTTTTCGTGACCTTTTTTCCCAATCTTTCCACTTTTGTCTCCATGTCTCAAACGGGCTGAACGGCTGCTCTCATCATCACGTCCTCCATTCCTTCCCATCACCCTCTACGCTCCCTGTTCTCCGAAGAGTATTGAATACTTACCTGTTAAAAACTTTCCACTTGCAGGACTAAACCTGCAGTCTCACCTGTCGTCCCATTAAATCTACATTTCTCCACCTTCCTCTTCATTTTCCTGTTATCAGGTTTGTATCTTCCTGTTGGCCTGTGAAATGTTATGTTGCTAGGCTTGCTTTTATACATCCAGTTATAGCTAAATACAATTCTACTTCCTTTGGCTTTCCCCATCGTTAATTCAATCTTTTCCCCATCTTTGCCTCATTTACTCTCCTGTGACTCCTCCTGCTCTCCCTAAATTTTCTCCCACTCCTCCTCCGTACTTCTGCCCCTTTTTCTCTCTCCAACTTGAAATTGATCCCATCCCCATGTCCCTTCATCATCTTAGCTTCACTCTGTCGGCCTTCAAACATTCATGTGGGCGGAATCCAAAACAACGAAAACAGACTAAAATTAAATTGTTATGTTATACAGGCTCCTAGACTCTTTTATAACTCTACTCTGATCCTTTGCATGGATGCAGAAGAGCGTTATGCACCAGAATTTGAAGATCTAAGAAATTAGTTCATGCGCTGTGACATCGCAGCATGGACGTATGGTGGTTCCCACACGCCCCCTCACCAAACTCGTTTTCCCTGAGCTTTCTGTGGTGCATGCACTACCAGAGTAACCACGTTGGTTTAGGTACTCATTCTTAGCCTGGGGTCCAAAGTGCCTACTTGTGCGTTGGGTCCACAAATGTTTCAAAACAATTCAATGGTTGCAGCTTAATAAATTATACATAATTAACAAAGTAAAGTTGTACAATTTTAAACACTGTAAATGCGAAGGGTTTCAAAATTGGAGGCTAAATGGTAAGTTGGGGAGGGGAGCAGACAGCTAAACAAACCTTCTTGCCAGGGTGCCCGCTTCCCTGAATGAAATGTAAATGTGCGCAACTGTTCAATCTGCAAATGTAATGGGTGCCTGGCAGCCGGTATTGGCTTAAATTGATGGAACCACTTGAAGCTTCCTGATGACCCACATTTATTCTTTTTGAGAGGTATTGACAGGGAGCTCCCAGTTGTGCTCTGAAGTGTGTGCTTTTAAAAGACCATTATACAAAAATGCACTATGTACTGTCTGGGTATTACTAAAATCTGTATTTTGGAAGATAATTTTTTTTATTTGAATCATTTATGCAAATTTCGTAATAGCCTGTCTTAAACTGTGTGTAATGCAAGTTTATAATGACTTGCATATTCAGTGCTTTTTTTCACAGACTAGGACTATGTAACACTAAACCTACACAAGTCACTATTCTCCATTCTCCACTCTCCACTGCACCAACCAGGATTCAATGTTGTGGCTCTGTACAGTGCATTGACTATTAGAGGTTTCATAATGTATGATAGGGCATATCCCACTGATTAACAAAACTTTCATTTAATTTTCATTTAAGCTGTGCGTGTAAGAATGAAAAAGTTACAGAATATTTTGTATTTTTAGCCATGCCTTCTTCGACCTTTGCCCCCCCTCCCTCCCCCCTTTCCCCCCCTCCCTCCCCCCTTTCCCCCCCTCCCAATGCGTAGAGCATAACCGGCCCCATAATTTCTTTTAATGCACTTCGATCACTGCTTAAATGTATGATTTATACCACAATGCTCCAAAATATGTAACTGCGTATGGTTAGATTGCACTGGTGTAAGTATCCCATACTGAGAGACATCGAGTTCGGAAACTCTATACTAAAATAACTTGGGGACATTGTATCTGGGAACAGCAGACATAATGCGAGAAAGATGCAGAAGTTTTCCGACTAAAAGGAGACAGGATATCAGGGCTACATGGATCCAATAGGACCTTAACCCAGAACATTATACTTCAGAAGAGAAATTTAATTTCAGGATACTGTAAGTAGGCAACTCGTCTAGTTCAAGTGGCACAATGGACGAACAAAGTCATAATTCTGTAGTTTGTGCACTGTAAATAGCGTTGAATGCACTGTGCTGATGATCTTCTTGTAGACATGACCACCTTTACCTCCAGATAGAAGAGTTCACCTCTGTAGTCATGCCTTTGACCCTTATGGATGTGTTGTGAAGGGGCCGCTCTTTGCTCAAATTCTTATTTGCGGCTCCACACCCATTTGTTTTGGTATGGTCAGCCTTTTCATTTTTTTTGGTAGGATCAGCTTTTTTAAAACATTTTTTTAATTTTTGTTAAAATGTCTTCCTTTGAGTATTTTTTTAATTTTGCATCACTCCTTACAAGGACATACATCATTAACTGCTCACCAGAGGGAATGTTAACTAAGAGTTAAATAAAAAAAAAAGGCAAATCATACACTCTGTAAAATAAAGTTAGCTGCAGACATAGAATAGCTCAACGATTTCAAACCCTTCTCTTGCCTACCTTTCTTGGAATGACTCTGGAGAGTGTAGTTAATATGCAACTTAGAAAAATCACATCTAGTATAATAGCAGGGTAGACCCGAACCAGTCCGCTTTGGTAGAAGAGTGCAGCAGGGAAAATAGCAACCCCACCACTTATTGATGAGGCTCTAGAGAGTCTAGACAAAGGGAAGTCTTGGCTTTAGTACTCCTTAACGGCAAAGCTGCTTTTGATGCAGGCGAGCACAACAATAGTCTTTGCATACTTTAGACGAGGATGGGAAAAGATGGCACCACCATCAACTGGATGCGGTCTTACTTGGCACACAGATCCCAAACATGATGGGAACTTCTCCTCCTATTCTTCTCCATCGCTACATGGTGTTCCACGAGGCTCCTTAAGGGCCCTTCATTATAGCAACATCTTTGGTTCTATACATGACAATCTACGTCACGAAAATGCTGTACAAGATCAGCAAGCAAAAGACCAAATCCTTAGTGTCCTCCAAATTGGATTTAAGAATGGCTTTACTTTTTTCCCCCAAAATCAAACTTACTGCCCTTAAAAGTAGTGCTACACTGTGCAGCAAGACAAAAGTAAACCTGAAGAAACCAGGGCATATCTTGTTTGTCCTTAAATCTTTAAACTGGCTCTTTGAAGAGAAACAATGTGTATTCCATATGGCTTGCATGATCATAACCCACGTTGTCCAGAGCGGAATTACATATCATAGGGAAATAAACTCCGAAACCAAGAAGGACTGGGCTTGAAATTCAGAAAATCAGATAGTACAGAACTCTTAATCATTTTTTGAAGAGGGCAACACTGAAGATGTGTTTTAGGACTGCGTAACACCCTTCATACTTTTTCAAAGAAAGGATTGAAAATACCCCTGTCCTGGAGGAGCCAAGATGGCGTCCGGGTAGGACGCTCAGTCCCTCGGCTCCGAGGGTCATCTCCGCTTTTGCCATTATCCTGTCGTTTATCCTGGCCCGCCATGGCAGATTGGTGATTGTGACGACGTGCGGCGACCGGTGGAGAAATTCTGATGCGGGGCCGTTTTCGCTAGCGGGTGAAAGGATGGATCGCAATATGCGGCCCGCAGCGCTTCTCGGACCGGGACCTCGAGTGGATGGTGAGGCCGGCCGCTCGGTGCTCGACTTGGGAGGCCAGCAACCGCTGTGAGCCGGTCGGAACTTTTCCTGGTGAAGGGTACCCGAATTTCACGACGCATGCCCCGCTCTCCTGCAGGTACGGAGTTAATCGTGCCTGGCGCTTTGTTTGAGGCACCGCGCGGCGGCCAGTGCCCTAACTACTGGCTGCCGAGACCCGGCTTTTGTGGAGCGCCGAACTCAGCGGGAGGCTCCCGACTCTCTGCTCCCGCTCACTTTTGCCCGTCTCTCTGGGTCCTCCGTTTGTTGCAACGTATTGGCACTCTTGGTGACCGTTATATTGATTGGAACTCTGGCTTCCCACTTTGAATGCCCTGACCTGTTTCATAGTGTCTACCCCCACGCAAACGGCGGCCATGATGGAACACAGCCTGCTGAAGTCGGTGCTGCAGTGTTATGGCGGACGTGTAGTGCAACGGGACACACTCGAAGGGGAGAGTGGTGTAGATGTGGGGAATGGCGATCTTCTGGCTGCTGTCCTCTCCCTTCATCACGCTCTGGCACACTCTGCTAAACTCCTGATCGGCAAGGTGGAAGATATCATGTGTGCCTTGGGGAGCTCGCGACCTGTTGATTCGCGGATACATTTCTACTGTTCTCATTCCTCGTCCGTCTCCATCAAGATGGCTGCCCTGTTTCACAATGGCGGATCCGAATCTCCGGACCTCGGAAACTTCAAGGCTGCTGATGTTACGTTTCCGGGGCGATGTGAAGATTTCGGACTGGACCCGCGGTGGGAGTATTTGCCCCTAGTCATGCTCCCCACTGCCCGGGGGTCACCTCGGGAGTTTTTGGATGTGGCCATTTTTCCTCCTGACTTGGCTCCGCGTTGTGACATGGAGATGGTTCCTTCTTTGCCCGGGATGGGATCATTGGATTTGAGCAGGGCTGCCATGCTTGGGTGGTTGTACCGACTTACCGATCCTGGGTTGCTGTTTGCGTTTTTTTGGGACATTTTGATTAACTGTGGTGGTCGTGAAAAAACGGGACAGGGATGAACGCTTCCTATTACTGACTGATGGGTTACCCGCTGCTGACCGAGCCAGATTTGTGATATGCTGATTTCTTTTACTGTGCACTGTGCCGGCTTCGTGCCTTGTGAATTGCTTTGCTGGTAATGTTTTTGGCGCCTGATTCTCCATCCCTATTGATGTTTGGGAGTGTGATACTGAGGGCAGACATGTGGGAGGTGGATCGCTATCCTTGCCTATGATGTGGGTTGCCTTTGTGTTTCCGACTTCTCTTGATTGTAATTCTTGCCGCCGCCGGTCGTCATGTTTTGCGCTGTTGGCCTTGCGGGTGGGCGGAGCCGGGGGACGGGTGGTGGGCTCCTCCCCGGTTTCCCTTTCATGGGAGATTATTGGGGCTGTTCTTTCTTTTTCTTTCCTTTTTTCTCTTTTCCTTCTTTCTTTCTTGTCTATATTTCGGGTTCTTTAGTGGGCGACAGACACTCTGCCGGGGGGGGGGGTAGGCCGTAGCCTCCGCGTTGCTGTAGGGTGGGGGGGAGGGTTTTTATTTTTCTCCATTTAGTTTCTATGGGCCTTATTTTATCTTTCTGCGCTTTCTTCTCCTGTTTCTGTTCTGGGTCCGTGCTGGGGGTTAGTGGGGAGGGGGTGGCGCTGACGGTGGTACGTACATACATGCTGGCTGCTGATTTTGTTGTTTTCTTAGTACCGCCATATTGTCCGATGTATTAATTTCCTTTGTGGTTTTTAGTGATGATGCCTCCCGCTCCTGTAATGATGCTACTCTATGGACTCAGTATTCTTTGCTCTTATTCTTCATTGATTTATGTTTCGTACAGAAAATTTTCAAAAGTAACCTTCAATGCTCCTTCTCCCCGGCGCCATGTTTCGCTCTAGTGTGATGTTTATTGATTATTGCTACACCATCTCTTGCCGCGGGGGAACTGTTTTATTTGCATTTGTGCTTCAATGTATCGTGTCCGACCTGACGGTTGTGGGCCCGTATTTGTTCTTTTCATGCACAATAAAGGTTTTAAAAAAAAAAAAAAAAAAGAAAATACCCCTGTCTAAATGCTAATAAACCCAAGTAAATGGTCTGCCTCGCTCTTGGCTTATCTGGGCTTCTGCCTTAGAATCATAAGATTCCCTTTATCTACATTCTTCTTTTACCAGTAATCCTGTAAGTGTAAGATACAAACTTTCATTTCTTAGACATTTTTATCCCATGTGATTGATCTTTGAAAATATACAATGTGTGTAACTATGTATTTAAAAATGTTTTTTTTGTTGCAACTCTCTGACCACGATTGGGGGGGAGGGGGGTGAAGGCACAGGGTAGACGGGGCACCTGGGTCCCAATGGTGGAGGTTGAGGTAATTTGCCACTGATGTCCTGGGGTCTCTCCTACTATGGCTCTGCAAACTGGGCCAGGTCCACCCTTTCCCCATTTTACTCTGAGGGTAGCAAGGGCGAGCAGTCAAGGTATGTAATATATGGGGGAGAGGGGGTAGCGCCTCAAAACTCAATAGCCAATCAAGAGACATGTAGGATCCATCCCAGTGATTACCTTCTGAGTTAAATGAAAGTATTTTAATCACATATCGTATCATATTACAATAATTGGGTTCAGTCAAAAGGTTACAATCCTAGTTGTGATCCTCAGTGAAATGCTACATGTATAGGTGCCCTCCCTCTGCTTACGTATTTCCCACACCATCATTAAATAATACAAGACAAGCCTCTGATTAGCCAGAGGTGCATTTCACTCTGAACACTGACAAGGCGTAGATGCACATAGCAGTTCAATTTGTTTTTGCTTATTTAGGTTTACTCAGTAAAAGTCTCAAGTTTGCCTCACACACATCAGTCTGGTTCTTCAGTCTCTTGCTCCACACACAATTTTTGGCCCAGTGGTTTTCTGCATTTGTTTTATTGCAGTGCCGGCTGTATGCCAGACAAATGCAATCCCACCCCTGTGGTGGTGCTCAAACTGTAGGGGCTCGCACAGTGGCCCTTTTCTTCAGCAGTAGTGGCCTCCCGGCAATCTTGTGAACACGTGGTTGCCTTTGGCCCGTTGGGGTCTCTGTGCCAATCAGGGCCCCTATCGTGGTGGTGACAATGTATCCTGACACTATCAGCAGCAGCTGTCTTTCACGCTCACCTTAAAGAACAGAAACTGCATTCCCACCTCTCACCTCTGATACAATCTAACAAATGACAGTGCTCAGGAAGACCTAATCAGTAGCCCTTTGCAAACAAGTTTGTGTTGAATTTATAAAGGGAGCCCTCTCTCCAGCCTCCTCCACCCAGTGTCCTGATCAGCACCCTCTAGGTACAGAAATGCAGTCATTACTCTTCCACTGTCTGGGGAAGCTACATCCACCCTCCACCTTGTTCTGTTCTAAACAAGGTACCAGCCATACCGAATCTCACAAGTCAGTACACAGTCTCATCACACACAGACTCCTACTACCATACATGTGCCACGCACTCTCTGCTCGAACACAATTGATATGCACACCAAATATAAGCTCATTAGGGCTCACACAGCAGTGGAAGTTTGCATGAGAGTGTCAATAGACCACACTACTCTGACACAAACAAAAAGTTCTGGTCACTATTGATTAATGAAAACTCTGCATGCTGCCGCCACTGCTTTGCGACTCACCGCGCAATTAAATAGTAGTTCTACGCCCACTATGAGGGCACACTTGATGCACCCCTGCTGGCCACAGAACAGGTTCTGGACCTCTGAACACATGCCATATTAGGGTGGTTCCAGGGCCAAACAAAAACTATGATAAGTTTCACATCAGTCAGTCGTGCAGGGAAGGAGTAGAAGCCCATTTACATTGCAGGGGACATTCCCATCCTAACTACAAGGCATTTGTTTTTGGTACATCTTATTGTCTATACCGCTGTAAAGTACTCTGATGCGGAGTGACAGGGCCTGCACTGTACTACACCTCAAATAAGTAAAAATACAGATGTGCAGCTGCCCTTTACTGACAGTGGGTTCAGTATTCTTCGCTAGTATCAGAGTGTTGGTGGAAGAACTTCTCTGTGCGCATTAAGCGCACACTTGCCCATAGCTGTCAGAGGAGAAGGGGAGTAAAAGTGGCATAATTTCACTGGCCCTACACTTTTTCAGGGCACGGCGCTCTGGCTGCAAAATGTACTCATAGATTTTGATCGACGCAACTGCTGGAACTCGTATGTGTATCTAAAAAGGTTACAGGGACATTTTAGTTAGGAAATAGATTTTTTTAAACTAATTTAAAATTCACTGAAAAAAACAAAGGTGAAGAAGATTCGTCACATGGCACCAAATTTATTGGCAAAACAAAAAATGCTTTTGCTGTGGAAACTAGGTCCTAACTATAACTATCTACTGGCGACTTCCAAATCGACCCAATCTCCGCAAAAATTTCTGACATTCAGTACACTCATGAGCCACATGAATGTGAAGGGACAGGAGCATGTGATGCAAGTAGAATCCCGAATCTCCATGCTCATTGTTGTGAAACCTGATGCTTTGGATCCCTATTTTAAGGGTAGAAATTAATTCTTATGCAGTAATGGGAGAGTACTGGTTGATAATGTGCACTATGCATATATTTGCCATGTGTATGTTACATCTTTCAATGTAACGGGACGTGATGTGCCAAGAAAAGGAAGGGATGGTGAATCATGGATGTGCATGTCTTCCCACCTCTCCTAGTCAGTTTTTGAATATTGTCCACCTGTGCGCTCACAATGATGTATACACAAAAAATGCACTTTGTTAATTTGACAAATTCTCAAAATTAGATTTTTCCCTCTGTTTGCCTTTAAACCAAGGTGTTCAATATGCCACTGTAGATCGCGCCCCGAGTGCCTAATTCCGGTTGCCTACATAAATGGCATTTTATATAAATAACACATAATACAGCTCTTTCCTTACAAACCAGTACACTGCATGCAATGAAAAATGTGTGGTACATAACCGTATTCTACCTACCTAATCTGTTGTAGCAATCCAGGAGTACACAGACTGTTGAGCCTACGTTAGAGAAGCTGTTGGTGAAGAGCTGTTCATTAATAAATATCTTTTTGAATCTTTTTCCTGATCCAGCTTGACCTAACCAAGCCTATTGAGGACCAAGGACCGTTGGATGTGATCATTCACAAGCTTACTGACGTCATCTTGGAAGCAGACCAAAATGACAGCCAGTCCCTACAGCTGGTTCAGAGGTTTCAGGTAAGTCTCAATTTCTATGAAGTCCCTACCCTGCCTGAATGAAGAGTTACCTGTTCACAGTACCGTAGTGGGTGATATACTCGAGCCAGCTGCTCTTCGCTGTTTTCAGCAGGTTTATACATACATAGATATTGATGGAACTAAAGACCAGGCACATTATCCTGCTTGCTGCAGTATTGAAGACCCAACATAGATCCAAGTTGCGCTCAATTTTCAGGCCAGCCACATATGCACACCTACAATATATCTTAGCAGAAATAGTATATACAGTCGGCAAGGCCGGTTCTAGGATTTTTAGGGGTGAAGGGGAATGTGCTAGGCCCCTCTAATTTACATAAGTGACACCTTCAGGGCTCCGGGAGCTGCTTTGTGCAGACTCCTCCTGGGCCACAGCTCCCCTCTCTGCCACCTACAAGCACCTCTTTCACAGCTCATATCAGGCTGAAGGAGTGAGAATAGGTTGGGGGCTGAGCGTTAGAACTGTGCTGATGGGAAAGTGATGACAATGGGTGTCCCACAGTGTCTCAGACAGGCAAGAGGCCTAATTGCAGGACAAAATGTGTCTCCTCTCAACTGGCACAAGATGAAGTCTCCCCCTCCCATAGGCCTCCCCACACTATCCCTGAAAGGCCCAAGAAGGGGCCCTCCTGTACGCCCAATTGCAAACAGACACTTTTCTTCAATGGGATCGGCATGGGCACAAGAGGTTTGGTGGTGTTACACTGGTCTGGGGCCCCCATGCTGGTGGGCTGAGATCGAAGACCTGGGCAGCTGCCCATACTGCCCATGCCTAACGCCGGCCATAACAGTCAGTGGTTGTTATGAAAATCTGGCATGGATCTGGCCATCGTGGTGCAACATTTAGTACCCGTTTCCACCTTAGTCTCTGTCTTTGGTTTAACACTACTGTTGCTCACTTTTTTCAGCTCCAACCTTTATGAAATCCATTAATTGATGTTTCCATGCTCCTCAGTCCTGCCGAAAGCAGATATTTCATCTTCACTCGTAAACATTGTCCAGTTGTTGTATTTCCTGGCACCCTGTTATAGAGCTGCACTTTCTCTACTCTATTATTATCATCTCTGAGGGACGATTGTGCCCATCGGTCCTCCCTTTTCAATGCAAAACAGACTGGCCGTGCAACCTGTATCTTTTTCCCATTGCATCCCAGTATTGCCTTTTTTTTGTATTTTTTAAATGAATTTATTTCACTGTTTGTAGTGTACCTGCTTGTTGCCACTTGCAGAGCTGAACATTCAGCATTATGAGAGCGCCTCATGTGGACATAATCGCTGGGTGCATATGCTTATCCCTGTATGTGTAACTAAGTTGAGGCTTCTAGTTACGACTATTCTAGCAACAGTGGAGAAAAAAAAGATACGATGGGCCTCAGACAAAAAAGTCGGGCAGTAAAAGACAATCCGTGCCACTGCACACCCTGCACTAATGATAGCGTTACCCTTCTCATGCAACATGGTCAATGCGGAACCACACTCCTTCCTTCCCTTTCCAGAAAGCTTACAATCTTTTCTTTCCTTATTCAGGATGGCAGGTAGTGTCTTTTTAGGTCCAAGCCAACCAGACAGCAGAGCTGTCTGGTTGCCAACACATATTGGGGACATACTGGAATCTGACTTATAAATGCATAAAGGCCATTGCTTACCATTGGCTTCGTCTTTTGTTACTCACATTTGCATGGTTTCTGTTTGCTGGCTTTATTTGTTTTAGGCTGTGAAGCTTGAGTTAGTCTTTCAGATGGACCATAGCCTTTTTACTAAGCCCCTGGCTTATATTCTTCCACTACACTTTTTGAGAACTTTTTCCTTTTTTGTGAAGCCCTTCATGGCAATGCATGTTTTAAAGCTGTCTCTTCTTGCATGCTTCTCCCCCTCACCGGTCAGTCTATGGCTTCTGTTAGGCGTTTTGTGGATTCTGCAGTCACTTTTGCAAGAAGGTGGGATTTTTTCAGGCAATATTTATGCCTGAAAGTTTGTTTTGTTTAGAGGTTGCTTTTCGTAGGGCATGCTTCATTCACTAACTGCCATAGCATGCCTTCATTAGGGATGCCAGAAGTTGGCTTTTTAAAACATTGTTTTTACAATTGGTAAGGTCGACTAGCCCACGAAGAGAACATGGTGTTATTTTTATAGCATACCAACTGTCCATTTGATAGTAAAATGTGTACATCTTCCAAATGTTTGCTGATAATGCATTGTGTTCTTGTAACTGTAAAGAAAGCACCTGAACACGCGTTTTCATTTATTTGAGAAATCTAACAGTACTTTGCGGTCATTAACAGTTCAGACTAGTTTTCTGTTGTGATGACTTTGTACGCTTATGTACTCTGAGCAAGCATTTATTTGATTCTTAGAATGTGCTTTTCATTATGTACAAAACCTTAGTATAAGTTGGATAAGTCAGTTATTGTCATTTATTGTTTGGCAGTTGAACATGCTGGGTGTTGCCTTTCTGCATTTAATACAATAATTGTATAAATGCATATTATTTTTCATATTGCTAGCTTCTTTCCCAACGTACACAATGTAGCAAATGTGCTTTTTTGCAATATGAACATAAAAAGGCATCTTTCCTAGTCTGCTTTGGACCCATCATGTAAGCGAAACATGTACACTTTTTACAAACACACATGTTCTTCTCAATAGAAAGAACTTCAAGCTCTGCTGTAAAACAGTGCTCCTGCACTACTTTTTAAGAATCTGCAGGTCCAGCTTGGATTGTAAATTAAATCGTCAAAACAACGCCCTTTGTATGTGTGTATGTCTGTGTCTACAAAATGATGCAAAATCTGTGGCATTAGTTTTTTTCTCACCCTGGTACACAGCTTTCACGATGCTGTTCAACATGGCTAAAAGCATTTACAAAGCTAACCGGTCAAATATGCAAGACCTATTGCCTTGGTCAATGCTGGTTATTTTTTTATGTACTTGCATGCTTCCTTTTAATCAATTTTTTTTTCCAAAGCTGTTATTCGACCAGAAGCTAAAATAAAGACTCCCGCCTGTAGTCAGTTGCTTTATAATAATTCCCAAGGAGTGGTGGTGTATTCACCTGCTATTTCCTATTTTACCCTGTACCTTGGCTGTTATGTGAACTGCAAAGGAATCTCCTACTTAACCTGGCCAAGGAACATTAGAATAGAGCCTGCCCTTTGCATACTCATTACAGATTACCCCACCACCCCCCCAACGTTCATTGGTTTAGCGCCATTTTGCTAAGATAACAGGGGACTGTATACCACACAAATTAAGATTTCAGTATGTGTCCCAGTGCACTGCATACACATGAAGCGAACACCAAGATTTTGGTTGACATGGTCTGAAGAGTCACTCGGTGAGTATGGCACGTAGAAGGAATAGACCGTGCAGAGTGCTCTCTAAGCCTGACACAGACTCAAGAGCTGGTGAGTAGCATTCACTATGGACAGCCCATAGTTTAAGGTGCATTAAGGAGCATTCAGTGAGAGTCAATAAGGGCCCTACAAAACAAAGTGCACTAAAAGACATTTAGCAAACATGGACCTGTAGAACAAAAAGGGGGAGGCAAAGGATTTCTCAGTGAGTAAATGCCTTAACGTAGAAAGCACAATAAGGAGAACACAGTGACTTCAGAGAGTTCTGCTGAAGAGAAACCATGAAGTTGTCACTTAATGTGGGCCTGTACACTCACGCATTCTAAGAAGACCTCTCCTAGTAGAGGCAGATAGGCTGAAGGCATCTCACTGACAACGATGCATAGGCTGAAAGCACACAGTGGAGCATTCTGTGAATATTGCCCGCTAAATCGTGAGTGAGATCATTAAGAGACGGGAGGAAGAATGAACATTTCAGTCACATCTGTAGAGGGCGCATTAAGGAACATTTGAATATGTGCTAACCGACTGAAGACACACTATGTAGTGTTCATTGAGTACTGCCTGATCTACTGAATGGACATTAAGGAGAAACTTTAACTAACAAGCATTTGCAATGCAATAGGTCTCGCATTTGCGAGAGTTTAAGCTATTGACATTGTAAATGACAATGCCTTTCATTTTTGTTTTAAAGACCAACACGTAAATAAAAGGCATTGCCATTTACAATGCCAATAGCTCAAACTCTCACAACTGCGAGACCTATTGCATTGCAAATGCTTGTTTCCTGTCTGAGTTCAGCCGAGAACCAAGGGGCAGAGGGGGTGGTTCTGGCAGAAATAAATGACCTCAGTGGAGCCACCGTGTCAAGAGCAGACGTCAACCAGGTGTTAAAACATGTGGCGTGTCTGTTGGGGTTGCCTAATAATTGTGGCATTGTTTCTTCAAGGACTGGGCCCAAGGAATTAGTGGTGACCCTGCTCCAGTTCCTCTTTACTTCTGTAATTTTAATGTTTGCCAAACTTTTAGTCCCAAAACGAAACCTGAACGGGACCAAAAAATGGTCCATTCAAACCATACACAGCGACTCCTCAACCCTCAGATCCTGCATATTAGAGCGGATGAGATCTAACACATGGCCTGCTTTGTGGGTGGTTGGTTGAGACCAACTGTATCAAGTTACAGCCATTAAGTGCTGATACAAAGTGTGCATCCTGAAGGCAGCTAGAATCATCAACATGTAGATTAAGGTCTCCCACCAGTTCAAAACCAGCCTTGTACTGTGATGTGACCGAGGTCAGTTTCCCTCCATATGAATAACCTTCACTCTTCCTCATCATCAGAGACAAGTGTGTAAAAAGTGACGGTGGCTCACTGAGACCTCACTGCTAGCAGCGATAGTGCACAGCACTCTTCAGTAGCAGGACCCGGAATTGAATGAAAGGTCACTCACTACTGCCAATCATAAATAGGTGACATATCTTGTACTAGGGAACAGACATCGGGTCCCATCCGGTTACCACTAGTCCGCTGACCCGTCCCTCGGGTGCTCGCACCCTATATCGATGCTTTGAAATATGTCGCCTATTCTTAATTCAAGCGTGAATGAGAACACTTGTTGATTCGGTTTTATCGAAAGAAAAGCATGTTTTAAGGACTGCATCTGGACTCGTGAAATCAGATCCTGTGGCCACCCTTCACGTTATGCTGTTGCTAGGCAACCGAACAGCAATAACAGTGGCTTTGCTAGCGCGAGGGTGACCTCAAGGATTCCTCATAAATCTGCTTTACCGTTTTTTTAAAGTATGTTTTACGTACTTAGTCTAAAGCACTATCTGCTTGCATTCTTACATTACAAACATCTACAAACATCATAAATTTAAAGATGTCCCTTGCACATACTTTTTTTCCGAACACAAGGCTGCGCATGTTTGGAACACTGGTTTAAATAGCTGTTATTTGAAGTGTGCCATAAATATTACCTACACTTTGAGCAAAAAAGTGATGTGCACTAATAGTGGCGGCTCCTCCGCGAACGCTGGCCGGCATCTTAGGGAAGTCCCCTGCTGAATTGTTCTCCACAAGACAGTCATGTTCTGGGGTATGTAGAATTGGCCCACCACTGAGTGATATGGGTAACGGTGGGGATAGGATTGCTGGGACGCAGCAGAATACTTACGTTAATAGAGGAGGGGGCTCTTCTCAATTGCTCCTGTGTTGGGGAAGCGGCGGGCACGAATTAAAAAAACCAATCACCGCCGCAGCCCGGAGGAAAACACCGGAAGCAGATGTCCGGCCCGCCGCCTGGTTGTGGGCGGGGCCGGGAAGAGGTGGGTCCGCTCCGACTGCCTTGCGGAAGCTTTGCCTGTTGTCCGACTCGGGAGACCGGAGATGCCGTGCCAGCCATGGGGGGGGGGCGGGCGTGCCAGCCATGGCGGGGGGGGGCCGTGCACAAGAGGGAGCCCCCGCTGGAGAAGGAGAGACCGGCCTGCCGCCGAGCGCCAGCCGACCCGGTGAGTCCCGAATAGAGAGGAGGGGCGTGAGGCCTCATGTATGCGGCGGCCGGGGGCGCTTCTATGTAGGCGGCGGGGGGGGGCGGTGCGCGCGCGTGTCTGTGTGTGTGTGTGTGTGTGTGTGTGTGTGGGCCTTCCTGCCTGCGTGTGCATGTGTGTGTCTGTGGCAGGGGACGTGCACGGCGCCGGGCTGGGCGTGCGCGCTCACGAGGTCAAATCTCCGGCAGGAGAAGCTCGTGACAGTCTGCTGTCCACATTCCCCTAAAAGTGATTACATTAGTTGTCTCGCATAGACAGCAAAAGCTTCGCTTTTGCTTACGTCTAGCGAGACCTAAAAAGGCACACTTAAAATGGACACATATTAGGGCCGCTCAATGAGAATAAGCCTGTATGCGACCGAGCACCCACCTCTCCGAATGATGGCAGACTAAGAAGGGTACTTAGTTAATGACCCACCCACTGAAGTCTCTTCAAGGAGTGCTATGGGAGTACAGCTCAAGATAATAAATGCACGCCAAGGAATGTTGAAAAATTGCAACCCTATGGACTGTGGACCCACAGAAACGTTCAGTGAGCAGATCTCATGTGTGTAGATCATAGCATGCAAAGAAGGTGAAGTACAGGGCCATGAGCTGGAAATGGATAATAGAACACGTTGTACATAAACAGGTCCTCGCTTGTGCTACACAGTTTACACAAGGTGTAACTTTTCACACCTCTTGATCACGAGCCAGTGCCTAGCCTGTGCATTGCTTGAGCCGATCTCAACCCTGTGGAGCAGCACCTTCTGAGTATTGGTTATATTGGTTATTCGTAGACTCCTTCATTGTTCCCTGGTGCAGGGAATCCTACACGACATAAACAAATGAAAGATCTAAGATGAAATGGAAAAGCAGTGAATTACCCTTTGACAGGATTTTCAGTTAGGAGAAGCAGGGACTGATCACGGTCACCATTTGGTTAATATCCAAATGACATGGCCATTATTTTTGTAGAATATTAAGAAAAGCCAGTATTTTTTTTCACTTTGAAAACCTCAGTGATAAGGGGAGTGAACCTTCATCTGTCCACGATTCTGCTGTTGTCTTGGATCCGTTTTGATGATATCGTTTGATGAAGGAATGTAATGGAGGATGTCAGCTGATGTAAATCATGAATGGGTTGGGTCTTCCCTGATTCACTTTGAGAACATTAGTTAAAATAACAAATTCATGTGCAGAGGCCACAGCGGAACTGAACTTCTTATGAATACTTCTTCCTACAGGTTCTTTTGGAGCATCCCCAGGCTCTAGTATGAATCTAGAAATGTTCATCATGGCTGTTCCCATCACTCCATATTGGTGCCGGAAGTAGTGCAAGTGTGGAGTCAAAGGAGCAATATTGCTCCATCCTTGGGGAGCATTGTCAGTTTTTTTTTTCTGAAACCTTCGATAAAGATCCAGCGTTGCTTTATTTGGTCTCTTCAGGCTAGCGTAGGAGGCCAAGTCCAGATAGCACTCAGCCTGTGTCCACACCATGCAAGTCTGTTTACAAACTTCGGGTGATATATTTGCTGAGAGTCAGTCATACCCAAATGCCTGAAGGGGTGCCTTATGATGATGATGATAGTAGTGAGGGGGCAGCAAAAGCTAGTGGGTGAGACACGTTCCATAAGACAGAGATGGAGTGGCTGCAGAGCAGGCCACAGTGGAAATCACTTCCTTCAATGCTGTCATGAGGAATGCAGCAAAAGTGTTGTAGCTGCCCATCTTTAATGGCTTTTTCAAGGGGGTTGCCTATCAACAGTGTCAACCGTCCCATCCTGACCAACCCCCAAGCACATTTCTGTGGCAGTACTGGGACAGAGGTAAAGGAAGAGCAGGACAAGCTCACCAGCTCTTCTCCTCCTCTTCCACTGCACCACCTGGAAAGCTACTTTAGTTCCTCCTTACCAAAGCATGTGCTTCCAGTTAAAAGGAGTTTGTCTTCCATTCTGCAGGCCCAAAACGCCATGGCATCACACTAGTGAGTCTTGCAAATAGAAAAATGGGGTATGCCCTTTCTTTCCAACAGAGACCTCCCCAGATCCACCCCTCCATTTCCCAGTCCCTTTAGACGGAGTATCACCTTTTAATCCTACAACAGAAGGTCGCAACGCTGCTGCAGAAAGGAGCAGTAAAGTTGGTGCCACCAGGGCGGGGCATTGGGCAGGGGTGATTCCTGTTTCCCAAGAAGGATGGAAGAACTTTGTTTGACCCTAGACCGCAGACTTTTGAACTTTTCTACCTTCACACGAAAAAGTTCAAGATGTTGTCCTGGGCTCAGGTGCTTTTGGCACTGGAAGTAAAAGGTTGGATGGTTTTGACTTGCAGGATGTGTATTTCCACATATCCATCCTGCAGTCGAACAGGAGGGTACCTGCAGTATATGGTAGGTTCACAGTCCTCCTCTTTGTGTTGACATAGGCACCTCACTTATTTGATGGCAATGGTTGCAGGACTTCTGCGCAGGTCCTGGATTGCAGTGTTCCTCTACTTCGAAGTGCTCAAGGCAGGCCCACTGCAACTGGTATTGGACCTTGTCTGGGTTACAGCATCCTTGTTGTTTGAACTGGGTTTTTCCATCAACCAGCTAAAGTCTCATCTACTGCTCTTGTAGTGCTGTCTGTTTATCATAGCTGTATTGAATACAGCATATTTTACAGCTTTCTCTTACCCTCAGAGGATCCAGGAAATTCTGGAAATGATTCTGATATTGTTTTGTGCTGATAACTCTTCACCTGCGAAGTTTTCTGGCTTCCTGCATTCTACAGGGCACATACATGCTGGCACATGAAGGCTCTCCAGTGGTGCCTTTTACTGTTTTGGGCATGGGGGAGATCTATCGGGCAAGATTGGGATGCCCGAGGACACTGCAACGGACTTCGGCTTGCGGTCGGTAAAGGAGCACCTCATACGATGGATGTCCTTCTGCCTACTTGGATCTCTCCCTGTACTGACGGCACGCCTCATCAACGGAACGCCGTTTTTAACCATCCGGTCCTCAAAGTACCTATACACCAGCCATTATCCTGCCATAAATACAGAATAAAAACGACTGCAACGTTACGTGGACCGTTTATTGAATGTACCTCTAGAAACGATCACATCTTCTGCGTTCATTCCGTCAGAACCAACATTCTTATTAAACTCCAAATTTCCCATCAACCGTATATCCATGGACATCGTATACATGGATTTCTCATCATCAGAAGTTACCGATATTCAGTTATGTGAATCATTACAGATATCTGTGAATATTAAATCAACGGCCATCCAAGAACCAGTATATCCTTTTAACAGATCCTTGTTTGACCATCGCTCCATGTGGTAACACTACAAAACTGAATGTTGTTTCTGTTACATCTTATGGTTATCTGTGACTCCTGAAGAAGGCGTTTTCGCCGAAACGCGCGTCGAGTTATTCTTCTTCTATTGGTTTTGGACACCTAGCAACCATCAATTGTGGTGTCAGATTTTAATTGGTTGTTATTATGTACAACAAGTGTATATAATACTTTAAAATTTGTATTGTCATGTGATTTGCACTGTTAGTCTCTTTTATATATGAATTTTTTTTATTGTGGTAATTGAAAACATGCCTGTACTTTACGTATGATTATGTATTTTTTTTGCACGCCTGCCCCTAATTATGAGTGGATTCCATTACTTGTTGTCTATGATTTAGACTGCCTAGGACTTTTGCACACATTTGTCCTTCTGCCTACCTCCAGGTGAGCCCAGGTTCATCTACTTTGGGATATGGTGGGCATCTGGTGTCCTTCTTCTTTGTCCACCAAACCAAGCCATACGCTAATTAGCCATGGTCCTGCTCCAATAGGCACAGTCCAGCCTTAAATACCAGATAAGGTGCGATCTGAATGGGAGCAGTTTTAGTTGGTGACTTGGATTTTTGACCATAGCTAATACCTGCCTCAGCAAGTTGAGAAGATTGTCAAGCATAAGCCAAGTGACTTGGCATTCTCTACATTGGCCAGATTGCAGTTAAGGAGAGAGAAGTATTCTAGTCACTCTTGGATAGGAAGGTTAAATATTTTGGATGAGATTAGTTAGAGTTCAGTATTTGTAGGCTTTAGTTTTAGGTGATGGCTAGACATCCATTTTTGCAAATCCTGTCGAGGGGGATGGACAAAGAGGCTAATGTCTTCCTGAATGAGATCTCCGGGTAAATCTGCATATCACCTGCATATTGATGATCTAAAATTCCAGATTTTTTCAGAATCTTGCCTAGTTTTTCCAAGTTAAAGATTAGATGAGGTTAGGGAAAGGATTGAGCCCTGTGGAACAATTTGATTTAGGGTAGTTTTGCTTGAGACCTAGCTCCTTATTGTCACCATTTGTGAACAGTTAATTGGGATTCAGACCATTTGAGGACTGTTCTTTCAATGCACATCTGTTGCTTCGCAGTGTTAATGAGAGCGGATGATTAACTGTATCAAGGCAGCTGAGAGGTCTGGAAACATGAGTAGGCAGGATTTATCAGAGCTGAGGAAGTGGAGTGAATCCCTCACAATTTGTAGAAAGGATCGTCTTTGCTGCAATCTTGTCTAAATCTAGATTGGAAATTATCAAGGAGGTTGTTTGCCCAGGTATGGAGAAATGGTTGAGAGCTTTCAGCTCTATAGCACCTTTTGTAAGAAAGGAATTGTTGACACAGAGAAAAGAAAAAAGTTGTTTAGGTCATTGGAGTCTGCATTAGGCTTTTCAGGAGGGGAAAGACCTTGCCAATTTTCCAACTGTCCAGGAAAATACCTTGCATCTGTGAAATGTTAAGCAGAATATTCCAATATGGTAGAAGCAGTTTGGCCATTTCCTTTCTCCTGGTGCCACTCCGAGCGTCAGAGAAGTGATTGGAAGGTTTTTCCTCAGTTACAGTTTCAAGTAGTGTAGAGCTAAGTAGTGTAGGGCTAAAATGTAGTCGCAGTTGATTCTAGAGAAGTTTTCACCCCAAGAGGAGTCCCTTGAGAAATGAAGATTAGGTTGAGGAAAATGATGTGAGTGCGATTGAACAAGGACAGCATGGAGAAGAGTTTGAAGACTGCTTAGGAAAGAGTGTCCATTTTCTTGGACAGACGAGTCAGAGAGGATAGGGGCTCCGGAAAGAAAGACATTGATGGCTCAGAGAGAGGTGGTTTGAAATTGTCCATTATCATGGAAGTGAGGTCAGGTGGGGTCTGATTAACAGATAAATCTGTGAGTGTTCGATCTAAGAGTAGATAAGCAGGTGTTCAGAGACCCGTTAGGCGGTCAGGCTGGGTGGAGGGTGTGGGGAAGAATTAGGGATTGAGCTGAAAGAATGTGGTAGAGAGAGGGCTCTGAGTTACCTGAAGTAGTTGCTGCATCCATATTTGAGTGTGGGGGAATGAAATTAGTGGACGCATCATGGGTGAGTTGAGATTGGGTGTAGAGGAGGGGGGAGGATGGTAGGCAGCTACATTGGTAGTAGGAGGGTGTGAGTGTATTGATGTCAGGTACGACAGTGTGTTTGCAAGAGAGATGTATGGTGGAGCAGTAGGTGGGGTAGGGAGGTTCAAGTCTGTAAGACTGGTTGGATAGTCTACCCTAGATGAGTAGGGAATTGGGTTAGGAAGAGTGAAATGGGCCTTACCATGAGGACGAGATTGAATTGGCAAGGCATAGGATTGAGAGAGGATTGCGCGAAAAGTTGCAGGGTGGTTGTTCATGGGCATGCTATTGGGAGAGTTAGGCAGAGCAGATGATTGGGGGAATGAGTGCAAATATGAGTTCGAACAAAAATGGGATTGAGAGAGGGCCACAACGTTGATTGGATTAGTGCAAGGTTAGTTAGACAGGGTAGGGAGAAGAGAAAGAGGTGATATTCTAGGTGGGGAATATACATTTGGAGTCCTGGCCTGGATTGGGTAGTGTGTGGGCAGAGAGTCTAGGGAGTGGCAGAAAAAATTAGCCAGATTTTGAGTTCAGATATTGGAATAGGCAATCCAGCAAGGCTAAATCTGTATTGTTTGATTGAAACATAGTTTCTGTAGTAGGGGATCTCTGTGTATAGTCATAATCTAGTGAATAGTCCCGCTCATGTGCGGGGACCCCGGAGCAATCAAAAATAATCTCTTAAGCTGTCTTAATGTGCACTCCTGCATATACACTTAAGAGAGAATTTAAAGACTAATAATGCAGCCTATACTTATCAGGCTACACTGTCCAGTACTTCAACTAGATATTATACCAACATTAAATTCGGCACAGCCTGCCAAGTTTCTCTCATAGAAAAACTTCCCCTTTTACCAAGAAAGCCTCTGGAAGATAGAGAATAAGGGGTGGACAGACAAGCCCCATAGGCTGCCATTATGTGGCTCAAAAAGGGATACTGTGTCTTTAAGGAAACGTTCCAGAACTCTCAGTATCCCAGAATGCACAGCAGGTCCCCTCCACTTTCAGTTCTTTTTTCCGGCTCCTGCTAGCAGGACCCTAGGGCATTGAGCTCTCCCCATTTAAGGTTTATTTCATTTTTTTTGCACTTTTAAAGTGTTAGAGTGTGTTCACTCGATGTGTTTTTGAGCCTTCTTTAATTGCTGGTGTTTTTCTGGTAATTCTGAGCCCTCATTTATCAAATATGCCTGCCTTATTTGATAAATGCCCTGAGTGCTCTAGGAAGAAGGCCAAGTCATATCCACACGAGGTGTGTATCCTGTGTCTCCCTTCTACACGTGTTCCTGAGGAGTGTGAGATCTGCTAGACTTTCACCTCCAGGACCCTGAAGGACAGACAGAAGATCAGGCTCCAAGGACTGGAGCAAAGAAAACATCAACATCAAGGTCAAGGTGGGTCTGGGCATGCTGGATCTGCTTCATCTGCCCGTGCTGAGGCCTTTGGGGGGCTCCCCAGTGAGAAGGAAGCCAGAAAACGCCACCGGTCTCCCTCGACGTCCTTGACGTCGGCGTCGAGAGGAATGACCACGGTCTGTTCCTAGTCTCTCCAGTCGAAGCGGCGTCGACGTCCGACGTCGAGGGGACTGACGTCGAGACCTCCGTCGAGGTCGACGTCTGATACAGATTCGATGTCGTCGTCGAGTCATCGACGCCAAGAGAAGTCACGACGGCGCCGGCGCTCGCCGTCGAGGCGACACTGCCGTTCGCCGTCGACTAGGCATTCGATGTCGAAGAGGAGATAGTCGAAGTCGAGAAGATAATCGACGTCGAGACGAAGAGCGTAGAGGTCACGGCGATCTTCGATGTCGGGAAGAAGTCCGACGTCTAGACATAGATCATCGACGTTGAGACGCCGTTCGTCGGCGTCGAGGAGGCGCTCGTCGACGCCGAAGAGACGCTCTGCACCTTAAAGGAAGGCTTCGTCCTCCAGGAGGCGTACCGACGCCAGAAGCTCCTCCCGATCATCGGGGGCACGGCGGCGACGTCGTTCACCGACAGGGGGCACGGCCTCTCTGTCTCCCCCGTCGGGTCAGGCCAGGAAGAAGAGGAGAGAGGAGTCTCCGGGCTCTGTGTACTCTGTGGTATACTCGCCCCCTAAACCGAGGTGGACTCCACCACCGCCTCCGTTGCCAAAGGATACGGTCCCTCGGATTCCGACGCCACCTCAGCCACCTCTTCCTCAGCATCCTCCTCCTCCGCCGCCTCGTGGGCTGCCACCGACTCCACTTACGCCACCTCAGGGGCTGCCACCTGTTCCACCGAGGTCGACCTCGTTGCCACGTTTTCCGACTTTGCCTACAGGGCCTCTTCTCCCGAGGCTTCCTGACAGGCTGCCACAACGCCCGCCGCTGAAACCTGCGGAACGACCAAGGCCCAGGAGGTCTAGATCCCGCTCCGGATGGCGAGGGAGATCCAGGTGTCGCCGTCGTTCGTCTACTAGATCTAGACGGCGCCACAGGAGGGGCAGGTCTGGATCTCGTACGGATTCCTCCAGCGCCAGGGACTACTCACCTACCCTGTCTGGGTCCCCTCGGACGAGGGTGTCGCCTGTGGACGACATCATATCCTTCCAGGATGTACTGCTGAGAGGGGCGAGCAAGCTGGGCATAACGCTTACTGTGCCCACGCCGACGACCTCAGTCATTTTTGAGACCCTTCATAAGAAGCAATTGTCTCGACCTCTGTTGCCGTTGGTCCCGGGATTGGAGGAGCCCGCCATGGAGTTGTTTCTCACTCCTGCGACTACGAAATCAGCCCCCTCCAGGCTCCAAAAGAAGTACAGGGCTTCTGACTCAGACCCAGCATTTCTCAGGGTGGATCCAGCACCGGATTCGGTGATAGTGACGGTGGCACGGAAACAACCTGCCACCACCCCGTCATCTACAGTGCCTCCAGACAAGAAGAGCCGCTGGATGGATTCGGCAACCATTACTGGAATGGGGTAACCCAATGAGGTTCAAGGACCTGGGTAGATAGCGTTATACTAGAAACAATGGTCCCAACCCAAATCTTTTTATGTCAACAGACGAAATCTGCACAAAATTAATTAGTTTAATGAGCTTCTTAAATCAAAAACGCTCAGTTGAATCAATCATGATTAACACTAAGACAACCTGCGCAAAACAGGATTCTTATGGAAATACCTGACACAAACCAAAGATTTATTTGAAAAAACTTGGGAGTTTAATAATTTACTCCATTTTGATATGCTGTTTTTATATACATTTATACAATTATATCGGTATTATAAACGGTGATGGATCAAGCCCTGATCTTTTGACTGGGTAGGAGTGTTCTGATTAACTCAGATACTCTGTCCATCACCACCCCCTTTATGAATCGCTTTGGCCACCACAAGTGTGGAAGGGTATGCTCAGACATGAGTCCCTTGCTCATTGCACCATCAGGATTCAAGCAAGCCGGGCCGAAGACGGCTGTAATGCCAGAAACCGGTCCCCGGAAGCTTGTTTCCTTTCCAGTGAAGAATTGGCTTGGTAGTTTGGTCTGCCCTGTTCCCATGATGCACTGGGCCAGGGACAGACTAATTTGCATATAGCCAGGTTCTGAACTGGGATGGTGCAGTGAGCTAAAAAACGGTGATGGATCAAGCCCTGATCTGTTGACTGGGTAGGAGTGTTCTGATTAACTCAGATACTCTGTCCATCACCACCCCCTTTTTGTAATTATTTTGGCCACCATGAGTGTGGAAGGGTATGCTCAGACATGAGTCCCTTGCTCATTGCACCATCAGGATTCAAGCAAGCCGGGCCGAAGACGGCTGTAATGCCAGAAACCGGTCCCCGGAAGCTTGTTTCCTTTCCAGTGAAGAATTGGCTTGGTAGTTTGGTCTGCCCTGTTCCCATGATGCAATGGGCCAGGGACAGACTAATTTGCATATAGCCAGGTTCTGAACTGGGATGGTGCAGTGAGCTAAAAAACGGTGATGGATCAAGCCCTGATCTGTTGACTGGGTAGGAGTGTTCTGATTAACTCAGATACTCTGCCCATCACCACCCCCTTTTTGTAATTATTTTGGCCACCATGAGTGTGGAAGGGTATGCTCAGACATGAGTCCCTTGCTCATTGCACCATCAGGATTCAAGCAAGCCGGGCTGAAGACGGCTGTAATGCCAGAAACCGGTCCCCGGAAGCTTGTTTCCTTTCCAGTGAAGAATTGGCTTGGTAGTTTGGTCTGCCCTGTTCCCATGATGCACTGGGCCAGGGACAGACTAATTTGCATATAGCCAGGTTCTGAACTGGGATGGTGCAGTGAGCTAAAAAACGGTGATGGATCAAGCCCTGATCTGTTGACTGGGTAGGAGTGTTCTGATAAACTCAGATACTCTGTCCATCACCACCCCCTTTTTGTAATTATTGAGGCTGAAACCCTGACGGCTGTCGGGTTGGAGAAGCCCAAGGAACAACAAAAGACCTACCTCCCGTTCCAGAGACGGTACGGGGCGCAGGGCAGGGGGCGAGGCCAGCAAACTGGACAGCAACAACAGCAGTTCCAGAGGAGGCCCTTCCAAAAACGTCAGATGGGCCGGGGTGGGCAGCAATCTGCCACCGCGACCAAGGGCCCGGCCGGGGGGGGGGGGGGGGGGGGAAATGTCCAATACTACCTGGCAGAGTGGAGAAAAATTACTCAGGACAAGTGGGTGCTGAATATTGCTTGCAATGGATACAGTCTTCGGTTCATCAGCCCGCCTCCAGCAATTCCACCTGTTTGCTCGCAGTTTCAGCTGCGCGAGCTCCAGGTGGAGGCCGATACCCTGTTAAGAAAAAGGGCGATAGAAGACGTCCCTCTGTCTCAAAGGGGAAGAGGTCTTTACTCGGGGTTCTTTCTGGTACGCAAGAAAGAGCAGAACGAGTTCAGGCCCATTCTGGATTTGTGGCAAGCAAACAAATGGATTCGCAGGGGAAAGTTTTTCATGCTGTCTTTGCACCAGATTTACCCTCCACTGCAAAGGGGAGATTGGCTGTGCGCGATAGACCTACAGGATGCATACTTTCATGTGCCCATTGCACAGAAACACCGGAAGTTTCTGCGATTCCAAGTCGGCGCCAATCACTATCCATACACAGAACTACCGTTCGGGCTGAAATCTGCGCCACGGACCTTTTCAAAATTCATGGCAGTGGTAGCGGCACACCTGAGAAAGAACAAGGTGTTTGTCTACCCGTACCTGAACGATTGGTTGATCAAGGCATCCTCCTTCACGGAAGCTCAATCGCACTTCTAGAAGACTTCCGTTCTCTTGGACGGGCTGGGGTTGCACATCAACATGTCCAAGTCTGTCCCGATTCCGGTCCAATGCCTCCAGTACTTGGGAGCCTCCATCAATACGCTGTTAGCAAGTGTGTCTCCTTCGGAGGAGAGACGTTTATCACTCCTTCGGAAGGCTCAGGCTCTTATGACCGCTCCATCTACAACAGCGAGGACGGTGTCTTCTCTACTGGGGTCGATGGCCTCCTGTATCTTCCTCACGCCACACGCACGGCTGCACATGAGACCGCTGCAGGAGTGTCTGGAGGATCAGTGGGACCAGAGGCGAGGGAACTGGGACGACAAGATACGACTGTCTCTGCATGCTCTACAGTCTCTGAAATGGTGGTGTTCAGCGGAGAACCTCCTCAAAGGGGTTCCCTTCCACAAGGACATTCCCACTCAGACCATTGTGACGGATGCTTCTCTCCACGGCTGGGGAGCGCATTCCGGAGAGTTACAGATACAAGGAACGTGTTCCCAGACGGAGTCCACGTATCATATCAATTTCCTGGAACTCAGAGCGGTTCACTTGGCACTGAAGACATTTCATCCGTCCTTCCAGACCAACTCTCTGCTTGTACAGACGGACAATACGACCACGATGTATTACCTCAACAAGCAGGGGGGTTCGAGATCGCGCACTCTGTCGCAAGAGGCGCAGGCGATCTGGCACTGGCTGCTGGCCAGAGGAATGACAATAACGGCTACCCATCTGCCAGGTGTGCAGAATGTTCAGGCAGACGCGCTGAGCAGACTGATTCAGGAAAACCACGAATGGGTCATAAACGACTAAGTACTCAGACGTCTTCGCCAGGTGGGGCACTCCAGACGTGGATCTGTTCGTCACCGCCGAAAACAGCAAATGCCGAGAGTTCGCGTCAAGGTATTACCAGCAGGGGACGCTGGGGAATGCGCTATGGATCAACTGGTCGAACAGCTTTCTGTACGCTTTTCCACCCATTCCCCTGATTCCGGCAGTGCTCATCAAACTGTCCCAGTCCAGGGCGCAGATGATCCTAATTGCCCTGGAATGGCTCAGACAGTGGTGGTTCACGGACCTGCTTCACCGGTCTCTGCTTCCTCACATACGGCTGCCGTGCCGGCCGGACCTTCTCACAAAGTTCGGGGGACAGATGGTACACCCCAACCTCTCGTCTTTGAGTTTGGCGGCATGGCTCCTGAGATAGTGCAATATGGCCATTTGAATCTCCCTGCGGATTGTATGGACATACTGAAGGAGGCTAAGAGACCTTCCACTAGGACTTCTTATGCTTACAAGTGGAAGAGATTCTGCATCTGGTGCAAGTCCGAGAACTATGATCCGACGACATGTAAGGAAGATGTCATCCTTCCATACCTTTTGCATTTGGCACAGTCTGGCCTTAACTTCCATTAAGGTCCATCTAGCGGCGCGGACTACCTACAGGAAATGCCCTTCATAGACCTCCTTTTTCCAAATTCCTGTGATAAAGGATTTTTTGGAAGGCTTGAAAAAAGTGTTTCCTCCTATTCGTCTTCCTTCGCCTTCATGGGAATTGAATGTGGTGCTGTCCAGATTGATGAAGCAACCTTTTGAACCTATTCATAAGGCTTCGCTACAGCACCTGTCCTGGAAGGCGGCGTTCCTCGTGGCCATTACATCGGCCCACAGGGTGAGTGAAATTCAAGCGTTGTATTGCCAAGAACCTTATACTGTATTTCATGCTGCTAAGGTTGTAATGCGCACTCACCCTAAGTTTCTTCCTAAGGTTATTTCTGATTTTCATGTTAACCAGACTATAACGTTACCTAAATTTTTTCAGAATCCTTCCACTCCAGCGGAAAGATCTCTTCATTCCCTGGATGTCAGAAGGGTGTTGAAATTTTATCTGGATAAAACCAAGGATATTCGTAGGTCAGACCAATTGTTTATCAACTATGGGTCAGTCAGAACTGGTCTTGCTACCTCTAAACAGTCCATCTCGAGGTGGATTGTGTCCTGTATACAATTGTGTTATCAAAAGGCTAATAAGACCTTAGGGGGTAAGCCTAAGGCTCATTCCACCAGGGGCAAAGCGGCCACGACAGCTTTGCTCCGATATGTTCCCATTGCAGAGATCTGCAGGGCTGCCACTTGGAAGTCGGTCCATACCTTTGCTAAGCATTACTGTCTGGACTCTGATGCCAAGGCAGATGCTCAGGTTGGGCAAGCTTCGCTGCGATATCTGTTCGCATAGTAGTGGTGTTGTGTTTCTTCTTCTCCACCGCCGCTTTGGTGTTGGGGATGGGCTTGCCATTCTATTCACTAGATTATGACTATACACAGAGATCCCCTACTACAGAAGGAGTAGTTTCTTACCTGTAACTCCAGTTCTGTAGTAGGGGTATCTCTGTTATAGTCATAAGCGCCCGCCCTCCTCCCTGGTGGAGAAAGATGTTCATGTACTGAATGCTACAGGTCTAGCTTTATACGCCTCCAAAAAGAACTGAAAGTGGAGGGGACCTGCTGTGCATTCTGGGATACTGAGAGTTCTGGAAAGTTTCCTTAAAGGCACAGTATTTTTGAGCCACATAATGGCAGTCTATGGGGCTTGTCTGTCCGCCCCTTCCTCTCTATCTTCCAGAGGCTTTCTTGGTAAAAGGGGAAGTTTTTCTATGAGAGAAACTTGGCAGGCTGTGCTGAATTTAATGTTGGTGGAATATCTAGTTGAAGTACTGGACAGTGTAGCCTGATAAGTATAGGCTGCATTATTTGTCTTTAAATTCTCTCTTAAGTGTCTATGCAGGACTGCACATTAAGACGGCTTAAGAGATTATTTTTGATTGCTCCGGGGTCCCCGCACATGAGCAGGACTATTCACTAGATTATGACTATAACAGAGATACCCCTACTACAGAACTGGAGTTACAGGTAAGAAACTACTCCATTTCCGTTATTGGCAATGGATATAGAAAGATTGCCATTGAAGTGTGCCAAGGATGCAACTTTAATTTTTCTTCCTTAAGGGATATCATTAGTTAGGAGATATATTGGGGTCTGTGTAGGCAGTTAAACCAGAAGTCCGTGTGTCAGTAAAAAGTAGAAGATCTGTTTTGAGGTGCCCTTTCCATGCACAGCTACACTAGTCAGCTGTCAGGGTTTCCTGGAATTCCCTTAGGATCATAAATGTGAAGGTCTTCATAGCATATTTTGATGATTTTGGATGATAGGTGATTTTAAAGGTATTTATTCAGTTTTTAGATAGGTGTTTAGAGAGAGAGAAGTCACTGCAGGAAATCGTGATGAAGGCCATCTCGAAGGAATAGGGTATTGGTGAGGGGATTCCAACAGAGTTGGAGTGGATGAAGTGAATAGAGTAGTCTAGGATGTAGAAAGTTGCCACTGTGAGCGCTCTGTGGTTGCTGCAATAGCCTTGACGAGCAATCAGTCCAGTTTAAATTCAGGGTCTACATAAGGGTCCATCCACCACCGGCAACAGTCTTACGAACAAGCTGATCATCACAGGCTCTTAGTCAGGGGTATTTGAGACAGATGGAGGTCCCTGTGAGCTGCTGAGGAGGGTAATAGGTCATAGTGTAAAGCGACAGATTCAGTCTGAAGCTGTTGTGTTCCATTCGCTCTGTGGAGCACAGTTTGTCCTTCAAAGTACCAATGCCTTCTTTGAGATATATCGGTCTCTGGCTGATAGTCATGCTGAAAGTGACACTAATGGCGCAGCAAGCACGATGGAGTGGAATGGTGCGGTGGAGATTAATTTATTGCCAGTCATTCAGATTAATACAAGTATTCCCTCCATAATTTTGTTTTCCTTAGTGAGCACTTTTAAGTGAAACAAACATGTCCAAAGATGGGTCCCATAGCTTACTATCAAGTCACTACTGAAGCTGCACCACCGTGATGACCCCTGAAAGCCCAAAATATTTTTGGAATTTCTTGTGTTCTCCTTCAGAGGGCGGGTGGACTAGCACTTTGGACTGGTGTTTGTTTTATAGCTACACCAAGACTCATTTGCATATGGTTGTGGTCTTCTGTAATGACACAAACTGCAAGGATGAACTAAATTGCCACCTTGAGTATGTACCAGTGATTCAGATCAATTTCAGCATTCCCTCCATTGTATTGTTTTGTAACTGCATTCAAATAGCTTTTAACTACTCCTGATAAGATGATGAAATACTTTATGGCAAGGTAGCAGGCTATTCTGTAACCTACGTTAGTGGTTATTAATTATTTGTGTGAAGTTGTTGCTTATTGGGTTAGTCTTGTGCTCTGAAGAAACGGATACAGTTTCTCCAGTTTCTTTCTAGTGGTGGATTAAGCTAATAGGCATAAGGTCTGTGAGTTCATAATAGTGAAAACTATGAGATGTCAAGTGGGTGGAGGATATAAAATATTAGATTGCAAGAAAATGTTGCACGAGAGGAAATCGTGACTTCTGAGAGTGTGATGAGTAGATAGGTTAGAAATGGTTAGGTAATGCAGGAATGGTTCCTCAGATGGAGACTGACTTGTAAAGACTGGTATGGTTCGTTTACTGAAGTAGAGTGCAAAATTTAGCTGCAGGCCTGTAATAGGGGTGGGTACAATTGGAGGCCCTAATGCAGGCAGAGGAGTGAGCGGTAAGACTTTATAATTCTAATAGAAAGGCAGGAGGAAAAAATCCCTAACTATAAATCAAGTTAATTTTTCTGCTGTGGTTTTGGAATATTGAGTTAGAATGCAATCTGGGAAAGTTTAAAGAGTAAAAAAAGAAAGGTTCAAACTTAAATACCAGGCGGCAGGTGATATAAACTTTTGGTTTTAGGTTGTTCCATTTGGCTGTCGATGATGCTGATGCAATCTGTCTGTCTTTGTACATAGATATTGAACATTATGGAAATAGTTTCACTTTCGATTTTTTTTATATGTGGTACTGAATGGTGTGGTATTTACAGATAGTGTCATTTTGGTTTGGTGAGATTTTGTTCCACTCGGTGAGTTATCCTAAGTGATGAAGGGAGGCCGGTATTTAGGCTACGTAGTGCACTTTGCCATTAAGATTCAAGCTGTTTCTTACCAGTGAGGCTGAAAACCATCTCTGGTTTCTTGAGTTGTCGGAGAACTTGCAACTAAGGAGTTTGGGCTAGATTGTCATTGCATATGTTGAGCCTTTTCTGTGGGCTCCAATTGTATGAATTGACTGCAATGTTACACAAACAAATTGCTAGCTGTTAAGATAAATTCTCTTTGTGTTCTTCACAGTGTGGTAAGATTTACTTTTTGGGCCTTTGTCTGGGATTCTTGTGTGGTTCCTCTGAGAACACCTTGATATGCTGACTTTAATCCATATTTGTGGTGGGACTAATTCTACCAGTGATGGGGACCTGGGCCCGTGTGCTGTCTAGGTTATTGCGGAGCTGCTTGTATTTGTTCTGCTGGTTTTTAAGCTTAGTAAAATACTGCATACACTCAGTGTGAAAAGCCATTGCCCTTCCTCTTTTGCATACATGTGTTTAGTTTGGGTAAATTTCCATGTTACTGTCAACAGGGCCAGGTCTAGGAATTGTGGGGTGCAGCTCATGGCCCGAACCCCCAGGCCAGTAATACTCAAAGTACGACCCGGGGGCACATGCGGCCCTCCTGACCTTTACATGCAGCCCCTTGATCAACAGTAGGACTGGGTTGCTGTTCACTGAATTCAGCACTAAAAATATGCTAAATATTTAGGCTAGCCTTTATTTAACCCCTTCGCTGCGGGGCTAATTCCCCCGCTGTGCTGGGGGGGAGGGGAGCGCGCATAGCGCCCCCATGCTTAGCTCGTCATGAGCCACGGCGCTCCTGTGCTCAGGTGCACGAGCTCCTGTGGAACGCTCAGCACAGCAGGGGAAATCTGCCCGCACCTGAGCGTTCCACGGGCCATGACAAGCTGAGCTCGTCATGAGCACCGGAGCGCCGTGGCTCATGACGAGCTCAGCTCGTTATGAGCATGGGAGGGGTTAAAGGTAATTGAAATTTTAAAAAAGTAAGTAACTAGGTTGTCCTGCTCCACTTAACTTTAGGAACACCTTCATTTTCAAAGCTATCTTGCAGCAAGAGTGAACAATATGAAAACGTCGTTTCACAATTATCAAATTGTGTGGAATTAAATACTCTTTTTCAAAGTGTGGAAGCTGGAATTAATCTTAGGCTTTCTGGTTTCACATTGTGCAGTTCAGTCACTAAATGTGTATGCTTTGCTTCCCCTATACTCACTTTACCGCACCCCCCCCATCCTCCATCCCTTCCAATCGCCACCTTGCTGGCATCAATGAGGCATTTGTCACATCACAGACCAAACTTTGTGGTGGCCCTTCAGAAAATGTGAGTACCCATGGCCTAGACAGACAAGCCTTACTGCATTTTGCAGGTTTTGCCTGCACTCACAGCTCCTGCCTCGCTGCCCACAAAGCGGTACTGTAGAGCACCCATTATATTGGATTTTGGTGCCCGCCACTTTTAACCGTCTTCAACGACAAGCAATTCCTAGTCTTTTAGCCCTTTATAAGCCGTAAAACAAGCACTTGTGGTTGGGAGGAAGAGTTGCAGCTCAGGAGTGGTCCTGCGTCATGCAGCTTTAGCAGCATGCTCAGATGTTGAGATGCAAACCCAGCGACCTGTCCTGTTGCTAAACAGCCCTAAATGTTGGACTGAAAATTATGCTAGGGACCTGTCTTGGCATTATGCCTATGGTGTTTCTTCCTTTAGTTAAGCCTGTTTTAATATGCTGACATATTGGCACTACAGGGAATAGAGGCTCTGAGGGAGTATGATTTTCCCAGGATGAGACAGTTAATAAATTAGTAGAGCCAAACCTGCAGCACACTTCTCCTTACCCCAAAGGCAATACATTTACCACTTTATTTGATTTAGGTCCGTATACCATGCAATTGAGCACATTTCAAGTCCATTTCTAACTGCACACTTACTAGCAGCGTTTACTTCTAAACACTCCCAATATTGCCAAACTCTAGCAGAGGAATACGTTTAGAAAAAGGATTACCCAAGAGGACAAAATGTGATCAAATGAGAGGCCAGGGTTACAATCCGTGTCTCCAGGTTCCACGTTTCTTAATAGTCCACAATTGGGGTTACATTGATTCTGATGGCAATACCAAAGGGGCTGCCCTTTCGATTGAAATGCTACTGTATTGTGGGCCCTGCTGCCAAGATATTGTTTATTTCCATCATATTTAGGTGAAGTGGTAAAACGGAGATGGGGTGTCAAATATCCCAGTTCCATGGCTAAAACTTACTCACTGGACCTGGTCCTATGGCAGTGAGTAGCTAATGGGCCATATGCATGGTAGATGTTGCTATTTACCACTGCTGTTTCGAACCTTAAGTCTAGTTAATTCCATTTGGTAACAGAGTTGTTCCTTTTCTAAACGTGTCTCAAAATTTGCAATTGCAAAACAACAGGTGATGGACAGAATGCAGAACAATGTCATACATTCACCCCAGTACAGAGATCTGGGCCTAAAGCCATCGTTTTTTTTGCACTCCACGCCACCCCAGTTCAGACATGGATATGCAAATCAGCCTTGACCCTGTGCCTCATGGGAACAGTCAAGCCCGAACTGCCAAGCCATGTCTTTCCTGGACCGGAATCAAGCATCCTAGGACCGGTTTCTGGCTATCAGCTGTCTTCAGCCACGATAGCTTGACTCCAGTGGTGTGGAGAGCATGGGACTCACGTCTAAGCATACCCATCCCACTCCGGGTGACAAATGCAAAACAACAGGTGATGGACAGAATGCAGAACAATGTCATACATTCACCCCAGTACAGAGATCTGGGCCTAAATCCATCGTTTTTTTGCACTCCACACCACCCCAGTTCAGACATGGCCATATGCAAATCAGCCTTGACCCTGTGCCTCATGGGAACAGTCCAGCCCGAACTGCCAAGCCATGTCTTTCTTGGACCGGAATCAAGCATCCTAGGACCGGTTTCTGGCTATCAGCTGTCTTCAGCCACGATAGCTTGACTCCAGTGGTGTGGAGAGCATGGGTCATACCCATCCCACTCGGGGTGACAAATGCAAAACAACAGGTGATGGACAGAATGCAGAACAATGTCATACATTCACCCCAGTACAGAGATCTGGGCCTAAATCCATCGTTTTTTTGCACTCCACACCACCCCAGTTCAGACATGACCATATGCAAATCAGCCTGGACCCTGTGCCTCATGGGAACAGTCCAGCCCGAACTGCCAAGCCATGTCTTTCCTGGACCGAAATCAAGCATCCTAGGACCGGTTTCTGGCTATCAGTGTCTTCAGCCAGGATAGCTTGACTCCAGTTGTGTGGAGAGCGTGGGACTCGCGTCTGAGCATACCCATCCCACTCGGGGTGACAAATGCAAAACAACAGGTGATGGCTGCTTGCAATAGCAAGCAGCCAAGACGTACTCCAGGAGTTGGTAAATTTATTAAACCTCAAATATATAGGTGGAATAGTAATCCCACTCAAACTCAATTCCTGCAGGGTTATCTTTTCACAAGTCATGATTTAGAGGAGGGGGATTTAGAATGAAGCCTCAAAAAAGCGCTGTGCAACTCCTAGTCCTTCCGCTACTCAACAAACCTGATGTCTGTGTAGGTTTCAGTGTGCCTCCTTGCGTGCAATGCGTCTCCCCAGGTACAAAGTGTCCTGTGAAGTGATAATGGAAAGTTGCCAACCCTGCTTGGCCCTTTCAGCACTAGGTCATGGCTGTGAAGCCCAAAGGAGGGTGACCCCCTTCCCTAGGCCTCACAGTGCATGGTCATAGCTACGAGGCCCTGAGAAGGGGACTCTTATCCACTGGGCGCTGTAGCGCTAGACCAGGACTGCAAGGCCCAGGGTATGGGATCATCCCTCCCCTAGGCCTCGCAGTGCTTGACAATGGTTTTATATGAAGGGTTATGGACCCCCTACAGCAAAGTGCTAGACCATTGATGTGCGGTCCAGGGGAATCCCCACCCTGAAGCTCTGAATCATGGTGGTAGGGCCCAGGGTAGGGAACTGCCCTCCCATTTGCTTAACCATTGCTGCCAGGCCCAGGGGAAATAGCTCCTCTCCCCTGTGCCACACAGAGCTAGACCATGGCTGGGAGGCCTAGGGGAGTGAGGAGCGTTAACCTAGAACTTGTAATAGTTATGTTGTAGCAGTGCAAGGCCTGGGAGGCATCCCTTGGTGCATCACTGCAAGGCCAAAGGGAGGTGGCCCCCTCCCCTCTTTTTTGCAGTGCTATGCCATGACTGCGAGGCCCAGGAAAGTGAGAACCCCATCCTTTAGGCCCAGTTGCTATTGACTCTCTTCCATGGGCTGCGCAGCCATATTACAGCACTGTGGAGAGAACCACCTTCCACTGGGCCACAGCGCTATGGATGGGCACCCGCCCAACTGTTTTGCAGTGCTGGATTGTAGCTATGGGTTCCATTGGAAGGGGGCCCCTCTCGATACAACAGATGCACTGTCCTCAGGGTTCGTGCATGTTAGAAACCCAGTGCACCCAAATTATGCCTCTGTATTTCTGTGCATTATTGATTCCATCAAGGCCCATTGTGCCATTGCTATGCCACTGGCGTGCGCCTCACAGCCACGGTCTAGAGCTGTAAGGCCCAGGAAAGGTATATCCCCTCCTGGGTCATACAGCAGTGGTCCAGGGCAGCAGGTTTCAGGAAAAGAGCCCCACTACAGGTGTAGCTATCAATAGTGTAGCTAGAGCAGTGGTACCGTGGCCCTGTGGGGTTTGGCCCAATGCACCCAAATTATAGCTGAATGTTACTGTCCAGTTAGTGACTGGAGAGGGTATTTTACCTTGCTTGCACCATTGATACACCACTGGCTTACCTCACTGAAGCCTCTCAGTCATTGCACCCCGCTTCTAGGCCTAATGGAGGGGTGGAGCCCTTCCCTGGGCCTCACAACACAGAACCATAGCTAGCACCTAACTACCCCAATAATTAGAGACGTTTTAAGGAATGGGCAAAGTGGGCAATTGCCCAGGGCCTTCAACTTTCAAGGGGCCCCTGATAGTCATGTTTTTCTCTCTCAGCTCTGTCTGTTTCTAATTTTCATCCTTGAACATGTCGGTTAAGGGTATTTGTCATTATGATGTAACAAAATTAAAAGTTGTTCCAAAGGGGCCGGGAAATTAAAAAAAATATTGCCCGGGCCCCCACAAGCTTTACGATGGCACTGCAAATAATGGCTGTATTTTACGTCCAGACAGAGGCTGGGGAGAGAGAGAGTGTGAGTGGCCCATTTACTTTGCTTTCACCAGGGCCCTATTGCTAGGCACTGACACCTCTCTCCTGGGGCTCGCAGCCATGATCCAGCACTGCAAGCCTCACCTCACAGGCTTGCAGCATCATTTAATTGCATTTGGACCTTTTTCTTTTCAGGTGTGCTGCAAAATTGGGAAAAATCATTGTACTTGGTTGAAAGGAGATGTCTGAAAACTGTTGACTAAATCTGCATCATGCTAATATACAAAAGAAGGTGCACCAGGAACCTACGTGTACACTAATCATGAATATCAGAACTTTTAAAGGCTGCAGGGGTCACTGATAGGGGTCTTCTAACCATAGCTCAAGGCATGTGCCCTTAAACCCCTTTTAGCTTATATATCAATGCATTGTGGTAGTTTCTACTATTTAATACTGACTTGAGTGATTCCTTTAGACCTAAAGCTGTTTTGTTTGCTTTCAATCTTTCTTGCTCAGTAACCTTCAGTGCCACTCACCTTATCTTGCTCTGGGTTAATTGAATTTGTTAATATTGGATTTTAAAAGACCATTGACCAATTAAGAAAACACTTTTTTTTAATACAAAGACAACGCCTGGATCTTGCAACTTTCTTCAAGTCATCATGGACACTTGATGCTATTTGAACTTTTATCAATAATTCAAACAGATGGGTGCCGAGTCCGCTTCCTTTGTCCTGGGTATCTGGAAAGCAAGCTTAAAATGTTAATACACACCACCCTGCCTTAAGGGCATCCAACATGCTGATGCACACTTTATTGTAAAGCCTGAAGAAATATGGCCACATTACCACACCATGATTCAACTCTGCAGGCTCTCCTTTGTTGCCCTCATGGCCTTTAAAATCAAAGACTGAGTTTGCAAATCCAGCACGGCTGATCGACAAAATGCATTATTAGTCCAAAAACCAGCTACCTCTGATCACTTGTTGACTTTATGCTTGTATTTGACACTGTACCGCGCTCCGCTGCTTTTTGGCTAGCTTAGCACAATAGAAATACCACATAAGACTGGCACCCTAGCCTCTTTGGATGACAAACTCACCACCTACAATGGCTCTCTGCACAGCTGAAGCAAGGGCACCGTCAGTCATAAGATAAAGAAGCGCAGGAGGCCTTGCCCATCTATACACAAAGGATCGGGACAATATCCTCATATCCGTGCGAACAGCCCCAACTCTTTAAAGAACGCTACATCATGATGATGATGAAGGAACCGTCCATAAACAGCTTCCCTTTCTGTTACGTTTACTGTCTCTTTGGTTTTGACCCTGTGCACCCCTCTGTTGCCTTTCAACTAGGTTTGCGTGATATAGGCACGGAAACTTATGGTCCAGGCCTTAATTCTCTCTCACCTGAAATATGGGAATGCCCTTTACTTTGGGGACCCGTTGTCAATCACAAAGAAGCAGCAAGTCATTCAGAACTGCGCAGCACAAACGTTGCTTAAAATCCCTAATAGCCAAGCTGGCACTGAATACCTTACATTGGTTGCCAATTGTGGAGACAATAAAATTCAAAACTCAGTTCATAGCCCACAATTCTTTTTGGAGGAAAGAGCCCTCAATCAACCATACCCTCATTTCATCTTATTGACCTAATCGATGCCTACGATCATCCAACCTCGTGCGGTGGTCGCTCCTTTTCCTATAATGTTGCTAAATTGTGGAATGCTCTTCTTCACCTTCGCTCTGTGACCAATCACTTCTCTTTTCGGAAGCTACTCAAGACCTGGCTTTTCCAAAACTCTACCCATTAACCATCAAGCCAGCTAGTCTGTTGCTGTTGCCAGCGCTGGGATGCCTTTGGGTAGCTATACGCTCTATAAATATTCCTAATAATAATATTATAAATACGACAAACAAACATAGGTACGCAGTGGTTAATTTGTAAAAAAAAAAAAAAAAAAATACAGGAGGCACCTTACACCAGCCCATTTCTCCTGTTGGCGCGACCTAAAACAGAACTAACTGCTAACCAAGAAAGTGAGGGGATGTGGCTTAATGGCCAGAACTGCAGACTATGGAACTGGGGAACCCGGTTGGAGTATTGGCCCTCTCCGCAACATGGTGTGATTATAGGCAAATCGGTTAATCTCCCCTTAAATTAATGTGTCCTTAACTACTTCTCATGTAAAGTGACGGTGTTGATTAACGTACTAATGCGGACAGAAGTTAACATTTGATTAAGGAAAGGAGTTTTGGAGAGACATGGGCCAAACCTTTCCACCCACTGTGACTAATATAATGTACTTACCCAAAAATCCTACACCCTGCCCTTACTGACGAGGCCCCTTGTTATATATTTACCTGAACAATGTTTTGCACCGTATTTTATCCACGTATCATTTTTTCCGTGTGCAAACAAAACGCGTCTCGGAGAATGTGGATTTAGAAATTAGAATGCAGTTTAAACAACTCTTGGCGTTGTTTGTTTATTGTGTCGGCGGGTAAAACCGGTATCCACCTCTCCCCGCCAGTTTATGTGGTAATGCATGTCAGCGCTGTGTACACAAGTCTTGTGGCGGGCGAGCACTGAGTGAAAACTGGGCAGGGACGTCGCAGGGCGTTTTTTAGGTTTTGCCTCGCCAAAAAGATGCGCTCTGCGCATCTTTTTCGCGCAGGCGAAAACCTGATGAGAATTGTAGTGTGCTTTGGGTCGGCCCTCGTCATTGATTGGCTGGCTCCGTAAATGGAGCCTAGCCATTGGACGAGGGGCCTGTCCGTCAATGCCGGACCAGACACGGGGGCGTTCCCGACATTCTTTGGCTTTTGCCGACGTCACGCGACGCCGGGAACGCCCCCGATTCTGTTCCGGCATTGCCGGCACCTCCCTTGCTCCCCCTCCCGCTTGTTTCCTGGTGTGGGAAATTAAACAAAGGTTTCTTTCTTCATACTGAAGCATCAGTGTGTTCCTGCAGATACTGACCTCGGTGGAAATGACAATGTTCCTTTAAGACGGCCTCCCACCATGAGGCAGCCTCGGCAGCGGCGAGGTGCGCCCTGTCTGCCTTGATGTCACGACAGGCAGAGGCCACCCCTTCGGAGCTCGCGGAGGCGGGCGTGCTGTTTCAGGAAGTGACTCGCTTTCACTTCGCTCGCAGCGGCTCTTCGAGACTTCAGGAAAAGAAAGTTGGGCAGAGCTGCAAGCTGGTCCGGCTGCTTCCGAAGGCAGGACCATGGGGTAAGCTCACGCGCTTGGCGTGCCTCTTTCAGCCCTGCTGTTCCACATGGGCCCGTCTCTAATAGAGCATCGTGTCTCAAGTAGGCAAAGGCTTGCATTATACGTTCTTTGTCAGACCTAAGAACATTCGTAACCTAAGACCACTCGCTCTTGTTCCCAGTAGGTTGGAAGGGCTTTCCAAGTGCAGGCGGCTCTCTGTCTGTCCCAAGGACAGAGGGCAGTGACCTGGCTCGTTGCTGCCCTATGTCCCGGGTTAAGTGCTGTTTGCTTGTTGGGAGCTGGCTTCCTCTCTCCAGATGTTTCTCTTGCTGCTGCGTCGAGAGCGCTGTACAAGTGCAGACTAGCACACATCTACAGTTCAAGCTTTCACAGGGGCAGCAGCAGGGTTTCTTGTAAGACAGCACCAGCAGTAACTTGTACACGGGATAGTACAACAGACTTATCTTCTGACACCCTACAGGGAAAAACCATGTGTAGTATTTACACCCTGCAGCGGCAGTGTTAGTAACACACATTGCTTACGATGGACAGGCAGGCACTTCTATAATTTGAGAGTACCAGCACTTTTCAGAAGAGGTGATGCACGTATATTACTAGTATAACGGCACTTTTTTGGTAGCATACGGGTGTTCTAGGATAGAGAGGGCCGGCAGTTTTACATTTTAATTTCAGTGATTGTGTGTTCACGTAGGCGAATAGGAGGCTCGCGTTTTCGGGGCTGTGTGGCGAATTTTAATGGTTGTAGCTTGTAATGAGCCAATTGTGAGTTCCAAAAAATTCAAGTGCCCCAAATTTGGTACCACATAGGGTATTCCGGACACCTCTGTGAAGCCATGCAGCAAGTACACCTTTGTTTTAGCAAAAATACTTGGAATGCATGAGCGCAGGCGTCCATATTGAATTCCTGCAGATTATTCCACCCCTCTACTTGTGCAGCCAAGGCAGTACCGGTTAGGACCAGTTGTGACTTTGGTTTACTGGGAACCGCATTGACCCGCATTGGCAAGAGGTTTCATAAGGGGTTGTCTCCCAGGGCCGGGCCTCCTTGGCGATTGGCATTAAGGCAGTGGATATTGATTGGACAGTTGCATCCAAAGTGTGTTGGGGTTGTTTTTTGGAGGTGAGCTAAGGCAAAGACGGGGTGCCACGGCTCTGCCAGGGGCAGGAGCCATGCATGCTTCCGGTCCACTGGTTAATGATACCATGATGGTGGAAGCTTCAGAGTGGAGCTTCAGAGTGGAGCTTCAGAGTGGAGCTTCAGAGTGGAGCTTCAGAGTGGAGCTTCAGAGTGGAGCTTCAGAGTGGAGCTTCAGAGTGGAGCTTCAGAGTGGAGCTTCAGAGTGGAGCTTCAGAGTGGAGCTTCAGAGTGGAGCTTCAGAGTGGAGCTTCAGAGTGGAGCTTCAGAGTGGAGCTTCAGAGTGGAGCTTCAGAGTGGAGCTTCAGAGTGGAGCTTCAGAGTGGAGCTTCAGAGTGGAGCTTCAGAGTGGAGCTTCAGAGTGCAGAGTGGAGCTTCAGAGTGCAGAGTGGAGCTTCAGAGTGCAGAGTGGAGCTTCAGAGTGCAGAGTGGAGCTTCAGAGTGCAGAGTGGAGCTTCAGAGTGCAGAGTGGAGCTTCAGAGTGCAGCTTCAGAGTGGAGCTTCAGAGTGGAGCTTCAGAGTGGAGCTTCAGAGTGGAGCTTCAGAGTGGAGCTTCAGAGTGGAGCTTCAGAGTGGAGCTTCAGAGTGGAGCTTCAGAGTGGAGCTTCAGAGTGCAGAGTGGAGCTTCAGAGTGTCAAGAGCAATGCCAATAGCTCGAACTTTAACAAAGGCAAAACCATTGCATTGTAAATGCTTGTTATTGCAGGTCTGTCGTTATTTGCAGTGCGCAAACAAAGAACTGAACCGGACCGCCCCGTGGACGGCGGGACACGCAGTGTCGCCTGACGTAATATTGCAGCGACACAGACACGTGCTCTCGAGCCTTTCGCTACCGGCTCCATTGCCTGCCCCACCTCGCGCCTCTCCCAACCTGCTTCTCTCCGCCCCTCTGCAAATATGTTTAAACGAGATTTACTCGAAAAACTCCAAGAGGTCGAACTACCAGAATCTTTGGCGCCTAAGCAAGTATGGAACAATCTAATCCTAGACCTGAGACGCCAACCAAATGTGTCTCCATTTAAAATGCATTTAAAAATAAACATTTTAAGAGAAGCTTTTTCTGCCTATATCGATATCACGGGAACTGCAACTCCCTCTCCATATTGGACAGTGCCTCGCCAAAGACTATAAATACTGTGTACAATGCAGAGGTGTTGGGTGAGCCAACGATCCAGCGGGCACAGCCTGGCTCTGAGACCCTAAGCAAGATCCTGGCCATGAACATGTTTGGCTTATATATTGTGCAAGAAGCATAATGTGAAAATAAGAAAAACCCTCAGTACATAAGAATGTATCACACCATTAGGAGGGCTTAATTGAAAGTGATAGTTCTTAAAAATGAACTCAAAAACATTCATACCCCCAAACGCCTTGAAGACAATACCTTTAGTGTACCAAGAGGCAAGTCCGTTATCATGTGCATCCTATATATGGAGGTAAATGCTCATTATACATGGAGCAGAAGTCTTTTAAATAAGAAACTAGAGGTTCTTATTTTTATTGCCAGTATTAAAGATTTTACACATTTCTGTTACATGAAAATAGCCCGTAACAGAAGTCTTTTAAATAAGAAACTAGAGGTTTTTGTACAGCACACATCCTGAAATCAGTTATTTCAAGGTGCTTTCATATACAGTGATGAAGTCAAATGAGGCACAGTAAAATTAAATAATTGCCTAAGATCACACTATTTGGTCAAGCAGGGAAGCGAGCAACGAATTGTTTCTGGTCTCACATTGTGCTGTTCAGTCACTAAATTGCTACCGTTCTGTCTCTTGTTTTGAAAGTTAACCCTTTGCCATTCATTCTTGCAGCATAAGGTTAGACCGTGGTGGCAGGCAAGAGCCACATGAAAGCTCAGCCCAGTTTGGGTTTGAGGGTGCAAGAGGACCTTGATCGGAGTCCGAGCTAGGCTTCTGGCCTGAGCATTCAATGGTTCATCCACCTCTGCTACAAAGCCTGTAAAAGATTATTCACAAGTTTGACACCCCTGATCCTGCTGAGGTTTGACTATCACTGGTTCAGTGGATGAAGTCCTGAAACAGCAAACCTTGGAGTTTTGTAAACCGTAGTGCTAAGAAGTAGCTTCATTGTCAGAACCCAGACCTATACTCCTCAATAACGCTTTTATTGAGGCCTATTGCCATTTCCCAATGATTGTAATTTTTATTGCCAGTATTAAAGATTTTAACTGAGGACACACATTTCTCTTTCATGAAAATAGCCCGTAGGTTGTTTTTTTCTCCGCTGCTGTTTCTGTATAAGAAGCAACAAACCCGTTCCTGCTTTTGGGGATCAGATAAGTTACTTGCCAGCATACCCATGTACCTCCACACAATTTCAGTTTTTCTATAAGCATGCATGTGCAATCGAAAAGATTAATTTACTAAGATCAGCTTCTTACCACACAGCCCAGTATTCAGGCTTACGCAGACGTATGTACATTTTTACAGATGAACATCCACATTTCACCTTCAAGGACACCCTAGCAAAAGCTCAAAAGAATACCGTATTCTGAAGGTGGCGACTTTTAAACTGTGGCTTTGAACGGCAATGACAAATCGTTATCAAAGATCTTTAACAATGACAAACACTTTTCTGGGGACTCACCAGTGCTTCACCTGCTGTCCGTTGCTGTCCGTTGTGGTGTGGCATCCTTCTTTTCTTCCTGTGGATTAACTCAACTTCTTGCCGGACCCGCTCCGCGGGTCCCGCTTCGCTGTTTGGCCCAGGAGCATTGTGGACAGACTGTGCAGGAGGTAAAGGCGCTGTAAGTCTTGCAGGGCTGCGAGCAGTGTAGTCAGGGACTCGCTATCCCAGGAGTCCCTGACAGCCCATCAGCAAACACCTGGGCCGCTCTCCCTGCAAGCCCCGCCCCCTCACTCACGAGTGAAAAGCTCTTCGTTCCATTGCCTCTGTGGGACTCACCAGTGCTTCACCTGCTGTCCGTTGCTGTCCGTTGTGGTGTGGCATCCTTCTTTTCTTCCTGTGGATTAACTCAACTTCTTGCCGGACCCGCTCCGCGGGTCCCGCTTCGCTGTTTGGCCCAGGAGCATTGTGGACAGACTGTGCAGGAGGTAAAGGCGCTGTAAGTCTTGCAGGGCTGCGAGCAGTGTAGTCAGGGACTCGCTATCCCAGGAGTCCCTGACAGCCCATCAGCAAACACCTGGGCCGCTCTCCCTGCAAGCCCCGCCCCCTCACTCACGAGTGAAAAGCTCTTCGTTCCATTGCCTCTGTGGGACTCACCAGTGCTTCACCTGCTGTCCGTTGCTGTCCGTTGTGGTGTGGCATCCTTCTTTTCTTCCTGTGGATTAACTCAACTTCTTGCCGGACCCGCTCCGCGGGTCCCGCTTCGCTGTTTGGCCCAGGAGCATTGTGGACAGACTGTGCAGGAGGTAAAGGCGCTGTAAGTCTTGCAGGGCTGCGAGCAGTGTAGTCAGGGACTCGCTATCCCAGGAGTCCCTGACAGCCCATCAGCAAACACCTGGGCCGCTCTCCCTGCAAGCCCCGCCCCTTCACCAATTTCAATTACTGAAAAGAACGCTAGTATCACCGCCGCCCGGGAGAAGCCCGGGAGAAGCCCGGGAGAAGCCCGGGAGAAGCCCGGGACAAGGGCGGGACCGTCTGTGGCCGTCCGGGGCCGCAGGAGGCCGGGCTGGGCCACCCCTTTTTCATCTACAGGCTTGTGTTTGATTATAATTTAGTAATTATTTGTTTACCAGGATCATCTAGTCATTTGAGGATAGCAGGGGGTTGTAAACTATGGCGAATATCTCAAATACTTCTGCCTTACAGACTTCCATGGGTGATGCTGAAACTGCGGTGATGGGGCCCCTAGATTCGTATTTTAAGCGTTTGCCCCAAGATATTGATAGGGAAATTGCCTTGGCGGAAAGACGCGCTGGACGAAGGTTATCGATTGAATTGATGAAAAATCCCCTTGAAAAACACATAGGACAAAGCTTCCCTGCACTAGTCACCCCGTTATCTTCTACAGTATTGCCACTTACACAAGAAACACTGTATGATATATCTGTATGTAATGAGCTGTTGGGTGCCTCTCCTGTAGATACAGTGGTTACCGCCCTATCATCGGTGCATTTAAAGGGTTCTAATACAGCGCGTATAGGACAAAATGTTACACCAAAAGCAATTGCTCAAGCACACGCTGTAAAGCCCAAAGTATGCTCAAAGAGGAAGAGGGTTACAACCTTAAAAAAATCCATAGTCCCTAATCCAGCTAGGAAGATTAGGAAATTGGCCATCAAAACACCCATAATCCATGCCCTAGCCGAACAACCTAATGGGGTAATAAGGGGGGAGGAATTGGTTACCCTAATAGATGTAGAAAATCCAAAGATTACGGCATCACCAATAATAGAAATAAACCCCACTGCCATAGCATCTCCAGGGCAAATGAGGATTCATCCGGAACATTTATTGGATTTGGAAAAACTAATACGTTCCCTCTTAAATCCCCTTGAAACTAAACTGGAGAAGTTAGCAAAACAACTTGATCATCTTGAACAGGCTAGTTTAGACAATCTTTTCTCAGTAAAATCACTAATTAAGTCTCAGAATAAATTGGACGAGAATGGGCGACAAATTAATCTAGTCGAGCAGGATTTGGGTGTCACGGGGGTCGAGCTGTTTCCCGCAAAAGTAAGTGGGGTTCCTACTCAGCAGAAACAGGGACCGAATAAAAAAAATATAGCAGCACCCCGACCACCGGTAAACAATAGTGGCCCTGGGCGTACTAACACCAACTGCACCAGCACAATGGTCAATAGTATTAAGGATAGCATAAAAAACTGTGCCCCTGTGGTTCATAAAAAGAGTTCACTTTTACCATCTACTATGGACTGTGTCCAGGGCACACTGATAGACACAGATAAAAACCCCGCTATAACTATTGATGGATTAAATGGGCCGCTTGTCTCTCAGTTAGCAAATAAGGGTGGCTATGTAAGGAATGGTAATCACACAGCCGGTGGAAACAATGCTAGTATGGCTGTGGGAAATAGTGCTCCCGCGAGTGTTGCTGCCCCAGAACGCTGCCCACCAAAACCTTATGTTAATAAACCTTTAACTCGGATTCCCCCGGTCCAACTTACCCCTGATTCTTATCCATATGTGGCCATTCTTACCAATGTTCCTCCCCTACCGGATGGCCAAAGGGAAACATATGATATGTTAAAAAATAAAGCCATGCATTGGCTGCGGGTAAATAGACCCCTGCCAGGAGACGTGGATGGCTTGATTATTGGGGTCAGAAGGGTCAATTGGATTGGGAACACTTTGAAAAAGCAGGGGGGTGAGTGTATCATAATTAACTTTCAAGATCCAAGGGTAGTAGGGTTAATCACGAAACCTGGATGGAATATTAGCATTGGTGGGATTGGCGTTGTAGATTTGACTTTTTTCTATCCAAGATCTCTGTCACCTTACCCAGGGGGGAATGAGTCACTGAGATTAAGTTTGCCTCCACGGGTAGAGGCTAGCTCTTTCCCTGCTCCCTTCTTGCGTTCACATGATGGTTACAACCAGGTACATAATTCTGATGGTGGCGCAGGGTACATGAGATGGGGATGTTGTCGAAATTTACCAATGTACCATAACACAGGCCCTATTATGGATCTGGTTAATCGTTTTAATCCTTTAAGTGGCTTGAACACTAACGATTGACTACCCACACCCCTAACACCACCTACAATAGCCATGCCTGAGAGGGTAACTTCCCTATCATGTACAGTTATGACCTGGAACGTTGCAGGTATAAGAGCTAAAAGATCGGATCCTACTTGGATACAATATATTTCTAAACATAAGGTCATAGCTCTGCAAGAAACGTGGGACACTTCACTTTCCTTTTCCCTAGATGGTTTCCTAAGTTTCATAACACCTGCTAGTACCAGTAACGCGGGGAGAGCAAAAGGGGGGCTTATTACATTTTTTTCTTTAGACTTAGCAGGAACTTTTAATCTACTGAATTCAGGTTCCCCAAACATTCTAGCGATAGAATGGACAGTCTCCCCAAGCTGTACTATACTAGTAATTAATTTTTACAACGCCTGGGGTGGACCAAATGAATTTGAACACGTGCATTGTTTGGAGAACTTGATAAACAAACACAGTCAAAATTCACATACTCCTTTCGAAATTGTTTTAATGGGTGATTTTAATAGCCACAAATGTCAATTGCCCTGTCAATCACTAGATGCAGACTCTCCTGACGGAGTCTGCATTCCTCACTTTGAACACACCAAAATGGGGGAGTCACTTGACCTATTGTGTGCCAATTTTAATATATACGAATCATACAAAACTGCTTCTAATGAGAAGGTCCCCACCTTTAAAGGCACAACTAAGGGGACGATAATTGATTACATATTTATGTCCGTAGGCTTAATCTCAAAGACAAGTGACTATAAAGTTACTGTCTCACCCCATAGCGATCATAACCCTCTGTCAACTGTAATACACTGGAGTGACTTATGGCGCAGACAGGTGGATCAGCCCCGGGTTTGCGCCTTGGCGGTGCCCAGTGATCAGGGCAGACGGCTCAGATGGGGTATGGCCATGGAGGAACGGTTTATGGAAACCTTACTTCCCAAAATTGAGGGACCGATAGAAACTTGTCTAGATCAAACTGCCTCGAACCTCCAGATTGTCACAGCTTTTAATTGTATCTGTGCACAAACCGTCAGGGATCTTACAAAACCCAAATCTAAGTACCCCACAAAGCCCCACAAATGGTTTGATAGCAAATGCTCAAGGTCACATAGAGAATTGAAATTGGCCCTTAAGGCCAAGGAAAGGGATAAAGAACTAATCTCTCATCTGAGACGGGCCTATAAAGCCAATGTGAGGGCAAGGAAAAATGAGATCAAGAACAATGCATGGAATGATCTACTTAATGTAGATGTTCTAAAAAATAGTAAACAGTTCTGGGAAATCATTAACCACTCCTTTTTTAAAGGGGAGGACAATATGAACACAGATTGTGTAATTCCCGATGAGAGATGGGTACAGCATTTTAGCAATATTTATGGGGGTGAACCATTAGTCTGCCCAATTACTACTGAGGTGGCTCACTGTGCAGCCACAGTGGTATTTACGGAAGAGCAAGTCCTAAAAGCCATTATGGATACCACAAAAAACAAGGCACCAGGCCCTGATGGTGTCCCGGCAGACTTTTTTAAATATTGCCCAGTACTTTGGAGTAAAGTACTGACCAGAGTGTTTAGAGCAGCAGCCGAAGGATCTTTATCTCAAACATGGGCAACATCCATAATAGTTCCCATCTTTAAGAAGGGAAATCGGGAGGACCCCGGGTGCTATCGCCCAATTTCCCTTATCGACTCTACTTTTAAAATCTTAGGTAGAGTCCTTTTGGTCCAACTAAGGGAAAATTTAGAACTGAATGGGGGACTCTCGAATATTCAATACGGCTTTCGTGAGAATAGGGGGACATTGGAACAATGTTCCAATCTCCACCTTCTAGTCTCCAGGTATACGGTGGTCGGGGAGGGGTCAGTTTACTTGGCCTTTATGGACCTCTCCTCGGCCTTCGACCTGGTGAATAGGAGTAAGTTATGGACTATTCTACTAGAGCTAGGTATAGAGGAGTCGTTGGTGGCATTTATGGCAAGGTTACACCAAGATCTCAAGGCAAAAATAAGAGTCACCAGGGATGGAAGGTGCACGGAAAGTTTTAAATCTGAAAAAGGGGTGCGCCAGGGTTGCATCCTGGCCCCCCTTCTTTTTACTATTTATATAAATGGCCTGGGGAAACACCTAGAAACAGGATTGGCTGATGTTCCCCGTGTAGGAGGAGCTCAGATTCCAGCCCTCCTATACGCGGACGATGCCGTCCTGATAGCACGAACAGGGATTAGCCTACAGATTCTTCTGGACCGCTTTGGTTCCTTTATGGAGAATCTAGACTTGAAAATCAACGTCTCCAAGTCCCAAACTATGATTATTGGTCGTAAAGTAAATATGTCGCAGAAAAAAACTTTTATTTGCAAAGGGGAGATTCTCTCTAGGGTTCCAGTCTTTCCTTACCTGGGAGTCCTTTTTGACCATAGAGGGTCCTGGGCCCCCCAGATCAAAGCAAAAAGTCTTAGTTTAGCACGATCCTCATCAGCTCTGCTGGCCTTTACAAAAAGACTGGGAGCCAAACCAATGGAGGCGGTGATTAAAATATACAACAGTAAGTGCGTTCCAATCGCTATGTATGGATCTGAGATTTGGGGTTATGCAGAGATGGCAAAAATACAGAGGGTAGAAAATGGTATCATTAGGAACATTTTATCTGTCCCTGATTCCACACCCACTTTCTCTATCCATGAGGAAATAGGTTTACCATATATCTCTGATAAACTAAAATTAGCCCCCCTCCTTTTCTGGGCCAAAACATGGTTGAACCCCGAGCTGACGTTAAACCATGCCATTCTTAAGGACGTCATTGCAAGGGATAACGCCATGAGAATTCCCTGGCTAAAATATATTAAATCCACATTACTAATGCTGGGGAGACCGGAACTTTTTAATGACCCATCCAGCATCAGGAGGGAGGATGTCAGATTGATTAAGCAGATGTTTCTGGAGAGGGTTCGTATGGATAGAGAAGAATTGGAATTGAGGAAACCCACGGTGAGGGCACATATTGTTTTAACGACTTCGCCCACCATGGAACCCTATTTAAAAATCGTGACTAATCCTCTTCATAGACTCCTATTAACTAAATTCAGGATGAACTTAATCCATTACTCTCTAGGAAATTTTCCGGTGTGGTCAAAACCTGATAATGGTCCGCCATGCGGATGTGATCAATTTTCAGTTCAAGACACCCTTCATTTTATATTTTTCTGTGACTTTTATAGCAGCGAAAGGAAAAAATATTTATTCCCTGTTTTGAAAGCGGCGGGCTTTATTCAAATAAGGCCAGCCTTAATCTTCCTCCAAATGTTAGCAGATACCTATACTATGTTTAGTGTTGCTTGCTATTTAACCGCTGCATTTAGATCTAGGAAAAAAAGACTACCCCAGATAGACCTGTTTTAACTCAAATTTGTTCTTAAAGGAAAATGTTTAATATTTGTAAATAGATTTGTTCTTTCGAGTAATAATCTGATGAAATGTAATCACTAAGCAGAAAACTTTTTTGTAAAGAGATCGAGTGATGTTTTTTAAAAAAATTGTATTTGTGTTTGCTTTATGTCTTTTATGATTTTAACAAAAATCGAATAAAGAGTATTTTGACTGACTGACTGACTGACAAACACTTTTCACGTTGGTTAGGAATTGTCCTTGTGATGGAGTTGACAATCTTTGTAAGTAATGTAATGCTAGAGAAGGTTAACTCCAAACAATATCAGTGAAAACGACCAACCACTGAACATTGTAGTTTGCAAAAATAAGCTCTCCTTCCCCACCATGAAATTAAAAAACATAAAATATATAAAACCACCAGATTTTAAAGGAATCAATGGAGCAGTCTTTTTGAGATTCCATATGCAAGACATTTTAAGGTCAATATGGTTGGTGACCCTTAACTATGCAGTGCTTAATATGTGCTGGTGTTTAATGGTAGTCAGCGCAGGCACTTATTTCTTGGCACCTGCACCTATTTCTGTCAGTCAGCCACATGGTGGCTCTGCCTTTTGAGTTTTGTGCAGATAACATACAAATCATGTTTAAAAACTCAGTATACATTTATGTTGATATAATAATACCTTGTCTAGGCTACTTTACGGCTTTGTATGAAAGAGTAATCAAAATCAACACAACGGTTTGAGTGCGATGGTTAGTACCTAATAGTGGCACTGGCATTTGGCCACGTCAGTGGGTGGTGCAAACTGCACTAGCTGCTTGTGAAATACTTTGGGCCCTGGGGCTTATTTTTTTATTTTAACAAATTAAGCACTGGGTTAGTGTGAGCTGTTAGGGGCAATGGGAGTATACAAGAATGTTTTCACAGCTTATTTCTGTTCAGTACCAATAACCATTTTCCAGCGTCCTTGGTTACTTTCTCTACTTGGGATACCCCCAGGTATACTATCAACGATAACATCACAGTGACATCATGATAACATCATGATCACATTAGTGGACAACTTTTCAACATGTTCTATGTAAGTAGTGCACTACTAAAGCCATAAAATTGAGGTGTAACCCACTTCGAGTATTGGTGTGACAAAGTTTGACAAGCGTAATAGTAGAGAATAAGTATTCTGCCATTTAGGAGTAAATGGGCGAGGTCAGTGTGAGGGAGATTCAGATGTCTTTTGACTAAGTGCTGGCTAGAGTTTAAGATGACATTGCCTCCTAGAGGGAGGAGGTACATGTGTAGCATATGCAGGTACAGCATAAGGCATCCATGACATGCTGTAGGTATATCCACTATAGTTTGGTGTATGAGAGGTGGATAGCTTGGGCCCTGTGTTTTGTTTCTTCGTGAGTGAAAGGAAAGGACAGCGAGTTGCTGTTAGTGAAGGCACCCAGGAGATTCTGTTCTAGAAGACCTCTATGCTGGTCCGCAGGTAGCTGCCGCATAGCACCACTGAAGATGGTCACTTGAGGGGACTAAATTGTAACAAATGGCATAAAAGGAATCTTGTTAGGTAAAGGGGTGAGGAGGTCCCAGACAAGCCAGCTTAGTGAAAAAAGGTAAAAATCTGAGGGGAAGCAAGATCAACACTACCTGTGTAGTGTGATCACATGCTCCGACAGAGATCCTTGAGCTGTAAAGTGTTTTCAAGTAAGGGCATTGATGTCTAAACGAGTGAAGGAATGAGTGTAACCAGGACCCATATGAGTTGGCGATGACTGCTAACTGTGTAAGATGCAGAGTACAGGGAAGACCCAGGAAATCCTATATCCGACCCTGAAAAGCACAACAAACCTGAGCTCCTGTCGAAGAGACTCGAGCCTTGGGGGGGATGTGGTCTTCAGCAGCTAGAGCTACCAATTTTGGAACTGGGAAACCAGGTTTAAGTCGTGGTCTCTGCTCAAAATCCTGCCTGCCTATATCGCTATTTGTAAGTCTTCCATTGTCTGTGTAACAAGATTTATACTACCACCTCTGATGAAATGAGGTTAGAATAGGGCACATTAATATTCAGTTAGGGGCTAGTGAAATATTGGTGGTATTGGGTGGCGTTGTAGAATTATACTAACAAATCCCTGTACAGAATTATAAATTTGCTCACCCCATGCTGACTGTGTAATTTCCATTGACTTTTATTTTAGTTTTACCTATAAAAATTATGCATTTTGAAGGACAGCCGCTTTTCCGAATCCCCGACGTTGGAGACTGAACTCTTGTTGGCTTGTCTCATAATTTGAATTTAGAATATTTTTTCATCTAGACTTCATGTCTCTTCACTTTCTGCTTTTGACTGAGCCTTAAGCTAAATTCCCAATTTTAATTTAATATCCATTTTGACTAACTTACATTTTTGTCTTCTGTATTGCACCTTGAATTATTAATAAACATTTATGGTTTATATTTTACCAGGGACTTCAAAGAATGTATTCTCTTGGAAATGCTATTTATTCCACCTTGGTGTTTTGGTGGGATTTAGGGACACATCGCCTCACACATGCTTGAGGTTTTAGACTGCCCCCATTCCTGCGTAGGCCCTTATCTCTATTTTATCAGGTTATCCGACATAACACCAACAGTCTCAAAACACAAGTAGACCTCCTCAAACAAAGGAGCATTCTGGAATGCGTATTGTTTGAGTTGTTAGTAATGCAGGACTGGGTACAGAGAACTTTTTATTTCAACTCCGGATACCTGTTTTGAGTTAAGTCCCACCCATGATGGTTGAGAGCATCAAACAAGCTCTTGATGAAGCGTTTTGGTCCAAGAATATGATGATGAATGTTCTGTCAGTGACTGGGGTGCAGTGTTATTCCACAGTCAGGGCTGTGATTTTAAGAGTCTTATTTCTCAAAGGCAAAATTGGAGATTGATGGCCCTTTTGTGCTTAGTGGAGCGTGTGCCTTCATCAGTGTGTGGCATAGAGTATATGTTTGAAAGCCATCATTTGTGATGCTTTCTTTTCCTTACTGCCCTATATTCCCAGGTGGCGGACCAAAGGGTTATTTTTACTTGGTCATTTCCACTTTATCATGCAAAGGCGTCACTGTGTTACATCTGCTCGGTACTCTGAATTATTTGAAGGAACCATATTCACCTCCGGTTGTTGATCTTCTATAATTCAGAGAGTTTATCTAAGTGAATCTTGCATAGATTAAACTCTGTGGCACCTATAAAAGCCCTGTATGCGTGTGCCTCTTTTGTGCTTTGTTATTAACAGCTGTGCAAGCTTTTTTAGCTCACTAGGCAGGATGGTTCTTTAGCCTTTCCTGGTATTTAATTCCTGGTGTGTCATCTCCATAGGCACTGTAATGTGAGAAAATGCGAGAGTATTGTTACAGTTCATTCAATGTGATTGCATGCATGTATATGGTAATTGCATTCATACAGAACTCCACGGGCTCTCCTTGCAAGGACACACCCTCTTCAAAAGCGTCTGCGCCAGCTGCCAAGCGGTCACTCCTGGCACCTCTGCCTATCTGGCTGACAAGCTCATCACTTTGCTGGCACACACTCAAACCAGGATGGTATCAGCCTGGAGAAAAAAAATGAACCAGCATTGCCGAAGACTGACTTTTAAGAGAAATGCTTACCTATTGTCTTAATGTTAATTTACTTTTTGTCAATGCTTAGCCACATCAGCAAGGGTAGAAAAGTAAAAAATACTTAATTTGTGATGCTGAACCACATCAACACAAAAAGGCAGCAATAAGTGAGATGGTGTGTACATTTGCAAGCACTATTTTGCTGCGGCTGTCCAGCTTTATGATTTATATGCACACATGCATCTTTTACATGTACGCATACACACTGCATGGAGATTTTTCCTGTTTTTATTTACTGTTCCAAGATGGAGTACGTCTATCTTGGAGTGGTAAATGCAAAACAAATAAAATGTGTGTGGAAACAGTGGCTAAGAGAGGCGAGAGCATGGTCTTTTGGTTTTTTTAAACAAGAAAAAAATAGGGACGGATCAACCTGGAGAGCAAGGGCAATTTGAGAGGGAAAGCAGCAGATGAGCAAAGAGCAAGAAAACACGTCTCGACCCAGTGCCCACCATATGCATATATTTTAAACTATTGGTGACATTAGGCCTTTAATAACTGATAGTTAAATATGTCTACATGGGAGACCTCAATATAAGACAACAGACAATCTGTCAATGCACAATGCATCAGGGGTCTGGAACATCCCTGTATCCATCAGGACTTTCCCAACCCTTCGATAATTTAGGAAAGAGCTGAAGACACATCTCTGTAAAGAACCCTGCATCACAGCCTAGTAACATCCCACTTCACTCGCAGAGCCCAGGTGCCTCTCCAATCACTCGCTGACTGTATCTTTCACTTGGACCCTACACAATGCTCCAGTACCTGTCGCAAGCAGTACTTTGTACTATACAACTACCACTGAAATTCCAGCGGATTGGGCTACCATGTGCCCATTGTAACTACTTAACTAATGTTAACTTAAATTTGGAATTCCTGCTCACCGATTTGAGAGGAATGGAGCCGTTCAAGCACTCTTCGTTTTGCCTGTTCCCAGCTTATGTTTACAAGAAGACATTCTTTTCCATAACAATGGAGACTTATCTCCTCTTGCGCTGTACATTGGGTAGTGACGGTTGAACGTGGACATTTAATGCGTAGTTTACTTCGGTGATGAAGCACTATTAACCTGACCTCAGTAGGGTGCCCTGGGGTTTTTACCCTTAGTCTTAACAGAAGCTATGTGAATTATATTATTGATTGTGGCATGGCTGATGCATTTTCATTAAAACATCTAATATATGAAGAGTTGGGGAGATCCAAATATAGAGACGTAAAACTATATAGTACATTGATGGGATTTGGATCTTATGATCTGCCCGATATACATTAGATGGGGCAAATGACCAGATCTGTGCGAAAAAATCTAATACGCAATTCGCTCAGTAGTAAGCAGTGGAACTCAGACCTTCAGCAAGCAGGAACATACAATCATACTGACTTAGTAATCAATACATGCACTGTACAGAGTCAAGAATATTTAGGAGGGAACCTACCTAGTTATATAAAAGTGAGATTTTTAAGATTTAGACTATTTTATGTACCGGTTTGGGAATTTGAAGGGAAATGGAACCAGGCACTTAAAGGTAGACCAACATGTCTCCTCTGTGCAACTACTGATGAATCACTTGTACTTTTATTATGTATCTGTATAAGCTGTTGCCCATTAAGGACATACTTGAGTTCCTGGTTTAGAAAAGCTAAAATAAGAACTGGTGAGGCCGTTCGATACTGTTTTAGGCTCAGAGGATAGTGCAATATTGATGATAATAGGGTTTTTAGACCATGCATATAAAGCCCGAACAGCGTAGGTGGCCGATATAATGGGAAGTAATGCAGATTTTTAATGTTAAAGAATGGAAAATTAAAAAATTGCATAATCTTAAGAAAATATATATCTTAAGTTCCTGAAGGTTTAGCACCTTAAAATATTGGTGAAAGTTATAAAATGAGATTAAAAGAAAATCACAATACAAAGATAAAAGGGTGAACGAATATGCACATTTGGCACATTAGCACTTAAGTATATATTAAAATCATAGACTGGACTGAATAAGCTTTTAATATTGGCAAATGATGAAATATTATATGTAAACTATTTAAGAAAAACGATTACAAATTGTATTTATTCAGGGAAACGTACATATAGAATCTTTTATGTTAAAGCAGACGCATATATTTGACCAAATCAGAACATTAGCACTTTAACTAGGGGAAAAAAATAATCCGAAATAAAGAACACAGTGATATAGTGGTAGATGGATGGACAATGAACAGAACCCATTGTGGGAATATATACAATCTTTTGCATCATGAAGTGTGTATTGACCTTTACAATAACTGTTCATTATTGAAATTTTAAATTATTGTTAATTCTTCTTTTAATGCTTGTCTTTTTATTGTAATCAAATGATTAATACAGTAAAGTATTTTACTACTACTTCTTGTCTTAACCATGCCTAAAAGGTCCCTTTCATTTGGTTTTGCTTCCTTTTTAGGTCTCGCCTGTCGATGCGCATGCGCATCGAGCAAGCGAGACTATAGGGGCTCATCTACACTTTATCTAACTTGCAAGGAATCGTGGCGATTCCTTGCAGTGCCCGTGACTTTTAAGCTCAATGCGCATGTGCATTGAGCTTAAAAGCGCGTGCACAGCCGCCCGCATTCCTCCGACACCTTTGAAGTGAAGCTCAGCTTCACTTCAAAGGCCCGGTTCTTCACACCCACATGCCGCTCTGCCCTGCTCCGCCCCCTCCCCTGAGTCATCCTGCCTGCCCCTTCCCGCCGTGTCGCATTTCTCCTCCCCCCTCCCCCCTCCCCTCTCTTCCCTCCGTCTTGTTAAATCCATTTCTCCATTCCACTAACATTCTTTCCAGACACTTCTCTTCACAACCGCCCAACTTCAACGCCCGTCTCCTCACTCTATTCTTTTTACAACCAGTTCACTCCCCGTTTCTCCACTACCTCTTTGCTGCTCTCCCTCTCACTTATGTTCGTTTCTCTTCTCTCTCCCTCCTCTTGTGGGTGACTACCTCCCTCACGGGTCCCCCTCTGACCCATTAACGGCTCTTTCCTCCCTGCACTGCCCCCTCACCGTCTCGCATCCTTTCACGGCCTCCCTTCACTATCATTATCCCTCCTGTTTAATGGCCCCGTCTGCACTGGCCTCTCGCTGCTGTCTCCAACTCTCAGTCCACTCCACTCCTTCCTTCCTTCATTCGTAGCGCTCACTTATTCACCCTTTACATCCGCAGCCTTGGCTCTCTCGCGTCCCGCCCTTATGTCTGCCTCCCCTTCCGCCTCTCCGCCCCCTGCCTTGGCTCTCTCCCCTTCCGCCCTCTCCAGGCTCACTCCACCCCTCCTTTATCTCTTCCCGCTCCCTTCCTTCCTTGGACGTCCTCCAGGAATGTTCAGGTTACTGCCTCAGCGTCTTTCACAGCAGCCTCCCCGTCCAGGGATGGCGAAAAGAGCCATGAAACCATCCAGTTTGAACACTGCCAGGGCCCTGTAATGCAGGACGTGCCCTGGCCTGAAGCATCAACTGCAGGAGTCTATTTGCCACCAGGGCCTCCTGCTCCAGCGCAGACTTTCATCCTTGCGAGGTCGAGGAAGAGATGACCTCTACATTCGGTAACCAGAAACACGTGCTTCATGTAGTGCGAGCAAAACGTCATGCGTCGAGCCCTTATTTTGTAAATGTGTTCCTGTTAATTAAGAATGCAGAGTTTCAGGTGCCTTCTGGTGATCAAGAATCTGTCATGCGCTGAACTTAAGACAAGTCTGCAAGAGAGAATCTGTAATCGGAAAACATCACAGAAAATTCAGGGGACTTTCAAATACACCCAAAGTGACTTCCCCACAGCGGCAATCTCCACAACAAGCATCGTTTTTTTTTTAGCCCAGTGCTCAACCTAACCACTGCTTGAACGCTTTTCTGACCCCCTTCTGATTTGCTTTAGCCCCAGCACTGACTAACCCTGGCCATACCCTAACGCCTGCCTACCTCTGCCATTCATTCTCTTGTTACTCCTCTGGTCACGGGACGCTTCTGTAGGCAAGAAGCAGTTCGCTGGCTAAAGGACAACACGCCTTCTCGTCAGTGCCTGCTACTTGAAAGACATGTACATATGTGCAATTGGTTAATCAGTAAATCTAAAGTCTACCTGGGAGATGCAGTATTGCTTCCATTGTTGGACTCATTTGAAGCTTCATGGTGGCAAGATTTATTATTTTTGAGCGCTAATGTAAGCCTGTTACCAGCTGAGTTCTGGGCTACATTCTTCTGAATGCACACCAAGGGACAGGCTGAGTCAGCTGGTCTCAGCCCCCCCCCCCCCCCCCACCCCCCACACTGAAACCTCAGGCCCTTTCCCCACTCTCCCCAATTAGCCCCCCACAATGCCGAAAGCTTGTTTTTCGTGGGTGGCAAAAATGCAGCTCGTCCCCTGCTGCTTTGACTGTTGTCACACAGCTCTTCTCTCTTAGCACAGCGGCTCCTTAACTCAGTTCCTTGGCTGCTCCACCTTTACAGACACCCACCCTGCCTGCCATTGTACCTCTCTGCAAAGCACGAGCGCTGTCAAAGGCAGTAGGGTCTGGATTGTATGTATCGTTGACATTACAAATGCTATAGGTGTCACATTTGAAAAAGTATAAAGTATTGCCATTATAAATGACAAAGCTATTACTTTTGCAAGTTTCAAGACCCACACATTAAAAGAAATTTGTCAATTACAAAACCAATAGCTACAACTTTTCTATTGCGAGACCTATTGCATTTCCAATGCTTGTTTGTTTTCTTTTCTTCTTGCTTTTTCTAAAACTTGTATTGCAGCATAGTAAAATAGCGTACTGAAAACTGAACACTTCAATTGCTAAGCATAGAATAATGAACATTATGTTCTCATAACATGCAAAGAAAAATATGTATTCATGGGACTTAAGTGTAAGCACAAATATAGGGTGTAAAGTCCTCTTCCTGACGATTCAAATAGCCTAAATATTAGATGGGTGTTCAATTCAATAGGGTTTAGACCCTTGTACCCCAATTTATAAATGTTCAGGGTAAGATGGGAGTGTTTTCCTATGAAATAATGAATCAAAGTCGTATCCTATCTAAAGTAACTTACATTCTTTATTAGAAGGTAGTTGGTTTGGTATGCGGTGTAGTTTGAGGAACAGAACTTAAGTGTGTCTATCTTAAAAAAATAAATAAGAGGGGGATATGAAAATTACTCGTTCATCCCCAAATCTAAGCCACTCCTCAGGATAGACAACACAGACACGAGCAGTGCGAAGAGCTCAAGACTATATAAACATGGCACACTCCCTCACCAGCATGAAGACACTCAATAAGGAAAAGAATAATAATCTTGTAAATCATCAAAATAAAACCAACGTCTACATATGTTGATGTAGCTTTGTGCCTAAAGTATATAATCTTCTAGTTAGATGAAAGAAAAGCAATTGCGCAGATCCAGTTAAAACACATTTTTTTCGGCGCACAGGCAGATACTCTGTCCCCAGCATCAGTAAGTGGAAAGCACTGTGTTTTCGGAATATAATGCTCTAGGGTCCTGTTCAGGGACTCTTTCCGAAAATTAACTCCTTCCATTTTTCAATTTCACGCAGCTTTATTCAATCATTGTAAATAGACCATAAAAGCACAAGAATACATATAAAACATTTTCAAATCAATAAATGTCCATATATACATATGTTAAAACATGATTAAACAAATACATGTTGCTGTGGTCCAATTAAAACCTTTAAAATAAGTTATGTAAAAAGAACAGTTCACAGAATGATTACAGGGTGCTGCTAGAAACTATGCCCACCCTTTTCCTCTTCCTGAGGCAGGCCGATAAATATGAGGAGGCACAGAAACCGATGAATGTGTCATGTAGGGCTTTTAGGAAATACATTGCGACCAGACATTGCCTAAAATGATGATGCCTCAGAATTGGCAGTACAAACAATTTCCTTTCCTCTGAATATTTTTGACAAAATAGTAGGATATGCAGATCTGTCTGCGCCCTGAGTTTGTTACAGGGGCAGCGATCGTGATCTGCTAGCCTATACTTTTTTTGTGGATATCCCAGGAGTAATGGGATCATGTTTAATCTGAAGCGTAGTAAAATAAATTTGTGCTGTGCGTTATTTATCTGTGCTAAGTAATGGAACTCAGTGATTTTTTTCCGGCGCGCAGGCAGATACTCAGTAAGTGGAAAGCACCGTGCATCAGTAAGTGGAAAGCACCGTGTTTCCGGAATATAATGCTCTACTGTCACGTTCAGGGGCTCTTTCCGAAAATTAAGTCCTTAAATTGAAGGACTTCCATCCAAAAATGTATAAGAGCAGAGTAAAAGCAGAATGAGTCCGACCGTAAGCCCGACAGGACTGTGCCTTTTGCAGCAAAACTGGGTGTTAAGAAAATGCTCCGCTTTTGTGGGTTCTCGGGTACTAAATGGGCATGATGAATGGCGTAGTTTTGTTTCTGTATAAATATTTGTATCAAACACACTATAAAGAATAGGGTTACAGTGTGGGGCTCGTTAATTATAACTGCGTGTGATGTTCTCGGTGGAGTTCTGGAAGGAGCTGCTTCATTGTAAACCGTGTCGAAAGGTTTGTGTCTACAAATAACAAATCAAACGCATTTATAGCACGGCAGTGCGGGCACTGGCATTTATTTTCTGATCCCAGAGGAAAGAGAAGCAGTGTAAGATGCCTATAAATGCAAAAGTCCACTTTTTATGTAGCGTTTAATTCTGGGGTTCACACAGCTTTAAAAAGCTCCAAGGTTGGTGTATAAGGATACTGAGGGATAAGGAAATACAAATAATTTGCCAGAGATTGTCATTTAGAAAGCAGGTCTCCTGGTTCTAGATTGACCACTAGAACAAGTCATCCTTATAAGTTCCTTAAGTTTGTGTAGTTTCTTGGATTTGGGCCTATCGGTTGCCAAAAGGCTTGTCACACGAAGATGCAAGGCCAAAGAGCCCCACCGCACAAAGCCTGGATATAATCCATGCTGACCTGAGCGAAGGCTGAAGCTGCCTCATTGATGAGGGAGGACACGCTTGGGCTGCGTAAGTACCCAATCTCGACAGCTTGGAACACAATTCAAGTGGCAATAACTCCGGATGGTCCCATAGATGCCCCCAACTCTAATTAATTTAGTCTGCCTCTGGGCTGTAGTGTGCTCCTGGAAAGTGATGATGTGGAATAAATGTCGTAAATAATACGGACGGGCCCAGCATGCAGTGGTACTATACTAACACAGACCTATTCAGCATTACCAAACTGGATTTATTGTGGCAGGCATGGATTGCTTTCTTTTACCTTAAACTACCCTGATCTCTCACTCCTTTTTCTTTATTTCCTCCTTTATGGCTTGCTGTTAAATGTTTTATGGTTATACATAAAGTAGTTTGATCACTGACCCTGTTGCAGTGGCAGGACTGACTGAAGTTACTGGAGAATCTGTAGGTGGAGTAGATTTGTTTGTGATAAAAGCACCTGTAAGTTGCTCATTTACTGTAACAATAGTAGGTAGTAACTATTATGAAATACCTCTGTTGTATTAGTCATAAGTCATTTTGCTACATGAACGTGGACAGGTTAGCCACCATTGGTTTATACATGGGCACACGGCTGGAAAATATTTTGATTTCTGTAAATGTTTATCGTTCCTAACACAGTGGATACTGTTAAGAACCTTGGGATCATATTCAACACTTCACTGTGGTCTTTCCACCATAAAGCGCTCTCGGTTGCCAGCGTCTGCTTCCATAGGATAAAAACCCTCAAAATTATTTTCGATCATCTTCTAGCCACTGCTCGTAAAACAGTTGCAGTGGCCTTAATCTCGTCTCGCCTGGACTACTGTAACAGTCTGTACGCAGGAGGAAAGAAATTCCGTTATGTGATATTTGTGCAGCACAAAATCAGAGAGCTGGCCTAATTAATAGGTTGATGATGGATTGGTAATCGGTCATATTAGACGTTTGCAAATAAATAGTTTTGACACCTCCAAATGCAGAAAGGGTACAGTGGTTTGGAAAGTTACATTATAAGACTTATGCACCTCAGGCCAGATTGGTGAATCCTTGGCCTAATTGATTTCTTTGTCAGTCTTTTTTTTTAATTTACTCTGAGTTTTGGGTACGCGGCCACATTTTGTGTTTTGGGACTGTCTGGGCCAGAAGGAGACCCTTTGCTGACAGCTTTTGAGCTTGCACTAAAAATGTATGTAGATTATACTTTGAAGTGTCTTCATGGAATTGGTTTCAGCTCGATCTGACAGCCTTAGGGTGTTTTATTTCCCCCCAACATTTTGCCTACCTCTTCCACTTTTCTGACCTCGTTTTTGCTGGCTTCGGACTCTGAGCACTTTACTAATGCTAAAGTGCTTGTGCTCTTTCCCCTAAACATGGTAACATCATCCCCAAATTGGCATATTTAATTTTCTTCCTGGGCCTGTAAATTAAATGCAACTCGTGGGCCTGCAGCACTGATTGTGCCACCCACTTAAGTAGCCCTTTAACTATGTCTCAGGCCTGTCATTGCAGGGCCTGTTTGTGCAGTTTACACTGATGTTGACCAGGCAAAATAAACCTTTTGCCAGGCCCAAACCTTCCATTTTTATGCATACAAGTCATCCCTCAGGTAGGCCCTGAACAACCCAGAAGGGAGGTGTATTTAAAAGGCTGAACATATGCATTTAAGTTTTGCACGTTCTGGCAGTGCACAACTCCCAAAGTCGTTTTTCACTACTGCAAGGTCGGTTTCTCTCATAGGATAATACTGGGATAACCTTATTACATTTTAGAAGTGTAATTTCCAATTGGGTAGAGTTCAGACCCCCAAGTCTGGTGTCTCTGGAATCCTAATTTAAAATCCTGACTCATAGTGAAGTCAGATTTTAATTTACAATTCGGAGAATGCCACTTTGAGAGTTGGCATTGTCTTACTATAGCCATTTGGCGCCTACTGCCTCTCTGATCAGTCTGGAGTGGGTCACAGCTGGGCTTTGTGCATTCTCCCTAGACACCTAAACACAAAAGGAGTTTAGGTGTGACTGGAAGGGCCTTGATGTGTCATCCTGGCTGGATGGGAGGAAGAAGCTGGGCACAGCCTCACACTTGCACCTCAGTAGGCGTGTCCTGTCCCCCACACATACATAGGGTTACATACCCCCCTGTAGTGAGTCTGGAGCTAGGGCAGGAAGGGGGAGACCAATGTGCACTTTAGAGCCCTTCTTTGCAGCCCCCCCCTTCAAAGGCAACACTGGATATAAGTACTGGACCTTTGACCCCATGACTTCAGTACACTTCTGGACCTGTGACTACTGTGCCAGGAAGAACTGCTGTGCTGCTGAAAGGACTACCACTCTGCTGGTTTACTGGATTGCTGCTTTGTTGTGCTACCCTGCTGCCGGTTCTTCCTCTGCCTGGGTTAGAAGGACTGGACCTGCATCACTTGAACCCAGAGTAAGTCTAAGGGATTGCTGGCTTGCCTCCTGATCTGTAGTCTCGGGAACATAAGACCTCAAACCCTACTACTGCTGCCTCCTGTACTCTGCCATCTGTGAGTCTGCCCTGCCAAGTGGTGCCACCCCAGTCCTGGAACCTTGAAAGTGAGGCCTAAGGTGCTTGCTTCAACAAAACCCATGCATCCTCTCAAGAATTGGCACATAAATGCCCTTGAGTGGATCAGAACCAGCAAATCTCATTCACAACCACTGCATTACACTCAGGACCAGCAATCTATGCCGTTGCATAGAGAAAATCAATGCATCCTCTGCAGCAGGAGCAGTACCAGCACATCGCTTTCAGAACCAAAACGTCCTACTCGGAACTGGCGCATCACTGATGTTGCGTAGAGAAAATCGACTCCTCTCCTCCACTGTATTGCTAGACACAGAATCATCGCTTTGACTGCACCCTGCACCTGCGTTAACGACTACGCAGCCCAGATCAAGGAACTTTGATTCAGTGGGCCCGACTGGTCACTGTGTCCGGCCCGCGCTTCATCGCGGTCGACCTGAACTTTTGACTTTGTCCTGGTATGACAGGATCAAATACCCCAAATAAGCGCTATTTCACAGCTTATTCTATAGAAATTGTTATCTTAAGTTCTACTTTTTGGATTTTTATCGTTTTGGTCTTGTTTTATTTATTAAATTAAGTTCTATTTTTCTTACCTGCTGTGGAATCTTTTTGGGTGGTGGTTAGAACTGGCATCCTTGGTGTGGTATTTCCCTGCATTTGTGCCTCTACCTCCTGTATTTTTGCTGTGTTGAATGTCGGTTTTGCTGGTCTAGATGCTTTGGGCACTTTGCCACTGCTGATCAGTACCAAAGTGCAAGTGCTCCCTCTGTAAATTGTGACTATGGATTTGTGTTTCCATGATTGGCTTGTTTGACTTACTGCTAAGTCCCCAGTACAGTGCACTGTGCATGCCCAGGGCCTGTAAGTCAAATGCTGCTAGTGGACCTGCAGCACTGATTGTGACACCCACACAAGCTCCTTTGCAGAAGGTTCTCGGATCTGCCACAGCAGTGTCTGTGGGCAGTTTGATACTGCCATATTGACCTGGCAAGTGCACCCACTTGCCAGGCCCTAACCTTCTCTTTTCTGACACGAGGGTAGGCCCAACGTACCCCTGTGGGCAGTGGGCAGTGTATGTGAAAGGTACGACATGTCCTGATGTATGTGACATGTCCTGAAAGTGAACTTAAGTATATATTGTTTTCACTATGGAAAGGCTAGCTAACAGTCCCATAGGATAGAAAAGGAGTTTATTTATCGCATCTTATAAATATAACTTTCCATTGAGACAAGATAGGAAGGTAAAGTTTAGTATGCCTGTACTCAGAATATAAAGATGCATCTTTTAGTAAGGATACATTTTACATTTTGTGTTTGAAAATAACACTTTCAGAAGGTGGGTATTTTCCTGCTTAGCCTTCTTGCTTATCCCTTAACTGGTTTGTGTATTGACTGTCTGGTTTTGGAGTGACAGAGGCTGGGGAGGTGCATTCAGTGCAGACCGCAATTAGGGGGTTGAGGTGTGTACTGCCTTTCCTGGATGAGTCAGGGCTGGGCTGAATAGACCTGGACTGCATTTAGAGTAGGGGGAGGAGATTTCCTTTCACCTGAATGGGCCTGGTCTGCCTTACAAAATGCTATCTCTACCTCCTGCGGGAAGCTGGACCAAAGAGGACAGAACCGGCTTTGAATGAGCACAGAACCTCTCTGTCACAAGAGAACAAAGTGAAATGCTGTAGAAATATTGGGGCCTAAACCCCAGAACTTGATATCATTTCTGGAATTCAAGCGGAACCTTTGCCTAGAAGAGTTGGAGAAATTGAAGGAGAAGGTACTACCCCTTTGCTGTGAGCTCTCTGGGGTTGCCTGCAGCGGCTGTTTCTGCCAAGGAAAGGACAAGGACTTTGCTGTGTGCTGTGTCCCCTGCTTGAGGAAGATCTCCAAGGGCTTGAAGTAGAGCTTGCCTCCTGTTCTGAAGCCTCAGGGACACAACGACTTCACCAACAGCTCCCCTGAACTTCCTTGCTGTGAGTTCTGACCTGCCAAGAGGTGCCTGTTGCTGAGTTGGGGGTCTGGAGGTTGTTCCTGCTGTTGGGAGCTGGAAAAGACACACAACTACGATAACGCAATGCATCCGCACCTGTTTCTGACGCATCGCCACTGTGCGGGAAGATTTTCTAAGCATCATCATTGTGCCGCTGAAGAAACAGACGCAGCGTCTGCCCGCGGCTGGAGAAATCTCCACACGCTTGATCGAATGCGCCGATCTACGAAGTCCGAGATTACCACACCGATTCAGACACTGGCCCTGCTGCGCGGCTGCAAGAACCAATGCATCGTGAGAACACGGCTGGAGAGACCAATACAGCGCCATTGCCACTGCATTGAAAACCAACGCATCCCTGATCCCCACACATCACACCTGGATGCCAAGTCTACAAGGGCACTGGGGCCGCAGTAAGAAACCAACGCATCTCCTCCTCACACAGTAAGAAACCGACACATCACCTCCCCTTCAGTAAGGTACCGACGCATCACCTCCCCTGCATGGCAGTCAGGAACCGATGCATCACCTCCCCTGGAGTAAGGAACGGACTCATCACCATCTCTGCACGTAAAAAAACAATGCATCCCCTTCCCTGCGGCTGTTTTTTGTTAATGATTGTGACGCATCCAAGGTGCTTTGTGTTGAAAGTGTCACATCTATAGTTTGCTATGGACAGAGCTGTTTTTACTTTCTAAGAAGTACATTTTGATTACTACATTGTGGATTTTTTCGTTTTGGTCTTGTTTGGTTTAGATACAGATTATGTATTTTTCAAAACTGGTGTTTTCTATTTGTAGTGTTTTCACTGTATTACTGCATGTGTGCAGAAATGCTTTTCTCTGAGATAAGCCTGTCGGCTCGTGCCATGCTACCCAGGGGGTGAGCAGGGGTTATTTTGGAAGTGTATCCCCTTTACCCTGACTAGGAATAAGGATCACTACTTGGACAACGGTGCACACCATTGCCAACTAGAGACCCACATTTCTAACTATTGTGTTTTCACTGTTTTATTGTTTGAAGTGTTGAACAAATACTTTACACATTGCCTCTATAGTTAAGCCTGACTGCTCTGTGACAATCTCCCAGACGGTGAGCACAGATTTTGCCTGCTTCTTACTCTGTCTAGGATTGTGGTTGTTGCTTGACTAGGGCTCATACCCCAGTCAACCTCCAACCCAATTTCTAATTTTTTTCTTTGTGGAGTTTGATGCCCTCACTTTGGTCAACTTTCTCAGGTCCCGAAATTTTTGAGAGTAAGGTTATATTCATTAGTTTGACTTGGTGGTTTGTGTGTGTGTGTGTGTAGCTTGGTAAATCAAAGGAATGGAAATATCACTTTAAGCAGTACAGCCATTTAGAAGATAAGGAAGTGTCCTTATATATTACGTTTCTAGACAAATGTAATTTATGATTATTGCATCCTAAGTGGTGCACACATTTGCAAATTAATAATATCCTTTTTAGAGACCCCTCAACGTCGACAGGGCTTTGACTGGTAAAAAAACCTCCCAGTCTATGCAATATGTGTAAAAAATAACCTGTTACTGTCTGAGGTTAAGGTTTACTCTGCATTTGTAAAATCATATGCTCATAAACTCGTAGGTCTTTCTGAAAATCTTATTTTTAAAACTACACTGGGAGTCTCCGTCTCGGATACAGCATTTACATACATTACAGAGGCTCGAGAATTGATTGTTCTCCGATTGGCTTATAACAGTGTGAATCGTTGGCGTTCCGAGTGGGTGATCTTAGTTCTGTCTTTAATCAGAAAGTGTTCTTGTGGTTGAGTAGCAGTCCATATTTTTTAATCTAGGTCTACAGATGTATTGAGAAACATATTGCGTCAACCTTCTTCTTCAGCTCGTTGAGATGTTACTTTTTTTTCCTTGCATAGTTTCCGCAATCCTGTTGTTGTCACAACAAATGTGAAGTGTCTTTTCTTGCTGTCCACAGGAATACGTTGGGGCTCACCCAGAAACCATCATCCTGGATCCTCTTCCTGCCATTCGGACGCTGCTGGATCGCTTCAAGTCATACGAGCTGATTCGTCGGATAGAGACCAACATGCAAGGTATGCGCCACATTCATTACCGTATGTCTTTGTACATTATCGGTCACTGTTTGTACCCATTTTGTGAAATGGACTAGCTGGCCGTGGTCGCATGATAGTGGTGCTATCAAAATATGAGCCCTGCTCTTTTCATTATCCCCTTTGCTTACCCCTTTTTAGGGTTGAGCCTGGGCGATCATGCGGTCTTGCTTGGGAGACAGTTTTTTTACAAAAATTGCTTACCATTTGTTAGCTTCGGTGTCCTTCTTTGCAGCCTTCTTAATTGGCCAGTGCATGCCAGACATCACTTGCGATCCTTTCTATGGAGCAGGGGCCAAGCACAGAATTAAGTTAATCAGTGCCCGTCCGCTGCCACGATGTGATTGAGGTTATATTTCTTCCCCCTCCCTCACTCTCTGCTGGCTGCTTCCTCCAGATAGCTTTTTTCTTGGTTATTGCGACTGTCATTAAAAGCGCTTCTGAGTGATATCCCAGTTGTCTGCCCCCTCCACCCCCCTCCTCTTTTGCCATCTTTTCACAAATCCGTTAGGTTGTTGTAACTTCTGTTTGCAGAGGCTTCAGAGCCCATTGTCATTTTTGATTGGATTACCCTTTGGGAGCTGGCCGGGAGAAAGGGATTAAGGAATTAGGTACTGTCCATGCTGTGTCGCATCGAGATCTAAAGCACTCTGCCCTCAATTGTAATGTCGCTGGTCTTCAGAAATCTTCACTAACAAAGGATAAAATGTGCATTAGAAAAGAATGCAAGACTCTTTAGGCATGCCACTGACAGACAATGGGTAATGGGTTTACTCTCACCTTAATGAAATATGAGGAAAACCAAACTGGGAATGTAATCAATTATTCCATTACACACCGGTCTTCCCACAGGTTATCAGCTTTTAGAAAACATTGACACAGTTTTAACCCTATCTGTGCTGATGACGGAACCGCTCCGTCATCAGCCGCTGTGGCGCTGTGCTGATGACGGAGCGGCTCCGTCATGGCCCGCCCGACGCGCCTGCGCGGCGCGTTCTATTAAGCGGGCGGGGCCATGACGGAACCGCTCCGTCATGAGCACAGCTCAACCGCGGCTGGTGACTGAGCGGTTCAGTCACCAGCATGAGCCCGCCGCGCGGCTCCCCCGCCCCCTTAGCGCTGCGGCGGAATAGCCGCCGCAGCGATGTGGTTAAGCAAACCTGGTATCCTTATTGTGAAAGTAAAAAAAATGGTAAATAAATGCCATTGCTGCGTGTGCACTGTGTGCAAAATTGGACGAACAGCAGGCCTGGCCTGACACTGCAGCCAGTAGCGGCTACTAGCGAACAGGTGGGTAGGGGAAAAGGGAGCAGAGGGGTGAGGGAATTAAAAATAATAAAGAAAAAAGAAAACTGACCTGGAGGTCGTGATCGCTGTTGCAGCCTTCGTGTCTTCTCCATCAGTAAGCATCCAGCCTCCCAGAATCCCCTAACCAATCACAACGCTGCCTTAAGCAGTGTTGTGATTGGGCTGAGCGCCCTGGTTCGGTGCTCAAACAGGGGCTTGTAGTGCTGGGCATGTTCTCCACGAAGGCAGTATAATACAGCCTGTGGAGAACATGCACAGTGCGCAAGACGGTTTGCCCGTCCCGAGACGGCCGGCCAAACCTTCATGCGCACTTTAGGTGCTGCCACCACTCCTCTTCTGGCCTCGATGTCAGGGTATGCCGGCTCCACCCCGCCCTTTCAACGGGGCTGCTCTGCAGTGTTAATGCAATAGTAAAAATAAAATGATAATAACGGACAGCCATTATCATTTTATTTTTACTTTGCACTGCTTTACAGCAGTTGGGCGACGCTACTCCGCCTTAGCAGAGGAGCCGCCCCTGACTGCAGCTTCCAATGTGTGAACCTTCCATGCACTTTATACTTGTTTGCGTAGCGCACATCCTATGCTCATGCATTGATAGTCCCTCTCATATGGGTTAATCCCCTCATTAGCACATATCACAGTGCCTTCAAATGCATGAGCTCGGCATGTGCGCTATGCAAAAGCCAATAGGTTTTGCCTGTGTAAGAGCTATTGGCTTTGCCAATGTCTTTCAGCCATGTTGTACAACAGCGTGGCTCATGTATAGCCAGGCAAAACATTATTTGTAAAAAGAGCTATAAGCACTTTTTTTTGCCTTGCTGCATTGCTTTTTTAACGACTTTTATAGCACTTTTTGAATAACTTGTAGCCATGCTGATGAACAATATGGCTAAATGACATTGGCAAAGCCATAGCTCTCACATTGGCTAGACCTATTGGCTTTGCCGGTGCTTGTTTTAAATATAGCACATGCATTCAAATTCACAAGAAAAAAATCTAACTTTTGAAAAGACAAACACAAGATGGTAACCTTAATATTTTTTATGTGATGTTTTCACGTTAAAATTGGCTGTTATTCAGCAGGAAAAAGTTGTTTTTCCTGTCCAGTTACAAGGGTGTATGAAAACACCTGAACTTCCAAGGATATAAGCGAGCATTGGCCAAACCTACAAGTTTGAATTGTGGTGTATCATGCTTGTACAGCAGTCACAAAAAAACACCGACATATAAATACAAATCTGCACCCATGTCCGAGACCAATGGGCACCCCTACAGATAGTCCAGCTGACAGTCATCTGTGGACACACAGCGATTAACGGGTCTTATGTTTGTACATGTATTGCAGGATGTGCTGTTCTAAGGCCACCTCAAAGTATTAGATGTGACCGGAGAATGGCAGGTTGGAACCAAAGTGGCGGAAAGAGAAAGGGTCCCAGTCAATGGCATAGTCTACCCAAAAATGGAATTGCTGTTAGTAGCTGATCTTAAATATTTGCTTGGAGGAAGCACGAAAGAACAATAGGTTGCAAGACAGAGGCGGAAGAAGGAAGATAAATATTATGAGCAATAAATTGGCAGGGTGAGGTGCAAACAATGTGAGGAAATGGCGCCCGACAGTGAGTTAGGAATTGTAGACTGTGCCAGTTAGAGCCACGTGTCCCTATCAACAAACCAGCACATAGAAGCATAGGCAAACTGACTACAAAAATAAGAGCATAGAGTCTCACACAACACGCAGATAATGCCGTTTATCATACAAACAGGAACAGGTAGAGGAAAAGGTGAACTATTGAAAAGTAAAAGAAGGTAAGGATGGATGTTTGGATGCAAGTTTCATGTCTGCTTAAAATGTAGACCCATTTCTGATAAAATCTATTTAAAAGTAGGGGATAGACCTGCGGACTCCTAGAAAACGTATTTGAATTTCATTTTCTCATATGAAAATATATATTTAAATATATTTTCCAATAGGAAAATCTGTATACAAAGCTACACGCACTGGCAAGCTGTTTATTTTTTTCCCCCTCAATGGAGAAAGCATTTCCTTATAGAAAAACATCACCTGCTTACTACCACAAATTTCTGGAGGTGTCCCATCCTAGAAATTTATTTACTACCGCCCTTCATAGGAGTAATGCAAAAAGAACAATCGATGGACAGAATGCAGAACAATTTCATACATTCACCCCAGTACAGAGATCCTGGCCATAATCCATCGTTCTTTTGCTCACCATGCCATTCCAGTTTGGACCCAGCCATATGCAAATCAGTAATGACCCTGCACCCAGTGGAAACAATCCAGCCGAAACTGCCAGGCCAGGTCCTCCCTGGGATGGAAACAAGCCTCCTAGGACCAATTTCGGGTATTCACCCCTCATCAGCAAGGATAGCTTGATTCCCGTGGCATGGAGAGCACAAGACCCACGTCTGGGCATACCCGTACCACTCGGGGTGACAAATGCAAAAATAACAATTGAAATGAAATACCAGTATTTGTAAAGCGCACAGCTACCTCCGAAGTGGTGTCCCGGCGCTGTGGGCCCCCTGGAAGATTAAGCAAGGTATTGCCCAGAGTCACATGGTGCTGGGCTAACCTGCCGCCGGCACCAGGGATTGAACCGTGAACTCCGGAGTCAGGCACCCTGGCCGCTGCGCCACACCTCTTCCACAATGCATAACAATGTCATACATTCACCCCAGTACAGAGATCTGGGCCTAAATCCATTGGTTTTTTGCTCACCAAGCCATTCCAGTTTGGATCCAGCCATATGCAAATCAGTCTTGACCCTGCGCCCAAAGGGAACAATCCAGCCCAAACTGCCAGGTCCTCCCTTGACTGGAAACAAGCATCCTAAGACCTGTTTCAGGGTGTCACCCCCTCATCAGCCAGGAAAGCTTGATTTCAGTGGCATGATGAGCACGGGACCCACGTCTGGGCATACCCACAGCAGATTCAGGTTTCCAGGTAGACTCCTGGAAAACGTATTTGAATTCCATTTTCTCATATGGAAATATATGTATATTTTCCAATAAGAAAATCTTTATACAAAGCCACACACACTGGCAAGCTGTTTATTTTTTTCCCCACAATGGGGAAAGCATTTCCCTATAGAAAAGCACCACCTGCTTACTACCACCAATTTCTGGAGGTGTCCCATCGCATCCTGCAAACTGATTTACTCCTGCCCTTCATAGGAGTAAATCTTTGAGCTGTTGTAGAGTGGGAATAGGTTGAAAAGTTATTTTCTTTCAATAGAACACACACACTCGTATCTTATTTTAATGTTCTTGCTTTAACATTAACACGACTTAAATGTTTTACCCGTTATGCTACTTAAGTTATTTTAAATTTTTTTACCATGCTTAACCAATTGCATGTTTATTTAACTGACAGTTGCTTCCTTTTAATTGATCACTGCAAGGAGCTCTGCTTTGAAAATGTTATTTTTAGTCGCCCCCGCCCGAAGCTATCTCTAGAAATGCCTGAATGAAAGTATTCTGTACAAAGATACACCAGTGAAAAATAACATATGACGAATCAGCCTCCAAAAGATGTAAAAATCACTCATAGGCCATGACTGCATAATGAAAATGAATGAATGAATGAAAATAATTCTTTTATAGCGCATAGCTACCCGGAGGCATCCCAGCGCTTGTAGCTTTGACAAGCATACCTCCCTAACGCAGTAGTAAAGCAGCAGCTAGACTGGAATTGTGCTAATGCCGTGTCTTTAAAACTAAAAGAAAGCCAGCATTGGCAACGCCGGTAAATCTGGCCTTTGCTAGGGAACCCCTGTGATAATGGTCGGGCGACATTGTGTGAGATGCCCCAGTTAACTTTTTTTTTTTTTTAAAGCAATATTTTGGGCTACGACCATATGCAAGATGGGAGTAGGCCCTATCTGCTGAACAGACTTTATTAGCACAGTTAAACCTTATGCTCAAAGAAGAGTTATATGAAAAGGAGTCGGAAGACGAGGTTTGTGTTGTAAGCGGGGAACGTAAAAAGCATGCATTGAAAGGCATCCACAGAAAAGCAAAAATATTGAATAGTTTACACTTTTGAAAGAAAATAGTATTTTGTAAGGTCTTTCAGAAAATCTGCACTTGTGCACTGCTTTAGTTGGTGAACAAAAAAATCATAAGTCCTTCAACATCCAATCATGACAGCATAGTAAAAGGAATGAATGCTTGGAGGTTATTAGTGACTAGCACTTTGCCTTTAGGAGAGGCTAAGGCTGCCTAAGGGCATGCACTCCCTAAGCAAAAAAGCATAAATCAACAATTAAATTCTTTGTATCAGTCAAGTAAAAACATCAGAAAACACTCTGGCTCTCAATTGCAAGTTACACCTCATAAATTACCTATGGTCTAATGACTGGCTTCTTCATATCCCATCACCGTAAAAAACGGGACTTGAACAGTGTAACCAGGCATTAAATGACATGTCATTGACAGACAGCCCATCCAAGTAAGGCACACTGTGAAAAACACGAAAGCCAGTGGCTTAAGTGGGCCGAGTCAGAGCTCGCCCTCTTTGTTTTTTATATTTTACTGGTTACAAAGGGTTACATAATGTCTTCCTGACAGCTAAAGCTAGCTGTATCGGGCCAAAAATTGAAATAGGGAGACAGATAATACACAAAAAGCCTTGACATAAAAGTTTGGGTTAAAGTGTAATCTTGTACGGAGGTTAAACCAACAATAGTCAAAACAGCCCGTCTCCAACTCAGCCACTAAAAAGTTACCAAATTTGACGTGCAGACGCCAGTGTTTGCAACATCAGAATTTTTACTACAGAGATTTTGACCTTGACCTGTTACACATAAGCTGTTTCAGATATTGGGCACAGAATGCAGCAGCAGGGCACGTGCCTCAGCCAGAAATGTCAGCTATCACTCAGTGTGCCAGCTCACGAAATGGTACACGCTGCCCTCCTGGCAGTTCATCCTTTATACCTCACAGAATCTGTCAGTTGCCTTCTCTGAGTACACCTCTCAGAGGTATGTGCGTGCCAGCTCTCATCTCTTCTGTGAAGTGATCTCAGATGTTACATACTGAGAAAAGTGTTGTCGTTTTGGGTGAACCTGACGGTTACATAGAACCAGTTGTAGTGTTTTCTGTGCATGTGTGTAATCCATGGATACACTTTCTAGAGAAACCCTTCCAAGAGTTCTACAGTGTGATTTTTATAATGGATCAGATGTCTTTTTTATTATAAAGGTTTTTTTAGTGTTTGTTTTAATTTATCAGTTGCAATGCAGCAAAGACTATTTTGATGACTAGGGCAGGCTCCGTGAGAGTTTCATAGATACATTTTGGACCAATGGCAATGCTGTGAGTTCGTTTCTCATAGATGATTTTCTTTGTCCCTCGAGGTTATAGCCACGAACCCTGAATCGGATTAGTACCACTTAATGCTGCCTTTTCTTGAAGGTTTCAGAGATGCCACATACTTTGCCCGCTGTCACTCTTGTTAGTGAAACCTTTCCCCCTACGAGTGTACCCGAAGGAAGTGCATTACACTGTATTTGTTCCAGGCGAAACCTCTTGCCTAAATATCCACCTTGGTTGCAGTAAAAAGGTAAGAATGTATCTAGATAGTCTTGAAGAACCGGTGCTCTGATTCTCAGATTAAAACCCACCCTCACCTGGGTACCTTAAAGCCCATCCAGATTACCAGTCTTGAATCTAGGTGAATTTTTTATATTGTCTTTACAGATTGTTAAGCGATAAACAGCCTATGCATAAGGAAGTAGCGATCAGCCACTTTGCAAATGCGCTGGCCCAGCTGCGTTTGTTGCATTTAGTGCAAAAATAATCGTATATTTTGAAAACCGCTTCTGATGCCTGATACATGGATCTAAAACACACAGGCTGGATTAATTCGGTGGGCAAGAATACAACTATGCTAGTAAAAATATAATCTATGTGATACTGAGCACTACTTGCTTGCCTTCAGTGAACATTTGCCCATCCATCCTTCCCTCCCCATCCCCCCCCCTCCTTCCTCGCAGCTGAGAACTGTGATAAACAATAAGAAATACATCCTGTTGCTTCTGGAGCCCCACTTTGGATATTAGTATCAATATGATAGTGTCAGTACTATCTTTTTACATGGGCCAGAATTAGAGATAACTGGTCTAGTGGTGGGATTTCAGATGGTCCCCTGCCGTCACATAAACTATGAAGAGACCTGTGCATCCCACAGGCGGCCTAGTGTATCTCCACATAGGAGATGTCAACTTTAAGTATGAAGAAGGTTGCCCCAAACTTTGTCGAAGATGAGTAGATTGAGAGCTGCCACTGAAGCTAGTGCAGAATATGGCACCCAGAAAGAGTGGAACAGGCCGCCTGATAGCATGTATCTACACGCATCTGTCCTCTCCAGTGGCTCTCTCATGACGTTGCTGGGGCAGTGGAAATCACACTTGTTGGATGAAAGATGTGTCCTGTCTTGGCACCATTATTATTGTACCTAATGTTGAGCTGTATAGCTAACGTCCTAAAGTGACCAATCGCAGCATGATTGTTTGTGTCCCTTGAATGTTGAATGTTGGTGGGTGTATTGCATAAACAAACAAGAATGAGGAGTATACCCAGAAAACAGAACACTGTCTTTGTGGTATTCAGGAAGAGAGCACCGGAAAAGGAAGTGTCCTTTCTTAAGAAGACCCCTCACTCCCCAACCTAGTTGGTGACATGCTTCATCATTGGGGTCCCACCCGAATAGCCGAATGCTATCCGGGTGTGCTACGACACCTGATTACAGTGGAGCAGGTTATTTTGTTGTGTAAGTGAGTGAAAAAGGTGTTAATTAAAAATTGGCCAGATTTAACCGACTAAAAATATTTATTTTGGGGCAACTGGACAATATTAAGAGTTGTGCAGATGCCGTACTTGGCTAGATTGACCTTCGGTATCTTCCAGTGAACAAAAAGTGCAGTAAAAAACGGTCTACATGTTTCAACCATCAGTTATTACCAGGTTTTCGTCATGTACAGTGATCGGGACACAGGAGGTATACACTCGCTAAGGTGTACCCTGCCCATGGTCACTGTAGCCTAACCATGTACTTACGGTTAGGTATCCTTTTGTCCCATTCGTTGAAAGGAAAATATTAAAAAATGCGATGTTAGTGTGCCTCATGGGAGTCGGGGTCACGGTGTTTGGCTCTTACATGATTTCGGGAGCTGATCACCAACTGCTGCGCCTCTCAACACTGGTGGCTGTATTGCTTCAATGGTGGCTGTAAGTGCTTAGTTACATTTATGATAAGTGTGCATAACTCTTGCGAGAATTGCAGGTTTTTGACTTGTTACACTTGGGTGGTCATCTGTGTAAAAGATCATAGGAGGAATTCCTGTGCACACAAAAGACTCCTGAGGTACCAGCTCAAGTGTGTTGTTCATTAATTCTCTAACCTGTCTTTTTGAATACTGCCAAGGCATGCAGCTGCGACATGCATCCAGTTTGGTAGGTCCCCCAAGATACTTTCTACTCAAACAATGCTCCAACAAGAGACCATTATACAATTAGTGCAAGCATAAAGAAAATAGAAATTACAGAGAATGCAGGCTTCTGCATATATTTTAAGATGGGAGAACTCTCTTGGCTGGTAACGGGCAGGCAGGGTTCATCTGTCATTCCCAGTGCGGTTTGACCTGCCATGCCTCCGTTGACTCATTGTGCCATGCACAGGTCCCAACCTGGCTAGCCGAGTTCTGAGAGCATCTTGGGATTAGCATCAGAGTTTCTAGTGCCTCTTCGCATTATATGGAGAACAATGTTAAATGGAGTAACACAACAAGTGAGTGTACGTGTTCAAGAAGATCTCACAGTATTTATCAAGAGCAGGCCCAAGAGTAATGATGGCGGTTGATTCACCAAAATGCTAGGGATAGCGGAAATGATCACCCTGTGACTTCTAGTGACACCACAAGAACGACCCATTGGCCCCTCATCAGCCTCTTGTTTGTTACTGGGCGACCAGAGGAAGGAAAAGCTTAAACTGCAGAATGTAAAGAGTTTTTGGAGTTGTCTTCACTCTCTCCTCCTGTACCCATTCCTACAAGATGCCTGAAAGCGTTGGAATCAAGGGGAGACTCAAACGGCTAGTCTGGGATAGGAGTTGCACCACTCAGTAATCCGAATTTACTTCACTGTGAGTGATTTTGTGTATTATAACATTATTTATCATTTATGTAGTGCATATGAGAAATTAAATGTTCTCATATGAGTCTTCTAATATAGTTGGTAATGTTGCTTACTTCACTGCTACTCATTTAATCGATCAATGATGCATAAAAGGCTCTCACTGCCTAGATTCAAATATATCTACAACAGGCGCATTGACCCAATTGGGCTGTCTCACCTGCATATTATCCCACTGAGTTGTATTGCCAGCCTGGATATGACAGAAGTGCTTTGAAGTTCTAAACCCACCAATGAGCTATAGTGGTGAGGCATTGTGCGCCCACGCGAACTGTCATGCGTACCGCTGCAGGTTGGGCGGATTAGGTTATAAGTGCCTGACTCACTTAGCAGTACTTGTCAACTCAGGCGGTTTTTTACTTAACAATGGGCTGCAGTTAAGAGGCTTTTCCTGAGCTCGGAGCATGATCTCACTCTGCATTAGGAGCCTCGCGAGCTATGCTGCGGAGAGGAACCCCTCATGCAAATGCTTATCCGCCATCCTCATAATGATGCACTTTATGCACTGCTAGCCTGACATCATTTCCTGTAAACCCCTCCCTTTTATGACCATCTCAGTCCGTGAGGAACAGGCACTGACACATGTGCCCAAGGCTCTTAGCGAAACTGAATGGAATTGTAGTCTGCAGGGGGGAGGGGGTGTAGTACTTGGCCCAGAATAGCCTGTAATTGGAAGAGAACTTTATCAGATCACTTAACGCATCCCTTGAATTTCCATGAATCGAACACCTCCTATTCAGTATGTGGTCTTTTATTTTATTTATGTACTAATGTGTTTGTAAGGTAGTAATTTGTAAGTTTAGTGATGGTTGAATTGTTAAAGACTTTTGTAGTTGATATCTGTATTGTTTTTAGCTAAAACAATTTACTTACAAGAGACTATGCAGTAAATGCAATGCCTGAAGTTTTTATCAATACAAATACCACCAGAGGTGAGGGCCATCTGGCTGTTTTTTATTAAAAGGAGCGTTAATTTACTCTCTGAAAACAAGGCATTGCCAATTTTATTTAGACCTATTTGAAGTGTGAGGATGTGGAGTTGCTAGCCCTCTACATCCTGCAGATGCCCCACCCCCGCACACCTCAAACATGGCTGTTGGGGAACCTAATTATCAACAGGGGCAGCCCTAAAACCTGAACCAGGGACAAACATTACTGGAATCCTAACAGAGGTTCAAGTTTGACACTTAGATACACAAAACATACATCAAAAAATTAAAAAGAATCATAAATATAAGGAAAGAAACATTCAAATATAAAGTACCCATGCATAAGAGAATACGATTTGCCTAAAATGTATTAACCAACCCCCACCACACCTACACCGTCCTGGGGAAGACCCCGCCCTAAGGTTCCATCGATAGCTACTACTAATTGGGGTCGAAACGTCGACTTTTTCTTGTGTTATTACCAGCCAGTGCTACTAAAACTGTGGACATTGATTGCAGAACAGTGGGCATGGTTCGCCTAGAATGGTCATAGAACATTGGTTGTTCCTCCAACATTTGGCTCTTTTGACGGCAGAAAAATTAGTGGTGTGATGTTAAAGAATTTTTTTTCTTTTGTTCCGGTCACGAGAATTCTGCACAAACCTTACCTTTCACTTGCACGTTATCCCTTTTCCCTTCAAGGGGCACAATTGTGATTTGATGAGAATTTGAATGTGTATCTAATGAGCTATGCATAACACAGCGTGATTAAATAACATTGTGTTGATTATACATTCTCTTATGTGTATTCGTGTTTATATGCAATTTGAAATGTGTCCTGTTTTGAAATAAGTGTTTGCTGGGACCCCTCTCTCTTTGTATCGAATTGCACCCAGGTCCCAGTGACTGTCATGGGTATACCCTCTTACTGTAACATAATAACTTATCCTGGCACTGCTTAAGGCAGCGCTCCAGGCTCTTTACTGCTCTAAAGAGGAATTACGTTAATGCTGGATCCAGATTAAGGGGGAATTCCTGCTGTATTATCCAGGAATGGTCTTGGGCATTCAGCCGTCATAAGGTTACGAGTCTCCTTGTCCAGAGAATTCCGTATTCAGTACTTAATGAAGGCAGTCACGTGGTCTATTGGCCACCAGTCTGAGCCTCTTGGTGGGGAATGAGGTTGAAGTTCAACATATCCGAACCCAATGAGTCTTTAATAGCCTGCAAGGTTGAAGGTTGTTCCAGGTTTTCATGGAGAAACTCAGACTCGTAGGTCTCTTGTGGATCGAAAATATATTTATCCATCCAATCTAGATTATCTTCAAAATTGTAATCAGTATTCGTACTGCAGGAGTATTTACCATCTTTTCTGCAATGAAAGCCACTCATTCCGTTTGTGCCACGATGGACATCCGTCTCCAATACTGCAACATGGTCACTCATGTTTGATGTGCCGCTCTGGACACCACGGTCAGTTGTATCGTATATACAGTCATCGTCCTTTTCAGAAAGTGGGATGGCTTTGAGCTAAGACACCCTCTCCCTGACTTCTGGGCCAGCTGGAGAAGCGCGCTCCTTCAGTCCCTAGAAGTGGATTGTGAGCGCCCCCGCTGTGCGTCCTTTAAATGTGGCTAAATTAAGCGTACTCGCAGTCCGAGAGTTCAGCGCCTGACACAGGACAATAAAATGCCCCCTTAAGGGATGCTTTTTTAGCTGTTTGAGGTCTGGGCTTGGGGGGGTGGAGTACCTTTACGGATTATTTTGAAAGGGGGAAAAAAAACTAACAGATAGTGAAAGGTGATCAAAACAGTAGACAATGTTAAAGCTATAGTACTTATCTTGTCAGAAGCAGTCAATAAAAGAGGAATATGCTTATGTTACATGAGATATATACTGTTTGAAAATGCCAAACTAGAATGTTTGTTTATGATGCGTTTAATGTTTTTTAAGGGGCTGAATGTTAGGGGCAGCAATAAAAGGATTATGCATAATGTTAACCTCTGTTCATGTAATGAAATTGGAAGACAGGCACCATCAATAGCACGTTAAATTAAGCTGTTTTGCATCTTTCGAGAGTGTTTTAGAATGCTCATCTCTGTGTTGGATTGGATGGAAGTAGGTAAAAAAGACTTGCTACATGTTATTTTCCCTCGTAAAGTATCTAAAACTGTAGGTAACTTAATTACTGTATATTTACTAGTGACCGGGCTGAAACCCATACTGGGAAATGTTAATGAGGCTGAAATGGTTATTTTGAGCTTTGCTGTATCCAACTGCAAAAATTATGTATTGAGACACTTAATAAAGTTCCCATTTCTAGATTTGGGGCTGGACATGTCCGTGGTAATTGGTAGAGGGTGCTAAGTAAGCATAGCCCAACATAATGTTGGATGGGAATCTGGACAAGAACAGCTAGATCCTCTTGGTGGACTCAGTTAAGGGAAAACACACAAAATATAATTTTTAGCTGATACCTAACCTGGTCATGTCTAGCTAACATGACTACTGCTGGTGAGAATGTTGAGACAGAACAGACTTGGTGCCTTTTTTTTTTTTTGCGAGGAGTCAGTCTTTTTCTAAAGAAATATTAGAATTAAAGATGTTTGGGAATTCTTATCAATTGCTAACTGGAATGGTGTGTTGTGCACAAAAATGATGGGTTTAACCCACATCTGTGACTTGGGGTGAATGTTTGATTGATTCAGCATTCTGTCCATCATCTGTTCTTTTTGCATTTGTCGCCCCTAAGTGGGAAGGCTATGCCCAGACGTGAGTGCCGCGCTCGCCACGCCACATTTAAGCTATCATGACTGATATGGGGTGAAACCCCGAAACCGGCCCTAGGATGTATGTTTCTTGTCCAGGGAGGACCTGGCCTGGCAGTTCGGGCTGGGCTGTTCCTATGCGGAGCAGGGTCAAGACTGATTTGCTTATGGCTGGTTCTAAACTGGAACGGCGTGGCGTGCAAAAAAAGATAGATTTAACCCACATCTGGGACTGGGGGTGAATGTTTGATAAAGCATTCCATCCACCATTTTTGCACGTATGGTAGTGGAGCAGGCTCAAACAAATCATCAAATTTACTGCTCGCACACCACTTTTGGAATAACAAATTTTAAATCAACAATCAATACTCAAATTAGGGATTTTTAGGTCTCGTTCGCAGGATGCGTGCATACACTTTCGCTTGACAACAATCTATTGTATCTTTTAAAAAAACTTTAAAAATGGGCTTTTAGCTCAACCATTACTTAACATTTGTTGGCATTATTATCATTCTCCTTTGCTGCCTTTTAATTCGGCAGCATGTGTAAGCCATTACTTCTGGTCTGTGTGGGGAGCATGGACCAAGTACAGATTGATTTGCTTTATTATTGTCCATCTGCTGCTCCTGCTGTGATTAAGGTACTATTTTTTTTTGCATTTTTAAATAGCGCAAACTTGACTCCAGCGGAAGGTATTGGGGCACTCTACATGAGCGCTGGTTACATTTAACAAGTTAAGATTTACTATTTTTTAGGCAGAGGGGATCGTAATTTACCCAGAATCACAGGATTATGAGGCTCGAAACTGGTAACCCAGTTCCAAAGTCTACATCTCTGGACGTAAACCACATCCTTCTTTCCCCTCCCACCCACTCTCCATTCAGTTGGGCTTCATCACTGCCATCTGCATGCCTTTATTCCTTCCCTCACCACCAGTACTGAGATTACAGCTGCTCTCTGCACACATCTGGCTTCCTTCACACTGCTGACGGGTCCAATTGGAAACCATGTGGATGGTCTTTGTGGTTGTAGGACTCTGCACATTTATCCACTCCTGTGAATGTGGGCGAGCCCTCTTGTTCCTGCCTTGCACTTACATCGTCCCCTGCTAGCAGCCATGCCTACCCACTACTATTGGTGTTGTAAAAGAATAGGAACACAGCATATTTTCCAGCAAGGAAAGCACAATCTTGGACCTGAGCGTAGAAGAAGCATAGAACGGCATGTATCAACAATCCACTTCCCTCTCATACTACTTGTGTCCTTACTGCCCACTCAAAGACACCTACACGCCCTATTTATTTGATATTTTATATAGTGCTAGAGGTAGTCAAATGGTGCGATTAAATCTTCATCCGGCACTAGTGGGATTGTAATAAAAAGTACAGCAACTCTTTTGAGAAGTTCTGGTACTGCAGCATTAGAGTAGAAGAAATGCAGGTATTGTGGCATTTATAGTATATCAATCATGTTGTAAAGTACTACTGTTGTGTGTTAATCAGGGCCATTGGATGGGGCAGGGTTGACTAATAGCACTAAATGTGTTTACTTCCAGACAAGCTGCACAGCTGCTGTGCTGTTGTACAATGAAGCTAAAAAAAACATTTACAAGGGGGCGTGGTTTGGTGGCAGCCAAAATGGCCGCATAGTATCGCGGAGCTCCGGAGGTGATCCCGAGAACCCCCGATATCCGTAATAAATCCTGTGGGAAGACGGCGCCCTAGGCAAGAATCGGACTCTCCTGCCCCCTCCGGCGTCGGCCGGTGCCTCCCTGACGTGATTCCGTCCTCGGGGAGCCCTAATCCCGAGATCGGCGAATACGGCCCAGACGCGGCCCTGTGGGGAGGAGATCCGCCGGCGGAGCATTGGCCTGGAGTGCAGGATGGGCCGAGACGGAGGCAGGGGTCCTCGACGGTGGACCCTGGTTGGTGGCGCGGTGCCCCCTGGCTCCCCTTTGAAAGGACAGCGTACCTGACGCCCCCCCCCCATTGGTGAAGGGGCGGGGGCACAACAGTTGAGACTGCCCGGACTGCGTGTCCCATTCTGCCGCCCTGGAGGGAGGGCCACCACACCAGAGACGGTCAGATCAGCTATCCGTGGGGTGTCCACGGGTCATTGCCTGTCTGGGGGTGCTGGGCAGCGGCTAACAGGCCTGAAGGACTGCACTGGAGGCATGCTGTTGGGGTGAGAAGCGCGCGGGTGCGAGTGAGTGGGGTGGGGGCCAAGTTGGACACGTATGGTCGCTGCCCCATTCGTCAGTGGAGCGAGGTGGGCCCTCACTCTCTCGCCTGCCCTGCGCTAGCGACACCAGCGCCCCCCCCCCCCCCCCCCCCGAGTATAGCCGGCCACGAGGAGTGGCTACAGGGCGGCAAAACTTGTGGATTCGACAACAGGCCCCCAGGAGTGTTGGGGTGCGACACTCTACCTGGCTGCGACAGCGGCTGAGAGGCCGGAAGACGACGGCGGCACGGGGCCCGGGGGTGCGGCGGGCCGGCCCCGGGGTGCGTGAAGAACGTAAGTGGGGGCCTGACCCGAAGTAACATTGAACAGTCGTGGGTCACCCTGACCTGTCTTGCGGGAAAATCAGGTGGGAACGGCCGGCGTAACTGCTCGCCTACTATCCTTTGCAGCCATGAGGAACAAGAAAACCACCGCGACTCAATCCAACACCATGGAATACTACATGGTAGACCCGGGCGGCGCCGCGTTGCCCCTTTCCGAGCCTTCTGGACACCCTCCTGAGCCATCTCTCGCGTCCATCATGCAGGCCATACAGGCCCTGGGAACCACACTAGAATCTAAAATGGACAAAATGGCGATTGAACTTAACCTCCAGCGTACAGACCTAAACAAGACGTCGGAAAAGGCCACGCAAAACGCAGCAGCGATCGTGGACATATAGGGCGCTGCCAATACGCTGCAAAAGCAGGTTCAGCAACTCACACACCAACAAAGGCAAATGGAGGCACGCCTAGAGGACCAGGAAGGGAGGGCCCGAAGAAACAACCTCCGAGAGGTAGGTGTGCCAGAAAAAATGGAGGGGGCCAGTGTTGAACTGTTCCTAGAAGATCTTATCTTGAACACCCTAAAACCCAAGAGACTCCAAGTTCTGCGACATAGAACGGGCGCACAGGGCGCCGGTCCCGCCGCCGCGTCCAGTGGTCCCGCCGCGAACCATCATTGCGCGGGTCCTTAACTATAGGGATAGAGACGCGATCCTACAGGCAGCGCGGCAACATGGAGATTTGCCTGTGGAGGATGCCACGATCCGTTTCTTCCCTGACTTCACGCTCAAGGTCCAGCGGGAGCGGCGCTCATTCGACGCAGTCAAGAGGAAACTTCGAGAAAGTGGATTCCGCTACATGAGGTTCTTCCCGGCGCGCCTTAAGGTCTTGGTGGAAGGGAAGTCCTTCTTCTTCGACACCCCGGAGGAGGGCCATGCGTGGCTGGAGGAGCGTGGCCGGCGGCGGGGGGGCCCGAGCCGTGAGGGAAGTTGGAGGAGTCCGGCCCCCCGTTCTCCGGCCTCATCCGTGGGATCAGCGGAGGAGGTGCGGCGGCGCCGGGAGGGCCGACCCTCGCCGGCTGGGAGACAGGGCCGCAGCCTCTCGGCATCACCGGCTCTGGAGTGAGCGGAGGGAGTGCGTGGACACGATCTGGCAGGGACTCATGGACATGTAATGTATGATGGCAAGGGGAATACCCCTCTTATAGATATACTGAATGGAGGGGGGAAGCATTGATCGGAGGAGGGGTCCTGCAATGTTAGATATTGAGTGGACAAGTACATTTGCATTTGGGACCCACAGTAATGGGTAGGACGTTCGTTGGACCACATTTTGATTTGTACGGGGGTTGGGGGGAAACCTCGGATGCTGGACTGGGCTGCACAACTCACCCCTAAGTTTATCGTTTTAAGGGCTACAGGCGCTCTGCTTATTGGGGATGTCTGGCGCGGTTGGCCGGAGCGGCAGGGTAGCAGGGTGGGGGGTTGTTGTGGGGGGGAACGGGGGGCAAGTTGTGTTATTTCTTCCTGTTTTTTGTACGGTACTGTTCTGACTCCATCGACACACGCACGGGGTGAATGGGAGGGGGATGGAGGGGGGGGAGGGCTCTTCCCCACTAGCTTTGATAGTGGACATGGCAGGTTCACACTCACCTAGGACACAGCACATAGATATTCTATCCTGGAATGTGAACGGTCTACAGAACAAAATCAAGCGAACGGTCGTCTTGCAATACCTGCATAGGTATGCCCCGGATGTCGTCCTACAGGAGGCGCACCTGCTGGGGAATTATTGTAGGGCCCTGAATAGATTTGGTTCCACCCTATGTGCTCATTCTGGCTTTACAACAGGCTCCAGAGGGGTGGGCATACTCACTAAAAATTCACTACCATTGGTTCTGGGACAAAGCTGGTCTGATCCCCTGGGTCGCTATACGGCGATCTCTGCGCAGTGGGAGGGCCGCCCTTTAAATTTCTGTTCGTTGTATATACCTCCAAAACTACACGCGTCCACCTTCCCGGACGTGGGGAGGTTACTGCTGCAACTGCCACCGGGGACATTAGTGTTGGATGGGGACATGAACGATGTGATGGCTAGGGATTTGGACAGATCACTAGGCGGGGGGGGGTACACCACCTCAGAGACTTCACGCAAGCAATGGGCCTCACCGACTTATGGCGGGCACACAACCCACATCTGAGACAGTACACACACCTTTCAGCTGCCCATGGGTCCTCCTCTAGGATTGATTATATTCTCACACATATAAAAAACAGATAGGAGGGTCCCAGGGAAAGTTTAGTGACCTACCAATGCTACTGTCCCTGCATTAACAATTAAACCAACATCGGGTAGCATGAAGTCAAAAAGAAAAGGAGAACTATCTATGTAGAAGTAGGAGAGGGAACTAATCAAGTTAAACTAATGATATGAGCTACTATAGTCACGCATAGGGCATCCACTCCCTTTGACCGGATTCCCATCAGTCACCACACGAGTCCGCCCTTCATCATCTGGGATCCTTTAAACCAAACTGATGGAGTGGAATACCCACAGCTGACTGGCAGATGTCCAAGCCTCGCCTGTGGGACCCAGTGGTTTTAGGGGGTTATATGTCTGGTGGTGACTGAAAAGCAGTGTTAAAGATGTGAAAGGTGTGAGTGAATAAGTGAATTATTAGAAATAATAAAATTGGGTAGTGAAGGACAGGAAAAACTTTAATAAGCCTTCCTTCATTCCCAAATCAATAAAAAGTGCATATGTTCCTTGAGGCGCGAGAAGTGGGCCAACTCCCGAGAGACCTGCGATTGGCCACAACCGTGGTGATCCATAAAACAGGGAAACCACAGGGCGAATGCTGCTCGTACAGGCCTATCTCCCTCCTCAACTATGAGGCAAAGGTCCTGGGGAAGATCCTTGCGACACGCCTGGGAGCGGTGATCCAGTCGCTGGTCCACCCGGACCAATCCGGCTTCATGCCTCACCGGAGCACTAGACTGAATCTATGTCGCCGATTCGGGGGTTCTACAGACGGTCGCGGCGTCCCAGGGGATACCAGCGTCACTGCTCTCCCTTGATGCCCATATGGCGTTTGATAGTATCGACTGGCGCTACATCTATGCCATGCTGGAGAAACTAGGCTTCGGGGATAACTTTTGCTCCTGGGTAAAACTGTTGTACACAGGACCACTAGCGCGGGTCAGAGTCAACGGGGCCATGTCACGGGAGCTCCAACTGGGACGCGGCACGAGACAGGGCTGCCCCCTGTCCCCGACCCTCTTTGCCCTGGCGTTGGAGCCACTGGCGCACTGGGTGAGAACGGACCCCGGGGTATGGGGGATAGAAATGAGGGGAGGTTGGGAAGAGCGCATCTCACTGTATGCCGACAACATACGGTTGTATACCCAGTGACCGGCGGAATCCATACAGCGGCTAATGGCTATGCTACGTATTTTTGGAGAATACTCCGGGTACCGTATTAATTGGAGCAAATCCTTGGGCTATGTGTTGGCGGGACCCCAGCCGCCTACGGTGGATGGATGTGAGGGCTTGATTTGGCGAGAATCATTTCGTTATTTAGGAATATGGATCACACCGTCCGACTCGGAGTTCCTCCGACTCAATGTGCAGACACAACTTGACCGCCTACACAATGATGTGCAACATTGGCGGACCCTCCCGGTCTCCCTCATGGGCAGAGCGGTATTATTCAAAATGTTGTCCCTGCCGCGATTGCTGTATGTAGCTGCCAGGTAGCGCATTGCTACAGGAGCGCTTCGCCCATTGCCTTCAAATTGTTTTTAATACTCCCGTTTTGTATTTATTTTATCTTGGTTCGTTTTTCCCTGTTTTTAAGGGCCCCCTTACCTGCATCTTAATTGCTGAGCACCACCGCCGCTTGGGCGGGTCCGGGGCCTGAGGGGGGAATCACTGGTGCCGCCATCTTGGAGCGGGGTGGGTGTGTGATCAGGAGACACTCCCTACGTGCGCTTCAGTGCGCAGGAGCCGGCGAGGGACGCCTATTTGAGGCGAGTCCCCAGTCTGGCCTCGTTCTGCCAGGTAGCGCATTGCTACAGGAGCGCTTCGTGCATTGCCTTCAAATTGTTTTTAATACTCCCGTTTTGTATTTATTTTATCTTGGTTCGTTTTTCCCTGTTTTTAAGGGCCCCCTTACCTGCATCTTAATTGCTGAGCACCACCGCCGCTTGGGCGGGTCCGGGGCCTGAGGGGGGAATCACTGGTGCCGCCATCTTGGAGCGGGGTGGGTGATCAGGAGACACTCCCTACGTGCGCTTCAGTGCGCAGGAGCCGGCGAGGGACGCCTATTTGAAGCTCCTCCCTCAGCGCAGCGGGATCGCGCAGCGGGCGTGCCCTCGCGTGGCCGGAGTCGTGCCAGAGTCCTGCCCGTCTGCGCCCGTCCGCGCCAGGACGCGTAGGACGTGGTAGGACCCTGGCCTTCTGCCGACCATTGCTGATATCATGCCATGCTACTCAAGGGATGCCCTACTTGCCATCGGGCTTTGCCACAGGAGTTGTGATGCTCCTCGGGTTCCGCCGCTCTGTGGACCTTACTCCTGCACCTGCGGGAGGTTTGATCTTTCCGCCTCCGCCACCTGCTTAAGCAACGTCCAGGATATTGCTGGAACCCGCACCCGCTCTCCCTTCACTTTATGGAACCTGAATGTCAGGTCGATGGTTAAACACCACCATGATATCTTTGACGTGTTAGGTAAGGAGTCCCCCGACGCTTTTTGTGTGACTGAGACCTGGCTACAGGAGACCGACACGGCTGTGATTAACCTGGCCTTTCCGCCTGAATACTCGGTATATACCCTCAACCGAGCTTCTAGAGGAGGGGGATTAGCGCTGGCGGTCAAGACGTGCTATCCATGTGTCTGGCAAGGGCAAAAAATTTCCGGCTGTGAAAGCGCGCTGTTTAAAATCTGTTACGCCCAACTTCGCTTTCACAGGCCTTTTGATTTACCGTCCCCCTGGTAGCGATTTGGCTTTCAGGGAGGCCCTTCCAGACGCTATTAGCGCCTTTGCTGCAGGCTGTTCCAATTTCTCCATCCTTGGAGATTTAAACCTCCACTATAATAACCTGTCTTTACCTGCAGTTTATAGCTCTATTGCCGATCTCGAGGCGCTCCAGTTAGTCCAGCTGGTCTCGCATCCCACCCATGTTGGTGGCCATACCTTAGACCCTTTCTTTACCAATCTAGCAGAAGCCAGTATCCTTACCCCTTCCCCCCTGGCTTGGACCGATCACTATCTGGTACGCATCCAGTGTCCACTGTACGAGCCGCACCGCAAATCTGCGGTCCGCTCAATTCCTAGACGGTGTTGGACTAAATTAAAACTCGAGGATTTTTTCCACCTGTTATCCTCTGACCCGCCTGGTTCAGTCGACACTGTGGATGAGAGCTACGACTGTTTTTGTGAGTGGGTTACTAGGGCCCTCGACTCCCTTATTCCGATAGTTTCGTGTAAGTGTGGGTCTAGGGACCCGAGTCCTTGGTACGATGATTCGCTGCGGGCGCTCAAAAACATCTGTAGGCGTGCCGAGCGGGTATGGCACAAAGCCTATGCCAGCGACAAAAAAGCTCTGTATTCTGCTGCTGTAAAAGTCTACCATCGAGCAGTATGCAGAACCCGTGCAGCATATTATGCCCTACAATTCCGTACCAGTACCAACCCCTCCAAAACTATTTTTAAAGCCCTGAAAGATCTTATTACCAAAAAAGTGATCGCGACTCACCAGGGTTCCATTGCTCATTGTGAAGCCTTGGCTGCTTTCTTTTTGGAAAAGGTCCATGCCATCTACAGAGCTTTTCCTACGGCGGCACCCCCTGTTGGCAGTTCCCTTAAGCCCCTTACCTTGGAGGTGTTACATTCTTTCCCGAGATTAACATCGGAGAGTTTTGGTAAGTTGGCCCAACAGGTCAAGTCAGGATCCCCGGCTGATCCTCTTCGCCCGGCTCTGTTTAGAGACCTACCATCCAATGGCCTCCCACTGGTCTGCTCTTTAATTAACACCTCTTTAGCATCCGGCGTGGTCCCAGTGAAGTGGAAACAGGCGGTAGTTGTGCCCATCCTTAAGAAACCAACTTTGGATGCCGATAAACCTGAGAATTACCGCCCAATTTCCCTTCTCCCGTGGCCTGCCAAAGTTGCGGAGGCACATGTCAACTCTGTCCTCTCTGATCATCTTCTACAAGCTAACATCTTGGACAGGACGCAGAATGGTTTTCGTGCTGGGCATAGCACGGAGTCGGCTCTACTTTATATGGTGGAGCATTTGCGCTCCGTGCTCGAAGCGGGTCAAACGGCGGCGCTGGTGCTATTAGATCTGAGCGCCGCCTTTGACACCGTGGCCCACCCGATCCTTCTGCGGCGCTTGGAGGAAGCGGGTGTCACCGGTCTTGCGCTCCAGTGGTTCCGATCTTTCCTTGCCAACCGTTCTTTCTGCGTGGCCGTCCCGCCCTATCAGTCCAAATTCCATCCTCTGGAACTGGGGGTCCCCCAGGGCTCCTCGCTGAGTCCCACATTATTCAACCTATATGTGAGACCGCTGGCTGAGGTCGTCAGGCATTGGGGTATGACCATGGTGTCCTACGCCGATGACACCCAGCTAGCGGTTACAATCAGCGGGGATGCGGATGTGGATGCCCCCAGATTCCAGAATGGACTTCGGGCGGTCGCCAGCTGGATGACTTCCAACTGTCTCCAGCTGAACGCAAGTAAGACGGAGGTTATGATCTTTGGCAAGCAGACGGAACTCTGGGGTGACAGGTGGTGGCCATCGGACCTGGGCCCCACACCTATCCCGGTTGCTCAGTTAAAAAATCTCGGGTGTGGCTCGATCCTTCTCTTTCTTTTGAATGCCATACTAAGCGCACGGCGGCCTGTTGTTTTGGCATCTTGCGGGGACTACGACCCGTACTAAAAAATTTTGATGCGAACACCAGACAACTCGTTATCCAGGCAACCGTGATGTCACGCCTCGATTATGCCAACGCCCTATTACTGGGCTTAAATCAGGCGGAACTCACCCCCCTGCCGCGCGTACAGAACGCAGCGGCTAGAGCTGTTGTGGGCTTGCCTAGATTTTTCTCTACAACCAATATCTTGCGCACGCTGCACTGGCTTTCGATTGCTCGTAGGATCCAGTTTAAGGCCCTTTGTGTTGCTTACAAGATCATCAAGGGATCACCTGCCTTGATTCTCTCTAATCTCCTGTCCCGTTATATTCCAGGTCGTGCTTTAAGATCTTCCGACCTGGAACTCGCTGTTGTCCCCCGGTTTAAGCGCTGCCGGTCCGGCGGCCGTTCCTTTAAAGTGCGTGCCGCCGCGTTATGGAATTCCCTGCCCTTCGAGATTCGTGCCCTTGGGGATTTGCTCTCCTTCCGGCGGGCTCTAAAAACCTTTCTGTTTCCTTAGTTCTCATGTTCTCTCTCCTTGTTCTGTTGTGTTGTTGCTACCTGGCGGGCGCCAGGACGCTCCTTCGCTGGAGCATCTGTGCGCCTAATAAATATGCTTAACATAACATAACATAACATTTACAGAGCTCTCCCTTTCCGATCCCGGATCACGTCTTCAAAACGGTGGAGGCAGAGCAGCGCTCACTTCTGTGGAGTGGGGGGTGCCCGCGGATTGCCCTTCGTAAACTGCAGCGCGGTCCCTATGAGGGGGGTCTAGCAGTACCCGACATCCGCCTCTATTATTGGGCGACACAGCTGATCAACATCAATGGGTGGGTGTTCGCCCCACAGGATGAACCTGCATACCGGGTGGATTGTATGGCCCTAAGCGCGGGTACCTATTTAGCGGCCCTCTACTCTAAGCCACGGCGCAATCAACCTTTGCCCCCCCAAACCGCGGCGGTGGTTGGGGCCTGGGAACAGGCAACGAAATTGCTCGGTTGGGAGAGGAAGCTCACGGCCCAGACGCCTCTGTGCAAAGGTGACTTCCTCAAGGAGGTCGTGAGACTTCGCGGCCTCCGCAAGTGGAGCCTGATAGGGATAGACCTACTGGGGGATGTCTGGAAGAGGGGGCGGGTGGTGGAATTCGCAATTCTACAATCAGAATTTAATATGGGAGATGGCGAGTTCCTCCATTATCAGCAATTCAAACATGCTATCTATTCGCATTTGTCACAAGGGGATCAGCTACCTGAATACGCCCCACTTGAAGACAGGCTTCTGCTGGACCCAATGATTGACTAGGCTATATCGCTCACATACAAGAAGCTAGTTAACAATATTCCGGATACACTTGGGCCTCTGCGAGAAAAGTGGGAGTCTGATTTGGGACTGCTTGAGGATGATGACTGGAACGAGGCCCTGCAGTGCCCTAGAGAAGTGGCGATCCGAGCTAGGTTCCGACTAGTGCAACTCTGCATCCTTCATAGGTCCTACACCCCACGCAAGGTGTTGTTTAAAATGGAATTTGCAACATCGCGCTTTTGCCTGAGAGGGTGTGGGGACGAGGGCACATTTTTTCACATCCTTTGGGACTGCCCCAAAATTCGGTCATACTGGGTTAGACTGAAAGGTATCATGGAGGAGGTGGTAGGAGTGGAGGTGCCGCTAGAGGCTAGGTGGCATATTCTAGGGGTCACGGGGGAGGTAACATGGCCTAAGGGAGATAAGGTGTGGTTGGCCTTCGCAAGCATGGTAGCAAAAAGGAACATCGCACGTCTCTGGGGGAGTGACTTGATCCCAACGTTAGAGGAATTGGAACGAGACATGGATTGGTGCCAGAGGGCGGAGAAAGTTATCTACAGTAGTCGGGCTACCCCAAGAAATGGGAGAAGATTTGGCAGGCGTGGAGGAGATACAGGGGGGAATGGTTGGACACCCCGGAGGGCGCGCTGTAGGATCGTCCCTCGTTCAACTTTGCCCATGACCTATATTTGGCACTTTCTTCCCTGGGAGGTGGGGGCCTTTGCCACGCTTTGCACATTGGGTAGGAGGCGGGGGAGGAGGGGAGGGTGAGAAAGGGGCCGGCTCGGAGGGAAGGGGAGGGGTAGGAGGGTGGGGTTGGGACACAGGATCCACTGGCTTGGCATTAACCCGTTATTGTATCCACTAAAGACTGACTTGCTATGTTTCTTCTAATGTAAGCGCTATCCCACTCATTGCCTCATGATGTGTCATAAGATGGAATTGTTTAATTCAATAAAAAGATTTATAAAAAAACTAAAACATTTACAAAGTCAATAGATCGCGCGTAAGCAAGACCGGTCGGCTTTGCCAATGCTTGTTGTTACAGGTGGACATGGGCAGTCTGCGCATACGCTGATCAATGGCTGCCCATACAGCAAAAGAGAATGAGCCCAGAGAGTCTGTTAATCCAGATTTATTTTGTTACGGTGTGGTGAGCACAAGCAAATGAAAAAATTGCTACAGAATCCCATGAGGAAACAACAAATACTTGAATGCTTGGTTGCCTCACTGAGTATACAGAAAGAGATAGATAGGTAGACCCTTATTGCTAAGATTTGTAAATTACCAAACTAATGCAGTACCCATGAAGTGTTTGGAAATCTAGCATGTTATCAGTGCTCCTTGCCGTTGAAATCTTAGAGTGAAATGGAAAGGGAAATGGGTGTGTAGGATCTGTTCCTGTTTTTCGGTTTGTAGTGTAAAACATGCTTGGCATGCTAAATTTGGTCACGATTATCAAAAATGATGCAAGGAAAATCTTGTAGGGATTGCTTGTTTGCCAGATAGCTGCACGTTAAAAGGATTGCAAAACTTATTGCCGTTTGGAATTTTTGAAGTGGCCGCTGATGCTTTTTATTGAAGTGTGATTTGATGTTTTTCATCAAGTCACACCTTCATAAAAAAACAAGCTTTTTAAAATCAGGCTTTTGACCTTCAGTTCAGGATCATGGTGTGTGGCAGACCCATGAAGTACCACACCACTAGTAATGTAATCCCCTCCCCCACCCCCCACCCGTGGTGTCCTAAAACGTAATTGATTGACAGTGTGTGGCAGAGGGAGAATAGTTCCCAAGTCCTAGCTGCCAAGTTGTCAGGTTGCTCGTGTGTGACATTTGCATGATTTCAGTGTGCGTCTGAGTGGCCTTTTACTTCTTGGAGTGCCTGCGTCTTTCACTACGTGTCCCCTGCGCAAATCTGTTTCTACTTGTTTTTTGTTCCTTCATTTTCTGTCTTTACCCACTTGCAAAGTGGTGTCCAGCGAGCAGGCGGTCAGGGCGAAGGCCCATTGTTTGTTCTGCTTAATTTTACAAGTGATGAAGCTGCAGTGGTGCTGTGTCCACTCTGAATCTGCGTAAGAAGTTAACATGGTATACAAGCCGAGCCTTTTTGGGTAGATCATGATGAAATCGGTGTGCCACGATGTGACTTGTCCATGTGAAAAATAGTCGTGCTGTGGCCACCCCTCAGTGTAAAGATAGTTTTATCCAAGGAGCGCAGTAGCCCGCAGCACTATGTTGGACTCATATCTGTTGCCATTCCAGCATCATTGTATTTGTGTGGCTCATCCTTGGCACCACCTGTAGTGATGTCATCCTACAGTATTCCGCGCCCCGGGGCACTGCTTGCTTTTTAATCCTCCACCTCTGCGCTAGCCGTGCACACTATTGTGCGTCTATTTTTTCATAGAAGCCCAACAATGGCGCCCGGTTGCATGAGGCGGCGCAGGCTGTGTGGTCATGTTACGTAGCGCGCCCAATCCAACAAGCTGCCCTGAGGGCTTCACAAATGTGCCATCATAATAAGTGAATACAGAGGGATTAGACAGGTGGTGCCGTGGCTACGGCGTGTTGAGTGTCGCGATCAGAGGGTCCCACGGGGACCCCGCGTTGTGGAGGGAATATCGGAACAATGAGGTGGGTGAATTGTCGCTTCGAGCCCGTGTGCCCCGGGCCAGGGATGCGGCAGAGGTATGCGCCAGGCGGGGCGCCGCCCGGGTGTCTGCTGAGGTAATTGTGGAGGCATTAATTCTAAATCTGTGGGATTTGTCGACAAGAGCTTCCGATGAAGGACTTCTGAAACCACGTGGATTGGTTTCCTAATCTGCTCTTCTCTGTGAAAACCGGGGAATGAATCCTCGTTGATAGAGGATTTGTTTGGCTTCGCTGGCTCTCGAGGGTGGGGCGTCTTCCTGAATTTGCTCTTGCTGCTCTATAACTTGCTTGAGTTGCTTCCGTCATTCAACACAGGTTGAGACGGAAACACATCGGAGCCGCAACATGGGAACTTGAAGCTAAAATGGCATTCAGGGGGCTCGTGATGAGACTAATGACCGCTCTGGGCCAACTTGTGAGGAGGCCCGTTGGTAAAGAGATTAGTTATTAGCTGGCATTTTGTGGTGTCTATCTAAATATAAGTGATTTCATTTCATAAATTGCATAATCCCGTAAGAGGCTAGTGGAGACGGTAGGAGAGATTAAAAGAACCGTAACTGATCATTAAAAGTTAGGTAGTCCTGTGGGTGCACGCTCGTTAAATGCAGTGACGTCGTGCCTTTCCACGGGCATCTCTTAATAGTGTTCATAACTTAGATTCTACTTGCTCACACTACAGTCCTGATGATGATCTTTAGTTAATAAGATCGAAACACCGTCGACCTCACAACCAAAACTCCTCCATTGTAATTGAATAGATTGGAGTTTTGTAGTTTGTCAATGCGAGGTAAAGCTTTTAATGTCACTAAGCACTTTCACTTCACGCACTTGCACTTTTTCGTGTGAGCACCAGAACTATTATTGTTGGAATTTGAATGATACTCCATTTACACTGCACATAAATGTGATGTCATTCCGAACCCTGTGTCCCCGCATACATTGCTTAATGAGTCCCGCTCAGACCCCCTTTGAAAGTGTTTCTGTAGATTCATACTGCACCCATTAATAGTAGCCCAGGCTACACGAGGACCTGTGAGGCCTCCCCGAGACCACTGTTCCTTTCAACTATGCAGGTCTCACTGAAGCATTATTTGAACACCCTGTAACGCATAAGGTGTATAAGGTGCTGTTTTGACTAGTTCCATGCCAGTCACGGCACTGCCATGGCCTGATTTCGCTTGCCGTCAGCCATGCACCCTAATTTACTTCTTCCCCGTCATGTTCCCTTCTTCGAGGCACTTCTTTCCTCTGCTGTACATACTCCATCCCACTTACCTGAACAAGACCGGCGCTACAAAGAATGCCCTAACTCCGTTATACTTGTAATTATAATAGACCAATAAACTACAATTGCGGAGCTACAGAACAGCTGCAAGACTCTGCCACATTAAATCAATGGGAAGTTCAATTCAAATGGCTTTGGCTGGTGTCTGCTAGGATCACCCTTCATTCCAATGCTGATTTTAGTGCCTGATGCAAAGATCTGTATGTAATCTCCTGGCTGAAGGCAGAACTCCTTATTTGAAGGGAAATACTGCTGCTGGAAGCGCCGACCGGCATTCAATGTTTTTTAAAACGACCCGATTTTAATTCTTTAATTGTTTGGGAATCCTGCTCAGCATTTATGTAAATAAATCTTCGCATTGCCTGCACATTAATAGTGATTACACTCACCACTTTGGTGAGCTTCGTGCTCTGTTTTTCCCCCAGTCCACCATCTTAGGTGTGGGACCACGGCTCGTGACGCTCCCAAGACGCCATCTTGGGGAGCGTGCTAGTGTTTGGATGGGACATTTAACAAACACTATTTAATGAGCCTAGAAGCCTTGCGCATCACTTATACTAGCGCTACTCCTTATTTGAAGGGAAATACTGCTGCTGGAAGCGCCGACCGGCATTCAATGTTTTTTTAAAACGACCCGATTTTAATTCTTTAATTGTTTTGGAATCCTGCTCAGCATTTATGTAAAAAAATCTTCGCATTGCCTGCACATTAATAGTGATTACACTCACCACTTTGGTGAGCTTCGTGCTCTGTTTTTCCCCCAGTCCACCATCTTAGGTGTGGGACCAGGGCTCGTGACGCTCCCAAGACGCCATCTTGGGGAGCGTGCTAGTGTTTGGGTAGGACATTCACCACACCCTCCTTAAGAGCTGATATGCAGGCGCGCAGTGTCAGCGCGCAGCGTGCGCGCCCATGGTGCGCCGGAGGTGCGCCAGAGGTAAGCCAGTCTATGCCCGTCCATGCCAGGACGGGCCTAGGGGCTACCTACTCTGCTACTTTTACATCTGCCATCGCCTCTCCCGGCTCTACTATCATCTATACAGGTGAGGAGTTGAAAGCGCTCAGACATACTACACAGATACGCTGCTCTACCTGCATTCTGCCTATGAATAACTTTAGTTGTACATACTGTGGTTTTACTACTGGCAAGATGTTGTTATGTAACTCCATGAAACGTTTACATAAACACGGAAAATCTAGAGGACGGTCTGATGTACTTAAGCCTACCATCTTCTGTCAGAAACTCCATTTTTGGAGTATAAATTGTAGGTCACTCCCTAAACACAAAGCGAACATCTACGATTTTATAGCTGAAGAGAAACCCGACGCCTTGTTTCTTACTGAAACTTGGCTTCATAAAAGCTCCGGCCCGGATATTGCTATGGCCATTCCTGATGGATATGCTATAGTCAGGAAGGACAGAGATACTGGTAAAGGGGGTGGCATTGCTATAATATTTAAATCCAATTATATATGCAAATTTGAGGCCCTCCTTTTACCAGATTGTGAAGCTGGACTTTTTAAACTAGCCATTAGTTCCCAGTTCACTCTGTCAGGCCTCCTGATATATCGCCCCCCTGGCAATTCTAACACCTGGGCTTCATCTTTTGCAGAAACCATCGCTCCTATACTTCTGAAAGCACCCATTTTAATTTTCTTGGCGACTTAAACCTTCATTTTGAAGATGGTCAATGCAATGTTAGCAAACAGTGCCTGTCGGAGATGGAAGCTCTCAATATTCACTTGTGTAACACGGGGCCTACTCATGTCGCTGGCCATCTATTAGATCCCATCCTTTCCAACCTTCCATATGAATGCCCTTCTTCTGCTCGCCCTCTAGAATGGTCAGATCATTTTGCTGTTTATTTTTCCCTTTTTCTGACTAATTTACCATCCTGCCATAACAGCAATAAGAAGGAGTATATTCGCCGATGGAGTAAGCTTGACATACCCAGTTTTAACCAGCGTCTGATGAGTACCCTTCCTGACATTGAGTCACCTGTATCTGTGTCTAACACCGCAGTCTCCACCTGGTTAAACTCAGCTATTGATGAGTCTCTCCCTCTGACCCTTAAGACTTCCTCTTCTCATCGTTCTCCGGCGCCCTGGTTCTCTGCCGATCTAAAACGTATGAGATCTAATTGTAAGACTTTTGAAAGGAAGTGGAGACGTTTTTACTCCCCTTCCCGTAAAGCAGCCTATAAGGAAGCTCTTAAAAACTACCATCATTGTAAATTGGCTAGAGCTGCACATATTGTTAATACTGTCACGATTGCCCAGAATTGTCCCCGTACCCTTTTTACGGTGGTGAAAAAACTAACGGGTGCGGATCAGGGGCCTGCTCCTCCTGTTCTAGACAAGGCTCAATGCAATTCTATTGCAGAATTTTTTATAGAGAAAGTAGAACGCATCTACGAATCACTTAACTGTTTGGATTCTGATGACACATTGACCTCTGTGATTCTGCCTTCTTCTTCGATCAAACTCACCAACTGGCTGTTGTTTGATGACATCTCTTTCTCTTCTTGCCTTAATAGCATTAAGTCTGGCTCTCCACGCGACCCATTACCGGCAAAACTCCTAAAACAATTGGACCTCGGCCCACGCCGTGTATTAATGCAACTTCTTAACCTGTCGCTATTGGAATCCACTGTTCCGAAGGAATGGAAGCATGCCATGATTGTCCCTCTGTTGAAGAAAGCTGTAGCAGATGTAGCCAATTTTTCCAACTTCAGGCCTATCTCATTGCTCCCTATTCTTTCTAAGATCCTGGAGAGACATATTAACACTCAACTAACCCATTTGGTGGAGAGCTCGGGATTTCTACATCCATCCCAGTCAGGCTTTAGAGCACATCATTCTACTGAAACCACTCTACTGGGTGTGACTGAGAGTTTGCGACACAGTGTCGATCATGGTGAAACATCTGCCCTTATTTTACTTGATCTAAGTGCAGCATTTGACACTGTCACATTCCATCCTCATTGAAACTCTACGGTCCCTGGGAGTGAAGGGTTCTGCTCTTGCCTGGCTAGCCTCCTTCCTAAGTGGTCGCACTTTCCAGGTCTTCTCTGTCTCTGCCTCCTCTAAAATTGGTTCATCGGCGTATGGAGTTCCTCAGGGGTCAATACTCAGTCCCCTATTATTTAATATCTATGTCAGACCTTTAGCAACCATCATTGAAGAAGTTGGTCTCACTTTATATTCCTACGCCGATGATACCCAAATTATTTTCTCCCTTTCCAACAAGGAGGGCAATGACATCTCAGCACTGAAAGTGGGTCTGACTCGAGTCTCTGAATGGATGAAGAGAATTTTTTTTAAGCTTAACGGTGACAAGACCGAGGTTGTGATATTGGGCAAGGGTAAGGACCTTTGGGGCCTCCATCATTGGCCTACTGATATGGGTTCCATCCCTTTACCCGTGGCTGTAGTACGCAACCTCGGGTTTCTCATTGATGAGAATCTTACTATGAGACAGCAGGCCGTGAAGGTGGCCTCAATGTGTTTTGTCATCTTGAAATGGCTTCAGAAGATTTTGTGGATGCTACCTTCTTCGACACAGAGAACCGTGGTCCAGGCACTTGTGATCTCACGCCTGGACTATGGTAACGTTCTCTATCTTGGAACCGATCAGACAACAACTAAAAAACTCCAAGTTGTTCAGAACGCGGCTGCCCGGCTCCTTCGAAATGTTCCAAGGAGAGTTTCTTCTCTACCAGCACTCCAGGACCTTCACTGGCTTAAAATCCCTAGCCGAATTAAATTTAAAGCCCTGTCATCTTTTTAAAATTAAACATGGCTTAGCTCCCAAATATCTACAAGGCTTAGTTCAGGCTTATAAGCCTAGCCGAAAATTACGATCTTCTGGAAATGGAGATTTTGCCTTTCCCAGATTCAGGCTGGCTAAAATGGGAGGTCGTTCTTTCTCACATTTGGGTCCTAAGATGTGGAATGCCCTACCCGTGACCCTGAAAACGGAATGTAATCTTCTCCGTTTTCGCAAGGGCCTTAAAACCTGGCTCTTTCAGCAGTAATGTCGGAGGTTCCTCTTATTGTATGTCACTCTGCTAGTTCTTCTCCAGTCTGTCCCTAGCACCGGGAAACCCATTGTGGGTAGCTGTGCGCATTATAAGTTTTTAATAAAATAAATAAATAAATAAATAATAACATTTTGGACTCAGACCTGCATCCTTCTGAGGTCTATAAAGTACAATTCTGTGTGCTAATTATTCAGTAGCTTGCTTATATCCTTCCTAGAGACAGTTTTGGAGAGTGCCATGATCTAAATAAATGGTGAGTGTGGGTGAGTATTAGCCTCTGTTAATTTCTGATTGGTTGCACCTTAGGACCGGAAGCTTTGGTTATGATGGAGGTGCAGGGGATCCACAGAACATAGAAACATATTTGAATTCTTTATATTCCATGTGTCCTATTGGATTTTCTTTTTTCTTTTCGTTATTTTGGGAACTATTTGAATCTTGTTTTGCTTTTCACTTACAGGTCATAACTTTAGGGCTCAGTTTTGGCCTGGTGTCAAGTCAGAGTTGTCGAAAGTCATTCTTTCAGCATGATTTTCAGATAGTTTGGATATGTCAAGCACATTTCCCATAATTGTATCACATCTTTAACTCATCATGCAAATACTATTGACATTATTTTGATTAGGAAAATTGTGTTTTTACCAAATTTGTCTCCAATCTAATAAATGCAATACATTTTGCTGAGAACAGTAAAATACTTCTCTGCAAACCCCTATGTGACCCAACTTTATGCTTAACCAAATATACCATTAAACGTATGTCACATGCTGTTGGATGACTATGACTGACGCTGGAATCTGGGGACCACGGTTCGATCCCCGGCTCCGGCGGCAGGTTAGCCCAGCACCATGTGACTCTGGGCAATAGCTCGCTTAATCTTCCCGACGGCCCCAGCGCCTAGAGACCCTTACGGGTGATTGTGCGCTTTACAAATGTGGACTTTCTTTCTTTATAGTTTAACTCGTATTTAGGCAATATTTTCTGTTTTTTCCTCATGTCCCATTTCCCCGCTTAACTCCTCAGTCTTTGACAGTAATTATTTTTGTTTATATCTCACTTTTGCCATTCCTACGAGCTGTAAATGATGAGATGTATCATGAACTTGACAGTAGGCACTGAACGGAGCTGTGCATCGGTTTTCAACCCTGTTGCTGTCTGTAGCACAGTTACTCAGTAACTGCACTAGTTGACGGATGAGCTGCAGATGCACAGCTTTGAAACATGGACCATTGGTTGCTGTTCCATATTTCCAAGCTGTGCTGTCTGAGGCTCGTGCTACACAGAACCCCAACGAACTGCCACTTGTGGAAGCGCTAGAGTTGTATCACCCATGCTCAATGGATGAAGCAGATAATTTCAGCGGGAAAGTTGCCAAAGAACTGTTTACGTATGGCACATTACACACACCAGGTCGCAAGTCATCGCAGTATATTTCCCAGCATGCCATTGTCTGCGGTCTCTTAGAACGTTTTGGTGGAAACATCCCTGTTAACACTTCTTCAGGAAATTTCTAAATTCTACTCTTTTGACTGAAACGGAGATACCACTCCTAAAGAATTGGCACCGCCATATTTCTTTGGAAATAAAAAAGCCTTGTATTTTCATATGCATTGCCTAAGTAAACTAAGTCTCTCATATTCTTTTGATTTGTTAAGCTCTTAACGCAATTGTTCGGTTTTTTTTATTGGTGGAACTTTGGAGTCAAGTACAATCTCAGAGACATTTTTGCATTAAAATTTGCTTTCTCAACAATCCCTTCTGAAAAGGAGGGATTTCCTCTTTTCAGCAAGTGCCTTAAGGCATTGCTAAAGTCTGGTGAGCGTTGTGATTAAGAAAAGCCACGCCGGTGTGCATTCTGTTTACTAATCCTGTTGATGAAGAGCTGTGGCATGTAGTAACAACATGGCTTCTTAAATCTTTTTTTTACTCCTAGCCATCAGCACCTGTTCACTGACTTCAGAGCATGAAGCAAGGAATAATCCGCACTGACAGAAAAATCCCATCAGTGACCTATATTGTTAAAAAGAAAAATTGTAGTCTCCATATTTTGGAAAGTGGATATGCCATAGAATAAATGCATATACCCTCTAGTCCGAAAGAGAGAGGCTTGGTAATCTACGTCACCTCAAACTTTTATTGTACTTAAAGTTTTTATAAAGCTTTGCATGCCTCCTTGCAGTAGCCACACAGCACCAGGGTGGGGTGTGATGGATACATGTAAGAGAGAGTGTGAATAGTAGTCCTAGTTATAGAGAAACTAGTCACTGAGCTAGAAGAAGGGTGTGGTCAGCTAATGAAAGGCTCATGTCGCCTCAACCTCGTATCTTAATTCTGCGGTTTAGTAAGAGCATTTTGGAGGGGAGCCCTCAAATTGAAAATAAAATTGCAATAGAGAAGGCAATGAGCCAGACTTAGGTGTCTAGCCAGTCAGCATATTAAAATAACCAGAGTATTTGTAGGAGCTAGATTTGGGAATTGGCTAACCATATGTGTGCTCGAAGAGGTAAGTCTTTTTTTATTGCTTAATTGATTAAAATCTTAGCAATCCGTACAGCTTTAAAAAAAACCACATATGTAGCACAATTTCATATTTCCTTAAAAACAGGGTTGCTATGTTCTAAAAACAAGAATTTAGCTAGTTAAAAATACTTGTAATAAAATTATAATGAAATTCATGTAAAGTCTGTATGCAAGTCCCAGACTTAGGTCGTCGCCTGTGACCGTAGAGGTAATGGTCGATTTGTTAAGTCGTGGTCCGCTAGTTTTAGTGTCTGTGCGTGGCGGGAGTCATATGTAGTCCCCTGGCAGGAGGCCTTTGGACATGGGTGCTTGTACTCTGGATTCTGCGCCTAGTTTTGTCTGTACTTCTTTCATAAAACGAACAAAACTGCAAACTAGTCTAACATTGGCCCCATCAAAGCACGCCTTCACTGCCTGTCTGCAAGACCGGATCTGCATTTCATTTATATGTGGCTTTAACAACTCTCTCCTCTCCTGGTCCACGGACTTGCAAATACACAGAAGATGCAACACGTCTTCTTTGGTTTCTCCACATAATCTGTAGTGGGTGGCTGGAGATGAGCGTTTCCAGGGGGGCATGTGGGTTTTGACAGATAAAATCCCCATCGCCAGGAAGCTTTCCTTCAGCTTTCCGGAGAAGCTGGTGCCTAGGTACGATTGTGGTTAGCTTTTTTAATAGCTTTGGATCACGAACCAGCTGTGGGCCCTCTTATTTAAGTCTGCTTGATCTTTTTCTAAAGGGACCAGGTTTATCGACTTATTAACCAGGACTTTGACGTTATAAAAGGAAGTCCAGACTCACAAATGTTCTCCAGGGCTAGCGCGCTGATCCCTGATTGAAGATAAGCCATGGCGAGGGAGTTGTTTTTCCTGGATATTTCTTTCCATAGGCAAGAGTTCAGTTATCCGGCCGCGGCGCTCTTGATTTTGTACCAGCTTTTAACATACGCGCCCTTTCGGTTTATTATCTAGTTTGATAACCCGAATTCGAGCCTTAGTTGCGCTGGGGAATTATATTTTGGAAGCTTGAATATTATTCGTAACGCTTTAGAGACCGTTTTGTCCAGGGTTGTTTCATCCTTCCCTCGCATGGCCTCACTGCGTAGGTTATCGCAGGTAAAAGCTTCGCTCGGAGTACTTCAAGCAGCGGGAGCAGGTTTGGACCGGTTATTTTATTTTTAAGATTTTTTAAGGTGATTGCTAGGAGGCTCCCTCACCTTTGAATTGCCTTTTTTGTTGGTCATACGAACCCTGATTGTCAAAGATTATTCCTGCTGGAAGAGGTTGGAGTTTAGCGACCACCTCAGTTTCAGAAAGTTGGCTTCTGTTCTAAGTGGTGGGGAGTTTCTTAGAGATGGGCTTTGTATTTGGAATTACTTTCATCATATTTCTAACACTGTGTCAGCCGAATGTTCACTAGGATTTATTGATAGTCTTCAGTTTGGATGGTCAGGGACAAACGGCTTTGCTGGAATCACTTTCAGCAGCGAGTGTCTGTAATGTAGCCTTTGAACTTAGTTGATGATAGTGTAAATATATTTATAAGTAAGTGACACTGAAAGTTTATTTTCTGGGGATTTCTTTAAATAAATCCCCAGCGCCCCGATTAGAGGTTTTTCTGAGGGGAGGGAGCAATGCCCGAATAGTCAATTATTAAAAAATGGAGCAGTCATATATCAACCAGCATTAATTAATGTTAAATGTATTGACTCTATACATTTTTACATCGAATATTTTTAATGAGAATTAATTTTAATGGTTATGATCACAACAAAGCATTTGGTTGTCCAACAGCAATTTATATAAAGTCCACATTGTTGTGTTAGGTGATTTTGCACAGGGTTTTACTACCATTTGTATAGCCGTGCAGAGCTTTTATAATGTTAGAGCCCTTCGCGGACCTGAGATACCCTTTGACCATAAACTGTGGTCTGCTGACATTGTATTTGGTTATGTTTCGTATTGTTCAGAAGTGAGTCGCATTACCTGTGGAAGGCAATGTTAGTTAGAGCAGGCTAGAGCATAGTTCTGTGATGGGTTATACTGGATTGTGGTTGGCTGGATCACAGTGAAAATTAGTGCAGCATTAGTAGACCCTCCATCAATGCAGGATGTTTAATGTGAAACTACCCGTACAAGGTAGTGTCCACATTTTAAAAACTTGATACACTTCAGGGAAATAAAGTGTGCAAACCCCGATCTAGCGAGCAGTTGAGACCGGGGCCCCCTTTGATGGTACTATTAAAGATTCCACAGATTACACCCACTGGAGTCAAACTTGGGAGCTAAATCCTGCATAGAATATACATTTTCTGCTTCCAGACTCCTGCAGCTGTCATTATAAATGGAGTACTACAGATCCTCACCCTTAGAGTACTTTTCTTTGGATTAGGTTCAGTAGGATTAACAGGTGCTGCTTGAGAAGTGAGTAGTGAACAAAACACTGTGGAAAAATTTGACTTCGGTGAGTTGTAGGTTGGTGGAAGTGCTTTACAAATGAAGTTGCAGCTTCCGCTTTATGCAAGCACTCATCTAGTCTCCCACCAACGTTTGGCTGCCTCTTTTACCCATGGAGTACTCTGGGAGGGACCAATTCTCATACTGTCTTAATATTACGACTTGTACTTCCCCTTCTTTAATATGGTCCACGTTGTCTTCATCAACTAGGAATGTATTAAGCCTAGTTGAAAAACTGCCCTTTTTTTAGGCTGACTTTTAACTAGCTCCGATTTTGCCACCAACAGCTCTAAGCATGCTGGAACCCGTTGATTAACGTTTAACACACCATTCTTCTTGGTAATGGATGAAACATGACGACCGATTGAAAGTCACTCTTATGACATGAGGCCACTTGACCGCAACGTTTAAGGGTTTAAGCCATGATTGAGGACCCGGGTTTGGTGCTATATGTTTTAAGTCCACCTGCATTTGAAATTCTCTCTTAGGACGGAGTACCCTGTGTAGCACCCCAACCTTCACACTTGGTGCTAGATTTCAGTTCTCAGTATTTTCTATGAAATGCTGATAGTACTTTTATAAACAGGAGAAGGGGTCTAACTCATTCAGTGATGTAATCGGGAGTGACCTGAGCTCACTGACCGTGTCTCTGACTTCCAAAAGAAGGAGCCTTCTATATGTTAATATCATGTGTGCATCTTCGTGAGTGTCTCGCTCTCTCCAGATTAATAATAGTCTGTGTTTTTCTTGTGCCTTCACATTGTTAATTTTTTAATTGTTAGTCAGTGTGGGTCTGTCAGGAACAATTTGAGATTTGAGTGTTTCTTAGGAAACTCAACGGTACAACATCCTGCTTTATGCAGAGTTTACAATTCAGTGCCTTAGTAACCATCACGTCAGTTGTGGTTTACGGAACTAGGCGTTTAGTGGATTATACCCCCATAGTGCTGGCCTCAAGGTCTTTCTCTACTTCCCCATACACAGATATATACGTCTCCATTCAGGTAGCCGAGCTGACTGTAAACATTAGAACTGAGAGAGAATGTTTGAGGACATAACAAATTTTCTACAAGATACCGGTGATATAACCGGAAAATGAGCAGACCGTTTGTGGCCACTGATTTAACTCCAAGGAGCTGAGCTTGAACCGACAGAGGCTCTGTGGGTCTGAGTTTGTGCATCTCCTGTTCCTGGAACACCTGAATCTTACTCCCTTGGATATCAGCAGGACTTCATAATCTCTATGAAATCTTTTGCCTCCTGTTGGTTCGTTGTCTGCCAGCATAGTATTCTAGTTTTTAGGTCGAGCCTGGGCAGCGTTTGCGCTGCTCTGCGAGGCATGCTGTATTAGATTATGGACTTGAAGCTCCGCCCATTCTCTGCCCATATTTGTCATTGGCTAGTGTCATTATCCTTTGTAAATGCTGGCTTCTGATTTGTTTCTCCTTAGTATAGCCTTGTCTTCATTTCATAACCCCTCATGAGGACTGGCCCTTTTACTTCTGTTACATGGTATGTCTTATTTAATCTGTAAACACTATTTTCTTTAATGAGTTTTTCCTACTGCAGGAACGACGTGCTTTCCTGCAACATTCAGCGTGCCATTCGCGCTTTCCCTTTCCAAGCCGCCCTGGACAATGGCGGCCACTTCTTAGAAATGAAATGGGTTTCGCATTTACAAGAGTTTGAGCTATTGGCATTGTAAATGACAATGCCTTTTATTTGTGTTACTTATCAAAACCGATAAATAAAAGGCATGGTCATTTACAATGCTAATTGCTTAAACTCCGGCAAATGCAAGACCTATTGCATTGCAAATGCTTGTTCACTGACACCCCAAGGGATGCGACAGTCCATTTGTTATGGGAGAGCTCCAGCTGTGGCCTCTCCACCCTCAACACTTCTCATTTGTGTTGTGGAGCTATCTTACTGGCTGAACGGAACCTTTGGGAACTGTAGTAGATAGGAGGGTGGACAACAAATGGACAGAAGTCTTCTGCAGACGGGAGCAATGAGAGCAGAGGTAGCTGAAGAGCCTATAGAAATCTGAATCATTAGCAGGGTAGCGAGCTAGTGACGGGGCTTGCAAAGCCTGCTCACTGGTATGCTGTTGGCCAGCTCCCTGGCCTCCTCCAGTATGCTAATGTGCACCCCATAGGCATTCTGGTGGTGGCGCTGTGGTGCAGAGCAGTCGAGCAGAGTCGAGTTGCAGAGTCAAGCTGCAGTTGACGGCGGAAAAAAGCGGCTGCTGGAAGTGGGCGCCGGACATCGCAAGCCGCGAGTCAGGAATCGGGAAGCGGAGCGGAGCAAGTGGAAGAAGCGGCCCGTAAGCTGGCGGCCGGCCGCTGTGTGAGCTGGTAGGATTCCAACCATCCAAACCAGCAAAAAAAATTACCTGGCATCTTGAGTCCCTCAGCAACCTGAAGCTCCCCGCAGCACACCGGGCCAGACTGCGAGGAGGAAAACGGTGAGCCGGGTGCCGAGCGCTGGCCATGGTGGGGCGGGGACAGGGACAGGCCGGAAGCATTGAATCCCTAAAACCCCCGAGGCGCCCCTGAAGCTCTCCCAAAAATCCCACGAGCCTAAAAGCCCCCCGAAGCACCGCAAGGCGCCGAGGTAGCGCACTACACCTGGTAAAAAAAAAACAAAAAAAAACGCAGAAGCGAGTCAGGTGCGGCCAGGTGCGAGGTGCGTGAGTGCGTAGTGGGCAGGCATAATCAGAATAATCAAAGCGCCAGAAGCACACCAGAGGGCATAGGATGGTCTCCCGAAAGCCCCAAAAGCCTGAGGCACTAGTTCCACACTCTTCCGGCCGTAAAAAGGCAAGAGGCAAGAGGCAATATCAGCAGTTTAAAGTACCTGGAAGTAGCATACGAATTAGAGCCAGGAGCTAAGAGCAGAGCAGAGGAGAGGCCACGGCGACCAGCAAAGGAGCATCAAAGGAGCTGTGCCATCCTGCAAGTGAGCAGTAGATCACGGTGAGGAGAGTTTGAGCGGCTGTGGCATAAAAGGTGGTGAGCATTTTACTCCACCATACGCGGACTACACCAACACACAACAAACTACCACCCGAACTCCCAGCGCATAGGTTCCAAGGGGAATCAGTACGTTTTGCATTAGCGTGGGAACCAATATTGTTGGTATAATGAGGTCGGGGAGGACACGGAAGAACCCCCCGCAGACTATAAAACGGAAATCTAAAACGAAAGGACTCCCCACTCCCACTGCGGACACTGTAGTCAACATCCCCACCGCCCCACTAATACCTCCAATTTACTCAATCTTTGGCTCGATAAAGCCCAATGGAAAATTCACATTTTTGAAAGATCCTGTAGCAGCAATCTACGCTATGCCAGCAACCCCAAACGGATTACAAAAACCAATGACCCCAAGCAAGGCGATTACGCAGCCAATTGACCAACAACTACCATCGCCAAGCGTAAACAGCACCCTAACAAGGGGCTTTGGAATAGAGGATCAAAGTGGGCACATACAAACAATTCAGGAAAACAACAAGCAAAAGTTCCAAATACAAGCTCAAGTACACACAGGGCACATGGAAAATAGAAACCATTGTTCGGTCCAAGACTCGGCGCAAGAGCAAATAAATATCCAAATTTCGTCAAGTGTCACAGAGTGGTTTATGGATAGTCCTAGTGAAAAACCTCTGGAAGCGAGCTTACTAAATACACGACACCAAGGGACCACAGTGATACCAAAAATGTCAGCCCAAATAAAAAATGGAGTAAATAAACCTCAACCAAGGGCTAGCAGTTCACTGGTCATTGGAGATGACAAAAGTAGCCATAATGCTAGCACCACAGAGGGTGCGTATAAGGCACAACCAAACAATCACTCAACCCCAAGATGGGACTCCCGTTTAAATCAATCAAACCGAAAACTCAGCAAAGAGAGTGAGAGGTGCGATTACTGGCCGGACTCCCAAATCTTATTTGACAAGAATCAAATCATAACATCTTGTAATGTAAAGCAAGACAAGCAAACCGGTGAAACTAGTTTAAAGCAAACTAAATAACACAAAAAGTCAGTAGCTGTATTAATGGAGGTCCAAGGAAAAGCGTCTAGTAAATTGCACCAAGGCAACCCATCAACCGAGGAGTTAGATAAAAATAACATAATTGAGATTTCCAGTAGGTCAACTCAGGATGTAGAAAACAAAGGACGTCCAGCCTCGTCCAATGGCCCCGACACTGAGCATCGTCAGGAACAAACAATAATAGAAATCTCGAGTCTGTCAGTCCCAAGCCCCCTACCACCTGCAAAAAGGTCAACACACAAAGGTCCCCCATACATACAACATGAGGAACATCACAAACCAGCGACTCATGATGAATATACACACAGACCTACGACGAATATCGATTAACCAAATGCATCTAAGCAAGCAGGAATGGGTGGTTTAAACCAAAAACTAGAATCCATAATTGCATTACACAATGCACTGGGTAATATCTTGGAGACCACAATCAAAACATTGAATATGCAGTCAGATAAACTTGACATACAAATCCACTTAATGAGTACAATTGCGGAACACATATTCAGTATAAACAAGAAAATGGATACTTTGGGAAATCTGTTTGACGTTTTTCGGGAGCAGTCTCGACCCCGGACCCAGGTCCCAAACTGCACTTGTAGCCCAATACTGGAAAAGTTAAAAGATTTGCCGTCAATACTCAGAGACATTCTATACGAATGCAAGTATGCAAATCTAGGACCACACAGTATATTAAATGAAAGAGAACTTATCGCTCGGCACAAAGAAGCATGCAAAGAACAAACATTGAGCGGCGAAAAGAGAACAGTAGACCTGACAACATTAGCAACGCAACAGATAATAGATAAAGAACTGAAGCACAATCTGCTACCCAACAACAAACTTGATGATAAACAGAAAGAACAAAATATCTTGGGAAACAATTCAGGAGCCCAGATTAGCGCAAACCATGAAATGGCAGGAAAAGATCACCACGAACATGGCAATGAAAAAAAATCGCACACTAAACAACCCCTAACTAAAAGGCAGAAAAAACGTGCGAGGAAAAATAGAAATCAACCATCAAATCGCATGCCTGCAACCAATCAGGCTTTTACTAATTTTCCGATCTTTGACTGTCGAAAGCCAACAGCTAAAGCCATAGAGGAAAATGAGGAGGGACTATGTCAGTTGTCAATAACACCAAAACAAAAACCCCAATGCAGCCTGTGGAAAAACAATGCTATAGGGCAGCAACTAACCGCCAAAGATGAATGTTGCAACATCGTAGCACAAGTAAAAAGAACAAGAGTACCAGCAAAATTTGAGGAAATCGTGTATGCAACAAACACAGACACGGACGACTCAAATATTGATGAGCAGGAGGACCTAGCTACGCCTTTAAGTGAGGCGGACTGGAGTCTGGGAAGTACCAATTATGATCAGTCTCAATTGACTAAAATACTAGGAAGTCCTAAGGATGAATCAAACAAGAATGGGAATAATCAACGACAAAAAACTTGGGCTAAGCAACAATGTACCAACAGTTGCATAAGGAAGAATGAATGCCGTAGACATGAAACTATTAAGCATAGGGGCCAAAGGGTAGCGATTAAAGGTTCAGACATCATGCATAAAGGTGCAGACAATATACACAAAGTCACTCAAAAACCAGAAACTGTCATGAGTATTAACGTTACCTCGAGCAGGGATAGAAACAAAGCAATGCAACTTACACCAATAGCTGTCCAGATTAAGCCAGATCAACCACAAGCAAAGATTATCACGGAGCAATATGACGCATGCCAGAACATTGGGCCGGAAAGACCCACAAGGCGAGGTCCTAACTCTGCGAACACAGTTAACGACTGCACCCCTAATATAGATCTAGGCGGACACATAAGAACAATCATGAGAGTAAAAACTAAGGACAGCATACAATCAGAACCACCAGGGAATGATGATCATACTCAACATGTCAATAACACAAGGGATGATGCAAGATACAATGGAAGTAAAAAAATAAGGAGAGCAAGGCCACATGACATAATCCATGGTACAAAACCAACAATAAATGGAAAGCTACTTTTTATACCTAATTATAAAATGCAAGGTATACAAGATTATCTCAACCGAGGAAATATCCTACATCTAACATCGGCCATCTCGAGCCTCAAACACATAACGTCTGCTGACCTCTTGGAAATTGAATTCATCACCCTTGGAAACAACATAGTCAACGAAGGCACCCTTACAACCTGAAGGAGCATGGAAACTGTCAAGCAGTTACTTAATGAAACTAAGAAATTTGAGGAGTGGGGTATCTCGCTCAAGGAAGAGGTGACTACAGGCTATCCCTCGCCCCTATTAAGGAAGCGCGCTAAATTAGGAGATTACGCTGGGGCTAGCCGAGATACATACTCAGTACTGCAAGGGGCAAGGGGCGCAGACATTTCCAAATTCAACCAACTGAGCAGACCAAGGCAAGATCATCCAACTGAAGACTGAATCCAAAGCAGGGACCGTAACACCCGATATCGCACAGTAAAAGTCCTTTCCTGGAACATCGCCGGTGCCAAAGAAATCCTCAATAACAATAGGAAAATGGACACATGGAATAGCTATGATATTATCGCCCTGCAGGAAACATGGCTAATAGAGCCAATTGATGTTCTGGGAAGAATCAGTTTTCACGTCAGTGCAATTCGCACTCAGCGCCATGGTCGAGCAAAGGGGGGCCTGTCGGTGTATATAAGCATGGCATTAAACGTCAAGGCCTCCCAACTGGCAGCCTCCAAGGCAGATATACAAATAATTAAATTTGAGAGGGTGTCCCAGGCTGGTATTGGCACCATTATATTAATCAACATATACGCCCATCCAAAAAAGAATGTAAAAAAAGAATTATTTCACGCCATTAACAAAGTAATATCAGGTTTCCGCCTCGAACATCCAGAATGGGAGATAATTCTGACGGGCGATTTCAACTCCAACCTTATACAGCCCCCAGAAGACGAAGACAATATCATGGCTGCCAATGAATTCTGGGCAGTGGAAACACAGGAGATTCCCCCAGCCAAAAAATCTGACCTAGTGGGAAAACAGTTGATGTGGGCCCTGGAAAATCAGGGGCTGCGCGTATTAAATGGAAGAATTAAACAGGATAAACCCCCCTTAACCACCTACATAGGCCCGAGTGCAAACACAATTCTGGACTATACCATCGTCTCGCTCCCTCTGCTGTGTTTAGTCAAAAGCTTCCAAATCCAATGTACAGTGGATAGTGACCATTCAATGCAACATATTGAGATTAATTTGGCACCTTTTAAACATCTAAAAGCACAATCGACATCTGGGGAAATAACAACGATCAACCTGAAGCGTATAAGGTGGACGACTAATTCACTACCACAAGTAGCCAAAGATGCCAAACACCTACTTCAAACCACAACCAAGGGAAGTGAACTGTGTGCAGAAGCATGGACCTCTTTTTAGGGCTCGCCTGCTGTGCGCATGCGCATAGCTGGCAAAGCTCTATAGGGGCTTAAACAGCGTTTACCCAAGCACGATTCCACTGGCGATTTCTTGAAGTGCATGTGCTTTTTAGGTCATTGCGCAAGCGCAAGCCCTAAAAAGCGCGTGCACAATGCCACCAGCCGCCTGCCTGCCTGCCTCGCATTACCACATCAAAGGCAGCTTCTCAGCGTGCGCTCATCCCCTAATTATTCACGGCCGGCCGGCCGTACTTTCAGTTTCACGGCCGCCGGCCGTGTCTCCTTTTATGCTAACTCCCTCTGTACCTCTCCTTGCATCCTCCTCTTTACTTCGATTCCTGCCGTTTTCTCTCTTCTCCGGCTGTTTGCTTTGCTTCCTTGTTAGGACTTGTGCCCCCCTCACCCTCACCCTCACACTCACTCACCCTCACCCTCACACTCACTCACCCTCAACCCCTCACTCACCCTCAACCCCTCACCCTCTCACTCACCCTCAACCCCTCACTCACCCTCAACCCCTCACCCTCACCCCCTCACCCTCACCCCCTCACCCTCAACCCTGCACCCTCAACCCCTCACCCCCTCACCCTCACCCCCTCACCCTCAACCCCTCACCCTCAACCCCTCACCCTCAACCCCTCACCCCCTCACCCTCAACCCCTCACCCCCTCACCCTCAACCCCGCACCCTCAACCCCTCACCTTCACCCTCAACCCCTCACCCTCAACCCCTCACCCTCAACCCCTCACCCTCAACCCCTCACCCCCGCACCCTCAACCCCTCACCCCCTCACCCCGCACCCTCAACCCCGCACCCTCAACCCCTCACCCTCAACCCCTCACCCCCTCACCCTCAACCCCTCACCCCCTCACCCTCAACCCCTCACCCCCTCACCCTCAACCCCGCACCCTCAACCCCTCACCTTCACCCTCAACCCCTCACCCTCAACCCCTCACCCTCAACCCCTCACCCTCAACCCCTCACCCCCGCACCCTCAACCCCTCACCCCCTCACCCCGCACCCTCAACCCCGCACCCTCAACCCCGCACCCTCAACCCCTCACCCTCAACCCCTCACCCTCAACCCCTCACCCTCAACCCCTCACCCTCAACCCCTCACCCTCAACCCCTCACCCCCTCAACCCCTCACCCTCAACCCCTCACCCTCAACCCCTCACCCTCAACCCCTCACCCTCACTCACCCTCAACCCCTCACTCACCCTCACTCACCCTCACCCTCACTCACCCTCACTCACCCTCACTCACCCTCAACCCCTCACCCTCACTCACCCTCACCCTCAACCCCTCACCCTCACTCACCCTCACTCACCCTCAACCCCTCACCCTCACTCACCCTCACCCTCAACCCCTCACCCTCACTCACCCTCACTCACCCTCAACCCCTCACCCTCACTCACCCTCAACCCCTCACCCTCAACCTCAACCCCTCACCCCCAACCCCTCACCCCCAACCCCTCACCCCCAACCCCTCACCCTCAACCCCTCACCCTCAACCCCTCACCCTCAACCCCTCACCCTCAACCCCTCACCCTCACCCACCCTCAACCCCTCACCCTCAACCCCTCACCCTCACACTCACCCCCAACCCCTCACCCTCAACCCCTCACCCTCTCACCCTCAACCCCTCACCCTCAACCCCTCACCCCCTCACTCACCCTCAACCCCTCACCCTCAACCCCTCACCCCCTCACCCTCAACCCCTCACTCACCCTCACACCCTCAACCCCTCACCCCCTCACTCACCCTCACCCTCAACCCCTCACTCACCCTCACCCCCTCACCCTCACCCCCTCACCCTCACCCCCTCACCCTCACCCCCTCACCCTCAACCCCTCACTCACCCTCACCCCCTCACCCTCACCCCCTCACCCTCAACCCCTCACCCTCACCCCCTCACTCACCCTCACCCTCAACCCCTCACCCTCACACCCTCACCCTCACCCTCGCTCACCCTCAACCCCTCACCCTCACACTCACCCTCAACCCCTCACACTCACTCACCCTCAACCCCTCACCCTCACACTCACCCTCACCCCCACTCACCCTCAACCCCTCAACCCCTCACCCTCACCCACCCTCAACCCCTCACCCTCACCCACCCTCAACCCCTCACCCTCACCCACCCTCAACCCCTCACCCTCAACCCCTCACCCAACCTCAACCCCTCACCCTCACTCACCCTCAACCCCTCACCCTCACCCTCTCACCCTCAACCCCTCACCCTCACTCACCCTCACCCTCACACTCACCCTCAACCCCTCACACTCACTCACCCTCAACCCCTCACCCTCACACTCACCCTCACCCCCACTCACCCTCAACCCCTCAACCCCTCACCCTCACCCACCCTCAACCCCTCACCCTCACCCACCCTCAACCCCTCACCCTCACCCACCCTCAACCCCTCACCCTCAACCCCTCACCCAACCTCAACCCCTCACCCTCACTCACCCTCAACCCCTCACCCTCACCCTCTCACCCTCAACCCCTCACCCTCACTCACCCTCACCCTCACTCACCCTCAACCCCTCACCCTCACTCAACCCCTCACCCTCAACCCCTCACCCTCACTCACCCTCACCCTCACTCACCCTCAACCCCTCACCCTCAACCCCTCACCCTCAACCCCTCAACCCCTCACCCCCTCACCCTCAACCCCTCACCCTCACACCCTCAACCCCTCACCCTCAACCCCTCACCCTCAACCCCGCACCCTCAACCCCTCACCCCCTCACCATCAACCCGCACCCTCAACCCCTCACCTTCACCCTCAACCCCTCACCCTCAACCCCTCACCCTCAACCCCTCAACCCCTCACCCCGCACCCTCAACCCCTCACCCTCAACCCCTCACCCTCAACCCCTCACCCTCAACCCCTCACCCTCAACCCCTCACCCTCAACCCCTCACCCTCAACCCCTCACCCCCTCACTCACCCTCACCCTCACTCACCCTCACTCACCCTCACTCACCCTCAACCCCTCACCCTCACTCAGCCTCACCCTCAACCCCTCACCCTCACTCACCCTCACCCTCACTCACCCTCAACCCCTCACCCTCAACCCCTCACCCTCAACCCCTCACCCTCAACCCCTCACCCTCAACCCCTCACCCTCAACCCCTCACCCTCAACCCCTCACCCTCAACCCCTCACCCTCAACCCCTCACCCTCAACCCCTCACCCTCAACCCCTCACCCTCAACCCCTCACCCTCACCCTCAACCCCTCACCCTCAACCCCTCACCCTCAACCCCTCACCCTCACCCACCCTCAACCCTCACCCTCACCCTCCCTCAACCCCTCACCCACCCTCAACCCCTCACCCTCACACTCACCCCCAACCCCTCACCCCCAACCCCTCACCCTCAACCCCTCACCCCTCACCCTCAACCCCTCACCCTCAACCCCTCACCCTCAACCCCTCACTCACCCTCACCCCCTCACCCTCAACCCCTCACCCCCTCACCCTCAACCCCCTCACCACTCAACCCCTCACCCTCAACCCCTCACTCACCCCTCACTCCCCTCACCCTCAACCCCTCACCCCCTCACCCTCAACCCCTCACTCACCCTCAACCCCTCACCCTCACTCACCCTCACCCTCACCCCCTCACTCACCATCACCCCCTCACCCTCACCCCCTCACCCTCACACTCACCCTCAACCCCTCACCCTCACTCACCCCTCACCCACCCTCAACCCCTCACCCTCAACCCCTCACCCTCAACCCCTCACCCTCAACCCCTCACCCTCAACCCCTCACCCTCACCCCCTCACCCTCACACCCTCAACCCCTCACCCTCAACCTCAACCCCTCACCCCCTCACCCCCTCACTCACCCTCACCCCCTCACCCTCCTACACTCACTCACCCCTCAACCCCCTCACACTCACACTCACCCTCAACCCCTCACCCTCTCACCCTCAACCCCTCACTCACCCTCACCCTCACTCACCCTCAACCCCTCACCCTCACTCACCCTCAACCCCTCACCCTCAACCCCTCAACCCCTCACCCTCAACCCCTCACTCACCCTCACTCACCCTCAACCCTCACCCTCAACCTCACACCCTCAACCCCTCACCCTCACACCCTCACACCCTCAACCCCTCACCCTCAACCCCTCACCCTCACCCTCACCCCTCACCCTCATGCCCTCACTCACCCTCACCCCCTCACCCTCACACTCACTCACCCTCAACCCCTCACCCTCACCCTCACCCTCACTCACCCTCAACCCCTCACCCTCAACCCTCACCCCCTCACCCTCACCCACCCTCAACCCCTCACCCTCACCCACCCTCAACCCCTCACCCACCCTCAACCCCTCACCCTCACACTCACTCACCCTCACCCTCACACTCACTCACCCTCACCCTCAACCCCTCACCCTCACTCACCCTCAACCCCTCACCCTCACTCACCCTCACCCTCACTCACCCTCAACCCCTCACCCTCACTCACCCTCACCCACCCTCAACCCCTCACCCTCACTCACCCTCACCCTCACTCACCCTCACCCTCACTCACCCTCAACCCCTCACCCTCAACCCCTCACTCACCCTCACCCCCAACCCCTCACCCCCAACCCCTCACCCTCAACCCCTCACCCTCAACCCCTCACCCTCAACCCCTAACCCTCACCCTCAACCCCTCACCCTCAACCCCTCACTCACCCTCACCCCTCACCCTCAACCCCTCACCCTCACACCCCACCCTCAACCCCTCACCCTCACCCCCTCACCCTCAACCCCTCACTCACCCTCACCCCCTCACCCTCAACCCCTCACCCCCTCACTCACCCTCACCCTCAACCCCTCACCCCCTCACCCTCACCCCCTCACCCTCACTCACCCCCACCCACCCTCAACCCCTCACTCACCCTCACCCCCTCACCCTCACTCACCCTCACTCACCCTCACCCACCCTCAACCCCTCACCCTCACCCACCCTCACCCACCCTCACTCACCCTCACTCACCCTCACCCTCACTCACCCTCACTCACCCTCAACCCCTCACCCTCACTCACCCTCAACCCCTCACCCTCACTCACCCTCACTCACCCTCAACCCCTCACCCTCTCACCCTCACCCTCACTCACCCTCACCCATTCTCAACCCCTCAACCCTCAACCCCTCACCCTCAACCCCTCACCCTCAACCCCTCACTCACCCTCACCCCCTCACCCTCAACCCCTCATCCTCAACCCCTCATCCTCAACCCCTCACCCTCAACCCCTCACCCTCAACCCCTCACCCCCTCACCCTCAACCCCGCACCATCAACCCCTCACCCTCAACCCCGCACCCTCAACCCCTCACCCTCAACCCCTCACCCTCAACCCCTCACCCCCTCACCCTCACCCCCTCACCCTCAACCCCTCACTCGCCCTCACCCCTCACCCTCAACCCCTCACCCTCAACCCCTCACCCTCAACCCCTCGCCCTCAACCTCTCACCCCCTCACCCTCAACCCCTCACCCCCTCACCCTCAACCCCTCACCCCCCGCACCCCCGCACCCTCAACCCCTCACCCCCTCACCCTCACCCTCACCCTCAACCCCTCACCCTCTCACCCTCACCCCCTCACCCTCACCCCCTCACCCTCAACCCCTCACCCTCAACCCCTCACCCTCAACCCCTCACCCTCAACCCCTCACCCCCTCACCCTCACCCCCTCACCCTCAACCCCTCACCCACCCTCACCCTCAACCCCTCACCCACCCCCACCCTCAACCCCTCACCCACCCTCAACCCCTCACCCTCACCCACCCTCAACCCCTCACCCTCACCCACCCTCAACCCCTCACCCTCAACCCCTCACCCACCCTCAACCTCTCACCCTCAACCCCTCACCCTCTCACCCTCACTCACCCTCACCCACCCTGAACCCCTCACCCTCAACCCCGCACCCTCAACCCCTCACCCTCAACCCCTCTCACCCTCAACCCCTCTCACCCTCAACCCCTCACCCTCAACCCCTCACCCTCAACCCCTCACCCTCAACCCCTCACCCCCTCACCCTCAACCCCGCACCCTCAACCCCTCACCCCCTCACCCTCAGCCCCGCACCCTCAACCCCTCACCCCCTCACCCTCAACCCCTCACCCTCAACCCCTCACCCTCAATCCCTCACCCTCAACCCCTCACCCTCACCGCCTCACCCTCAACCCCTCACTCACCCTCAACCCCTCACTCACCCTCACCCCCTCACCCTCACCCCCTCACCCTCAACCCCTCACCCTCAACCCCTCACCCTCAACCCCTCACCCTCAACCCCTCACCCTCAACCCCTCACCCTCAACCCCTCACCCTCACACCCTCACCCTCACACCCTCACCCTCACACCCTCACCCTCAAACCCTCACCCTCGCCCCCTCACCCTCAACCCCTCACTCACCCTCACCCTCACCCCCTCACCCTCACTCACCCTCAACCCCTCACCCCCTCACCCTCACACTCACTCACCCTCAACCCCTCACACTCACCCTCAACCCCTCACCCTCACTCACCCTCAACCCCTCACCCTCACCCACCCTCAACCCCTCACCCTCACCCACCCTCAACCCCTCACCCTCACCCACCCTCAACCCCTCACCCTCACCCACCCTCAACCCCTCACCCTCAACCACCCTCAACCCCTCACCCTCAACCACTCACCCACCCTCAACCCCTCACCCTCACACTCACCCTCAACCCCTCACCCTCACCCCTCACTCACCCTCACCCACCCTCAACCCCTCACCCTCACCCACCCTCAACCCCTCACCCTCAACCCCTCACCGCCTCACCCCCCGCACCCTCAACCCCTCACCCCCCTCACCCTCAACCCCGCACCCTCAACCCCTCACCCTCACCCTCAACCCCTCACCCTCACCC